>NW_026947485.1:132771193-133394407 GCF_034190915.1 Cavia porcellus | reverse complement strand
CATTAGAGAAATGCAGGTTGAAACCACACTGAGATTCTATCTCCCTCCAGAAAAAATGGCAAGGATCAAGAAAACTACCAACAACAAACGCTGGAGAGGCTGTGGGGAAAAAGGAACTGTCCTGCACTGTTGGTGGGAGTGTAGACTGGTGCAACCATTGTGGAGGTCAGTCTGGAGATTTCTCAAAAAGCTCTGATTGGAAGTCCTATTTGATCCAGCTGTTTCACTTCAAGGCATATTCCCACAAGAACTGAAAAGATCATATCACAGTGATATATGTGCACCCATGTTTATAGTAGCACAGTTTGCAATAGCCAGATCTTGGAAACAACCTAAGTTTTTAACAACTGAGGAATGGATTAAAAAGTTTTGGTATTTTTTATGCAATCAACTATTGCTCAGCTATAAAAAATGATCACATTGAGATATTTATAAATAAATGGATGCAACTTGAGACCATACTCATAAGCGAAATAAATGAAACTCACATATATAAATACAGTATTGCCTCCCTAGTGTAAGAAATGTTAAGAGTACATAAAAGTTTATGGTAATCATGATTCCTCATTATATTGCTTTGAAGCCTTATAACGTTTTCATTCATTAATTGGAATGGATTTATCCTGGGTTGTTTGTTTTTATTATCTGTGATGGTATGAACAGCTATGCCGAAGAAAACAAGACATTATAATAGCCAGTGGTGATTTAATATAATCTTGTTTTGAAGTTTTTGTTGTTCTGTTTCCTTTGGTTCTATCATGCTGTGTCTTATTGGATTTTATTATGTGTGGCAGTATAAACAAATTTTTTAAGGACAATAAGATAATATAGTAATCATTGTTTGTTTTCTGTTATTTGGTCTGAATGCCTTGTAGTACTTTCATTCTCTTGAATGGGTTTATACTATTTTGTTATGTTTGTATACTATTGTGTATGAAGGTATGCTCAACTATTTCAAGGAAAGAGACATTATGGTAGCTTCTGTTATATCAGATTGTCCTGTGGTGAAATACTGTGTTGCTTAAATTGTTCTGTTCTGATCTGCTTTGTTATGTCCTCTTTTATCTTAATCTCTTTAAAATAAAAAATTTTAAAAAATTAACAAGGTTAGCAAAAACTGGGTGTTTTAACTAGTGAAAATAAGGGAATTTATTGTCTGACATTTAAGTGAAATATTAAATTAAAGGACTCAAATCTATGGTCTCTGTTTTAGAATAAACTGTGCTATTCTTAATATTTGAAGAAAATCAGGGTATTGTAGTTTAGCAAATGCGAGTTAGATCAATCCAAAATATGGATTACAATAAATGCTAAAAAGAAAATATTTCAAATATTATATAATGAAAAATAAACAGGATTTCCCCTTATCCTTCAGTTCATTGGCCAAGCCTCAAAGTTGAGGCCAGTGGATAAGAACTTGATGATTGAAAGAGATTTGCCACATACATTCAGATGGCATCTTTGTAGATCTGTGATGGTCACTCACCACAATCTATGAGAGAATATTAAAGACATCAAACAGATTCAGCGAAGGGAAACTTTAGGCATACACAATACTTAGGTAATTTTCCTCCTCTAATTCACTGGAGAGGAAGCGTGGAAGTGGGTGTTTCATTCTTTTTTTCTCAAGTCTCATGTGAGTCAGCAGGCAGGGGGGGATAAGATGATAACTCAAAATAACCATTCAGAAAACTGAAGCTGTTTGCAAACGCGGGGACCAGTGCTTGCCTAGAGCATGGCAGCCGTCACAGGCAGGGTCAGGGGAGTGTGTTTCCTCTGCTGGCAAAGCAGTGACTGAAAAGCCAACGCTTGGTCTGCTTATATTCTGCAGTTTGGTAGGAATCAAACACCGGACTCTCTCTGTGGGCCAGCTGGACGTAGGAAGGAAAGGCTGAGTTTTCTCAAGGCTCAGGCTAACAGGGCTGTGTTGGAGCAGGAGAAACGCACACCAGTCCTGGCTCAGGCTGCTGCCTCTATCAGAGCCAGTCCTCTAGTTCACTTCTGCCTTCAGTTCCAGCAGCCTCACTCACTTCCTTCTTTACATTTACCACTGCTTTCCTTTGTCTGTGGGGTCTCCTGAGAGTAGCAGCCAAAATTTAAGTGTTCTTCCAGAAGATTCTGGTGCTGTTTAATCGCAATGAAACAGATAATCTTTGCATAGGCATTTATAATTTTCTTTTACCAAGTCAATTAGCCTTTCAGTGTACACCATTCTCCTCTTTTCCTCTGTTATTCAATTCCATTAAGCGTTCGCAGTAGGGTCCAATATTTTGGGAAGTCATAACATGAATCTTCTGCCTCCCTTCAAGTGAGAGAAAAACAAAGTGGTGGCTGAAGGAGTTCTTTTGACTCCTGATGTGCCACAGTCTCCACCGCTGAAGGAGAACTCTCAGATTTAGAAGGCCCTTTCTACACACGCAGCCTTGTTCCCAGCTTTTCTGCTGTCCTGATTACATCCTTCAGATGGGAGCATTTTGGTGAGATTTTATTTTCCTTCATGTGTTCCTGACTTTTTTCCTTATCTCAATATTGCTTGAGGGAGTATGAGAAGGAGCTAGATTACCCCAGGGCCCTTTACTTTCTTAAATGTGATAGAGGACGATTGTTTGTACAGATATTTTCAGATTTACAATGGCACCTCTGAATAATTGACCCTTATTTGATTGGGAAAGGGCAAACAAAATTCAGCAACAGCTCGATCATTTTCCTATTCTTTTAGGATTAATAAATGTGAATAGAATCATTTGAACTCTGACATTATTTAGCTTGCTGAACTAAAATTGCCACTTGACATAATAACCTAGTGCAGAGTATTTACGAAATTAAAATGTACTCACAAAAGGCAATTTTCCCATTTGCACACTAAAAAATAAAGACTCTTACTGAGCTCAGGGGTGAACATAGCAGCTGGGAAAAAAAACCCAAATTAACAAAACAAATTAAACACCTTTCCTTCTTTTTGAAATGTTCTCTTTGCTAAAGGTGATTAGATATTTAAGACTTTCTCCCTCTTTAGTTCTTTTAATAATGTGTCAGGAAAGAAGACGGAAATTGTAGTCTAAAGAAATTCTTTGTACGACTTGAAAGAATGGTGATTTACAAACCTTTTAAGAGAAGAAAATTAGAAAGATGTCTGAGAAGAGAGAACCGATTTCAGGTGGTGTTTCCACTCTGTCGTTCTGGCGACATATAGAATCAAGATACCGCATTGTCCAGTTTCTGGAGGTAGCATGCGTGTCACATTCATGTGACTGTTGTCACATGGGGCTGTGTGGTACGGTGTGGGGTGCAGTCTGTCCCACACTGTAGCTGAAAACCCTGCCTTAGAATCGCTTTTTCCTTTACTTTTAGAATTCAATGATGGGTAATTGTCTCATGCGCAGTGTATTTATCTTATTTTCACTGAAGCACAGACAAGTTAAGCAGGAATTCTCAAAAGGACTGACTGGACCTCAGAGAGAGTTGTAGGGAGGCTGGTTGGCTTGTAAAAATAAGTAGGGAAGGCGAAGGAGATGTGGGATTGGCAGGGAAAGAAGCAATTCCGTCTGTGCCAAAACATTGACAGCTGGCGTTTCATGGGGTTTGCTCTGGATGACAGTACTCAAATGGGGCAACTTCAGTGTTTGCAGTTATGGGTGGCAGCCTGAATGGTCCGCTCCTGGATGTTCTTGGGCCGATCATCAACAGATATACACTGGTACTCATTACCTTTTGATCTCTTCTTTTTAATCACCTCCCCCCAGCCAATCCTTGGATTTCATATTGAATGAAATTATATACTGTTGGCCAGGTTGGTCTGTCTTTCTTTCCATCTTTCTCTCTCTCCCTCTCTTTTTTCCCTTCCTCTCTTTCTTTCCTCAGCTTGGTTTCTCTTATTTAGCTTTCCTATTGATATGAGAAAGAAGGAAAAGCTTTGATGTTTATGGTAATGGTGTGCACTCAAAATGTAAAGAATTGGTCTTGAATATGTAATTTAAGACTCAATATAATGTAATGTTTTCTATTGGAAGGATGTCCTGAACAAGCAGAAATTCAATCACGAAAATTTTGTTTGTTCTGTTGTGGCTCAAACTAAGTTTCTTTACTTAGGGCGTAAAAAACAAAAGATATTGCTAGTGAAATCTTTTCAGGAATGTCAACTCTAGTAGTTTCTCTCCCTGCTGTACAATATTCTCTTGAAGCTTCCTGAGGAAGACAGATTGCACGGCAGATACAGGGTCACCTTTCTGGGGTAGCAGGCTCATGTTACTGCATCTTAGCTCTATTTCTTCACATGGAAGTTGTATTATGTTTAATTAATAGTACATGTGATACAAGACTTTCAATTACTGTAGATTTAAATAGCATAAAGGTGAGTTGTGTTTTTAGTTGCTTCCTAGGGAAGATGATGCATTTTTATAACACAAGCAATAGTTATTCCCCAGGTCTACGTCTCTCCTGCTACTCTGTATTTGTGAGATAACTTGCCCATTTGACTAAAATTCTGGCACCGTTCTCAGTGTCATTCCTTTTACAGGTGACCTTAGTTGCCTTTGGATTTATTGCTTTCAGGATTTTGGATTTTAGCTGACAATTGTTATTCTAATCCAGTGTTCCTTCACACAGAACTTACAGACTCTCTGACATTTGGCTATTGAGAGCCCTACTTGAATTACCTGTCTTTTCCGTGTCATGCTTTATATTGTGTGTGTCATTATCTTTTATTCTTAGCCCTAGCCTAGCCTGTGCCTGGATTTCTCTGTGGCATTACAAGATTTGACACGCAGAAAATTTATCAGAACTTCATATATTCGGTGGAAAAGAACTTGCAGTGGAGCTCAGGGGGCTAGAATACTACTTTCCATTGATGTCCCTGAAAAGAGAAGCAATGTGGCCCTCCTTCCTGCACTGGAGCCTTGACCTTTCTCAGCATCAGTGTTAGATGATGCAGGATCTACATCCCACCCCATCTTGTATTTATTAGTTTCCTAAAAAGGAAACGGTACAAAATATCCTATTAGAGATGATAAGCAAATTGTCATTTCGGAAATAAATCAGACAGTAACAGCTGTGCGACAATGACTCAGCGAGCCAGAAAGAGTGGAGGAGGACTATATTTTCGTTTCAGAGAAAACTAAATAATGGTTATTGTAGACAAACAGAAATGTTTTCTCTTTTTCCATACTTTTACCACCAATAACTGAGAATAATTTGTAGGCTTACACTAATAATGATTTCTCTGCACACTCCTATTTCCTGAATGCTCACAGCCAGGGGATGTTGATTGACTTATTCAAAGCATTCAGCATGTCAGTGGCTGAATTTGGTGAGACCTTTCCTTCACTCATTCACTGCTTCCAATGACTTATATATAATTTATCTCAGCTTCATCCAAATTGGGAGCTGACAGTTTTTGGTAACACAAATCATAGCTTCTTGTCAGTAGAAGGACCTCAGTGTGGGAATGCAGGCTGCTGGGAGGCCCCATATGCCACTAACTTTGTTGTTTTTGTGAGATTTGAGAGAATCTAACAGTTTGCCACCTTTCTGTTGGCATGAACGCATGTATGCTCATGATGATGTTGATTTTTCTTCAACCTGCACAGGCAGGAAAGGAGAGTATTCTGAAGATTTTCTCCATGGAGGTTTAATATGCTTAACAAATGAAAATCCATTCAATGCTTTGCGTTTAGCAATTTTTCAGTAATGATTTAGAGTGACAACTGCGAGATTATAATAGGATCAGGATATTCTGTTTCACTTTTTTTCAATATATTTTTGAGATTTCAAAAATCCTCTTTTCTCTGACTGCTTTGTAAGCCTGCTACATTTTATTTTTCTCTGTTATGAGACGGAATGGTTATAACCAGAGTCCCAGGTTACTCCTTACTGCCACTGGCTTCAAGAGAATTTGAAATCAAGCTGACTTGTGTCTATATAAGGGAGACATGCATATGATCCAGAGCATGACTGAGAGATGTTGAAAGATGTAATGGCTTTGATTCCAAATGTCGTTTCTCTAATGTAAGAAATGAATTTACCAGTTACATCTTGACATAGGTAAAAGTTATGCTCTGTGCTGAATAATAAAGAACTCTAGCTATATGCTTTGCTAAATAATGATATTTTCTACTACATAACTCTCTTTGAGGAATTTGGCTGGTTGATTATTAGCATTTTTTTCATAGAATAGCTGTTTATATCCTTAGAAATATTTGTGATTAAATTTGTTTTCATTTCTGGAATATTTATAAACCCCAATTAACCACTCTTGTTTAAGCTTTTTTTTCAAAATTATCTCAGTAAAATTCACCTAAAATATTTCAGATTTAGTTGTGCTTAGACATTCAAATAATAAAATATTGATTTACCTAGCTATAATTCTTAATGAATAGAAATTTAAAGATGTAACCTTGCTCTGAGAAAGAATCAGATCAGCAAAGCTCTTTCTAGGGTGTTAAACTTAAAAATCTACTCAGAATATCTGCCTTGATCTGTACACTGCCATCACCCATCTGCCATGCCTTCCTTAGGCATGTATCATTCTGCCAAGAGTCATTGATAGTGACAGGTAATCTTCATGGTCTGAAACACACAAAAGTCAAAGAAAGTTCAAATAGTATTCATTTATGTTTTAAAGACTAAGGTCGTGTGAATATTAGAAGATTGTAAATAAAATGACTGAAATATGAAACAGTCATGTTAGATTAAAATACTTAGAAAATCCAAATTTTCACAGTTGTCTGTGACCAAAATATTTTTTAAAAGTGGTTTTCTGTCTTTATCAGAATTCTTTTAAAATTTTCAACTCTTTAGATTAATATTAATGTAGTCTGTGACCAAGTGATAGAACAGGCTCATTCAGTTTTTTCTGATGTCATGCAACCCAAAAGGATTCTAGCCAGAAGGAAAAAAAAATACTCCATTCAATCTGGTATTACTAGTAGAAAACTAATTTCAAAGTCCATTTTCCTATTAGGACTTTAAAAAAAAAACATTGTAAATGCTCTCATTTTAACATCTACATACTGTTAAAATCATAAATGAACACATCATGTTCAAAATCAAATGCTAGTTGTTATAGTTATTTATTCATTGCTGAGACAAAATACCCAACACAAAAGTTAAGAGACGAAAAGTTTATTAAGCTCACAGTTTGTAGAAGTTTGCATCCACAGTTGGTTGGCTCCAAGGCAGAGAAGAAACAGAGAAGTTCATGGCGGGCAGGAGGTAGCAAAGCAATAAGGGAAAACCAAGCCCTCCCTATCCTTTGTGCTTTATTCAGGATGCTTAGGATGGATAGCACTTATACCCTTAATTATAGCGCCCTTGATCCCAGCACTGCACTCTGAGTCTATCCCAGTATCATGCTCTATATCCGGCCACTTCTGAAAAGGCCCTCCTCTCGCTTTGGGGGGACATCTAGACACAAGCGGTAACACTAGCACAATGAGCACCACAAATTGATACACATTACCATTTTGCTTAAATAAGAATACGAGATAAGAAAGCTGGAGCTTAGAATGTTTGCTGATAGTTCAGAAATTATTGCTCAACTCATAGTAACTGTATTTAATTGTACATAGATGGTAAACAGTTGATATATACATACATATACATATATATATATGCGTATGTATTTATTTGTATATTTTTCCTTTTATGGTGCTGCGGGTGGAACATAGGACCTTGCGTATAATAGGTAGGAACTATACCATAGAACTGTATCCCCAGCCCCATAGCTTATATATTTTTACAGATGGTTGACACACATGACTCACCCAACCACCCATCCT
The DNA here is from genome assembly GCF_034190915.1 of Cavia porcellus. Lineage (NCBI taxonomy): Eukaryota > Metazoa > Chordata > Mammalia > Rodentia > Caviidae > Cavia > Cavia porcellus. Next base: position 133,386,632 of record NW_026947485.1, on the reverse strand, counting down.
TATCTATTGCTGAGAGTTTATCTTGTATAAGTCTAATACTTATGCATATGTAATGAAGAGAATTGTGAATACAGTGGTGAACATATGATATTCTTTTGTTAACCCTATTTTATATTTATACTAGTCACAGAACTGGGCTAAAGTAATAGGCATAGAACTGAAAATACCCAACCCATTTTCCATTAAGAAGCAGCACAAAAAAATAGACCGGTAAAAGGCAAAAGTCTTCAAATTCAGTTTTGAGGATGTAACAAGAAAGTGATATTAGAAAGTAACTGCAGATGTCTAGGACATAAATAATTAACAAAATTATCTGTGTGATTTTCCTCATTAATAAGATCAAAAGATAAGTTACCCTACATTAGGCACTTGAGGAGTTCTTAGAACAACCTCATGTTTTAAGTATTGTGTTTGTGATCTTAACCAAGCCAAGTCATTATGGTAATTTAATAGATACATAGAAATTTCTACGTAAACTGGCTGCTTACATAAGTTTATTAAACACTTCACAGGGCAAAACAGATGAGAGTGTGTAAGAGAAGAGAACAGTGTCAGCTAATCTCAAAATACTTACTAAGACAACATTTTTGCAAAACAATAGTTGATCCTGTCTCTTCCCATATGTTTTAAATTTGTAAGTATAATTTAATTATTAGCATCGATTTTGTTATGTAAGAGAATACTCAGTGTATAATGCATTAATATCAAAAGGAAAGCCCTAGAAATTATTTTGTGAGCTCTTTGTTATATTCATAATTAAAGATTTGTGAATCATAATTAAAATGAAATATAAGATTATTTACTGGTAAGTCAAATTGTCGTTGTCCTTAACATTTTACCATGAAAAGTACATTAATCATTTCATTAAGGATTTAAATACTGAGGATATAGCTCAGTAGCACAAGTGCCTACCTGGCAAGTGCAAGGTTCTGAGTTTGATTCCCGGTTTAAAAAGAAATGGGCTTAAAAGTTGAATGCTTAAAATAATCTTTATTTTGCTAGCATGAATGAACATGGTAACTCGCAATAGCTTTGAATTAAACAAGCAATCAAAATGATATGTATTCATGGAAGATCTTATATATATATAAAAGAATGTGTAGTCTTTAGACACAGATAATTCTGGCTTTGTATGCTGAAAAAGGGTTTCCAAATGACCATGCATATAAGATCAATATCTAAAAAATGTTTTTGCTATATTTTAATGCTTATCAACTTGCTATTTTTATCTGAGACATCACTATCATGATGAAATTAAGTAATTTGTTATAGACTGAATTTAAAAAGAGCACACCCATAGTCAATGTGAAATGAAGTACATTATGGAGTAAAAGGAACTATTGGCACATTTTAAACTTCATACCAAAGGTTTTTATGGTGGTTAAATTTCCTCAATTTTAGTTTTGCAATCTGTGAAATGTGGAGTTTATAATATACAAAGACTTTTTATAAATATAACTACATAAATATGGCAAAAGTCAGCATTTTGGTTACTTTTCTCTCATTGCTGAGACAAAATACCCAGCACCCAAAACGAAGGCAGGAAAGGTTTATTTAGCTCACTGTGTGGAGATTTCAGTCCATAATCAGAGGGCTCTGAGGCAGGGTGGCATGGCACAGAGACAACATTTCAAAGCAGCATCCAACAAAAGCAGCCAGAACACAATGGGGGACAGAATAAGTCTCTTTTCCTCCCTTATATTGTAAGCAGGCACACACATCACCTCTGTGTCCTCCTCTTGCACAGGATGAGGATATTTACAAAGTAAGGATCCTGGCTCCCTGCTGAGTCTCTTAGTTAAACTTTTAAACTTCTCAAGTTAACACAATGTGTCAACCATAACAGTCAGAAAATATAATTATAACTGGCTGCATGGAGCCTACCATGGACTTTTGTTTAGTCCTAAAATATAAATGGCTCACATTATACTCCTTTCCCGAGCTGTAGGTATAGCTCAGGGATACAATGCATGTTTGCCGCCTTCCAGGCCCTTGGTACAATCCCTGGCGTACTCTTCCCACAGTAGTAGCAAAAATGTGAGCAAAAAACCAAATATTTCCTACATATTTTAATGACAATCTACATACTTTAATGACAATCTGGGAAACCACAGATTATCTTATCACTTTGTTAAGAGACACAAATGTTTTATAACACTGACTGGATATGCAGAAGGTATCTGTGTTCAGTTGTGGTACACATTGTCTATTATTTTTGTCTGGAGGTTTGCAGAACACTGTACTTACAAAATACTGTAATAATCAAGCAGTAGGAGCATTGGGCAGAAAGAGGAAGGGAGAAATATCCTATTTCTGATTAGCCTTGATGCTTCTCAACCTTTTTTCACATCTCTAAGGCATGTGCATCTAAGCCCTAATATATTTTAGGAGTATTCAAAAAAATTTTTTTAAGATACAGAGAAGTGCCAATTTTTATTACATGAAGATTTACAGTCTCTTTTTGGGAAATAAACGAAATGCTGAATAACTGGGCAGATATGAAAGTAGGCAGGGACGTTCTTGAATAGGGTAGTTTGGCAGGCTCCACTGTAGGTTCCCTCCATTCGTAAATGACACAGGGGATAGCAAGAGACTAGCACCTGCTTGAAATAAACCAGGTAAACCTTAAAGATCAACCAGCAGATCTTAATTTACTGGTTGGAAACTCTTGCCATATATATATATGTAGTACTTTTGTCAATAGTATTTGGTTTTTACTGTGATCTCCTATGTATGAAAATGACTTTGTTGAATACATTTTATTAAATACATATTGAAAAATATACATATTTTAAAAATACAAATATGGAAAACTCTTTTTTCTTTCTTTTGTTTCTCTAATATTTATTGAGTACTTGTATTATCTAAGAGACACTGAGCTCCGAACATCCAGAAAGACTTACATTTTCTGAATGACACGGTCCAGGGCTTGAGTGTAAATGGAGCCATAACACAAAGCGAGACATCATTATTTCCATTGAATTCACATAAATGCCACAAGGATCTAGAAGTTGGAGGGATTATTTGAGCAGGAACCTAGCATAATTTCTGAAAGGGTTTTGGCCCATACAGGACACTGTAGCCAGGGAAGCCTCAACTGGAAGCAGGAAGCCCCTCTGTCCCCCACCCCCTAGGAATTTACCTGTGACGCCATCTTCCCGCCCCTGGAAATTTACAAATGGCGCCAAAACTAGGACCAATGGGCTACCTGTGCATCCTTAATGCCCTGCTTAGGTTCCACCCCAAACCGAGGCTACTTACATACCCCCACGCAGCGTGTCCGCCGGAGAGATCACTGGACGCCAGCGGTAGGGTGTGCCGGTCATCTCTCTCCATGTTCTCAGAATAAAGGCCGCTTTTTGTTTTATACTTCTCATCTTTTGGAAATATTTTTCATCTTTTGGAAATAATCCTATCAATTTCTCTAAGCAATCTTTTTAGTGAACCGTGTATTTAGAAACCAAGACCTGCCATGGGGTGAGGCTTCTTGTTCTTTGCACCTTTGTGTAAAGAAGTATATATATATATATATAACTTTAAATATAAACAAGTATTTTACATATACCATACACACATACATACATAAACACGTTTCAACTGTATCTGTAAATCTATGTATTTAAAAATCATGAGCTTGTTATACAGATGTCTTCAATTCCATTCCAAACACAGGCTTCATTCTCTATTTCTCACTTTCCATATTGTAACTTCCTTCAATAATACTGAGAAACCCAACCGTCATTATTATTAGTGTTGTTAAATTAGCTTCCCTTGTGTATAACTGATCCCACTTTGCAGCTCCTGGGTCCTCTCATATGCAGAGTCTGTGGTCAGCCTGTCCACTTCTGACATACTGTGACTGCTAGCCACCCTACCACGGTATGCTGTGCTCACTCTGGGTAGGCCAAAAGCAGGATCAGCTGACATTTGAGTTGCTTAATAAATAATTGATTATCATATCTCAAAAATGCAATGCTTAGAGTTGTCACAGAATGACGCTAACAAATTTAGGCTTTATTTCTGGGTTAAAATTAAACTATGTTAGCATCAAACTCCATTTATTTATTTTAGGGAGTAGGAATTTATTTCATTCCAGGCCATAGAAATGAAGTATGCAAATATATTTTGGATGAAGTTTAAAAGACCCAGGATCAATGAGAAGGCAGGAAAAGATTTTCCGTTGACATTTTAAACTGACTCATGTAATAATTTAATTCTCTTAGGCTTAAAACAGAAAAATGTTGAGGTGTTTGAAGATACAATATAAAAGAAGGCAAAGAGTGCAGAGAAAAGAGATTAGAAAAAAATGCTGTGGTTATGTCATGGCATTTTCTAGCCATGCCTTACTATAAATATAGAAAAGAAAAATAATGTATTTTCAATATTGTAGGGTTTAAACATAGTTAACATTTCTATGCATCAGAAAAAAGTCTAAAATTAAGACGCATAAATACTTTTTATTTTATGTCAGTGAGGCTGTGGGCATGCTACCTCATTCAAAAATATGGCGCTGTGGCAGTATGAGAAAACAGGAAAACAGGAAGATCTATCTCACTTTGCTCTTACCTTTCTCCTTTAAAATAGGTTATAAAAATTCTCTGGAAAGTAGATTCTAAGACCTCTCTGTGAGAGGTGTCTGTCTTAAATCCAGAGGAAAGAAATACATTTATTTTTGAAGCTATAGAGGTACAGAGAAGAATCTGAACAACTTTTGCTAAGCTCCTTCCAGTTTATTATAAGATCATACTCTGTGTGTCCAAATCGGCATCTGTGTGTCTATCCACTCTTCATCACATCTAAGCACAGAAATGCACCGGTTTCTCTATTTCTTTGTTTCTGAAGGCTTCCATGCCATGTAAAATGTACATTAAATAAGTTTGTACATTTTCTCTTGCTAATCTTTCTCTTGCTATCAGTGACTGCCATAAATGTAGCAATGGATAATAATGTTTATTTAATTAAATAACGACTTGGGAGATAATGCGTAATATAGGCTACCGTCATGTATCCAATGACAGTTAATCAGCCCCTATAAACCGAACCAACACTGATCTGTGTATGTTCTTAAAGGAGTGTCAGTATTGTGGGATGGTCAATAGACTGATGCCAAATTCTTGTAGGCAAAGGTTTGTAGAATTTCACGGTGTCCTCCTTTGCCTGGTTCCTTACTCAAATAGACTCAATTTACTTGAGGTAGAATTCTTAGTAGTATCTCCTTAATGCTGAAAAGGCTTCCAGTCTAGATGATACACTATGTATGGTCACCTTTATACAAAATTTGCAGGCAGAAAAGTAAAAACTCTTAGCTCTTCTGCTTGTTATTTTGACCCAGAAGAAACAGGGTAATTTTAAGCAAGCCATTTAAAGCACATAGGTCTTAGTCCCTCCCTGACCACATAGGAGTGCAAATTAGACCAATCAGCTGCATTTCACACCAGATGTAACTTCTGGGTGGTCTTTAAAGAGAAGCCCATTTAGAGAGCATTTCAGTGATGCAAGGGAAATTTCACAGACTGCAAAAGTAGGGTGGGAGGTCCACAGTTGAGAGAGTTTCAATCACTATATTATGGACAGCAGGAGAAAAGCTTTTCTAGCTACAGCTGTCACCTGAAACTTCAGCCACTAGTTACTCAGCAATGTGCTTTGTGCATTGCATTCTACTGTTTTCCCATAATACCTAAATTCTGAACACCATGTTCTTTATGGTGGTGTTATGGATTAAGAAATGTAATTTAGCACTCTTTGTCTACAGTGTTCGTGTTGAAAAAATGTGCTGTCAATGCTGCCTTTTGTGTAAGGAAAAGAGAACAAGGTTTAATAGGATTTCATACTTGGGTAGTGTGATTCAATACTAATACAGTATGCTCAGGTGCAAAATTATTAGTAATGTGATACCTTCACACTGAATATTAAGATAGGAATGGGATTCCTGTTGAGATTAGCTGAAAACTTCAAGACTGGATTGAGAAATTTAGAATTTTTAAGACCACCTTCTCTGATGAAATCTATCAAGAGAAAATTTGTGCATACAAACAGGGAATATTTGATGCAATGGCACTGGAATATAAAGAGGCTTCAAAATCTTTAACAGTTTTTAAAATTTTTATTGGTATGTGTTTTCTGTATGTAATGATTGCATTTATCATGGGGGACTGATATAAATAAATAACATATCTTATTCTTTTTATACCACTTTCCTTTGACCTTTCTCCATTTTCCTCCATTTGCAAAAGTTCTCTCTGTTTCTTATTATCCATCTTTTACTTTTCTCTTTATTTATTCATTGGATTTCTCATATACGCTTCAAAATCTTTAATCCATCTCAGAAGGGAGATAAACCATTTGATAAGATGATAAAAAGATGTGAAGACTGAAAGAGAAGTTCAGAAGATGAGAGAAGGAAAAACAGATCAAAATAAGGAGGAAAGAAACTGTGGTGGTCAAGAGTCTTCAAGGATGGAATCAGCAAGGAGCCTGAAGCCCACTATTCCAACAAAGCAGAAATATAACAATCCGCATTTTCTTGCTTGTAGTGAGTGAACTTTTCAGAAAGTTTTACAGACAGGATCTCGGTGCTGTAAATTTAAATAAAATTTTATGACAGTAATACAGGTATTAAAAAATAGTAATGCTTTCCTTCATTTTAATCGATTCTTTGCTGTGTAGATGTAGACATTGTTATTCAGGGTTACTTAGGAAACACACACACACACACACACACGCACACACACACACACACACACCTATGGGAATGAGGGTCTCCTGTTTCAGTCTTTTTCAACCAGCTGAAGCTTGTCATCTTGTCAGACATCAGGCAAACAGGAGTTTCGGAGACAAAACTGCACTGGGTGACTCTCAATTCTATGCTGTTGGCTAAAGTCTTTTTGCCAACTGCTGAACCTAACTTTTGAAATTGTACTCATTTATTGGCAAACCAAGAATAAGAGTTGGTAGTACCTTTGCTAGAATACATCACCGTGTGTTTCATGGATTTGGACTCTCAAGTATATTCAAATACAAGAGTTTGGTTCCATTACCTACTGATGGGTGTTTAGGCTTGCAGGATTTTGGAGGACAGAGATCCTGGATATCCCCTATGCCAGAAGGACTTGCCAAAATAGCATTTTTTTTTTTTTACAACCCCATGCAAGGACCATTGTCCAAAGTTTGAGAAAACAAGGAGATTGCACTACTTAGCCTGTGAGATCCATCAGTATTTGCATCTCCATTATTACACAACCTAGTATTGGGAAAAAATCTTGTAATTTATTTTCATTCCCAAATGAAAGCCTAATGAAGTTCTTTGCCATATCGACTTTGGCCTCTCTGTCGCAATTATAGGATCAAGAAGCAGGACAGGTGGTGATAATGTACAGAAACAATCATAATGTTAAATAATTTTATTTTCCCTCAAAACTGATGTACTTGGGCAATATTTTGATTATTTAAAGTACACAATTATGATCCAAAACTAATATTTCAAGGAAAAGAGAAAAATTAAACTATTTTAGTGTAATTTTCTTTGCTTAAATTTACGAATCAAAGCGACAATATTTACACATACATCAATAATTCCAAGCTTATTTATTTACCGTCTTAAGTGCTTGGCATCCAATAAAGACTATCAGTGACCAAAATTTATAGGAAAGCAAAGTAAAACATAAAATTAAGCATCAGATCTCCCCACTCACTTTTCTCACCCTTTAATCGCTGTATCTCACAGTGTTGTCCTAGAACCTTCTTTATTTGAATCATTAAAGTTCAATATGTTAGAGCCAATCAGAATCATGTAATCACAGTTTTTGGTTGTGGCCATTTATTTTCAAGTTCCTCTGTGATTCTTATGCTTTAGTAATTGCTAGCATATTTTTTTCTCAGTCATCTCTTTTACCTCCTCCAAGCAAATCTACCTTACCCTGAAGTGCTTCTTTCAAAGGCTGCTTCTTTACTCACTTTACATCGAAAGAGTCTTGATATGCTGATGTAGGGTCACAATCTTCCTTATCCTTGGCAGATGATCTGCAACTTGCTGACAAAAACAGAGTAAGCAACTGATTGTAAAAGATTCTGTCGTCATTCCCCACTTCCAAAAGATAATTTGGAGGGGACGTCCAGTTTTGGGTCAGTAGCATTATCATCAAAAAGAAATGGGCAACCCATTAATCATTTAATTTTCATGCTGAGAAAAATGAAGTAGGAGTATTTTCAAAGAGCATACTTTTCTTTCTTGAATAATAGCTGCATTATCTTTGCAATAGAAGTTGGTTAGTCTTTTTTTCCGGGATTTGTGAGGTCAACTACTGAAGTAGACAGGACAGAAAAGGAGGTGTGCAAAACAAGGAGATAATAGACACCAGGTTGGAGAAACAGGATGCAGTGCTATTTTTCCTGATGCTCCTGCTCCATAAAAAGTAACTCACTGAGTTAAAGAAGTCTCCGCGTGAAAGCCTAGTATTCAGGAAGAAACATTTGACAGTTATTTCTGTGTTGTTATTTCCTTACTCTGCTTTATAATCTCCTCTCTCTCTCTCTCTCTCTCTCTCTCTCTCTCTCTCTCTTTGAGACAGGATATCACTGTACTGTTCAGGCTGGCTTTGAGTTCACTGTGTAGCCCACATTGGTCTTGAATTTGCAGTAATCCTCTGCCTCAACCTCCGAATGCTGGGATTACGGATACATCACCACACCTGGCTGCTTTACAGTCTTCACAGTGGAGATTAGGACAGCGGTTCTGAGAGAGAAAGTGTCCTTAAAATTCTAGACGGTATTTTGTGAGGGAATAGGATTAATGGATTAACATGGGGTACGAGGATGGAGTTGGGAGGGAAAGATGAACACGAAACATATTTATAAAGCAGAAGGAGGTAGATAGAGGGGTTCTAAGGGCAGAATTTAGGAATTCTTAAACAACAAAGCAAATTGGGTATTTTTAGGATATGCAACTATACATAGTAAGTGGATAAATCAAGCTATTTAACATATTCATTATCACATAATTACAATATTTTGTGAAGATACTTTGAATCTACTTTCAGAAAATTTCAAATATATATTGTTTACAGTAGTCACTGTGATGTGATTTCATATTCCTAACTGAGATTTTGTTTTTTGACCTCCCCTCTTCCCCAGCCTCTAGTAGCAACTACTTTATTCTGTTTCTACGAGCTTGACCTTATGTATTGCTCGCTCACGTGAATGTGATCATGCAGGTTGCATCTTTCTGTCGTTGGCTTATTTCATCTGACATAATGGCCTTTGGATTCATTAATGTCACAAGTGACAAGATTTCCTTCATTTTTAAAAAATTAACTGAGAAGATGCACTATTTGTCTTTTTGTGCCTTATTCACTTAACATAATCCCCCACCTCGCTTCTGTTGCTAAAAATGACAGAATTTCATTCTTTTATTAAGTGTTGCACTCCACTGTTTATATGCACCACATTTTTTTATCCATGCATCAGACACTGGACATATGTCTTGGCTGTTGTGAAAAGTACTGCAAAAAATACAAGAGGGCAGGTATGTCTTTGATACATAGATGTCAATTCCTTCAGATATTTACCTAATAATGAGATCACAGGGTAGTATCGTGGTTCTATTTCTAGTTTTTTGAGGAATGTCTGTACTGTTTTACTTGCTAACTTACATTTCCATCAATGGTATGTGTTTCCTTTTCTCTGCATTCTCATCAGCACCTGTACCTTTTGTCTCTTTGACAACAGTCATTCTAACAGGTGGGAGGTGATACCTCACAGAGGTTGTAATTTTGCATTTCCTTGAAGATTAATAATACATGTTTTCTTTTGAGAAATGTTTATTCAGATATTTTGCTCATTTGTAATCATTTATTTGCTAACGAACAGTTTGACTTTGTGTATAATTTGCATGTTAAACTTTTATTACACGTATTGTTTGGAAACAAACTCTCCTAATCTGTGGGTTGCTTCTTTGCTGGTGGTTTCCTTTGCTGTACAGAAACAGACTATTAGTCTATTTTTTGCTTGCGTTTCCTTTGCTTTGGGATTATATATATACATATATAAGGAAATACCACAAATCTGTCCCTTATATTCTTTTCTAGTAGTTTAATGTATTATGTTTATGCATGTCATAATTTTATATTGATTTTTGTTTATCAGAGGATATAAAGGTTGAGCTTCTTTGATCTGCACATGGGTATCCGGCCTATTCAGGATCATTTTTGGAAGACATAGCTCTTTCCCCATTTTGCATTGCTGCATCTTTGTGAAAAGTCACTTATCCATAAATAAGTGGATTTGCTTCTGAGCTCTCCTGTTAGTGCCATTGACCTTTGTATCTGTTTTTCTACCATTGTTTTGTTTACTGTAGCTTTGTACTATGTCTGAAGTCAGGTAGTGCAGTGCCATCTGCTTTGTGCCTTTTGTACAAGGTTGCCTTCTCTGTTCAGGATCTTTTGTGGCTCCATTTGAAATTTTGTATGTTTTCCTGTTTGCATGAGAAATGTCATTGATGTTTTGATAGAGTTTGCACTGAATCTGTACGTTGCTTTAGTAGCATGGATACTTTAACAATATTCATGAATTCATTAACATGAGATATATTTCTGTTCATTTGTGTCTTGAATTTCTATAAGCAATATTTTATAGTTTTAGCAAATGAAAAGATATATACATACATACATAGATATTAATTATAGTGTTTTAGTAGCAAAAATTATAAATAAGTCACAATATGGCATTTCATAAATTGCAGAGAACAACACCATGGAATATTATGCAATTTTAGAAATGATAAGTGACATTTATTAAATATGTATTATGTGCTTGGCTTTATATATTTTGACTCATTTAATCCTTGTAAGGCTCATGCTGCTCTAAGGTGTATACTATTATAAACACCATGCATAAGCCAGCAATGTGAGGGTCAAGGCAACAGGGTTGGGGTGCAAACTTAAGTGGTCTGATTTCAGAATTTGTGCTAACTCATATAAAGTACAAATTCTCCAATTATGTAATAATTGTGTTTCATTAAGGGTTACATATAAAAATAAAGGCATAAAATTGAATAATACAAGAAATACTATGGACTAAGTGAAATAAGTCATAAAACATTTATATACTATACAAATATTTACAAAAAAATTCTTTAATATTAGAATTATATAGCTCAAATATTAGTCTGTTGTTAGCTCTTGGTAATAGACAACAGGCTTTGGGTCATTACGGTATTTTTCTTACTGGGTATGCGGTACTTTAACTCGTCTTTATGAACACACAATACTTGAACAATAAAACAGTATAACATAAACCAGTTATACTTCTGGTCGTCTCTCGGTGACATACAAAATTGCTTTCTGTCTCTTGCTGACCTAGTGTGGTGTTGGTGGCCATGTATCATCTGATGTGGTCGCAGCTGTGAATCCATATGGGTTAAATAAGAGGGTAGAGGAAACCATTCAAGCCTACAGGAAACCTAGGTGTTATTATGCTATGGTCTTGCACTGCCTAAGTCTCTAAGCTAGATTTCTACCCTGATCTCAGGTTATTTCTCCTTGAGGACAGGATACTTACAGACCAGAAGTTCCTCTTCAGCTGCCTTAGCCAAACCTGGATGTAAGGTGGCTGCAGTGTGATGACCAGACAGGGCTAAGTTCATCATGATCTCATCTGCATGGCAGTTGTAATATACCCCTGTACCCTGACAGCTGGCACTTGCCTTGATGGCACCCGCAAAAAATCATAGGAGAAGCAAAAAGAGGTACTGCTTGGAGCCCTGGAAGATCTTCACCCATTCTCACAAAATGTGTAAATATTTATACCCTGTATTACCCCATCCCTTCCTCATTTCTTTACCCTCTGTCTAGAGTTTCCCAACTCCCAATGGGCTGAGAAGTTGATCAATGAGCTTATCTTTCACTTCTCCTTTTCTTGATCAAGAATAAAAGTCTATTTTGCTGCTAAGTCTGTGCTGTATTCTTGCTGATTCTGCAGTTCTGAGTGGCTGAAGGACCCAGTCTCAGGTCAGAATTGCTAACATGGGGGTTGGCATATGTGCACAACATGAACAATATGTTCAAAACTCACTTGCCCCAAATAATTTTCATATGGTTTCTCTTTCTCTAAAAATAAACTTACAATAAACTATAGAATCAGCATTTTCCCCGTCCTTTTCTGCTGGGCATAAATTGGCTCTCACAGTGGCTGAGAGTAAGTTGTTTTAGGTGTACAGATTAGCAAATATATAAATATACAATAATCTATAATAGTAATAATTTAAAACATTATAGGCTTCATATATATATATATATATATATATATATATATATATACCTTAAATTAAACTTTTGTATAGCTCTGAGACCTTTTCTAGGGAAAAGAAAGATCTTGTAACAGTGTTTGAACAATTTTATTAATATGCAAAAATCTACATTCTATTCATTTCACAGCGATTTGAAAAGTCTACTGCTCCATGTCATTTTACAAGGGCAAACTTTTCATTAAACATTGAATATCCTTTTAAAGATCACCATGGTGACTACTTTGCTTCTCAAATCATGACTAATTAAAGGATAAATTGTAAAAAGCCAGCATTGCTATTAGTAAAGGATTTCAGTTGATATTTTCTCATCATTAACGACAATCACAATGGGCCATTACTGTTTTTGGAGTCCTGACCTCCTTCTATTTTTCTTTCAATTGCCCACTTCTCTTATAATCAAGAGGGATTGCAGGAATATCTCCAACCAGAGCTCTGTTTAGGAAGAGTAAAGGTCCCTCATTTTAAAGTATGGAGCCTTTTTAGTTGAAGTGACTGCAATTGTCAAGTTATTTTGAATTTATTTGGCACTTTGGTGGGTTGTACTGCAGTTTACCCTTTTGTGTTCCTATTTTCAACATAATAGAAATAGCACAATTTAAAGAGAGCTCAAGCCTTGAAAGTGAGGGAAAAATATTAAGTCCTCTAAAGACTTCTTTTTTAGGAAAGTGGGAAATTTTCTAGCCTGTAGCACCAGTAATTGATGCCTCCAGGGGGTTAGAAAACAAGAGAAGTGTGCTCAGTGGGCATTGACTGGGGCTGGGGACATGGCTCAGTGGCAGAGTTCTTGCTTTGCATGCACAAGGTCCTGAGCACCACAATATAATAATAATAAAAAAAAAAGTAAAGTCAGAAGAGAAGGGGCTGTATATGTTACTCAGTGATTGGGTGCTTGCCTAGCATGCACAAGTACTGCAAAAACAAACAAACAAACAAACAAACAAACAAAGGCACAGATTCCTCTAGTCTTTTTCTTTTTTTGCAGTATATATTTTTTTATTTAAAGAGAGAAAAGAAAGGACATAAAAAAACAAAGCAGTAAAAGGGTACAAGTAATACAGAATTTCAAGAAAAAAAATATACAGTAATAAGTCACTAGTTAATAGGTTACATATTGTCTTCTTACAAACAGTTGTCCAAATTATAAAATTAAAGCATATAAAGTGGACATTCATACAGTGAGATTGTAGACAGTTCAGTTCAATGATCCAACAAAAGCTCAGTAATATGGTTTTCCACCCTACACACTCAAACATACCTGTGGTTATATCCCTTAGTCCACCTTCCTTTCCTCTCTTTTTTACAATAACAATTATACTTTTTGGGTTTCATTACTCCCACAGTTCTTATTACTTTTTTTTGAAGAGAATAAAACCAAACATAACTAAGCAAAACAGTCAGAACAGAAGGATGGGCATAGTACATGATGCAAAAATAGAATACCAGGTGATCAAAAGCAGTTACCATTGTGCCTCTTGCTATTTTTAAATTGAGTTGCCTATATCATCATCCAGAGCCTTTTTCACGGAGGGTACAGGGTCACCAGTTCTTTCCTTTGGAGGTCATCTTGGCACGCTCCTAGAAGGTGTTTGGAGCCTTCTCTCTGGTGATCTCGATCTTCTACATCCTGCTATTTCCATGCTTAGTTTACAGCTTTCCCATATGGCAACTTATACAACCTCCAGTGAACAATTACTCAGCTTTATCAGCCTGTGAGTCTCTCCAGGCTGTGAGCAAACAACACTGAAGAAAGACATTTCACACCTCCCAGTTCCAAAGCCTCTATCGTTACAAAGTCAGCAAACTGTGCTCCTGAAGTTTTTGCACAAACAACTAACAAGGCAGGCACCCTGGCACCACCATATCAGTGTTTTCCAAAATCCTCATCTAGGGACACAGTTAGCCATTATCACGGGAACAAGAGTAAATTTATTTTTGCTTTGAAAAGAAAAAAAAAAGCATTCAATTTAAAGGATTAACAGATATTAAAATAATATTTGTGTAAGGTTAAGCCCGACTAGCAAAGAGTGAACTCTCTTGTACATTAATAATCTGGAGATAATACTTGCTATACTTCAAAGACTTTAGAAGGAGCCTCTCGGTAGCATGTGAATTAATGCGGATGATCAGGAATTCAATTCAGTTTTTAACTGAATGATCAAAGGCCAATGCTCAATCACTGCACTTCATGGCAATTTAAAAAACTGTAACACAAAAACATTTTTTAAAAGAATGCTGCTACCTAACTTGTTCAGCATGAATGAAGACTACTTCACTTTAAGTTTCATAAGATTGGTCATCCAAAATAAAGAACTGTTTGTGCCGTATTTGATGAACTACTGGAACGTAGGCATGTCAAATTCATTCTGCAATCATTACAGATCACACACTGTGTTGCACTATGTTTCAAAGTATCTGTCAAGCAGTATTCTGGATAATAACGCACAGAACTGGCTAAAAAAATCTCTGAGAAAGGAAATTTGAAGGGAATTAGTGGGAAGATAGGATCTCAGCCTAAATAATCAGAAAGTAGAGCAGGAACTTAGGGCTTATTTGTAAGTAGTTTAATTGGGGAGGCAGTTTGTTTGGCGTAGTCATATAGGAAAATGAAGCAGGAAAAGAGAAAGCTAATTCCCTATAGTGTCCCCTTCAGCTGACCAGTACAGTGTGGTCAGGAAAGTGCAGTCCCCAGGAGATATTCTGAGGAGTGATATGGAGGACTATTCACCCACTCTCCCCTGGTTTCTCTGCTTCTTCCTATAGGAGGGTCACGAAATGGCAGACTTTATTGACAAACTCTCTCCCCTTTCACAGAAAGGTTGTCCTGTGGGATGCTAATTCTCTGGCATACAGGTTGCACATGTGAGATTGCTAGGGTCTTACCCCACAGATTGTATATCACAGATCCAGAGAAGCCCTGGTGTAGAAGTCAAGAGACACGTGTACACCTGAGATGAAATGCTTTCCAGTCACCTCTGTGTGAAGTTTCCCACTGCAGCAATGGCTGAAGGAAAAGTGACAAGAGTGGCTGTGAATGTGGCCACACGAGGTGTCTATTTTGACTGCTCAAGTACAGTCATATTCTCCATACGGTCTGATCAGCTGCAGAGCCTTCATGTTATGCCAAGCCACAATTTCTATGAAAGACTCATGACAGGAAGAATTAGAAACACCCTGTGTTCTCTGCTGTTTGGTCTTATGACTCTAGTTTATATTCATTATTTTTTTCCTCCACTCCTTATTCCAGAGTTTTGTCACTCACAGCCAGCACTTCAGCTAAATCTAGAGTGCTCACTGAGCAGGAAAGCACAGACTTCTGTCTTCAAGGGACCTGAGTTTTATTTGCCTCACCTCCATGAGCCATAGTGCTGTAGTAATTTCGTAATAAATTTCACAATTGTCATTATCTCTGGGCACATAAGCATAACCTCAGTGACTCCGTGGGTTTGGGAAGTACTCTTACCCCCCCTCATTACCTCTCAATCTTTGTGGAAGCCTGAATCGACTACCATTAAAAATGTAAGAATTACATTCTTTGCCTGCCCCACAACTCAGTGGCACAGTCACAAATGACCAGCTGGTAGCAGGCTTCAAGTTGGTGAATCTCTTACTGAGGAACTGTGCCTACTGTAAGCATCCGGTCTTTGAAAATCAGATCCTCTTATCCAGTAGAATCTAAATTTTCAGAGATAAGAGACTCACTTTGTGTACTTGGTTCACTCTGAGTGATGATTCAAGAGATGATGACACACTACCCTTTGGTTTCTGGATTCATGTAAGTACTAATTTCTGTTGCTGATTCAATGTGTATAGTGTATCCTGGAGGATAGCCCCAATTCTGAAGGGTGATGTCCCCAGGCTGTTACTAGTCTGAACCCATTACTATGCTTCTTCAAGACGGCAAGGCAGGTGGATCCTGTGGCCATTTTCCCATCCTTGCTCTTTTTTCTGTAAAATGTCAGAAATTCAACTGAGGTTACTCTGCATGAGATCTCATGCAGACCAACTGAGCATTTCTAAATCCTTAAATGGTGGCAAGATTCTATGCAGAAGGAGATAAAAGTTATATGTGTGTTATGGATCATTTTTATTGAGAAAAAGAATCCATTCTCTCCAGAATAGAGAAGTCCAAAGGAATCAACCTGCCAGTCCAGACTCCACTGCATTTTCCGATTATCACGTCACCCTGTTTTAGTTCCTCTGAAATACTTTTCACATTCTGAAATAGTCTTATTTGTCATCATTAATCCTAATTAGAACACCAACTTCTTGAAGTTAGAAATGTCTTACTTATATAAGGTTGCACACTCGGGAATCCTGGTGTGTAAGGTAAACTGGATAAAACTTCTTCTTCATGCTCTGAGTTGTCTCAGTCTTTGGTAATTTGTGTCCTTGGGTTGCCAATCAGGGGGAAAAATGGACTTATTGAATTCATTTCACACATGAGACACTTTAAGTATACTATCTATGAGATAGGTGTTGTGCTTCTTTCCAACATATTATCTGATAAACTACTTGACACCCAACTTGCTGAGAGTCATGTAACAATTCAGTGGGCTTTCCCGCCGTACATCCAAGTTCTGAAATGACTAGATCAGGACACGTCGTAGAATGAAAGTTCGGCACTAAATTCTTGTTATCCCCCTTTGTGACAGCATGTTATATTTCTATTAAGTGTCCCCAATACAGCCAAAGCTGATAGCTCATCCTCCTAACAACTGTTGATTTCCCAACCTAGGTAGGTAGCACTTTCTCTACAGAAGATCTTTCCAGGCAACCAGATGTCATTGACTCCTTCCCCCTTTTCACTTATTCCCAAAACTGCATCTATGAAACAAAATGACAGACACACCTGGAATACTTTAAGTGCTTTATTAAGTTAAGATTGCTACCATTTTCACAATTTTTATTCCTGAAAGAAAATTAAAATACCATCCCACCTGATTCAAAACTGGTTACCCACAATCCCACTGGCCACTTGCCAAATCTTTTCAATTTTACTTTCTAAATATATTTTACTCCTGTTCTTTCTTTAACCAACAGTTCCCTAACTTAGTCTATGTGCCTGTCAGTTTCAGTGCAGCTGCTAAAAGATTCATTTCAGTGAATCTTTTCTATTTCTGTCTGCACAAATGTTTTTCTCACCTGGGCATGGCGGGATATTTCTGTAATTCCAAGAGTCTTGGGAGGCTGAGGTATGAGGATTGCAAATTCAAGTCAAAGCAAGTTAGTGAAATGCTGTATCAAAATGAAAACTAAAGAAGGGTTGAGGAATGTAGCTCAGTGTGAAGGCCCTGGGTTTAGTCTCCCATAGCACACACACACACACACACACACACACACACAGAGACAGAGACAGAGACAGAGACAGAGACAGAGACAGAGGCAGAGTTTTTATTATCCTGGGTCTAACACACTTGTCTTCTATTGAGGGCAGATTGTCCCCTATCACCTTTCCAGGTGTTCAGGGCTTGCCTTTCATCACCCCTTACCTCCATGGCCCTGAAGGGGAGCACCCAGGCTTGGCCATCTCTTAGCCACAATATTGGTGAAGGGAGTTCAGGACCCAGAAAGCCCGCCAGACATTGTCTCTGTAGTTTCCAGTTGAAGACATAGTGGCGTCTCTCTTTTCTGACACTGTCCGAGCTCCAAGGACAGGATCTGGAGATTCCTTGCCATCAGTTCCTTACCATCAGGGAAGGCTGACAAGGTTGAACCTAACACGCAGACATTAGAAGAGATGGAGTGAGCATGGTGACAGGTTTTATGCAATAGGATCCAATTGGAGTAAATCCAATTTTGTGTAAATTGTCAATGAATTAAGCATTCTTCTCTCTGGGTTATTTGAGCTAACTTGAGAATAGTCAGTTGCAAAGTTTCTAGTAAAATGAACTCAGTTTTTTTTTTTTTTTTCACCTTTGATGATACCCACATACTCCCCTGGGGATAACTTCATTGTTTTCTGCATCGATTCATCCTCCATATTGTTATAGAGTGAGAAATCTAAGATAATAAACTGTCCAGATTATTGCTTTAATCCTCCAACAATTTCCCTCAGCTTTCAGGGCATAGCTTCCGGTTTGAACTCCTCAGTTTATCTTTCACTTCCTCCCTCTACGCTCTCCGCCCTCCCTACAATGCAGTTTCTCAAATGTGCCAGCAGTTTCACAGCTCTGTGCTCGTGGGTAGGTAGATAACGGTGCCTGAAGAACCAGCCTCCCCCTTTTTTCCATCTGGCCACTTTACTCATCCCTCAAATTTCAAGGAATCTGGAACATCTTTCTTTTTCTTTTTTTTTCTGGAACATCTTTCTTGAGCCCCAACAATGATCATATTGACTTGTAATTATTGTTTTTCCGTGCTAGTTCTCTCTAGCAGACTCTGAACTTTAGGGAGGCATAGGGCATGGTTTATTTGTCTTTCTATATTCTGTGCCTGTTACAATACGTGACATGGAATAGGTGCCCTTTAAATGTTAGTTGAATGGAAGAATCAAGTTACTCAGATGTGTAGTCTTTTGGAAAGCCTAGCTTTCCATTAATTTCTTACAATATATATCACCCATCAGTCTTCTGCTGGCTATCTTTGATGCATGGCTTAACTACAAGGTGGAATTTCATAGAGCCTTAATGGACCAAAAATATTAGACATATTTAATCAGCAAGAGATGAACTTTTGAAAAGGGTATTCAAAATGGAAAACAGTACAAAACATAATGTACATACTTCTTTTCCCCTTTAAAGAAAAACTATTTTAATTTGAGAAAAGTATATATGCAAGAGTCTGAAGTCTACCTGTCTCATGAAATTTCGCCCAAAAAGAATGATTTGATTTTGAAATCTAACAAGTTGTTGCATATCTGTAGCTAATCAAGTCATATGTTATAGTATTCATTTACTTATTGACAAGATGTATACAGGCTATAAAAGTTCTGATTCAGGAGTTTTATAAAGCTGACCCAATTTAGGCAAATGAAAAATCTGATGAGGAAAACAGGGAAGAAAAAAATGATGAAGAATATATTCGTTTTTAGGTTTTTGTTTGTATCATGTGATTATATCCGAGTGGCACAGAGAAGCACCCAAGATTTGGAGGTAGATTTATTTAGCATTGGACAGGCACTGACTAAGAATCTATTGTTTCTCAGAATGTCTGACCCTGATCTCTATGGTCTAGGGCATATATGGGCTAGACAAGCAGGAAGCACAGAGGCAGAATGGCTTATCATTTGGGGGTTAATTCATATGATGACATGCATCACAGTGACCAGCTGTGTCACAGTGACTAGCTGTTTCTAAGAAACAAAAGTAACAGGAACTGGAATAGGAACTATTCTAACCTGGGCAACTAAGAAACTGAAGTCTGCTGGCTGACGGGAGGGAGTATCTTTTGCTACAATATTAAAGAGATGTTTTTCTTTGAGAATAACTGACTCAAGAAGAAATTTTATATTAATTTTTTTCACAAACATTATCTACTATTTTAACCATGATACATTCCATTTCTTGAAAGAAAGGGCATCTCAAAGTCTTACATTAAAGAGAAATGTTAAGAAATGATTTTGATCACTATTCACATGTTAATTAGTAGCTAATTTTCAATGTGTATTTGAAAGTGAGATATTTTATGTGTGTATGTATACATATGTGCATGCTTACGTTTATGATATATGTTGTGCTGAGGGAAAGGGAATTTTATACAAAGATGAAAACGTATGATCAAAACCTTCCTATTATTTTGATTATTCTGATCCTTTGAATTGAGTGGATTTCTCTTGATGTATTGTTTAATTTTTCCTAATTCTCTAATTTCTAAATTAACTCTGACTAGAGGCCTTATGGTGATGCATGCCTACAATCCCAGCATACACAGAGACTGAGGCAGAAGGGTGGAAATTTTGAGGCAAGTTTGGGCAACTTTTGGAACTTGGTCTCAAAATAAAAACTGAAAAAGGACTAGGCATACAGATCAGTGAAAAACCTCTGGGTTCAATTCCCAGCACCACAAAAAAATTTAATATACTTTCCTCATATCTTGCAATAGATGGTATCTTTACTTTTTTTGTCAGCACACAATGTCCAATTTTATTTGTAATTTCTTTCCTAGGTTCTCACTGAATTCCCATCTGCCAACGGCTCCTGCAAACATTCTTTCACATTGCCTTCTTTATATTTTGGAAGTGCACCATCCATCCCAAGTTGATGATCCTCTCAATTTCATTCGTTTTCTCCTTTTCTTCTAACACTTAAAACTCTGGCTAAATTACTCACTCAGAGTTCCAGCTTCTCCCAGAATATACGCCAACCTTCCCCTGAGCTGTCTCTGCAAATCTTCCCTCCTCTCCTGTTGCGGTCTTTCAGCCCCTCACTCCCTGATAGCGTGCCTACCAGTCCTTCACTATCTTTTATTAGCACCTCTATGGTTCACTTATGGCTTAATTTCTCAGGCCTAATGTATACTATGAGAAGGTCTTTTTGTTTTTTGGACGTGTTTACCACACAAGAACAAGATAGACTAGTTTTTTCATTCTTTTTCTTAACATTGAAAATAACAAGCCAATGATGGACAACGTCATAAAGAAGTTTTGAATTTGTTTTATACTCTGAAAGACAGCAGCCCACCATTGGTGTTTGCTAAAACCGTCTCCTTCTCGTAGGCTGAAAACTAAAGATGAGAAATGTTTTCTTCTATCCCTTCTACACGTGCTTCTAGTGTTAATAAGGAAACCTTATCAATGTACGGAGGGAATCTTGTTCTATTTCCTACTTCTTTCCTTCTCAGAATTACTGAGCTTCTTCATTCAGCAGGAGAAACCTCTATTTCATCACCCACAGCCCTATTTTTTATTAGTCTAGATCTCTGAGAAAATTCCTTCCTTCATAGTATTCTGTCTCTTTTTATTTTCACATAGTGATCAAAGCAATTCTGTTCTTAACCTTTCCTGTTGTTCAAAGAGGGACAACAGGAAGTTGCCCTCCCAGACTGGTTAGGAAAGGTAGAAGTGGACATTTCCATCTACCTCAGCTCATACAAGACTCTGACCATTGTATTAGAAGTTCACCTTTTCAATTGATAATAAAAATGAAAATAAATGCAACCAGCATGAGCCAAACTTAATTTCTTTGTGGTTTTACATGGAGTTATGTGTTAGTAGGTTTTCACAGAAGTTTAAACTTTATAGACACTTCCCTGTTTGTGGAAGGAACTATGATTAGATTAAAAACCAAGTTTAATTAGAAAAACTTTCAAAAAGCATTGTATTCCTCTGCTTTTATTATTGTATACTAGGAAAGTGCTATTAAAGTGAGAACATTGTTTCTAGCAATTAGTAGTTATTAAGCATGCATTGTATATGGGGCTCATTTTCCTTATTTATTAACAGGCACCATTAAGAAAACTGTTCATTAAGATCACCAGAAATAAGATAGAGCGATTAACGCACAAATGATTATCTCTCTTGTCTTAGCCACCAGGTAGCATGTCTATCTACAGTAAGTTGGTTCCGGTTGTAAAGATCTTGTCACTGCTGGAGGAAAGAGGCAACTGATGTTCTTTTCAAGTGTAAATTTTCTTCTGAAAATTTTCAATGTCATTGGCGTACAGTTTTGAAGTGTATTTGTTCTTTCCAGATTTTCTTGGTAAATTTAAGTAACTAGTTAAGGTAACTCAGGATAACGTTTTATTACAGTAAACTGAGGGGTCTCTTCTCTGTTGATTCTATTAGTATTTTGCAGGTAATTTCCAATTCAAGCCTCTTTGGTTGCCCAGAGCTATGTAGAGAACACTGCTAGTGAGAGCAAAATTTTTGACAGTAAACCTTGCCATGTGAGGAAAATGAAAGCCTGACATGTTCCGTGTTGGTGACTACACAGTTCGGAGAGGATGAGCAGTGTTGAGTTCATGTCAGTCTCATCCAGCCAGGCAAAGTTGGGGTCCTTAGGTTAGAAGTGCTTAGGCAAAGATTACTTCATAAGTTTCTCCCTAAGCATAGTACTTGGGAAGATGTTAGTGTTGAAAAGAGGTGGTTTGAAAATACCTGCTATTGAAAATAAAACAATTTGATTTCATGGGCCAAAGGGGTAACTTCTCTTTGCAGGCAAAAGTTTTGGAGTGTCATGATTTGAATCCTGCAAGGTACTTCCTGGATGGCAGATTCTCACAACTTCTCTCAAGATGATACAGGTGTGAGCAGGGACTGACCTCAGCAGACAAAACCTCAAGCCAGAGCTGACCTGACAGGACAGATGGGCCCCTCTCCCTGATTCTGCATGTCCATCTTTAGGAGAATCTGAAGGAGGCAGAATTTTCAGGTGTTGTATGAGTTAACTCATTTCTTGAGGGTCTCTGTCACTTTTTTTGTTGCTGGGACAAAACACCCAACACACACAATTTAAAGTAGGAAACATTTATTTTGGCTCACAGCTGGTAGAGGGTTCAGTCCACAGTCAACTGGCTCCAAGGCAGGGAAGCACGGCTGAGGCCCTTGGAGGAGGGCATATAAGGAAAATTGCTCACTCATGACCCCTGGGAAGCAGAGAACAAGTGCAAAGGCAGGAGGGAGACAAATCCTTCTAGGCCACATCCCCAGTGACCCTCCTCTTCTGATCAGACCTTACTTCATAACAGCAAGTCAGCCATAAGCCTGTATAGTCTCAACACTTTCCCAAAGTTCCATCTGTCCTATGAGCACATGAGGCTTTTGGGAGACATCTAGATATAAACTATAACAATGAGCTTCTGGATTCTAGGGCATTTTAGTCTACTGTGTCTTTGTTGTTGATCACCACATTGTTTTCACAGAGGAAAAATACTTGGAGATCATAGTTCAGACCATACATGAAGGATGTGGGGCTTTGAGAGGGTGAATGACTCACTAGACCACAAGGTTACCCAGTGACATCACTGGGATCTGAGTCCTTCTATTCCTACTCTTGGTCCTTTACTGTGTGCTGTACTCAATGCCAACATACCCTCCTCCATCTTTCTGCTCTTTTGCAGTCATAATTTTTTTTTTTACAGATTCTCTCAGTTTGGAATACTTTTTTATGCAAGTTCAGAAAAATCCAACCTCAGGTTTTTTAGTTATGTGTGCTGCTTGAAGCGAGCACTGATCTCAGGTTTAATACTGGACCTCAGTCCTTGTTTAGAATCCTGATTCCTTGAGCTGCTGCTGTGGAAGGCCCATTCTGACCTGTTCCATCCTGGCTGTCCCTTCTCCTGGGAACAATTTTGTTTATTAGAAATTCCAAAGAGAGAAAGAACCATGCAGTTGGATTCTTCCCTGATCTTTGTATAAGTGCCGCACTAACCGATTACCCCACTGGAGCTCCATCTGTCCCCTAATTTCTGTCAGTGTATTGAGACCTATTGTGAGCTAAAACAATGAATGTTTTGAAAATAAGTGAAAGAAGAGGAATTATTCTCATTAATGGAGGCCAAGGTCATGAGAGCGAAACAATACATATTATGAGCTTCATACTATGGAGATCATTGCACTCATGTAGTGCACCTTTGCACTCATGTAGAGCAGAAAACTTTCCTTACCATTAAAATAGTGGTGTGTCACCATGTTGACCAAATTGTGGTTTCTCCTCCCTCTTCTTCCCTTGTTTTCCTCCCTCTTCCTCTCCTCTTTCTCCTTCCCCTTCCTTTCTTCTTCTAATTCTTTCTCTTCTTCCTCTTCTTCTCTCTCCTCTTCTTCCTCTTTCTTCATTTGGCTTTCAGGATTGTGCTGTTTAGTTCTGTTTCAAACATATGTTATCCCTACTTTTTCTGACCCTCTTTCCCCACTGATTGTCATCATTTAGCCTTTAAAACACAATAGAGGTTTGTACTTTTCTTGAAGAATGATCAGTGTTGTGCACTTTCTTGCTATCTGGATGTGAGTGTGAGGACAATGAGAAAGTAAATGACCTTCAAGTTTAAAGAGGAGGTTCATTAGATATCATTTTAGATGTTACAGTATTAAAGGAGTAACTTCAGGAGGAATATATGCTACACGGGTAATGCAGATATAGTTCAAAGGACGATGTACCTTCCAGGACCACTTACTCTCTTTCAGCACACTGACTTCCTCTGCCTACTCTCCAAATGTAGGTACTTGGTTTTCAATTCCCTTAAGTAGTGAGATGTTTACATTCAAGTGGGTCAGTTTTTCTCAAAGATAGAGAAGGAAGTGTTCAGATCTTTAGTTTGCCTGGGTTCCCACTCGTTTGGAGTTTATTTTTTTTTGGGTTTATGCCTCTGTCTTGGACATTTCTCCACTAACCAAGAGGCATATTTGTGTATCAGTCTTGTCCTTTGCTGTCAGGCTACTGCACTTTGAAAGTTACTATTCCCCCCTACCCCCCCAAAATCACTGGGCTTTAAAAAAAAACAACCCAACAAAAATTATTTTTATTTTAAAAAGTGCTTTATTTTGAAATAATTGTGTATTTACACAAGATTTGTAGTAAAATGCAAACTTCCAGTAAATTAGATTTTTCCAATTGTTTGCATTGCTGAACCATTTGAGAGTAAGCGTTGGACTCAACGCTTCATCTCACTCTTTAGTTCTTCATTGTTTATTATTAATTATAAGGACAATCATCCAACCTAATCATGGCAAAATAATCAAGATCAATTAATTGACATGATGAGCATCAAATCTACCTCCCATTCAAATTTTCTTGTTACTACAATAGATCTCCATAGTGTGAAGCTCATAATATGTATTGTTTCACTCTCACGACCTTGGCCTCCATTAATGAGAATAATTCCTCTTCTTTCACTTATTTTCAAAACATTCATTGTTTTAGTGAGCATAGATCATTATTTGTACAAAGTCTCCTGGTGGTTTTTCCTGCCTTATGAACTTTCAGTAGGAATGGCACCAGCGATGCCAGGCTTTTCTCAGTGAGTCACATTAAGAAGTAGATGTTACTTTACCCCTCTCCTGGTGATGCTCATTTTTTAAAAAAATTATTTTAAAGATAGTAAAATCCAACAAAACAAGACAGAACAAAGCCAATCAAGACAATGTAGCAAAACTGGCACAGAACTTCAGAGCAGGATACCAGAAAAATAATAATAGTTAATAGTGCATCTTGTTATCTTCACAATAGTTGTCCATTCCATCAGGTATAGCAAAATCAAACCAAAAACAAAACACTATAAAACCAATCAAAACAGGATACTGAATAGAGTAAAACAATTAATCAGGACAAAGCAAAACAGTGAAAACAATACTGGACTTCAAAGACAAGATAGAAGGAAATCCCCTATATTTGTTATATTGCATGCTGTCATCTTCCCAAAAGATACTCAGACTGCTGCCTCCAGGACTACATAATCAACCAAAAAAATGCAAGCATTTAGTTGCTTTATGTACCTCAGTTGCTTTCAACTCAGGCTGCCTTGGGACCATCCGGTTGCTAACTGCGGGAGGGCGGGGATATGGATGGTGTTTGATTCTCAGCAAGAGGTGCTGTCTTTTTTTTCCCTGAATGCATGCAGCCTGCACAGCTTACCAGGAAGGCTGGCTAGTTGATTTCCTGGCTGGTCCTCCAAGTCCCAGCATGGCAAATTCTCAGGAGACACTGGTGATATCCATTTTGAATAACTTGATTAAGATGGAGTCAGCTAGGACTCTTTAGTGTAAATTTAATTAATTAATTTGTTGTACTTAAGGTGTAAAATTTATATCGTGGGAAGAAGGTGCATTGGGGCCATAATTTTGCTTGTTTTAACTGTAATGATAATTCAGCCTGACTCAATTATTACTATAGTATGGTTCCCAAACTGTAGCTTTCTAATCTCATTATTCTTTTAGTTATTAGTTGACAAGAATTGCTAAAGGGTATAACAATTTATTTTTATCATATGGGGGATTGAACTCAAGGTCTCTGCACTGAGCTACAAACCCAGCCCTTTTAATTTTTAATTTTGAGAGAAACAGACTGAACTGTTAGACTGCCCAGGCTGGGCTTGAATATGCATTTCTGCCTCAACCTCCCAGGGCATTGGGTTACAGGTGTGTGCTCCCTGTAATCCCAGCTGTTTATTTTTACCTGGACAAGTCTACGGGTTTTATGGAAAGGTATGCCCACTCTTTATACTGTTATTTTTGATGCACAAACTTTCTTAGACCTGGCAAGCAGGAGCCTTTTCAGTCTGGCTGCCTCTTTTATTGGGATGATCATCCCAATTCTGTTTTTTCCTTTCCTGGCCCCAGTAGCCAGCTGTTTCTCCAGCAAGTCCTTGTTTCTTTCAGTAAAAATTTTTTTAAAACCATTATCTGAGCACTAGGTGTCCTCATTTTAGTTAGTTACATTTCTGCTAGGCCTTTCTCAATGGGAAAAATCTCAAAATTTTTGTATGTATAAAACATCATCATCTCTGTCTCTGTCACTGTCTGTCTCTCCCTGTCCCTGTCTCTGTCTCTCTCTCTGTTGCTGTCTCTGTGTCTCTGTCTCTCTCTGTCTCTGTCACTGTCTGTCTCTCTGTCTCTCATCTGTTTACTTACCTTGTATAAGATCACAATCATAATTCCATTGTACCACCCCAAGGCTCTGTCTCCTTCCACATTCTTTGACAGTAAGAAAACTTGCTCATTTTGTGCACTGTGTACTTACTGCCTAGCATAGTCACAGGGGGAAGGAAGTAGCAAGACAAAGGAAGAGGAAGACCATGAGAAAGCCCTTACCTTCTCCTTTCTGCCACATGCTCCATAAAGTGGCTGCAGTCTGGCTGGAATTGGGGAAAGCAGCAAATGTTGAGACAGAGCACAGAGCATAGTAAATCGCACAAAACAGACACCACGTACTGATGGAATGAATACAGAATGTTTTTGGGGTAAAAATAAACCGAAAGTATGCTTTCCTTAATGACATTTGAAATGGTATTAATCCTCCAAATGGAAATATTTGGCATTCATTCATTTAAATGGCAGGAGGAGCTGAATAATCTGCAGAAGGCCTAAACTCAGTCCGAGATGGGGAAATCGTTCTGATAAACTGTTACAAGCTTGGCTATTATCATCTTTCTTTCTTTGCTTTTTTTTTAAACCACTGTTTCAATTTTTACATGCAAGTTTTTGGAAATTCAAAAAAAGGCTTTTCAACATCAATAACATTCTTCAAATAAACCTCCATTTGAGGGACAAGTTTCTTACTTTCATCCAAATTTTGAAGAACAGATTGTCAAAGTAGACAGAATGCCTCGAAAGCAGGACTGGGGTGCTCTAAACCACTGGCATGCTGAAAGAGGGAAGTTGATACTTACATGATCTTTTCTATTGGCAAAATTGTCTGCAGTTTTCTTAGCAACTTATTTCAGAAACTACCACAAATATACAAGGAATTTGTATTTGTCCTGAAACAATGATATTGAATTTCACACAAAAATCTTTAGAAACAGTATTCCACTCCTATGTCAAGATGAACTTCTCTGTCTTGAATCCCATGGGGCATCTCTAGGTATTGTTTTGCAGACATTCTGATTTTAAAAAAATTAGTTCTTATGAAGTTTTATTAATTTACAACATTTTGTGCAGTCTTTAATTACCTAATAATGTCAGGTTCTGATTTCAGAATATCAAAGGCTTTGAGAGGTTTACTACAGTTGCCAATGGCAATAGTTTTAATTTTTATGAAACGACTTATCTTCCTGGGACATGATTTATTTCAGGCATGGCCTAATTTATTTCAAGCCTTAGGCCCAAGTATCTGTGATAATTTGTAAAACTTGGTGATATAACCTTGGGTTTTCCATATGTCAGTGTGGGATTATCACTTCTGATTTTGTAGATGGAAAAAGGAGATACAAGATAGAGATTGCACTACAAGTCTGTGGAATAGCTGACTTAGATCTCCATCACTTCACTTACTGTCAAGTTAAAAAAAAAATCTCTCCTTTCTTAACTTGTTTTGCAGTCTGGTTGCCATCCTGAGGCACAAATTTCTTCATGTATTCCACACCCGAAGCTTCATTTACTTCAAAGATGCTGATACACAGGGGAGAAAACCGAGCAGCTGGCCTGATCCGTATTCTGCTTTGACATTCTGAAGGATATTTATTGAGGACTAATGTTGTGAGCAGAGCTGAGATCTGGATCCCCTGAAAAAACTCAAACTTTATCACTTAAAACTATATAGTATTTGATGCAAATGTGATATTTAAAACTATTGTGGGGGGGGGAGTACATGTAGCAGCTTTTAAGGCTGAGCAATTTTGGGTGGTAATTTCTTCACCATCATTGTTAGACCCATGTTGCAGGCCAGCACCCATCTGATACTAATGCCTCTTTTTCTTTAGCACTCTCATAGTCTACCTGATATGCTGACCACTTTACAAGGATTCAGTCAAAACTGATTCTACTGTTGATTTTTATATTTGAAATTCTATTCAAAGATAAGACTGACATTCTCTCCCACTTTCTCATCAAAAACTTCAAATATTTTCAAGTGAAATAAAAGTGACATCTATTCCTTTTTGAAGAAAATTTGTCTAT
This sequence comes from Cavia porcellus, assembly GCF_034190915.1. Classification (NCBI taxonomy): domain Eukaryota; kingdom Metazoa; phylum Chordata; class Mammalia; order Rodentia; family Caviidae; genus Cavia; species Cavia porcellus. Next base: position 133,357,845 of record NW_026947485.1, on the reverse strand, counting down.
TCCTGGCATCTTCTGTCATTTCTGGTCACTCCAACTGGAGATTAACTTCGCATTCACACTGCTTTCCCTCAGCTAAACGGGAAAGTGGATTGAGTTCCAAATAAATTGTAACAATCCAATACCAATCCTCCAATCAATTTTCATTAATCAAGTGTGAACTGATAGAAGAGTGATGTGGTGTAAAATTTTGCGAATCTGGCCATAAGGACACAGATTGGAGATGCTGGCTTGGAAATAGGTATGGAAGTTCTTTATGCCTAGAAGCTCATGAGGAAGAACTAGAGCAACCCAAATACCACTTAAGAAATACGTATAAAAAGCAAGTATTTCCCCTAAAAAGAGAAACATTCAACTTATACGAAGCAAGGAATTCTACTTGGGTCTGTCTGTCTAGTACCCTTCTATTTGTCTCTCAGCATTCCCAATAAATGTAGACAAGCTATAATGATGTGATATGTGACTCACAAAAGCAACCAGTGGCTGGCAGCTTGCTCAGTGGAATCCAATTTAGTGCTCAAAGAGAGGATGTATAGAGTGAGACAGTAATTCACTAGTTTTAAGACCACCATGCTAATTCTGTGCGCTCTTCTGATTTGACTGCAGCTGCCTTGCTGTGTCATGCTGTAGGTTGTGGAGAGAAAGAGCGGGAGAGGAAATCATAAACACTCGATTTAATTAAAACCATTACCAACACAAGTTCTCCTCTCAATTCTCCAGGTGCCAAGGTGTAGATTACATTTGAGCAATGTAACAACATTGAGCAGTGACACAATAACTATATAAGGAGAAAATATTCTTTTATGATTTGTCAACCATGAATTGGGGCAGTGATAGACACCCTGTTGCAATGAAATAATTCCTGGACAGCAGTTTTGTTTGCAGGTGAAGACTCTAAGGTTAGAGGCTAGGGAATGCATTTAAATTTTCACTATAATCAGGGGCTGGGGATTTAGCTCAGCGGCATAAGTACCTGCCTTGCTAGCAGGCGGTCGTGAGTTCGATCCCTGGTACCGATAAAAATGAAAAAGACAAAAAAAAAATTTTTTTTCACTATAATCCACCGAAACAAAACAAAACAGAACAAAACAAAGCAAAGCAAAGCAAAGCAAAGCAAAACAAAACAGAGCAAAACACCCCACAGCTCTAATTCAGTCATCTGATCCTATACTGAGGTGCCCAGTACTGCTATTTAAAAGCCACAAGCCACAATCACTGTGCTATTTTCTGCTCCAGCTGGACAACTTTAGCTTTCATGCAGATCCCCATATTAATGCCAGGAAGAAACACATTAATCCTATTCATCTACTGACCTATATATTTAGTTTGAAGAATTTATAATGTTTAGCCAGATGCCATTACTAATACTGGTAATCATTAAGTATTGTGAATAAATGTTACTTCTGGGTTTTTCTTGTGTTTTAATGTATTTCTTCTCCTCCTCCTCCATCTTTTTCTTGTCTAAGTGAGTAACTAACTTTTTCTGGTTGCTTTTTTTGTTGTTGTTTTTTTCTTCTTCTTCCTTTTAAGACTGAGATATCTTCACTGCAAGAACCAATTCAGTCCTTGGAAATGTAGCTTGGTTGGTAGTCCCAAATATGAATGACTTTCACAGTTTAATATTTAGGTCTTCCTTTTGGGAAATTTATTTCCATACAATAGATTAAGTATAGCTGACATTTACTGTGTGCTTTCATATATGCTCACTACTGCTGGAGTCCTTTAAATGAAATTTCTCTATTCCTGCTCTTGAGTACCAGAAGGAAGGGCAATGTACAGATGTGTACTACACAATGCCAGAGAGCTGCCCATAGATGCAGGTGCTTTTCTGGAAAAGGCAGATGCTCTTTTTAGTCTCGTTTTATGGATGACAAAGGCAGAAACCCAGAAAGATCAGACACCTTCCATATGATTAAACAGCTACTGGTCATTGGAGTTTACTCTGGCAAACTTGTTTGAAGACTTCCAGTGGAATTATTAATCATTGTGAATCATGATTCACATTTGGTATGTATATTTATATGTTTATTGCCTTTATGCCACTACTTCATCAAAGATATTGAAAATGTTAGATAATTGGGCTTAATGTTACAGTTTTTCTGTAATTAAGCAGGTCAGTTGTGTCCTTTTCTATTTTCCTAGAATACCTGGAACAGAGTGGTGGCTATGACATGTGTGTCTTGTCTGGATGAAAATATAACAGTTTGTAAACAACACTGTCTGATAGTACTTGCTGGGATGATAAGAATGCTCCATTAAAGGCAGAATCCAAAATAATAGCCACTAGATAATACTTGGGAAATATCTAGTGATCAAAGAACAAAATTTTAAATTTTTAAAAAGTTTTGATTACTTTTAAGTTAATTAAATTAATGTAGATAGTGGAATATTTTGAAATTTGTTGAAAAAATATAACATAATATGTACTGTAAAAATTATAAAAGTTGCCTCGTAAGTTGGAAACTGTCAGGTAGTTTCTACATGACCAGACATAAGGAGAAATGAGAGCTAGAATAAGGAGAAACCACTCCAAGGGAAAGAATACTCAAAGGGGGAGGAGCAAAGATGGTGGATAGATAACAGCTGGCTACAGAGGCTCCCTGAGATAGTCAACTTAGAATTCAACATAATACAGTGTGGGGAGACCCAAACAGAGGGAGATGAATTCTCTTGTCCCAAGAAGAGACTAAGGTGAGAAGAACCAATCAAACATACAGTCCCAGTGCTACTACTGGAACAGCTAAAGGTTCAGCACTTCCACTTCAGCGCCCAAACTCATGTGGTGGCAACTTACCGAGCTTTGCAAAATCCTGCCTCTTTGAATCACTGGAAACACAGTCACACTGAGGTCAGAAGGTTGGCAAGCCAAACAGAGAGCCGAGCTAGTGGGGAACCTGTGGTGAGTGAAAGGAATAAAACCATTCCACAGAGAATGGGGCTCCAACAGATGACATTCTGGGACCGGGCAGGACTGGCAGGAACAAGGGGTAGCAGTGACTTCAGTCGATTGTTCCCTTCCTGAACAAGATTGTGGAGTGAACTTGTCCTGGGTCATGCAACCTGACTGAGACCCAATAGATTATCCGAGATCAATTCTCTATGGTGGTGGTACACACTAAGGCAGTGAAGGCCTCAGCAGGTTGACTGACCCAGAGGGGAAACTCACTAGCACACTGCAGTGGGAAGGGTCACCTAGCCAGCGTGCTTCAGAAGAATTGTAACCAACGAAGAAGGAAACTGGGGCCTCCTGGAAGAAACAAAAAAGGTGGGAAGAGGAAGCAACAAGAAAAAGTCCCCAAGTCTCAACCCTGAGAACATTGACCTAAGACAGGTTAATACAAAGGAGAATGAGGACAGCACACAAGCAATATCAGACATGGCACCAATGGACATAAACAGATATATTTGGGACCTCATATATGAGTTCAAAAGGGAAATATTTAGCCAAGTAAAGTAAGATATAAGAAGATTAATAAAAGATATGCTAAGCACCCCTCAAGCAGACACAGATGGAAGAAGGGAGAAACTCAAACAAAGGAGAGAACCATTTGATGAAGAATACAAAAAATATAGAACACATGAAGCAGATTCAAAGAGATTACCAGCAAATTAAAAACTCTATGGAAAGATGATAAAACTGCTTGAAAGAAACTAGGGATAGATTCTCCAAACTGGAGGGCAGGTTTGCAATGTGGGATTATGAAAGGAAAAACTTTTAAAAAATAACAAGGAAACAAGCAGTAACAATGCAAAAGCTAGAAGATGACAAAAGGATCTATAATTTGAGAATAAAGAATGTGAATGAAGAAGCAGGGGTACAAACAAAGGAGCTACAAAGGCTATTCACAGAAATAATTCAGTGAGGTGCTTTTCTGGAAACATAGGAAAAGGAAATGATATTCAGATGCATGAGGCATATAAAAACTCCAGCCACCTACAAACAAAACAGAGCCACACCTAGGCATATAATAATCAAGATCCCAGAAACTCAGTATAAGGACAGAATATTAAAAGCTATTAGAGAGAAGAAACAGAGCACCTATAAAGAAAGGCCCATCAGAATAATGACAGACTTCTCCATGTAAACCATCAAGTCAAGAAGAGCCTGGAGCGAAATATTCCAAGCCCTGAAAGAAAATAACCTCCAGTCCAGATTGATATACCCTGATAATCTGTCTCTAGAAATTAATGGAGAAACAAGGTGCTGCCAAGACAAAGAAGAACTTGGGAAATTCACAACCACCAATCCAACTTTACAGAGAATACTACAGGGCAGTCTAGAGAAGGAGAGAAAAGTACTAGGATTCCAGGAACAATGGCAGAGAGGCCTCAATGAATGGAGCAGAAAACAGAATGAAGAAGACAAGCAGACAACTGATGACAAAAAAAGAGCATAACAGAAATGAGGCAGAGAAGGTTAGTTATAATCTCTAATATAGATGGCCTTGATACACTAAATTAATCTTAATTTTTTGTCTTTTTCATTTTTTATCGGTATCAGGGATCGAACTCACGACTACACACTTGCAAGGCAGGTGCTTATGCCACTGAGCTAAATCCCTAGTCCAATACACTAAATAAAAAAAAAAAGAACCACACATAGAGTAGATCAGGAGGTGGGGTCCACCAAGATGCTATTTTTAGGAAATACAATTAACATGGAAAAAAGTACATGGAATGAAAATCAAATGTGAGAAAACAATGTTGTATGTGACCAGAGAGTAATAGAGGCATCTAGACCTGTATTTGTGGATAGGTTGGAAAGACAGGCTTTAATAGGTAAAGGAATACAATTAGAGATCAAGTCCAGGAGAGAGAAGGTTTGCAACCATTCAGTTAAATAGCAGGTTACCCCTCACCCTGCCCAATTTAAAACCAAGGGTCTTGGTGAGACTCAAAAATGCACAGTGTACCCTGGGGAAGGGAAAGGGGAGGGAGAGTCTTCAAAAAGATGGCAGAAGATATTGTTCATAGTGTATCAGGATTTAAAACCTACATTACTGGCACCACTCTGCTTGGATAGATTTTATTCTCTCCCAGTTTGTCTACTTACATTAGATTTGAGGGCACAGATAGTTATCCCAAAAAATCAGGATATAGCACAGCAATCATCTTTAATTTCCTATTAACTTAATCTGGAGCTCTGTATGACTTATACTGTTTTATCATGACTGATCTTAGTTAAATCTAGTTTGTTTGATTGCTGTTTGGTATTGACAGGTTTTATTCAAAATTGATATGATTGATAGTATCAAGTCTGAGACTATAGACAACTATACTGAAGATGACAACACTCTACAATACACATTCTGGTTTGATTACTGCCTGTTTTTGAAGTTTTATACTATATACAAAGTTGTGTTTTTATTAATACAATCTACTGATATATTCAGTTATACTATGTCTGATGAGATAGTCAATCTGATTGAAGATAACAAGAGACAACACAGGAACTATGGTAGAACTCCTTGTGCAGTGGTTTTATATGTCTTTTTCATTTCATGTGTTTATAGGAATATGTTTTGTTTTGTCTTTCTTTGTTATGTTTCTCTCTCTAATATAGAAAAGATAGAAATACATGTTATGACTCATGCATGTATAAAACCTATAAATAGTTTATGAGAACTGATCTTATGACATATGATGAAATGAACAGACTCTTTGAAGAAAAAGAGACACTGAAGTAACCAATGCTGATCCTGGAGTGTCATAATGTGACACCCAGCAACAGTATTATTCTTTGTTCAGAGTGATATTAGCCTGCTTGAGTTTGTTAAATCTCAGCATAATTGAAGATATGGATAACTGTGTGTATGTTTAAGTGTATAGGATTGATATCCATATTTCCAAGTTTTTGTTGGATAGTTGAACGGAACTCTTTGCAGACTCCTGTTTGAATCCTCACTTTATATGTTCCGATTTAGTATCTTGAATAACTATTTGTAAGAGGACAATCTGTAATCATCAACCAGTGATTTCTTGCTGTTTATTTTTTTCTTTGAAAGTATGTATTATTTCTATCCATTCTGTTTTGTTTAGTCTTTCTTTAAATAAAATTTTAAAAAACACTACAGTACCCAGTGCTGATCCCAGAGTGTCATGATGTGCAATCCAGCAGTACTATTATTCTTTGTTCAGAATGATTTTAGCCTGCTTTAGTTTGTTTAATCTCAACATAAATGAAGATATGGATAACTGCATGTATGTTTAAGTGTATAGAATTGATAACCATATTACTAAGTTTTTGTTGGATAGTTGAACAGAACTGTTTGCAGTCTCTCTGTTTGAATTCCCACTTTATATGTTCCACTTTTGTATCCTGAACAACTATTTGTATTCATAATTTCTTGCATTCTTCTCACCTAATAAGGTTGCTAGAGGTCCAAAGGAGTTTGCAAGGTAGATTACCTTGGAGATCACAAAACCTATACTTAGAAATTGTCCTGGGCTTAGAGATATCACATTGAAGATAAATACATCAATCATGATTTTTATGGAAAGGTCATAAAAAGTATTTCCAATATAGTACTTGTCAATGTCTGTTACCTTTTTATGTTTATCTACAGTTCTGCATATTATAGTGGAATGTAATTGCAAGTTGTGTTCTGCTATTTTAAAACACTTTTGATGAAAAGCATAGCTAAGATTTTTGCTAAAATTCTCTCAGTAAGTTTTTCCAAAACAAATTCAGCTCCAAGTCATAAATGTTTGACCTTTGACCTTTGACTCCTTTGAATGATTGGGTGGAACAGTCAGAACTACCTAAAAGGGGGGTAATTATTAGAACAATCTGATGGCTAATTTCTCCAGGAAAGGCCTTTTGCTGGACTTGCCTCACTATTTTTTGTCACACATCATTAGTCTCGAAAAGAATACTCAGAGGGAAGCCACTTTATGGTGGCAACCCATCGGGAGCAGGTGTGTCCTTTATTGAGCAGCCCATGAACAGTGCTGAGGGCACTGCTGTGGAGGGCTCAGCCCATCTCCAGAGCCAGCTGCATCTACATTGCCAGCCAAATCTCCTTTTGCCTGCAGGAAAATACCTTAAAAGGTCCCCTTGCTGACTACCACAGGACTGTCAGCTAACAGTGACGTCATCTGCCCCACAGATCCCGTCTTTTCTAGTCTCACTTGTACATTCAGTAGTGATAGCATCAGGTAGGTTTGCCACTTAAAATATAGGAACTCCAGTCAAGTTTGAACTTCAGATAAAGAGTGAATAATTTTCACTAAGCACACCCCTAATTTTCCATGGAGATATATTTATGCTAAAATTATTCACTGTTTATGTGAAATTCACATTCACCTGGACATTTTTGTTTTGGTTTGCTAAACCTGGCCTCCTTACACTAGAAGCTTTCTTCCTCTCCAGACCTTCTTAGTGAGGAAAGAGCTGATGCCAGTGACGCAGTGTGGGAACACAGCACCAGACGTTGGAACGGTGTGGTGCATCTTTCAGAAACCACAAGTGTGTTTTTTGGTTTTTGATTTTTGGTGTGACTAAGACTTTGATAAAGGGAATAATCACAGAATCTGAATCCTAGTTATGGTAAAACATTGTTGAGAGCACTAGTGAATTAGTTAGCTGGATGTGCATGGAGATTTACTAATTATCACAGAACAATAATTTAAGCTGTAGAAAGTCAATGACTAATGCAGAGGCAGAATTTTTTTTTGGAAATATGAGGAGAAGAAATAAAAATAAAGCAACTTTAGTTCTAGAAATTGCTTGTGCCTAAGAAAGGCATACAATTGTTAATAATTTTCCTTAGGCTTTTTTTTTCCCACTTGCCGAAGTTATAGCATCTATGATAACATATTAAAAATACAAAACATCCGGATAAGGATTTTTACTAAACAATGTAGAGCTGAAAAAGAAAAAAGAATGCATGCATTATGTCATAATAAAATTCTTATTTACTGAAATTGATGATAGAAACCCTGTGCCATTGTTCATCATACTGCTAATGACAGATGGGACAGACCAGGAAAGCAGAATGGCCTCGAAGGCCACCTAGCCACTTTCTGGCTGTTTCAGAGGTAACTCTAAGCTTCAGGCAAAGCCACAATGCCCAGTCCCAAACATAGCTCTTTTATAGCTGTCTGAGTTTATTTCTTCTCCTCTTTATTCTTGGATTAGTAGCTTTAAAATGGAAATGTTGGATTCATTTCAGTTACTAAGCTGATGCAAGCGTTGTAATTCTCTCTCTTGAATTCTTAAATGTGTTGATCGTACCCTGGGAATTTTATGGTTCTTTAAAAAATACTGAAAGTGCTTGCTCCATTTTTCTGTTATAATTGCTTGTACTATTTAATTCCCAACCCTATTATATTTGAACTTTTGTAGAGGAATCCAAGAGACACAAAAGGCATTCTAAATGATAAACTTCCACTTCTTTTTTCAAAATGCTTATTTTGAATTAGTTGAGAAGAAACTGGAGAGAAAGAAAATTATTTTAATATGGAACTTATTCTGAGTGTGGTGGGCTCAGGTTTTTGAAAGAAATACCCCAGTGGCCAAAACGAATGGTGGTAAGTTGGTGACACAATAATTGGCAGCCTCTGGTGTCTGAAGACATTTGCTTGAATTATTTATGCCTCAAAACTGACAGGAATTTCATAACAACAAATAAGGCAAGTCCAGCGGGTGTCATTTATGTGATGCAATCACACATCTAAGCGACTGCAGGTCTCATCTGTTAGAGATGATGCCTTAAAAACCCAGGGGAGGAGTTTATCTCAAGACAATTCCTCACCCATCCAGGTTTGATGATTTCTTCACTGAACTGCCTGCTTCCATTTATAGGCAAAAGGGGGTCCTGAAGGTTGTTTGTCTTAAAATAATTCATTAGCAGGTATTGCGATCAGGCCACTTCCTTAGATTTTGAAATAATCTTTTAAACCCACTTTTCTTAAGAAAAGTACTTTAGAAATTATACAAACCAAATGAATTATGAGTTGTTCTTTTGCAATGGTGTTAGATGTGTCAGTTGTAGTCTGGCAACACCCTAACATGGTTTTTCAGTTCTATCTCTGGGACTCAGATGGTCTTTGATGTCTTTGCCCACCCCTCACTGACTCTCCTTTCTCCCTTTGTCATAGCCATGCCTGGCATAGCTCCTCTGGCAAGGTTGGTAAGGACAGGAATGTGGGTCCATTGTTCTAGGCTTCGGAGCTGGAATACAGATTGAGCAGAATTAAATTGCCTTGAGGCAATCTACATAGTCCTTATTAAGCACAGATGAGTGGCTCTTTCTACTCATTTAACGTGGATTTGGGAGACATATTCATAGAGTTTATGATCTTTAAAATTTAAGCTGGCTTTAGGAATATTCAGAAAAAGCTTTTGAAAAATAGCTATGTGGATCAATGGAATAGAATAGAGAACATAGAAACAAACCCACACACCTATTGACATCTATTCTTCACAAAAGTGCCAAATACACACATGAATAAAAAAACAGCTCCTTTAACAAATGATAAGGAGAAAACTGGGTATCCATCTGTAGAAGACTAAAACAAGATCCTTATCTCTCACACTATACTACATCAATTCAAAATGAACCAGAGACCTAAGTATAAGATCCGAGATTTTGTAACTCCTAGAAGAAAACATAAGGGAAATAGCTGGAGTCACAGGCAGATGCAAAGACTTTACAAATAGGACTCCATTAGCTCAGGGAATGATATCAGGAATAGACAAATGGGACTACATAAACTTAAAAGTTTCTGTTCAGCAAAGGAAACAATCAACAGAGTAAAGTGACAGCATATAGAATGGGAGAAAATCTGCCGATTACTCTTCTGAGAGAGGATTAATATTAAGAATATAGAAAGAATTCAAAAAAACTTAACACCAAAGAAATCAAATAGCCTGATCAACAAATGAACAAATGAATTCAGCAGACACTTACAAAGGAAGAAGCACACGTTGGCTATAAATATATGCCACAATATTCAACCTTTTTAGCCACCAAGAAAATGCAAATCTAAGCTACATCAAGATTCCAATCAGAATGGCTATAATTAGAAAATTGCATATGCACACACAGGCACACACACACAATAGATTCTGGCAAGGATGTGAAAACATAAACTAGAACATCCACTATGGAAATCAATATGAAATTGCTTCAAAACATTAAAATAGAAATACCGTTTGATCCAGCTTTCTACTCTTTCATATATTCCCAAAAGAGTTCAGGTCCACATGCTGTAGCAATGCCTGAATACTTGTATTTATTCTGGCGCAATTCACAACAACTAAAGTACAGAGGCAGTTCAGGTAGCCACAGATGAATGCAGAAAGCAAATGTGTTCTACATGTACAGTGGAGTAGTAGTCATCCATAAAGAATAAAGTCATGTCATTTGCAGGAAAAGGGGTAGGACTGGAGGCCATCATGTTAAGCAACATAAGTCAGACTCATGTATGAAATCTAAGAAAAATTAAAAACAGAGGTGATGAAAGTAGAAAAGAGACCTTTAAAGAGAAAGGGAAAGAGAAGTCAGGAAGATGGGAAAGGGAGAGACTGTGAAAATATCAAAGTGTGTTACATGCATGTACAAAACAAAACCCACTATTCCATGTAATCAATGGGCACTAATAAAAAAGAAATGATGAAAGGTTTTAAAGCTTGAAGGCAGGGACATATTTTCACTGCAATTTGTATTCATTTATTTTTGCCTTAGGCATTACAGAAAACTTTGAGATTTGAATTAATGACTTAATATGCTTCAGATTTCTTGTATATAATACTTTACATTTTTATATATTTTCAATATTTTGTTTGTCAAAATTCCATCACAGAAAATTATTGAGAGTATGGCTATTATTCACAATTACATTGCTGAAAGTTTTTTAGTATCCATTTGTACTAATCAAAGTTTTTCCTTTGGACATCTAATAGCTAAACTGATTGTCATGCTTTTTAAAATGGCAAAATGAGGGCTTGCTGCCAATAAATTTTGAGAAAATATTACTGTCTTAATTCCAAGTTACTGATATAAGGAAACACATTCAGCTTTTATCTCATTGACAGTGTTTGGGTAAATGCATTACTACATTATTATTACATAGGAATATTAGCTATCAAAGATCCAATCTTAAAGAAGAATAAAGTTCATAAAAGAGAAATCCATAGTTTCATAAGTATTATAGCAGTGAATTTTTAAAAATCATATCCAAGTTATTTTTTTCTCTTGTATGTTGAACACAAATATCAAATTTCTATTATTGTGGACTGGACGTTAAAGGCACTTCCACTAAAAGGAAAAACAGTAGCTTCTAAAAGTGGGCTTTTATCCTTTAGAAGATGAGTTGTCTTTTTGTGTAGTCTGGAGCGCCTTTCCTTTGGTCATTCCTTCAGCCTGGAGGAAATTTCTCCTCTTTCCATCCCAGGCTGTACCTGCCTTAAATGTTTGTGATGTTAGTTGTGGGGGGCACTCCATAAATTGTGTTGGAATTTGTGCAGACTTCTCAGAGCTTCTGTGATCACCCGTGAAAGGCTTAAGTCATACAAATAGTACAAATAAGTGAGTTGTCATTTCTAACTCCTGTGTTCCAGCTGTCCCGGGAAAGGGAGCTGGAAAGGCAGTCAAAATTTACTCCACACTTGACATCAAGGTTCATTGAAAAACTGTTGAGCCACTGGATTCTCACTTGTTTTCCTTGGGAACCTTAGATCAGGGATTTTCAGATACACCTTTTGGCTGGATATGCTCACAGCTGGAAAAATTGTTACTCTGTCATTGCCCAGCCTGAGTATTTGGAACATGGTCTCTTTTTAAACACATAGAATGTCTGAAACTTTAAACTTTCCCTCTTTGAGTCACTGTTACCCTCCAATGCCCCTCTGGAGGTCTTCTGAATAGCTCAGTTGTCTGTTTTGTTCATAGAACAACAATAACAAAAATAGCAAAATAATTAACAAAAAGGAAAAGAGAAAAAAAGAAAGAAAGACATGCTGGTCACATTCAAATAAGAAAAGGCCAACTGGTGAAAAGCTTGAGAACTCTTTTAAACAGAAAAAGCTGTAGAAAATGTCTCAGCAAATACTTTAGAAGGAAGTATCTTTAATTGTACTGTGTTTAGTTAATCAGTAAATATTGTCTTAGCACCCACAAATACTATGTTAGTAAATTAGGACCTGGCAGATTGGACATAGTCTCTGCATCAGTGAGTATGTAATGTGTGGTCACACTAATAAATGCTTGAGGAACATCTTCAGGTGCAAAAACCAAATCATTAAAGCAAGTGGAGTTTTACCGTTGAAGCAGAGAGTTGATGTTAGTAAGAAAAAGCTTCCAAGAACAGCTTTAGAGTGATCATCATTCCAAGGAAATGGTAGGTGAATATTTAAGTAGTTTAAATATAATAGAAAAACATTGTGAATATTCAGAACTCATCCCTTCCTGAATTATACCTAGCAAAAAAGCTGACAATTATGTAATGAACTTATATAATTTGAATGAATTAAATAACTGCAGAAGTGAAAAGCTTTTATTGTTGAGAAAATATATATCTTCTGCCCCCAAACAAAAGGTATGATCTTTCCAATGTATCCTGCTTTTTTGGTCATGCTTAAATTATCTTTAAATTTTTTTTATTTTAAAAAGAAAAAAAAAACCAGATTCTCAAAATAAGATAATAGGAGACTAACGATAATACGCTGTGTGTTGTTGTCTTCAGAATAGTTACTCAGGGTGCAAGATACAGGCATGAGATATTGTCTGAACAATATTTCTGCAAATCTTTCTTTTCAAGAAACTAAAAGAAACCAGCAATATAACTATCTTAACTATCTTGTTTATGTAAATGTGTGTATATGTATATATATATATTTTTTTCTTTTCCCTTCCTTCCTTTCCTCATCCTTCATCACAGTTTCTCTTTTCTTTTGAACACTTTCTTCCCAATTTACAATATCTAAAAGTATCTTTGTAACATCCCCCTTATGCAGGAGTGAGGGGGGTAGTAGTCTCTTTTCTTACTGTGAAGCTGTACCTTAGACTGGGAGTGTGGTAATGCGGTGTAGCTGAGTTTTGGACAGTGGCACTGTACACAGATATGAGCAAAAATGTTAACACCAGAGGGTGAAGGAGATTAGTTAAGAAAGATTTTCCTTCTTTGATGGAGATTTTTACATGTATTCTATTAATGAACGACAGTATTGAATGCCCAACCTTTTCATTAAGGAATAAAACATATTTAAATGAATAATGCAAGCATACAATTTAAGAGTACAGGAAAGAAAACAGTCCTGAAATGACTGAACTTTTTCAACTTCTTTCAAGCTCCTGTGGACTGGGTGAACTGCAAAGTCCCATCTGGGTGCCTGTTTCACTGTGAGGTGCCACAGGGGTAATGGTTAATTTTAACTTCCTTTGTGTGTCACTTCAAAATATTAGAATAAGTACAAATTAAAGCTAGTATTGAGGATGATTCTCCTGGGTACATGCCAAGGGCAACTGGCCCGGCAGCTGTACCTCCTTGCTGCAGACTAGGGCAACATGGAACGTAGATGTACACCGCACACAGAAGTGTTCAGCATGTAGCATGATGGAGATCAAGCTTCTTTTAAAAATATAGTTGTTGACTTCTGGGAGAACATGGCAGACAGATAGCAGCAGCTATGGAGGCTCTCTGAAAGACCCAGCTTAGAATTCAGGAATGGTGCTGAGTAAGGAATCATAAGCAAGAGAAGATATGCCCCGGTGACCCAAGAATGAACTGGGCTGAGAGAAACCAACTGGAAATGCAATCCTGGTGCTATAACAGGAACAGATAAAGCCTCAGCGTGGAAGCTGGAGCCCGCGCCATTGGAAGCCGCTATTTGGGTTTCCTGCCACCACGGCTGCATGTGTATCGGCTCAGCAGGAAGAGAGACGCGCGGAAGCTCTGAGAATGGGAATCGGTGAACGGAGTTGAGAGTGGGATGGGTGGGGAGCCGTGCATCCACCTCTGGTGAGTGAGGGAAAACTGGGACTCTTCCACGGTCTAGGAGACTCTTAACAGAGGACATTCTGGGACTGGGCAGACTTGCGGGAACAGGGCGCTGCAGTGACTTCAGTCACCAATACCCGTCTCAAGCGGGATTGGTGAGCAGTGCCTAGCCCACGTGATGCTGCTGGCTGAGACCCAGTAGGCTAGCACAGCCCAGGTCCCAGCTCCTGAAGGTGACTTGGAGGGGCGGCCCCGCGTAGGCTGCCTGGTCTGCAACTTCCTGGTGTGCTGCAGAGGGCAGGAACACCTCCCCAGGGCAATTCAATCAGACTGTGACTGACAGGGAAGGAAGCTGGGCCTCCTATATATGCTTGCATATATAAGGAACAAAGAATATGGGAAGAGAGAGCAACAAGAAAGGCTTCTTGGCCCCCAATCCTGAGAAAGAGGCAACAGCAGACACAGCACCAATAGACATCAAGCGCTATCTCGAGAGCCTCATAGACAAGTTCAGGAATGAAGTTATTAATGACCTGAAGCTAGACATAAGCAGAATAGTTAGAGAAATGCTAAGCACCACCCAAGAAAAAACAGATGGTGGAATGGAAGAACAGAAAAAGAGGGGAGAATTGTTTAATGGAGAAAATAGAGAAAGCATAGAATACATGAAGCATGTTCAAAGAGATTACCAAGAAACTAAAAAGTCTATCGAAAACTGGCATAACAGCTTGAAAGAAACTAAGGACAAATTATCTGAACTGGAGGGAAGATTTGTAATATGGGAACATGAAATGAAAAACTTCTTAAAAATAACAAAGAAACAAACAGCAATAATACAAAGACTAGAAGATGATAAGAGGGTCTATAACTTAAGAATTAAGAACATAAAAGAAGAAGTAGGGGCACAAACAAATGAACTACAAAAGCTACTCATAGAAATAATCCAGGAGAATTTTCCTAATTTAGCAAAAGGTAAAGATACTCAGTTGTATGAAGCATACAGGACCCCAGCCACCTACAACCCAAACAGAGCAACACCCAGGCATATAATAATTAAAATTCCAGAAATCCAATACAAGAACAGAATACTAAAAGCTGTCAGAGACAAGAACCAGATCACTTACAAGGGAACACCCATCAGAATTACAGCAGACTTCTCGGCACAAACCATCAAATCATGAAGAGCGTGGGGGGAAATAATTCAAGCTTTCAAAGATAATAATCTCCAGCCAAGATTGATATATCCTGCACAACTATCCCTGGAAATTGATTGGAAAACAAGGTGCTTCCAGGATAAAGAGGAACTAGGGGAATATGCAACCACCAATTCAACTCTATAGAGAATACTGCAAGATATTCTAAAAAAGAATAATACGAAGAATCCAGAAGTAGCAGCAGAGAGGCCACAATGAATGGAGCAGAAAACAAAATGAAGAAGACAAACTGACAACTAATGACAGAAAAAGAGCTCAACAGAAATGAGGCAGAGAAGATTGGATGATAGGAACAGCTATTTTGGAGAAAATGACATCTTAAGAGGTAATACTGATTTAGTATCATCTTGTTTTGAAGTCTCATCAAGCTTTTGTTCTTCTGTCTCCATTGGTCTAAAGAGGTGGTATCTTATTGGATTTTATTATATATGATAGTATAAGCAAACCCTTTTAGACAAGGAGATTATACAGAAACCATTGTTCATTTTCTGTTAGTTGATTCTAAATACCCTGTAATACTGTCATTCTCTTAAATGGTTTTACATTGTTTTGATATATTTGATGCTACAGTATACAAAGTTATACTCAAAGATTTCACGGAAAGAGACAATACGGTAACTACTTTTATGTCGGGATAATCTTGTGGTGAAACACTATTTTGCTTAAATGGTTATGTTTTGATCTGCGCTGATTTGCTGTTATGCCCTCTTTTATCTCAATCTCCACTTTATTATTTACTTTTTTTATTCTTTTAATTAAGGGAAAAATAAATTTAAAGATAGCAGGATATATTATAGTAACCCACTTTGACTTTCCATTATCTTGATTTAAAGCCCTGTATTGCTCTCACCATCTTGTTTTGACTGATGTTCCTCTATTCTGTTTTGCTGGATAGTACCAGGTTTGAAAGTTTAGGCAACAGCTGTGAAGATAGTGGGATTCATTATGACGCCCATTCTGGTTGACTATTATCTACTTTTGAAGACCTATAATGTCTCCAATGTTTTGGTTTTGTTGGTTTTGTTCTTTACTGTTTTGTTCAACTTTATTATAACTAATGATATAGGCAATTCTATTAGAGATAGTGGGAGGCATTATGGTAACCATTGTTGATCACCTAGTATTATGCTTTTACATTATCTATTACGTCCACCCTTTTGATTTGACTGACTGTTCTGTTATGTCACATTTGGTTCTACTCTCTTCCAAAAAAGTAATAAGAACTGTGGGAGCAACAAAACCCAAAATGTGTAATTGTCATTGTACAAGAGAGGAAAAGGAAGTGTTCTAAATGATATAACTGCATGTATATTTAAGTGTATAACATAGATAATGATATTACTGAGTTTTGTTGAATCATTGAACAGAACTGTTTGCAGTCTCTCTGTTGGAATGTCCACTTTATAAGCTTTAATTTTGTAACTTGAACAATTATTTCTAAGGTGACAAAATGTAATCCATTAATTAGTGATTTCCTACTGTTTTATTTCTTTCTGTAAATCTGTATAACTTGTACCCTTTCTCTGCTTTTTTTTCTTTTTCTCCTTAAATAAAATTTAAAAAAAGCTAGTATTGAGCCTTCTGCTAAATTTCTTAGATTTATTTCAAGTTTTAAAAATAATTAACCATTTCTATGGCCACATTCTTTGAGCAACCCATGAATAACACTAAAAGATTGCGGTAACAGTTCCTTCCTCCGTCAGTAAGATGGTTTGTTCAGTAAATGCTCGGTAGAGTCATACATTTAGCTCTGTTTTTTTGTTAAATTTCACATTGCACTACAAAATAAAATAATAAAGATGTTTTTACTCTTTTCAGAAAATAAGTGCGAACCTGAGACCTGCAAAAGTATTTTTCAGAGTAGCTATTAGTCAACTCAGGTAGAATTACTTTCATTTGTACCAGCAATATAAATAAAAATAGGTCATACTATTTTCTTACTAATATATAAAAACTTCCAAAGCAGTCCCTATCCAAATTGCACAAAAGCTATTTCATTACAAACAGTATCCTTAGGAAAGGAAAAATATCATTGTTATAATAAATAGGAAATGTTTAATAATATCATTAATATCAATAATATCATTGTTTAATAAATAGGAAATGTTATGGCCTTTAGGTCAGTTACCTAATAAAGCAATTTTTTCTAAAACATTTACTAAAAAGTAGTTTTCCATAAGCCGTCATTAAATGACCAATTCAGTAACAAGTAATTTGAGTATAATACCAAGGCTTACATGTTCACAGCCATCAAATACAGTTTTAAAATATTTCTTAAAATATATTTGATAAGTTAGTATATTCGATGAACTTGCTGTCTAGCAACTTGATCTTTTCACAATGTTGCTCATGTTCACCTTTATGGATTCATTGATCCCAAACTAAAACATCCTGTTAACAAGAGTATACTTATACCAGGAGTTGGATGTTTGATACTGAATGATGCTGCCATGAAAAGTTAGTGGAGGAAGGAATCAGGAGCACCATCACAGGACAGAGGGTGCCATAGTATACGTGGCTTGGAGCACATAGGAACTGTGGAGAGCAGTGGCCTAGTCCATCTGGTCACTGGTCACAGGAGACTTCTAGGAGAGGTGGTGCTTGAGCTGAGATTACAAGGCTGAAAGCAATTTGCCCAGAGTGTAGGTGAGTGATCAGTTCAGACTGTGCTAAGGCAGTGTTCCTGCTGCCTGTCTCTCAGGGATGCTCTGAGGCACTCTACAAAATTATGGTAATATTATTATTTAACCTACCCGTTCAGTTTATACATATACTATAATTATCTTTATGAGTATTTACATAGTTCTTGCACCAAGCCATGTATATATTAAGCCACGTTATGTTAGGTGAATTTAATAGCATGATTGTCTGACAACATAGATGCTTCTCTTAGCCCCTTTTTGCAGTGGAGACAACTGAAATCGAAGGCACAGGTAGGTGTCAGGTGGTTCCTATCAGGATTCAGATCCACCTGTGTGTTTCATTAACTGTGCACAAGACCATGATGCTATGCTACATTCTAAGAGATTTATAGGAATTCTCGTGTCTGGTATATTTCTTTACCACTGCTTGTGTTAGACATTACTTAAATGCAGTAAAGGAGACTGGAAGCTTTTGAAGTTTTTGATATTTTAATACCTGTCCCACGCCAACCTGTGATAGGGTCACTGCTCTCTGTAGTGTGTGTCCCTGCCTCAAACAGGCTTTCTTCTTATCCAAATATTTTGCCCATACAATTATTAAGGGTCCCAAGACAGTTAAATAGACAGAACTAAGTTTAAAGTTGTAGAAATGATCATGGGGAAAGCCAGAGGTGTACTGTATGAGTGACCTACTGGGATATTCTTTTTCACAGATTTGTTAACACCCACATGGACTTGTTGTTCCTTGACTTTTCTCTGGGTGCCAAAGTCAGCAACCATCATGACTAGATAGTCTATATTTCAAATAGTTGGCTCTCAAGGTAGATAAAAGTTCAGGCCATAGGTTCCAATTTTGATTACAGGCTTTTGTTCCTGTACATATAATATTGTACACATATACTTCCAGAGAAGGGAAGCCTTAATGAATACCATTATGCAAACAAGAAAATCAGGTCTCTCCATACAAATCATGTCAGTTTTTCTGAAGTTGTACTCCTCAGCTTTTTAATATAAGCACTAATTCTCAACAAGAATGGATAAGCTGGAGAGAAAAGTCTCATTTGATGGAGATTTCGTAGCCTCTTTTTGACTGTGCCACAAATCCCCAGGGTCAGTTCTGGACTGACTTGAGGCAAATTTCCCAGACTTTCCTTTCAGAGAGCTCAGTCTGGTGACTATCACATCTAGGAATGTTTTTCTGACTTTGAGAGCAGACATCTCTCTGGAAGGCACTCATGGCTCTGGTAGTGCTAACCTAGGACTGCACTCACTTCTTTGCTTTTATGGGTCCTCGTATATCAGTGAAGTACCTGATAATTACAGTACATAAAACACCTTGGATGGATCCCAGACTGAAAGTCTTCAAATGGCAAACAAATTAATCATACAGAAAGGAAGGTACAGGATCCATTTGTACACTTATTAGATAAACTGGCCTTGCTGAGCAGTATCTCTCCCTGAAGGAAATGTTTCATGCAGGAGAAAAATCAGTGAAATCTGAACACTTCAAAAGTGCCTTTTAATTTTTCTGGATTCCATGTTCTTCCTTTTTCTTCTTTCTCCAACTCTGCTGCAGTAAACCACATTTATTTTTTAAATGAAAGTCTACCTATGCACAAATATGCCGTATGGTTGTGTTTACTCATGCACATTGCATTTTGAAGCAGTCCTATAATGATGTCCCCATAAGTCACGTGGCTTTTCCCCATGAGCAAAGCATCTCTGATTTTATGGTTTATTTTTGGTACTTCGCAAACTGGGCTAAGACGATTGTCTTGAATGTTCTTGCCACTTTTAAGGCCCATCCAGAGTCAGATAGACACTGGCTATTTCTCTTTTGGAGTGTGTATTTAAGATTTTCTTTTTTCCCCCCCAGGAGTACTCAAGGAGCTGTAACTTTGAGAGCCTGCATAACTTGAATTAATTCAAGAATCAAGGGAAGTAAACAGAATATATCCCATATAACATTAAAGGAAGAAAATAATAAGTAATGTTCTATCTTGAATAGCTATCTGTAATATGCATTGCTCTTTATTAAATGAATCACTTCCTAGTCTTTTTACTCTTTAATTATTAGGTGTATGGGAATAATGAGCTATATGTGGTTTTGATGGCATCTGTATCACATTTGCATACTACTTTAAAGTTTGGAGTTAAATAAGCGTACCGAGGACATCCTCACATGCAGTATTTATGTGGATTTCTCCCAACTGTCCAGTGCCATTTTGTAGAAAAATGTTTCCTTTTGCCATTTAATTGCTCTGGCAGCCTTATCAAAAGAACCAATTGATTCAGTGTGTCTTCCTGAGATCTATTTTATTTTGTTTATATATGTCTGTACTTCTCCCAGTTTCACACTCTCTGGATTATGGTAGCTTGATACACAGTTTTGAAATGAGGTAGATGGACTCCTTCAATTGTACTGTTATTTTTAAGATACAAATTTGGCTATTTTAAATTCTTTGCAGATTCATATAAATATTATAAGCATTTTGGTAATTTATACAAAAATATCTGAGAATTTTTGATTCAGATGTTATAAAATCTATACATTGACTTAAGGAAAAATAGTTACTTTAATACTGAATCAACATTATTGATCCACGAACTAGTATAATTTAACATTTTTAGGGTTTTAATTTTCTTACAAATGTTTTATGGTTTTCAGTGTATGGTTCTTTTCTTATTTCTGAATTTAGTCTTAAGTATTTTATGTTTTTGAAATAATTGTAGATAGAAATATATTATTCCTGCTGATATGTAAAATACAACTAATTTTAAAATATGTTAGTCTTATATTTTGTGACTTTGATAACTGTGGGTATTATATGTATCTCAATAAAAATGGGAAATTTATCATTGGTGGCTCTTTTTTTTTCAAAATTTCAACTCTCTCTCAAAATTGTAAAAGTCCAGTTTAGGCATTACGTGTACAGGAACTAGACTTCCTACTATGATTCTATTTTATAATGAGGAAATCAAGTCCATGGGAAATCAATAAACTTGCCCAGAATCAGATAGCAGCAAGTAAAAGGCAGATTTTTAAATTCCAGATTTGCCTTAATCTAGAAATGTTACTACTCTAGGTATGTGTTGTGTCTGTGTTTGGATGTCCCCTAAAGACTCATGAAGTCATAGGAGGGGCTCTTTAACAAGTGGCTGATTTAGAGTGTGTGGCTGATTCCTGATGCAATGCTAAGATTGAGGGTGCTAGAACTGAGGATAGGTGATCTCTAAATCAGTCCACTGACTGGGTTGGTACCACACTAATCCCAGTAGCCTGGATTCAATATAAAGGGGGGAAGATTGTCTTGTCCCTTGATTGTTTGCTGTTTCTGCCCACAATGAACTGTTTCTCCCTGTGATGCCTGTTTGCTATGCCACCCTATGTTGAAGCAAGCTGATTATGGACTAATTATGGACTTCTACAAACTGTGAGTTAAATAAATCTTTTCTCCTTTAACTTTGGAGATTGAGTAGTTTGTCTCAGCAACAAGAAAATAAGACAATGTGTATTTATAAAATTTATCCTACTACCATGTCAAATGAGTGCCCACTAAATATTAATTGGTTAATTAAAGATGGTTTTTTCTAGGCACTATTACTTGAATTATGATATTTCAGTGAGAGAGACTGTATTATTGTATTGAAAAATGGGATAAATTAGGAAAATAATTATCATCAAGGATTACAAATCGCTGTGTAGTATGTTTGAAAATAATGCAAAGATTGCAGATGAGAACAGTTAGTTTAATTTCTAAGTGCTTTAATAAGATAATATTATTAAATTAAAGTTGAATGTTTTATTCAAGTTATAGAAATAGATAAAATAGGTGTCATGGTGCCAAATGGCACAGCTTGAGTTCATTGCTGAGAGGCCACCCACTTGAATAAATAACTCTTTTCTGTAACTTCTACTGGCTGTAACTTGCATTGGAAGGATTCTGGGAGATTCTTGAACCACACAGTGGAGGCAGTGAGACTGGAGGATGTAACTGTGAACTTCACCAAGGAAGAATGGGCTCTACTTGTTATGGATTGGGAACTTAACACCAGCTGGATTACATCAGCATGCATTCAGCAAAGATGCTTCACCTGAGGAGGGTCACCAGGATAAATAGGTGGAGGGGTTGAGGTGTTAAGGAGGCATTGTGGGTTCTCCTACGAATTGCTGTCTGAGCTGTTGGTTCTCCTCAAGAAACTCTGGTCTTCACATTGACCATTGCTCCCTGGCTCTGGAGGGGAAGACATGTGCTGCTTGGTTTCCAGGATGAACTCGTTATGCTGCTTCCTGGCACATACCCGACTGTGCTTGTCGTCAGAGTAGCTCGGGGCCTCCATGTTGCTGAGGACGGCTGTGGTGCCTTCAGGATAGCCCTGGTCTTTGTTGTGAGTGTGACTTCTCAGCTCCAGCCGAGAAGAAGCCATAGAACCCTCATCCCACTAGCACAGCTCCTTCATCTTGCTGACATAGACTTTCTGGCTTCCACTGCTGACCTTTGGGTCTTCCCAGCACGGATCCGTAAAAGAGACTGGTGTGAGTCCTTCTTGTGGGCTCTGGACCTCCAGTTGGACTCGTGGGAGGCATTGTCCTGAGTTCTGGGTTTTTATCTGGACTCATGTGGGACATGTGCTGTGGGGTTTAAGCCCTTGACTAAATAATCTATGTCTTTGGTGTTGTGGATAGATTTCCTGCATTTTTCCTGTGTTAACTCCCAGTGACCATTATAAAAATATTATAAACGCCATGTCCTAATCCTAGTTGTGTTCTGTGTACAATCCCGTACTACAACACTACTGAATCCATCCCCACAGAAGCTCTATAGAGATGTGATTTGGGAAACATTTAGGAATAAAATGCTATAGGACGACTTGGGACAACCAGCAAATTGAAGAAGAATATAAATATTGCTCAAGAAATCTAAGAAATAAAGAGGTAGCAAAATACTGTCAATAGAAAACTTTCAATCCAGAAGAAACATATTTGATTGGACTGCAGATTCTAATGTGGACATGCAATAAGCTGCTTTAAAGCCAGCCAGAAGTTTTGCATGTAGAGAGTCCCTGATTGGTCACTTATCATTAAATCTGCCCGTTTTACATCACACTGGAGAAAAGTCACATGAATATTTGGGATTTGACAACAAGCTAAGTAAATGTAATGAACATGGAAAATCTTGCGGTGATTTCCAGTCCTTTGAGAAGCACGCAAAGACAAAGAATGGGGAGAAACCCTATCAGTACAAGGAACATGGGAAATTGTACTCTGAACTTAATGAAAGACCCTGGAGAGAAGACCATTCTTGGTCAGAATAGTGTGAAAGCCTTCAGTACACCCAGTGGTTTTCAAATTCGTGAAAAAATTCACACTGGGAAGACACCATATATAATGTATGCAAGCAATATGGAAAGACCTTCAATGTTCAAAATTATAAAATTCATGAAAAGGATTCATGTGGGGTAGAAACACTATGTATGTAAGCAATGGGAAAGAGCATTCCATGTGCACAGTTGCTACCAAAGATGCAGATGAATTCACACTGGGGCAAAACCCTATATGTAAGCAATGTGGGAAATCATTCAGCAGATACACTCAGTGTCAAAGCCATGGAAGTACTCACAAAGGGAAGAAACCTTATGTGTGTAAACAGTGTGGGAAAGCTTTCACCAGACACAGTTATTATTACATACTCAAAAGAACTCACACTAGAGTGAAACCCTATGTGTACAAGCATTGTGGAAAGGCATTTACTTCACACCAATCTGGTCAAGTACATGAGGGAACTTACACTGGGGAGAAGCCTTAGGTGTGCAAGCATTGTGTAAAAACATACACTATAAAAAGTAGTTACAAAATTTGTGAAGGAACTTACACTGGGGAGAAACCTTATGTTGCAAGCAAAGTGGGAAGGCATTTACTACACATATTCTTGTCGAAATCATGAAAAACCACACAAACAAGAAAACACATTACTATGGGCCATGTGGGAAAAGATTTGTTAGTAAGTCCTCACTTTATATTGCTAGATCTCATACTGGGGAAGAACCCTATGTATATAGACAATGTAGGGAAAGCATTCGATGAGCACAATTTTTGTCAACTGCATGCAAGAAGCCATACTGGATAGTGACCCTATACATGTAAGCCTATTTGGAAAAACTTCTGAAAATTCTGAATGTAATGGAAACCTATACACATTTAAATGAAAAATTTGATGTCAGCATTTCTTCATGGGTTTTCTAGAAAATACATTCACAGAGGGAGATTTTCTAGAATGTATTCTCTGTTTTTCAGTTAATCACTTGTAAATAATTGTGCTTCATAGGATATAATAGAAATAATATTGACATAATATATTTTTATGTAAGTCACTGTATTTGAACCTAATATATAGTATTTTTTAATAAAATAAGGTGAACTGAAATGCATTTTTGACTTCAAAGTAGGGTTAGTATGTCTGTAGTGTTGATTTTTTTTTCCTGCAGGGAGGTGTAGGTTGCTAAAATATAAATTTTAATAGTTTTTAATTGGGATTTCCCATTGGCTTTGATTGAAATTTTTTGGGTGTGTAGACCTCATATGCTGTATATAAATAACTTTGAATTTGATACTATAATATATGTAAACATATGCATAGAGACATGTGAATATGTAGTTTTTAAAAGTTCATTTGTTTACCCACAACTTGTAGATTAGCAAATGCTTTGTTTCTCATGTCCTAACTAGATACCTGCATATTTCCCAACATAGTGCTTTCTCTTTTCAGTACAATGATTTACATAAATTTTTTGTTTCTGTACCGGGGGATCAAACTCATGACCTGGTGCTTACCACATGTGCTTGAACTGCTGAGCTAAATCTCTGGCCCTCAAAATTTTGTTTTCTTAACGTCAACATTTTACTTTTTATGCTTATATTATTATGACTTTTAACTTGTTGATAAATTTTGCTGTAGTTTACACCAAAAATAAACCATACTGTTGTGAGTTTCTGATTTTAATATATGGAATGGGCCATGCCTTGTCTAATAAAGGAAATCATGAATTGTGAAAACAGAAAACCTAGAAATATATGAAATGAATATCTATCTGGAATATATTTGGTAAACCTATAAGATTTTAATGAAATAAATGTTTCAAATTTTTTCACATACCTTTTGAAAAGACAATAGCATTTAGGCCATTTAAAGTTTCTGCAAAGAATGCTCCAATGAGGAGATCTGATGATGATGGCTTGATAGGTAGCAGGGTAGAGAGCCTCTCTGAGCAAAACAACTCAGACGCTAGAATTTAACACCATGGAGAAGAGCAGATGAAAGGAGAGAGAATTTCAGGACCCAGGAAGAAACTGAGGAAAAAATAAAAGAAAGAAAGGAAGGAAAAACATGGATGAAAGGCTGAAACCAAACGCACTCCCTGGGACTGGTCCCATGCCATGCTGGGCGTGCCTGTGGAGTAGGACAATTCACAGCTGCACAGAAGCCACGGCCTCCAAAATCTGGAGTTGGTGAGTCCAGGGACCTGGATGTGGTACAGTGTAGAGTGGAGCTAAGGTGGAGAGCTGCATTAATTCATGGTGAGTGCTAGAAATTGGGTCCCACAGCAGGTGTGGCTGGCTGGAGGACATATTGGAGTTGGGCAGCACAGGCCTGAAGCCGGAACTACAGTGGCATCAGTCAGCCACTCCTGGCCCAGAGAGGACTGGTGGGACTTGCTTGGACTGGGTCACGCCCCTGGTGAAGAGCCAATAGCCAGGGACAAAACTGTCCCGAACCTATGACGTCTGCACAGCACAGACTAACATGCTGAAGGCACTCACCAGTTGGCTGGCTCAGAGAAGAGGGGCCAGCCCACAGACTGTGGGTGCACCTCAGATAAGAGCAAACTGGAGAAGGCAGTAAGCCCCCAGCCAGCATGCTTCAGAAAAACCTTAAGCAATACAGAGAGGGCCTGAGTCTTCCACCATACACCTGTCTGAAAGAAACCAGAAACTTGGCAAGAGAAAGAAATAAGGAAAAACCTCCAGCTGCTGACCCTGAGAAAATAAATCCAGGAGACATAAATACAGAAGAGATCCAAGGCAGCAATCATGCAATATCGGCCACAGCATCAGAGGCCATAAGAAATACCTTTGTGACTTCAAAGATGAACTTAAAACTGAAATTCTAATTCAAGTGAGGGAAGATATAAAAAGATTAATAAAAAATGCTAAGCCCCTCTCAAGAAGACATAGACAGAAGAATGGAGTAACCCAGAAAAAGGAGAGAAACCTTTGATGAAGATTATAAATAAAATCTAGAGTACATGAAATAGATCCAAAGAGATTACCAGGAAATTTAAAACTCCATTGAAAGCTGGCAAAATGCCTTGACAGAAACTAAAGTTAGCCTTTCAAAATTTGAAGATAGATTTGCAATGTGTGATTGTGAAAAAAAAAAGACCTATTACAAATAACAAGGAACCAAGAAGTAACAATACAAAGACTAGAAGACAAGAGGATCTATAACTTAAGAATAAAAAACATGAGCAAAGAACCAGGAGTAAACACAAATGAATTACAAAGGCTTTCCAAGAAATAATTAAGGAAAACTTCCTAAGCATAGGAAAAGAAAATGATATCCAGATAAATGAGGCATACAGAACTCCAGCCAACTACAACCCAAACAGATCTACACCCAGACATAATAATCAAGATCCCAGAAATTCACCACAAGAACAGAATATTAAAAGTGATCAGAGAACAGAAACAGATTACCTATAAAGGAAAATCTATCAAAATCATGACAGAGTTCTCAATACAAACTATCAAATCAAGAAGAGCTTGGAGTGAAGTAGTCCAAGCCCTGAAAGAAAATAACCTCCAACCTCTGAAAAACTTGCTCTCAAAATTAATGGAGAAACAAGATGTTTCCATAACAAAGAGGAACTGTGGGAGTTCGTGACCACCAATTCAACCTTACAAAAAATACTGAAGGACATTCTAGAGAGAGATAGAAATTAAATACCAGGATTCCACCAACAGTGGCAGAGAGGCCTCGATAAATGGGGCAGACAGTGGAATGAAGGAGAAAAGTGGACAAATAATAGCAGAAATATAGAATAGCAGAGATGAGGCAGAGAAGGTTGGCTATAATCTCTAATATAGATGACCTTGATACACTAACAAAAAGAAACAGAGGCAGAGTAGATCAGGAGATTTGGTCCATTGAGATGCTCTGAATAGGAAATACACTCAACCTGAAAGAAGGTTAATAAACTGAAAGTCAAAGATGAGAAAACGATGCTCTATGTGACAGAGAACCAGAGAGAAATAGGGACAACAAGTCCAGCAGTGGCAGATAGGTTGGAAAGTCATGACACTTTTGTGCAGTGGAAAACTACTCAGCTATAAAGAAGGAAAATCTTGAGGCTTTAGTAGGTAAAGGAATACAGCTCAAGATCAAGCTCAGGGGTAAAAAGGTTTAGCACCACTTAGATAACAGGTTGCCCCCCTAATCTAAAAACTAAAGGAGTTAATGGGACCCAAAATATACAAATCACCCTGAGAAAGGGAAGGGGGAGGAATTGTCTAAAAAAGGAAGGCAGAGGACATTGTTAATAGTGTATCAGGATTTAAAAGCCATGTTAGTCTTATCACTTTGTTTAGTTTGATTTTATTCTGTTCCAGTTTGTGTACTCATACTAGAGTTGAGTGCACAGACAGATATCTCCAAAATAGCAGGATATACTATGATAACTATCCTTAATTTCCTATTAACTTAAAATGAAGCCCTGTATTGCTTACATTGTCTTACTATGACTGATCTAATTTGAATCTGGTTTGTTAGACCACTGTTTTGTCTTGACTGATTTTATTTGAATTTGGGGTGCTTGATAGTATCAAGTCTAAGAGTAGAGGCAACTACTCTGAAGATGACAAGATGCAATAAGATAACCATTCTGGTTTGATTATTAACTGCTTTTGAAGTCCTACAATGTCTCCGATGTTATGTTTTTATTAAAATTGCTATGTGATGTTATGTTGAATTGTATTATGCCTGATGATGTAGACAATTCTATTGAAAATAACAAGAGAAAGCATAGTAACTACTGTAGATCACCTAGTATTATGGTTTTATATGTCTTTTTCATTTCATGTTTTTCTAGGAATTTGTTTTATTGTCTTGTTTTGATCTGTTTTTCCCTATAATACAGAAAGGATAGGTATACATGTAGAGATTCACACATGTGTAGAATTCCTAAACAGTTTACAAGAACAGATTATATAATACATGATGTAATGAACAGATACTCTGAAGAAGAAGAGATGCTAAGATACCCAGTGCTAATTCTGTAGCATTATGATATAAAATCTAGCAATACTATTATTCACTGTTCAGAGTGATATTAGTATAGTGTCATATGTTTAATTTAACATACGTAAAGATGTGGACAGCTATTTCAAAGAGAATGAGAAACATTATGGCAGCCATTGTTGACTTTCCTATTGTCTTGTCTTGAAGACCTAAAATGCCTTCACCATCCTGTTCTGATTATTTTAGTACTATAATGTTCAGTATGTATTCACTGTGTGTGAAGATGTGGACAACTGTTTGGAAGAAAACAAGAGACATTGTGATAGACAGTGAAGATCTCCAGTGGTATTGCTTTGAAATCTGCATTTCTTAAAATTGTTTCCTTATGATCTGTTTACTTTTACCCTCTTTAAAATAAAAAAAATTCAAGTGAATATTATAACATTTAAATATTTTTGAACATGTGCCAGTATTCACAATTGTTTGATACTGACATCAATATCACTGATTTGTGTTTGTTTAAATTTTTCTCATGTATTTTCCTTTTGTTTATTTTCAGCCTTTTGGGAGCAACTTTGGAAGCAATCAAAAATATGAGATTAGTATTTCTATTATTGACATAACAAACATGTTAGCCTTTTATTTATTTTTTATTTTATAATCTGCATGCTATTTTATAATCTGCATGCATATATATTTGTGTATATGCATACAGTACCCCTAAGGAGAATTTGGAAGGAGTATGGTATGATTTCAATTATTTTTCTATATTTCTTTATAATTGTGTTTTTCATGTAATATGCTCCATGTGTTGTGGCAAGTAAATATGATTTTAAATCCTATGAAATCATTGCTTTCTTACCTACATTAATTCTATATCTTGTATTTTGTAATAATCAGTGCTAGAACTTTATGTTCCATCAGGGCATTGTTGGTAGCACATACCAGTCATATAGCAAATTCTTTTTTTTAATCAGTAAGTGATGTTTATAGTCTTTGTGGACAGTTGCTCCATGTACATAATTCATCTTATTTCCTTTTTATCCCCTTTCTCTCTGCCATTCCTCATCTCTCCATCTTGTCCCCTTTGAGAAAGATCTGTTTTATTCCTCCTACTGTCTATCTTTATTCTGCTCTCTGTTTTACTTTGGGGTTCTCATATAAGAGAAGTCATGTGAGTTTTTTTAAATCTGTGTGTGTGATTCATTTTACTTAGTAGTGATGGTGCAACTTTTAGAGACTTGTGTCCAAAGCACAATCCAAAATCTATTTATTTTCGAAAAGTGCCAAAGCTATAGTTAAAGCTGAATACTGAGGTTTTAGTTTAGAAAAAATAACTCATGCATTAACAACTTTTTTCATAAGAGAAAAACAACAGGTGTGCCATAGGTTCACTTTCACTGACTTAACCTCACGGTCTCAAGGTGACACGTGTATTATAGAACAAATACTAAGTGAGGATCATTGAATCATGTTGAAATCCCAGTTCTTACACTAACTAGCAAGGAATTCATGTTGCTCCTGGGAGCCTCAGTTTGCTCTTTAATAACAAAGAAACTTTCAGGACTATACATAGTTCAACATCTCTTCTAGCCTAAGGTTCCCAGTTTTGCTCATCTTTTGGCTTTTGAATTTGAATAAGAAATTCAAAATAATGACTTTATTTTTGAATGTTACTAATCTCAGTGTTCATATTGTTTCACTTTCAAATGTTGCAAGAATGGGATTGAGTAGTGAAAGAGAAGCAATTTATCATGTTTGTTTTAATGACCTCAGACAGAAAATATATATGTATTTTCAATCTTCAGACACACACTGGCTTAAATTTGGTAACTGTGTTCTGTCATTATTAGCATAAATTCATCAACAATTTCAGACTCCAGATGATTTGAAAAATATTGTGATATATTTGAATTAAGTGGTGATTCAAAGATAGTAAAAGCAAAAGATGCCTAGTATCTAATCATTTAGCCCACAGAAAGCAATACCGTCTTGTTTGATTGTATCTGTTAAGTCTGTGTATTGCCTGATACAAGATGGTCAAGCAACAACAATTGTGTCTTCCCCGGGCTCTTCTGTATTGGGAGTCATTTGTTAAAGAACAGGAAAAGTGTCTCACTAAACTAGAGGAAAAGAATGGAAAATAATTTATCATAAAAATTTGTTCTTAAAGATTAAAAAGTGAGTTTTCCAGAAAGCAATGCATACACACTCACAGTCATATACACCATAAGGTTAGAAGTTAAAAGAGAAGGCTTCCCAGGATATGCGGATAAATCCCAGTAAATTCAGGCATCAGACACAGAAAGGGCATAGGAAACATGGCCTATCTTTTTGCCACCATGATTTCTTTTTTTTTTTGAGTTCAATATACACCGGGGACATTCATTTTCTTTTCTGAAAGAATGAACTAAAACAGTGGTAGTGCACTTAGTATTTAACCTTTAAGTGCTTAATAAGATTTAAATACACACTCCAGAAGTTTATATACTTTAGTTTTTTTCAAAGAGAGCTTTAGATTGTTCCTTTTTACTACTATTAGTATTTTCCTACTACTATTAACTATTTTTGTTTTGCCTGCTTTTATGTTTTCTTTATAATTAATTTTTTATTTTATTAATTTTATTACTTTTTGACATTTTCTCTGGGTTTGCTTGGCTACTTCTTTTCTAGATTTCTGTTTAAATTCAAAGCTTAGTTCTTATTTTCATTCTCTTTGTTATCTTGCACAGGTACTTAAGGCCACATATTTTCTTTTGAGTTCTTCTTTGAAAATATTGCACCACTTTTTAAAAAATGTGGTGCTCTGATTTATGTCCATTTCTAAGTTCAATTTTTAAAAACTTTTTTGTTTTTGTTTTTGTTTTTATTTCAGACATGGTCTTGCTATGTTCAGGTTTCCTTGAACTCTATGTAGCCCAGGGTTGTTTCAAACTCATGACAACCTTTCTGCCTCGACTTCCCAAGTGCTGGAATTACAGGCATGTACCACCACGCCTGGCTTTAGTTGACATTTTGACTTATATCTTGGTCTAGGTTTGCTTGAAAATAGTGCCTGAGTTAAAAGCTTGAGTCATTTACTTGGAACTGTGATCCAAGGTATCAGGTGTAAGTGTTGTGAGAGAAAATATGAAAGAAAGAAGTGCTAGAGCCAGGGGGCATCATCAGGATGGTCCACAGGTCGTAATCGCTTGGAACCTCTTAAGGAAATTTTTAAGGAGCTTTTTGAAGTATGTCTTAGAGCTGTCCAGGTAGAGATAAGACAGAGACGCACTTATCCACCACCTCCCAATTTTCAATGAGTCAGTAACACTGCAGAAATCACCCCTGTGTCTCGCTACTGGGCCAGAGGAGTCTCAGGAAACGGAAGAATTGGACATGACCTCTGGCTGTGGGGCTCTCTGGTGCCTATGTGTTAATACATGTAGCTGTGGATATGAAAGCAGGTTTGAGTGAACTCTGTGTACAGAGAATGAGGCCGTCTGCTTCTCAGTAAGGGAGCCACCTCACCTGGTCTCCTCACTCTGAGTGCCCGATGTTTTCCATAACTTCCAAGCTACTGGCCTATGATCACTGAAGAGTTAGGATTTAATATATTTCTCTATTAATTTCACGTCACAGAGGACACTAAAATATATTATTTCTCCTCTTCTGTGCCTCTTTCTTTCTCTTAACCTGCACAATTTTCTCTTAGCAACCAAAGGCTGTAGCAACAAATTGTATTTATAGTAGGTATAATGATAAACGATTCAGCGTAGAAAAAGTTGGGAAAAATCATTAAAAAAATACCTGCCCATTATCATGAAGATTCTTCTAGAGATTGTTTACCTGATAGGGTGATGTTATGCTCTTGAAAGAAAGACTTACCAGATGTGAAATGTTTGTGTGTATTTTTTTTTGTTTTTGATTTTTGGTGGGGAGAAAGGAGTGCATTTGTTCTGGCTAAAAAGTCAGATTCTAATATGCCACACTGTAGCTAACATCCCTGCATAGCTGGCCAACAAATGGTCATAATTCTTGTACTTTTCATCCCAAGCCATAAATAACTATAAAAATTATTTGCATTTTCTGCCCAGAAATTAAACACATGGGCTGCCCTTAGTGGCAATGCATTTGCAATATTATTTTCTTTTGCTCTAAAATTGGTTTTTAGAATCCTTAAGTGCCTATAATTTTAGATTGGAGGAAAATATTTGTACTACAAATTGTTAGAGCCTGTATTAAGGGATAATTGCTCTTAATAGAATAGTGAAGACATTTTAGTGTAAAGAACACTTCACAAAGGGAGAACTAAAGCAATTATCTGGTTACTCTTGGCAAAGTAACCCTCCCCTTTTGTTAATATCTGCTTAATTTGAAATGTTTTTGTCTTACAGTCTCCAAATTATTTCTTTACTCCTGCACTGGATTTTCTGTATGTGAACGTACTATATAACTTACGTTTGTATAAACGTAAAAAACTCTGTCCTCTTAGGAAATAATCAGTTTGACATGTAATTTGCTAAACATGAGTTACTTCAAATAGTGTTGTTATATAAAATTGCAATACAATTTTCTGAGTTAGGGTAAAATGACAGTTATTCTGTAAGTAGCACTCACAACTTTCCACCACCAAATCTGGTGCAAATTGTCTTGTCTCACCATCGATCTCCTTTCCTTGCCTCTTCCTGTGCCTCTTCTCTTCTTTGTCTTATTAGACAACTGAGTCACAGCACCATCGGAGGGGAAGAGCAAAGGAGGAAACTGAGACAGACCTTGACCTGTGTGCAGATCTTGATTTCAGAGTACCAGTCTCCACGGAGAGGCAGGCAGATTTGAAGGTAAGGGCAAGGAAACAATAAGATGATGCTGGGATGTCTTGTACCATAAAGCATGTAAGTACTCGGAGAACTACAGGATCATAATAAAAGGATGCAGGATCCAGCTGGAAGTCACTGCCACTGACCAGATTAGGAAAACCAGAGGATTAGAACAAAGATAACGATGAATGCAAATCATGAAATAAAATTAGAAAGTGTTAGTTGATGCTAATATAAATGAACAAATTGAAAATAGAATAAGTGAGACCTTCGTATAGTTCAAAAGGCTCCCTCACAATATCGTTTAGTGATTATGAAGGGAAACAACATCGTTTCTAAATATTCCTGCCAGGATGGATAATTTGAAGCTCTCCATAAGAAGAAAACTTAGAAAAATCCAACTTGCAAGTCATTTATAAAATAACTAGCCTCTGATTTTTAAAAATGTGAAGATCATAAAAGTCAAGTACAGACTGAGAAATAGTTCTAGAGAAACAGACATTAAAAACAAGACAAGTGAATGCAATGTAGCATCTTAATGTAAAAGATACTAAGACTGTTGGCAAACCACAAATATGGTGGGAAGATAAGCAGAATGTGTCTCTTACTTCCTGATTTGGATAGTTATGTTGTGATTATCTAGTTAAGTAAAAGTATTACTAAAGTGTTTGAAGGTATCAGTGCCTTGAACCAGCAACATTTTTTAAATTTTTCATGATTATGTGTAATTTTTCTTCACAATTGAA
The DNA here is from genome assembly GCF_034190915.1 of Cavia porcellus. Taxonomy (NCBI): domain Eukaryota; kingdom Metazoa; phylum Chordata; class Mammalia; order Rodentia; family Caviidae; genus Cavia; species Cavia porcellus. The sequence continues at coordinate 133,324,208 of NW_026947485.1, read as the reverse complement.
TAATAATTGGAGAGAAACTTCATTAAGAAATGTAACTCCAATCACGGCATTGTTCATGGTTCAATATGAAGTATGGCCAATTAGTTTAGGAGAAAAGATACTGATTTTCTAAAGTTCACTTGTTCTTGTCTTTTCACCTTGAGCTTTGACTCTGCTTTCCAAATGTTATTTTATCATGTAAAACAGCATCCTTGGGAGATTTCTTTTATACCTTATTAGCAGTTAATACTGTTCAAATCAAATTATTACCAACTAAGTAAAATACATCAGATAGGCTTGTGAAGGTCACATGGATATTTTCCTTTCAGGTTTTTGGCTATTAAATTACAAAGAAAAACTTTCTGCAGGCCCCCATGCTTCATGTAACTTTAAGAAGTCCTTCTGCACTACCCTTCAACTCATCCTTTAAGGCACTTTTTATACCTCAGAATTCCTGAATTGCAACTAATTACCATCAGTCATCTATGTGGTGCTGACACGAGAGTGGACTTGTTAGCAGTTACACATCTTGACCTGCTTGTTTCTGCTAAAAAAATTAAAGCATAACAGTGATGAATTTTGAAGTCAATATTATTTGAAAATGTTCCACAAGCAAAAGAAGAAGAACATCAGAAGTTGCAGAGATAAAAATACTTAAATCAAGACCTTCCTAGGAAGTTGATAGCTGAAGGAATTTTGTTACATTTTCATTCAGCACTGTATCTGAAAGCATCTATACAGGAAATCATTGTCCTGTGTGTGTGTGTGTGTGTGTGTGTGTGTGTGTGCCTGTGCTGAGCTATGGCCCCTGCCCGTTTTATTTTTTATTTTGAGATAAGTCTTTGAGGTAAGTTGAACAGGCTGGGTTTGAATTTTTTTTTTTTTTTTTTTTTTTTTTGGTACCAGAGCTCAAACTCAAACGCTTATCAGGCAGGCACGCTGAGCTATATCCCCACCCCTGACAGGCTAGGTTTGAAAACTCTGTCCTCCTGCCTCAGTCTTCCAGAATGCTGGGATCACATATGTGTGCCACCCTCACTGGGTGGCTGTCCTTTAGCCCATTATATTTGTATGCTGATTTGTTACGAGTCAATAAACATAGCTTATTTGTATGTGAAAATTATTTTCTAATTTTTGGTCAGAATTATTACTATGAAAATTAACAACAACAACAAAATATCCAAAAATATTTGCAGCAGTAGACATACTTGTATGCTGTAATTTGTTACAATACACAAAGAGGAAAAAAACGAAAACAATGCACAAAGAGAACAAGTCATACTGATTTGCAGAACAAATTAAAAACGCATATATTTCTAAAACACATTAGCTAACCTGAAAATTACTAGATTCTTAGTTTCTTTGTGAAATGTTCAAACATTCTTTTATTTTATCATAGTTTTGAATACTGATTACATACAAGAAAATATATGACCACATAGAATATACGTTCACTTTCTACAGGATGGACTTTTCCAGTTATTATGCAAAAAATCCATGTGCATTTTACCTGTTCATTTTAAAGCTTTTGATACGTAAATTAGTTTAATGAAATAGGTAAGTCTGTGAAGAATTCATTATTGTTGTAGTAAAAATTTGGCTTCTATAATAATTGGTTGAAAATTATAAAATAATTGTTGGAGAATAACCGTATCTGTTTTTCTCGTTCTGTCATAAAAGCCTGAGAAGTCAGGTGCCTTGAGAGAGCAGTGCTTCCTGTTCATCTTTCTTTTTGATCTTAGTTTGGGGAAGAACACAATGTTCTTGAAAAGCATGGCTGCTTTATTTGAGTAGAATGGGGATTCCAATTTGTATTCATGTTGTTGGAAGATTTCCAACTTCTGATTTCCTTGGTCTACTGCTCTCTCCATTATTCTGTTCTCTTCTTTGAGATCAATATTTTGGAGTCCATGTATGAGTGCCATCATGCGGTGTTTGTCTCTCTGCCTGGTTTGTTTAACATAATATCCTCCAGGTTCATCCAACTTTTAATTAGAAACTTTGAAAGCTCTAGTTTTCCTAACCCTTCACCCACATTCTCACATCCCTGTGGTGCCAACCACAGGATTCCTAGGGATTTTTTGAGACAATTGATTAGTAAAATTTGTTGTCGCAGGCTAGGGAAACAAGGAAGATAGATTCAGGTGAAGAAAGGCTGGGTTATTGATGAAGTCACACACAAAATCCCTAAGTTTCTATGTGAGTCTGGTAGAACAATAGCAGAAGACAATTTTTTTCCTTTTATTAGGATGGAGCAATGACAGCTGCCTAAGTGTTCAATGTAATCTAAATTGCTTTGAATATTCTCATGGTGGAAATGAAGGTTCATAGACACTTTCCTGTACTCAACCCTGCCGGGTTCTGTGTAGGGGACCGATGATTTGGTGGTGCCCAGTCAGACATGGCTCCTGTCCTCATAGAGCTGGTCTGGTGGTGGAGCCAGAGTAAATAAACAAAACCAACGCAGTGAAAGTGGGTACATTATGGTAAACATTACGAAAATTGACAGAAACAGTGAGAATCAATAGAAGTAGATATAACTTGGGAGAAGCACAGTTGATGCATACTTAAGAATGTGCTGCTGAAGCAGTGGTGAACAGGCATTCAGCACCCTGTGGGCACGCGGCTGAGCTCCAGGAGAGCCGGACCAGGTTGGCCTGCAGGCACAGGGCTCACCGGGGACAGGGGTCTGCAGGTGGTGAAGGCGAACTTTGACCTCTGCATACTTTAATGAAAGAGTAGAGAACCCTTTGACGAAATGGTTCTTATTCTATGTAAATATTCAAAAATGTACAAGCAGTTTCTGTTCCTTAAATCAGCCTTTGAAAACTTTTATTTTTGCTATTCCAAGTGTCCAATGATCAGGCTTCTGAATATTTGCTTGGTTTCCACTTCCCCCTTCAGCTTCGTCTCCCTTTTCCTCCTCTCTCTCTCTCTCCTCCCTCTCCCTCTTCTCTTTCCCTCTTCCCTCCTCTCTCTCCCTCTCTCTCCTCTCTCTCCCTTTCACTCTCCTTCTTCAGGAAAGCACGAAGTTGAATACTTCCCAGGGATGCCAAGTTCTTTCCCATTCTCTTCATTTCTTCATAGGACTATGGTCTTATCATCTTTTAGGACTCAATTAAATAACGCATGCTCTGGGAATCTCTTCCTAATTGTGCTATGCAAAGCAGGGTCTCTTGTAGCTTTACTTTTTATTATAGTTTCTCATTTATGCTATAATGATTTATAATTTTTTAATGTCATGTACATTGCTTTCTTTTCTTTCATTAGTTTCCTACAGTAGAACACACAGTTGGGGCAGGCAGGGCTCATCTTGTTCACTGGTAGTGTGGATCTTGCAGTGTGAAGCAGCCAATAAGAGCTAACCATAGGAAAGCAGCCAGAGGCAGTGCAGTCATGGTTTCTGTTTGTAAAATGAGAATATGTTAGCTCTATCATGGTGGCAAGCTTCTTAACATGAGCAAGCATCATATCCATAAGGAAGCTAGATTATTAAAGTCAAAAGCATTTTTCATTTTTATAGCAGAATGAAGCCTTTTGACAAGTTTTGGATAGCACACTGGTCTTTTCATCTGAGCAAGAGTTTATATAGTTTATATATATACTATATATACTATATATACTATATATATAGTATATATAGTGCCCTTGTTAGGCTATGGTTTTAGAAGATTTTCAAAGATATGCTTATTTACTTGGGAGCTTTTGATTTAGTGAGAAGTGAATCTGATAACAATGACATAAGGCAACAATCATCAGAAATAGGAAGCACTGTTCAAAGAAGTCGAAGTAGGCATTTACATGAACAGATATTTAGATAACCAGAACTCACACCATCTGAATCATTTATTCTCAATATCTCAACAGCTCCATGATGAAATCTAATTGACACAAATTGTTTATGTCAAGATAAAATTTTGTTTTAGTGCATGACGTCACTGAAAATGTTTCAAGGTGTATTTTTCTTTTAGAAATACATTGTATGCTTATTAGATCATCTCACATAAAGTTACTCCCTATTAAAAAACCCTGCTGCTAACTTTACTCTCCTTTTGAATTGCATTTGAGGTAAAGCTCTTTGAGATGTATTAGTATTCCTATCTGCTTGGCTCTGAAGGCAGCTCAGCAGTGTCTGCCGAGAGGGAATGACTGCTTTTAAAATTTTATGGTCAGTATAAAGGCAGCCAGATAATCAAAATTTTGTTTCTTAAGCCTTTTAAATAATCAGAATTGTCTAATCATGTAATCCAGCTTCTCCATAGGAGAATTTTATTTCAATGCCATCATCACTCAGTCTTACATGATTTTCTACTGACACTCTGTATCAGTGCCAACCAAATCATGTCCAGAGTATTTAAATAAAATGTGGCCTCTTAAAACAACAATATCTATGTTATGTAAGATTTATTTATTTATGTTGTAGAAAAAAAAGCAATAAGAGATACATGGATGAGTGGAAGGAAAGTTGTTTACAGGTTTTAATAAATTTTTGAGGTTAATTATAAGGTCTTCTACTTTGATTTTATCCAAAATGAGACACTTGTGGCAGAGTGTCAGCTGTGCCATGGGCTCCGTTGTGTTTCCCCTCCAGTTTAAGTGATTGCACTGAATGTATATGTGGAGGGAGCCAGAATTCTGTGGGGCGCTAGTAGTTTGCAGATGTGCCGCCCCCTACTGCAGGGTCAGGTGGATAGTTTGATGATCAAAGCTCTCTATAAAAAATATCCACTCCAGGTGATTTTGAAACCAGAGACCCCTCGTCCACTCTGAGAAATCTTACAGTTGCTGTCCTTTTTGGAAAAGAAAATCAGTCTCCAGCCTTTTTATGATATAATAAGGGATTCCTAGCAGCTGGATGTGGTATAATGGAAAGCTGTTAGCAAAGAACTTTCTGGGTTTTGTTTCAGATCACTTTCCTCTGCAGAAAATGTGTCCAGAATAAAAGCAAGACTTCAGTTTCCTGTACATTGTGAAGAACATGGTTACCGTTGGCTTTCGGAGCCCTAATTGAAAGTCTTAGCTTAGAAAACCTAATATCTGAGAAGATTATAAAATCCTCTTATTTAATATAAAGTAACTAGTGTTGTCAAATGTCATGAAAAACTATGAGTGTTGAAATGGAAATAGCTCTTTAAGGATAGAATATTGTAAAACTTAAAATTGTGAGTGAACATCAAGGCAGGGATTTTTTTTTTTGGTTTGCTTTTGTTTGGTTTATGTCTGTCTCTCGCTGGTGACCGTTCTCCTGGTGCCCTTAAAGCCTGCTTCCTATGCTAACAGTGTAAGCCGGGCACGCCCTGATCCGCTGTTCCATTGTTCTGATAGTCTACCTACGTGTATTCACTGGGCATATGGGAGTTGTGGTATGTGTGTGCATGCTCACAAAACATACCAGGGAGGGAAAGTCACAAGGACGGATTCCAGATCAGTGCCCGTCATTCTTGCTGCGATGAAGTGCGGGACAGGAGATGAGTAAAGCCAATCTGGAAGCCCAAGCTCCTTATCTGCCCTCTTTTGACAAAGAGTAAAATAATGAAGGGAAGAACAGGAACACGTATTGTCGCCATTTTCTTTTTCTTTTCCTTTGAGAAACTTCAGTTCCAGTGTTTAATATTAGAAACTCATCAGGGAAAGGGAAGACCGGGCCATAAAAGGCACTGGCAAAAGGAATGGTTTGTAAGCTTGCTTCATTCACGTCGGACAGCCTTCAGCATACAAAAGAAATTATAATCCCATTTTCATTTAGGACCAAATTTACAGTTTGTCTTATGATTAAATTTCAATAGAAATATTTTTCTTTTATTCCCTAAATGCAATAGCATATATTCACAGTTTTCTGTTAAATTTTTGAATGTAAACAGTGTTAAGTAAAGTGTTGAAACTAAAAGCACATACACTTTTCAGGTCTCACTTACAGCATGTCCCATTGAAGTACAGACCCTTTTCCACACTCATTGTAAGAGAGAGGGCAGAAATGATCTATTCCAGCAATATTGGTTAGGAAGTTGTAGTTTTAAAGAAAGGAAGCAATAGATTTCAGCTGAAATTTACTACAAGAAAACCCAATAGAGTATTTCCTTTTTCTTTTTAAGCACGAAGACTTGGGATTTAACTGCGTTATAAATCATTCCATCAGCATATCTATGAAGTAACAAGTATCTAGGTACTTCGTTTTCTTCTTTCCATAATACATCAGAGATTCAACTGAAATTAAAGGAAAAACTAGTTCTGAGAAGGGTAACATTCTCAGAGAAAGAGAGACAATCATAAATCGGATTAAAGTTTATTCTTGTCTTTTTACATACAGAAGAACTTGTTACAGAAACGAGGTTGGTTCTTTTGTGAAATCTTCAGCAGGCTCTCAAAGGATAAATGGAGAAATGGGCATTAGTGCTTCTCTGCTTCAATCTAAAAGCCAGTGTCTTAGAGGGAAAATGGAAGAAAATATCCTAGATGGATAAGAATTTGGGGCAGGACTCTGGCATAAATATTTGACTTGGAAAGAAAAAATGGCCTGTAGCTCTTTCTTACTCATCCTGAAAATGCTCCAGGAGAAATGCTCAGTATCCATCCCTGTCCTCCTGTCTCCCATAGGGCATCTTTTTGCAAAGTGTGCTCATTTCTGTTGTTACAGGTCTCTTCTTCCCATATTCTATTTTACCCCCAAAGGATTCAGAGTTTTCAATAGGAAGGTTTTAAAGATTCCTCAGAGATAATAAACAAATCATGTTCTTCTCTTTTAATATACAAAGCCTCATCTCTGTTCTTTATTTTTTTTAGAGGACACCCAATTATTTTAAGATTATTTTATAATAGTCATCCAAAGAGTCAAATACAAAGAGTGCAAGAAGTCTGTCCACACACTACAGGCCCAAAGAATCTGATGCTGGCCTGAATCCCACAGCAATGATCTGCATGAGTCCAACAAGCCCATGGCAATGTCCCCAACAGTCCAACTGGGGACCCAGACCCCACAATAATATCTCATGCAAGTCTATTCTGTGGATCTGTGCTGGGAAGGCCCAACATTCAGCGGTGGAAGCCAGAAAGTTTATGATAGCAGGATGAAGGATCTGTGCCAGTAAGCTAAGGGATCTGCACAAGAGCCAGAAAGCAATGCTCATAGTCAGGACCAGAGCTCCCCTGGAAAGTACCACAGCCATCCTCAGTGACAATGAGGTCCCGAGCTTCTCTGATGATAACAGCCAAGTTCATATCAGGAAGCCAGCACAACAAGCTTTTCCAGGAGCTTGAGCAACACATTATCTTCCTCTTTGGAGCCAGGAAGTGATGCTCAAAGTAAGGAGCAGAGCTCCCCCACTGCAGCTATTCTCAGTGATGACAATGTCCTAAGTTCCTGCAGTGATAAGAACAGCCAAGTTCACATCAGGGAAGTCAACATGACAAGACACTCCAGGAGAACAAATAACACAATGAGAACCAACAACACTGCTTCTTTCTCTCTAGATCTCTTTTTTATGTTGTTGGCAACAATCCTCAGGTGGGCCCTCCACACCTAGCACTTGGGGATTCAGTTGAGCTGGGGATACAAGCTGACCTCCAGTTGTCAGTCCAGCGCAGATCTATAATAGCAACCTTAAACATATCTTTGCTATTTTAAGGTTATTTTGTTGTGTATTGTTTCATTTTCCAGGTACATTTTTATATAAATATTTTCTTTTCTTTTTTTCTTTTTTTATTTACAAAAGAGAAAAGTCAGACAAAACAAAAAGCAAAAGGCATAAACAACAATAGCAGATTCAAAACAATAACTATACAGGTCTTCAAAACAGAATGAAATTTAACAATGGTTGTTATATTGCATATTGTTCATTTTTCCAAATATAGAGAATATTAAAGAAAATAGAAAAAGAGAAAAGAAGCATAGAAAAATACCAAATTCAAAAAAATTATCATTGTAGCATCACTAGTTGTTACATTTCTCATTGTCGTCTTAAAAAATAGTTGCCAAAATCACAAAATCAAAGCATAAATAGTGGCTAGATACCCAACATTAATAGTACAAATTCTTCTGTTCAGTGTTCCAACAGAGATTCAGTAATATGGCCATCTATCTTATACACTATACATACCTTTATATTCTTTAGAGCACTGTCCTTCCCTTTTGCTTTTGCATATCTATTATACTTTTTGACTCCTATTCTGTCAGTTTTTATTGCTTCTTATACTACAGAGACAATGTGATATTTACTCATGTGAGTCTTGTTTATTTCACTAATAGTATATTTTCCTATTTACCTATACCTATATAGGTAAATAGTCTATTTACCTATACAGGCCTCAAGATCATCCTTTTTTATAGCCAAATAGTATTCCACTGTATAAAAATATCACATTTTTTATCCACTCTGCAGTTGATGCACATTTTGGTTTTTTCCAAGATTTAGCTATCACAAATTGTGCTTCTATGAACATGGGCACACATATATCTCTGTGATACGACCTTTTTAGTTTTTCTGGAAAAATACCCAGGAGGGGAATAGCTATATTGAATGGAACTTCCAATACTAGTTTGTTGAGGAATCTCCATACTGATTTCCACAGTGGTTGCACCAGTCTGCACTCCCACCAACAGTGGAGAGGTGTTCCTTTTTCCCTGCATCCTCACCAACATCTGTTACCAGTTGTTTTCTTGATGGCAGCCATTCTTTCCAGGGTGAGATGAAATCTCAATGCTGTTTTAATTTGCATTTCTCAAATGACTAGTGGTGGTGAACATGTCTTCATATATTTATTTGTTATTTTTATATCTTCTTCTGGAAACTGTGTGTTGATCTCTGATTCCCATTTTTGGAGGGGATCCTTGAATTTGGGGGGCTTGATGTTTTTCAGATCTTTATATGTTCTGGATATAAGTCCTTTGTCTGAGGAATTATTGGCTAAAATTCTTTCCCATTCTGTGAGTTTTCTTTTCACTTTGTTAGTGATTTGTATTGAAGTGCAAAAGCTTTTTAGTAATATAAGATCCCATTTGTTGATGATTTAAAGTATTTCCCATGCAGTTTGTGTTTTATTCATGAATTCTCTCTCTTCCCCTATGTCTTCAAGATTTTTACCTACTTTGTCTTCCAGTAGATTTAGTGTTTCTGTTTTAATATTTAGATCCTTGATCCATTTTGACTGTAGTTTAGTGTATGGTGATAAGCATGGGTCTATTTTCAGTCTTTGGCATGTGGAAGGCCAATTTTTCCAACACCACTTATTAAAGAGGCTATCCTTCTTCCAGTGAACATGTTTGGCCCCTTTGTCAAATGTAAGGGTGGCTGAATGTCTTTGTAGTAGTGTTTGCATCTTCTAATCAGTTCCACTGATCCTCAGGACTATTTTGTTGCCAATACCATGTTGATTTTATTACGTGGCTTTGTAGTATAGTTTCAAGTCAGGAATTGAGATGCCTCCTGTCTTGCCTTTGTTGACAAGGATTGCCTTTGCCATTTTAGGTTTCTTCTGTTTCCAGATGAATTTTAAGAACATTTTTTTTCTACATCTACAACATATGTTGATGGTATTTTGATTGGGATTGCATTGAATCTGTATAACAGTTTTGGGAGTATCCCGTTTTCACAATGCTGCTTCTTTTTAGCCAAGAGCAAGGAATATCCTTCTATTTTCTAATGTCCTCTTCAATCTCATTTTTTATAGTAGTATAATTTTCAGCATATAGATCTTTTATATTCTTGGTTAGGTTGATTCCTAGGTATTTGATTTTTTTCGATGCTATTGTGAAAAGTGATATTTCCATAATTTCTCTCTCAATGAGTTTTTTTGTTTGTGTACAGGAATGGTATTGATTTTTGATGTTGACCTGTATCCAGCTACACTGCTGACTAGCAGTCTTTTATTGGAGTTTTTGGGGTCTTCTATGTAGAGTATCATGTCATCTGCAAATAGAGATAATTTAACTTCTTCTTTTCTTTTTCTTATCCTTTTAATTCTCTCTCTTGTTTGATTGCTCTGGCTAATATTTCTAGAACTATATTGAATAGGAGTGGTGATAGGGGACATCCTTATCTTGTTCCTGACTTTAGAGTAAAGGCTTTTAGTGTTTGTCCATTTAGTATAATATTGGCTGTTGGACTGTCATAAATGGCCTTTATGAGATTGAAGTACATCCCATCTATTCTGAGTTTCTGTAGGGTTTTTATCATGAACAGGTGTTGGACTTTATCAAAAGCTTTTTCTGCATCTATTGAGATGATCATGTGATTTTTATTATTGGCTCTGTTGATGTGTTGTATTACTTATTAATTTGCATATGTTGAATCATTCCTTCATTCCTGGAATAAATCTCACTTGGTCGTGGTGTATTATCTTCTTGATGATTTGCTGCATTCTATTTGCCAGTATTTTATTGAGAATCTTTTCATCAATGTTCACTAGTGAGATTGGTCTATAGTTAGTTCTCCTTTTTGGTTGGGTCTTTGTCTAGTTTTGGTATCAGAGTAATACTTGCCTCCAAGAATGACTTAGGGAGCACTGCTTCAATTTCATTGAAGAGTTTAAGGAGTGTTGGCATTAAATTTTCTCTAAATTTCTTGTAGAATCAACCATGAATCCATCAGGACCTGGGCTTTTCTTTCTTGGTAAGTTTTTAATCATGTTTTCAATTTCAGTAGCCGATACTGGGTTATTCAAGATCATTATATCTTCTTGATTGAGCTTTGGTAATTCATATGTTTCTAGAAATCTTTCCATTTCCTCAGTGTTTTACACTCTATGTGAGTAGAAATTTTCAAAGTAGATGTTCAGGATCTTTTGAATTTCCATGGGCTCTATAGTAATTTCCCTCTTTTCAGTCCTTATTGCATGTATTTGAGTTTTTTCTTAATAAATTTTGCCAGGGGTTTATCAATTTTGTTTATTCTCTCAAAAAACTGGTTCTTTGATTCATTAATTCTTTTTTTTTTAGTCTCAATTGCATTAATTTCTGCTCTCATCTTTGCAATTTCCTCTCGTCTATGACTTTGGGTTTGATTTGCTCTTCCTTTTCTAGAGGCTTGAGATGTAGCATTAGGTTATTTGTGCTTACTCTGTTTTCTTGATGTGACTATTTATTGTTATTTATTTTCCTCTTAGGACTGCTTTCATTGCATCCCATAGGTTACAGTATGTTGTGTCTGCATTTTTGTTGTATTGTAGGTATTGTTTTATTTCTTCTTTAATTTTATCTGTTACCCACTGGTTGTTCAGAAGGTTGTTATTTAATTTCCATGTATTTATGCAGGTTTTGCAGTTTTGTTTGCCATTGATTTCCAATTTTAGTGCACTATGATCTCATATTATTCATGGGATAATTTCACTCCCTTTGTATTTACTTAAGACTGTTTTGTGAGTTAATATATGGTCTATTTTGGACAATGTTCCATGTGCAGCTGAGAAGAATGTATATTCTGATGTGGTTGGGTGGAACACTGTAAACATCCACTAAATCCATTCATGGGTGTGATTCAGTTCTGTTATTTCTTTTCTGACTTTTTGTCTAGTTGACCTATCTCTTTGTGACAGTGGGGTGTTAAGGTCTCCTATAACAATTTTGTACTTGTGTACTTGGTTTTTCATGTCCATTAGTGTTTGTCTTATATAGTTGGGTGCTCTTGTATTTGGTGCATATATATTTGTAATTGTTAGTTCTTCCTCTTCTAGTTTTCCACTTATGAGTATGTAGTGGCCTTATATATCTCTTTTAATAATTTTAGGTTTGAAGTTCACTATGTCTGCAAACAGAATAGCTGCCCCTGCTTTTTTCTGGGGTCTTGTTGCATGGAATACTGTTTTCCGTCCTTTGACTTTTAGTTTATGAGTTTCTTTCTGAGTCAGATGTGTTTCTTATATACAGTATATAGTGGGGTTCTGTTTCTTGACCCATTCTGTCAGCTTACGTCTTTTGACAGGTGAATTGAGCCCGTTTACATTTATGGATATCACTGATATGTACTTCCTTGACTTTGCCATGTTATGCTCCAGTTGTTTGCTTTTTTGCTTTTCCTCCTTGTTTAATTTCTTGTCAAGCCTGGTGGTTTCTTTCTGTCGTTGTTCTGGAGATTGTGGTCATTTTTATCTCTTTCTAGTATGTCAATACTCTTTCTAGGGTTGGTTTGGTTGACATGAATTTTTTCAGTTGTTCTTTGTCATGGAAGTATCTTGTTTCTCCATTAAATTTGAAAGATAGTTTTTCTGGGTACATCAATCTGGGTTGAAAGTTTTTTTTTTTTTAAGAGCTTGAAATACTTCACTCCAAGCTCATCTTAACCTGAAGGTTTGTGCTGAGAAGTCTGCTGTGATTCTATTTGGCTTCCCTTGACAGGTGAATTGTGTCCTTTCTCTGACAGTTTTTAGTATTCTGTTTTTATTCTGTATGTCTGGGATCTTAATTATTATATGTCTGGGTGTAGATCTATGTTAGTTATGACTGTTTGGCATTCTATATGCCTCGCTTATTTGTATGCCAGAATTTTTATCCACGTTTGGGAAATTTTCTTCTATTACTTCTGTGAACAACTTGCTTATGTCCTTTATGTTGTCTCCTGCCTCCTCACTGATCCCTATTAGTCTTACATTGTTTCTCTTGGCGTCATCTTGGAGCTGCTGGATTGTCATTTCATGCTGCTTTGTTGTTTTAGAAGTTCTATCTTTTCATGGTCACTATCTGTGATCCTGTCCTCAAGGTCTGAAATTCTATCCTCAGCTTCATTTAAACGGTTTTGCCAGCTTTCAATAGAATTTTTTGTTTCTTGGATATCTCTTTGAATTTGTTTCATGGATTCTGCTTGTTTTCTGCATTGTTCATTCAAAGTTTCAATCAATTTCCCCTGCTACTGTATTTTTTTTTTTTTTTTTTACTATTTTTTCCCTAGCTATGTTGAGCAAATCCTTTATTAAGGTTGTTATTTCTGTCTTTATGTAAGACATTACTTCTAATTTGATTTCCTCTAAAGCCTCATGAATTTCTTTCTTTACTTCGTTTGTTATGTTTTCAGAGATTTCTGGGTGTATGACTTTTAAAGTCCTCCATTTCGCTGTTGCCCATTCTTACACCCGATGGACTAGATATTTGAGATTGCAGTTTGGTTTTTCATTTTGCTATTTTCACTTTCTGTGCCAATATCTGGTTATGTAATCCCAGTAGACACAAACTGTGGACTGTGTGTGTCCCAGGGTCCTACTATGTGGTTGATGTCAGCCTGGTTGTAGGGTACATATTGACCAGTATCTACCAAGATCCTCTGTCTGAGCGAGGGGCCACCTAGTCCCCCATCAAACCAGCACTGACAGTCTACCATAGTTCAATGTTCTGGGAGGGAGAGTGGGAGCCAATCTTCACAGCAATGCTTGATCTAAGAGGTGGGGAGGATATCTGAGGACAGCGGATTGAGCCAGGGTGAATGTGGTGGTTCTATGGGTTGGCATATGGGAGGAGCGTGCTGGATCAATAGCACAGCTCAGCAGCCTGAGCCAGCAAGGAGCACAGTGGTTGTCCTCCGTCCTCTGTGAGGTCGCAGTGGGAGAGCACTGGTGTGGGCAAGTCTGACACAACTGCCTGAGCTGGGCGGAGCTTGGTGTTCTTCCGCCACGTATGGCCTGCTGTGGCAGGGGACCTTAGTGCTTGGCAAACAACTCCTCTGAGTAATGCAGGCTGACCAAGGAGTTCCAGTAAGAAAGTGCTGCATGAAAGGTCAAGGTCTTCATAACAACTCCAGAGGCATCGTATGTTTATGGCTTCTCAGGACCAAGGTGGATTCATTCTAGGTATCAAAGCTGATTTGAAGTTTGAAAACTCCCCAAATCTACCAAGCTATCAGACTTGAAGGAGACTCCTTGCAGCTGTTTTTCTTCAGAAGCATTTTCACTGTTTTTCTTACAAGGTGCTTTGGCTGCTTGCTTTCTTTGGAGGAGCTTCAACCCTCGTCTTTCTCTCGGACTTCCCCTCCTGCCTTCCAGGGCGAGGCCCTCACGTGGCCTTGGAAGGTTTTTGGCGCAGACTCTCCAGCCTCTGGCACTGGTTCTGGGCCCTCACTGGTACAGATCCTTCCACCTCCCACCAGGAATCTTCTGCCTCATACCTGGAATTCTCTGTCACTCACACAGAATCCTTCTGCCTCCTACTGCTCCTCATTTTTTAGTGAAGTTATCGTGATCAAAAGTCAGTCTTCAGTGAGAAAATTCTGTCATCAGAGATATTTTGATCTTGCCACCCAGTAACTATGAAACACAGTTTTATTCATCACTTACTGGGTTTGTCTGTTAAATAACCCTGTATTTGCATTGTAAAAATCTGACCCTTGACACCAGATTTGACCACTTAATGTACAACTCTGAGCCGTGGTTCCTTTATGCATGGGTTATGACCTAATCAAAATGAAAGGATGCTGCAAAGGTTTTCTTGGGACTTCTAGACAAGGTGATTGCATTTTCCTGCTGTCTTGACCGAGCTTGTCTGTTGGACGGGAACTTATGGAGGTGATCTGACACCATTATTTTATACATCAGTTTAAGTCCAGAAAGAAGGATGCTGTATGCTGAGGACACTATTTGAGTTACTTTATTAAGTCCCTTCTGGAGCTAGTCTAGTCCTAGACTTGTACCAAGATGATTTAGTTATGAGAACTCCTAATTTCCATTTTATTGTAGTTTGGACAGGCTCTCTACAACTTGACAACAACCCTGACACATCTGGATTCTAATCTTAGCTCAGTCACTTTGTGTTTGGTAACTTTGTGTAAGTGTTTATTTTCTCCCAATATTGCTTTTATGACTGGAAGAAACTCTAGTAAAATTATCTCCCTACTAATTGCTTTTTGAGAAGTCAACATATTTGTTAAAAATTTGATCATAATAAATTATCAGTAAATCTAGCTATTATTTCATTCAAATGGTAGATTGTACCATGATTCTGATATATAGGACAATGCATCTTCTAAGAGTTTTAACATCCAAGCATCCTTCATCAATCACAGTTACAGTTTCTTATAATGCTTGTGCCATTCTAGTTCAAGTATCATGTTCTCCTTATATTTGATGAAAAGCTAAAACATCTCATGCTTGTTTCATTTATTTGTGGCACATCTTAATGCCTGAACATAGTGGAAATGTGTGATAACAGTAATATATCAACGTTGTGAAACCATGAGAAAAATTTACTAATATCAGTATATTCAGGAAAGGTAAGTTTGAACCTGGGTCATGTTCAACAGAGGGAGTAAACTAATGAAGGGAATCCGGTGGTGGAGGCATTCACTTTGGTGGTATTTCTTTCATCGTCTATTGTTTGTTCTCTACCAGTTCTTAGGTTTAGACAGAGGAGCCCCAGTGTGGCTCTCTAGGCATTCCCAACATCCCAAGGCTTGGTCAGTCACATCTCTAGGTTCTCTCAAATCTGTGCTGGTTCTTCCTTATTTTTCTGTGTGGATGTTCCAGTGTGTCAGCCTCTAAGGTCAGGGTTTAACCTTGTATAATTCAACCAGTTCCAAATCCTGTGTTTTTCATCTCTTGCCTCTGCTTCATTTCAGCTCCCTATGTCTGTGCTGTGGGTTAGGTGCTAGCTACCTACTGGATATAGCCTGCTGGCCTTGTTTATTGCTTTCTCTGCTTTATTCATTCTTTTTTCCTTTTATGTATTATTTCTACAGCTTCCGGAAAAAATATCTCCAAATAGATGGCTATAGTACCTTTGGGAAAAGACCCCAAAATTTGATCTCATGGGCCAGCGAAACAAAATATATTAGTGAGTCCAATATAGTGTTTCCTCTGTTTTTGTTTTAACAGAGTAGCAACATGAAAGCCCTCATCCTGCCATCTACTCCTAGCAAGGTTACATAAAAACATCTTCATTTGATTCCAAGTATAAGAAGGCTATAAGATAAAAATAAAGAATTTTACATTGAATGTATATTTTTTCATAAATAAAAATCTTATAAAATGCCATAGCATTTCCCCATTTCTCTCCAGTCTGAAAACTTAAACCATATGTGGCCATGGCAAACCTTTAGAAATCATTGGTCTACACAATCAGATGAAAGTGTTGAGCTTAGTACTCAAGTCCCAAACCATTGGTCAAGAAGGGACATTAGTTTTTGTAGACAAAATGTGATTATTGCTTAAAAAATGTGTTTTTAAAAGACTTTCTTCCATTCTTTCCTTGCTTCAAATGTAAACCCCCTGATTACTCCCAAGCCCCTGATCCCTCAATTCTTATCTCATCCTTGTGGAGAACCAGCTTATATGCTGCGTCTCTCCCCTTAACAGTAATTCTTCCATTTGTAATTTCTCTCTCCTTTTGTTTTCTGTGCTATTATGCGTAGAAATTTTATACCTGTGTTGCCATATTATATTGAGATTTTGCACAGCTTAGTCTACAGGCACAGTTTTGTCTTACACCTCTTAATACAAGAAAACCTTGTGTGAAACAAGTGAACAGTAGGCATCTGCCAAATTTGAAGAGAATTCATGACTCTCAAATCCGTAGGCTTGAAAATTAAGCTAA
Organism: Cavia porcellus; assembly: GCF_034190915.1. NCBI lineage: Eukaryota > Metazoa > Chordata > Mammalia > Rodentia > Caviidae > Cavia > Cavia porcellus. Next base: position 133,307,728 of record NW_026947485.1, on the reverse strand, counting down.
TTTTCAATGTTTTGGCACAGCTGCATAGGTTAATAAAGCACACTTCTGGATGTGTTTGATCGGGACATGAAGGTGTGACCTTTGAGTTGCCCATCTGTCACTGGCATTGTTTCTTTATTCCATTTCCATGCAACATGAGAGGATACAGTAGCTTTCCTCTGTCAAATTCCTCTGCCATAATGTTCCTGTCTTGGAGCTATTTGACCATGGACTAAATCCCCTAAAACTGTGAGCCAAATTAAATCTCTCTTTTAAATTGTGAGTGACAGGTATTGTGGCCCAGTGACAAAAATCTAATGAATAGAATTGTAAATGTAGTTCTTAGAAGATATAAAAATAGTACCACACACAGTATCTTATTGAGCATCAGTGATTTAGTAGCTAAAAACATGTTTGTACCAAAGAAGCAAAATAATAAATAAAGAACTGAAACTCTAGACAACTGATTCCAAAGAGCCAACTGAAAGATGTAGGAAGAAGCATGATTTTCCTCCCAAAGGAAGGACCAGTTTGGAATCTGGTGGATATTTATATCTGGTTGACACTGAATGATGTGAGCTGATGGTCACTGAAGAAATCCTAACAGGGAGATAGGTGGCCAGATTTACCCTAAATGACTCATGGGCTGACATTCTTGTGTAGCACAGGTTGCTGACTAGGAGTAATACTAAGCTGAGTGTATGGGGTACACATGAGGACAAACAAAATCAAGACATAGGAATGGGATTAAAGCAGGACAAAACATACAAAAAATGTGAAATTTATTTGATTATATTACATTTAGTCCAAAATTAAAAGTACTATGTCAGTCTGACTTGGAAACAATTAGCAAAATAACGTGTGTGAATGATTTTCCTGTTCAGAACACGATGTTCCTGACTCTTTGCTCCGGTTCGTAAACAGTGGTAAGGAGAGTATGGTGGTGCATGCTTGTAACCCCTGCTCAGAAGGCTGAAGTAGAAGAGTCACTGGATATTCAAGGCCATCCTGGGCTATGTAAACAAGTTCAACACAGCGTGAACTACATAGTGAGACCTTGTCTCAAAAAGGAAGCAAAACAAAACACTAAACTAAACTAAACTAAACTAAACTAAACTAAACTAAACTAAACTAAATCAAACCAAATCAAACCAGTAAAGTTAGTTAAAGAAGTAGGAAAAAAGAAAACAATACATCTGTGACTCCATCTATTAAAAGCAAACAAATTTAGAGCTAATATTATTTTCTCTCTAGCATAAGAAAGTATATTTAAGAAATTGTGGTTATCTAGAAGATCCTAAATTAGTTGCATGGAAGTTTAGAGATGTTTCCACCTGACCAGCCTGCTACTGCAGAAAGTAGAAAGAATAAATTTGGGGACACACATAGCATTTATCTCATTTCTCAGTTGTGTGAATTAAAAACTGCTTCCGGGTAATGGTTGCAGGTTGTGGCTTCACACTTCTTCATTTTGCTTGTGAAAAATAATGGCGGTGATTATGACAATGGGAGGATCTGAGCTCTGCTGTAGATGGTTGAAATTCTAAAAAAACTAACAGAACACATGTCTTTATGGAGGCCTCAGATCTTTGTTTCTAGATATTGTTCATGCTAATGAATAAAAAATGCGTGTCATACTTACTTCTGGGCCCTTTTTGACATGTCATTCCATGATTACTCTCTCTGACTCTGTCTCTGTCTCTCTGTCTCTGTCTGCCTGTCTCCATTCCTTCCTTCCTTCCTTCCTTCCTTTCTTCTTTCTTTCTTTCTTTCTTTCTTTCTTTCTTTCTGTCTGTCTGTCTGTCTGTCTGTCTTTCGTCTGTCTGTCTGTCTTGCACTAGGAATTAAACTAAAGACCTTGCCCTTGCCAGGCAGGTACTTGTATCATTGAGCTATATTCCTGACCCCTGACTTTAATTTAAAAGCCAAGTCCAAACTACATTTCTAGAAAATGTTAAAACACATCATTTTTATCTCTATGTTTCTGTAATTTGCGTGCTAAGTTTTAAAAGGTGGTAAATACACATGTACCTAGATTCTAACGTGATTAAGTTGATATTTTCTGCCTCATAAAAAGTGAGATGAAGAAAACTTATCAGTTCACAGAACTGTGACTTATACTAGGACTTAGACTAGTTGAAAACCCTGTGTATCATCTCTAAGACTGGGTTTCAGCATCAGATAGGGATTTACATCTAAATATTCTACTACTTAATGGTTATTTAATTGTGGTGAAGGGGCATGAGCTCTGGCAACCTGTTTCTTTTTTGGAAAAAAAAAAAGTCATGATTATGACCCTTCCCCTGGAATAGTGTGGGACAGAATCTGGCAGTGTGTGGCAGTAGCTAACCCAGCCGGTGCTCGGCACGGGTGCGCTTCCTACAATTGCGCTCTGTTCTCCATTCTCACCACAGCTGTCTCTCCCAGCAGCCCTTGTCACCCTGTTCAGGCCCTCACTGATTTTATTTCTTGCTCCTCTCCTTTGCTACATTTGGCCTGTCTTTTTCCTTGTCTCTAGCCCTTATCATTTGTTTTCTGCACAGCAACCTGAATTTCCCTAAAACAGGGCAGAGTAGCACTTCACACCTTTAAAGCAACGTTGGCTGTATGCTAAGCACTCAGTGATTATTGTTTATTATTTTATTATATCTGATGATTTTTGTTTTTGCTTCTCTCAAATCTTATTCAACCATTATTCACACTCACCTGCTGGGTGGCGTATTATTTTTCATGAAAATATTTCTTAAAAAAAAACCCAAAACTACACACAGAGAAAAACAGGAAGGTATAAAACAAATCATTGTAATTTAAAAATGATGTAGACATCTTGCTAGTGAGTAATTAAGTACCATTTTGGTTTTTTATAATTTTGAGGAATTATCTTCTTATTCCATCATATGTAAAGAAATTGGTAGAGATAATTCATTTACTTATGAATAATTGTTATTGTGGTTTTCCCCTTCCACGTACAGAAAAAATTATATTCATGTATACCTTTAAGAGATGGAATGGAAGCTATACACTCCTATTCGATACACACACATAAACACACACACCTACACACATGCAAACACACAGACACACAGAGACACGCACACACACACACCTCTTCATTTTTGCAGGAAAGCAGGCAGGATGATGGTATCAGCATTATTGGTTGATAAGTTCATCCAGAATCTCATAAAAGTTATTCTTCCGATGATTTAGACAAGAACCACTTGCTTTTCTTGGTTGCTTTAGTACTCTGACAGGTCATCGGCTGCCTATTGTTTATCTAATTAACTAAACTGATAAGGGCAATGGAAAATCTCATATCTTTAATCTATTTTCTGTATGAAGTCTGCAGAGATGCCTGTATGTGTTTGCATTGTAATGGCCTGGGAATAATTTTCTTCTGAAGATACAATAAGTTAACTATAAACTGTGACATGAGAAAATATGAAATTTAGGGAACAAGGTGGTTATGGTACATGATCAATATAGTCATCAAGAATTTAGAGGGGAATCAATGTGGCCAGCTTTCTACCTTCCTCATTTGGTCACCCCATCACACTTTAATTCCTTCATTTATAAAACTGCAGCAATGATGAATGGATCTGTCTTGATGTGATTGATACAAGAATCATGGAATAATAAGGCATGGCAGGCCTTAATTACCCAACTAATATTCCCTGTTACTATTATTTATTATTATTATTTTTATTGCTTGAAAATGATAACAATAGCATCAATCTTTTATAAAAATTAAATATATTTATTACCTCTTATAGGCTGAAATCACATAGGCCAGATATCTTGTATTCTTCTGATTTAATTTTCCATTAAGACTAACTAGCTTTTCATTCGGTGTTTCTCTGAATGACTTCATTTTCCTAAAATTTTTTCCTAAAATTCTTTTTTTTTTTTTTTTGTGGACTAAAATGATTTTTTTCAATGTAAGTCAAATTGTTTTACTTAATAAAAATGGAATTTTTGTGATGAGGAACAATTACCATTTCTGATAACAAAATATTATTTACAAATTCATTGAAAATAACTTCTTGAGAATAGTGGTAGTGAAGTCACACAAGAAGTTGATAGACCATGCATGTGGGAGGCCTCTTTCTAACTACAACTGTAATGCTATTGCTTTAAAATGCAATGAGATAAACAGTTGGGGGAGGGATTCTTCCTTTCAGAAAGGTAGCTCATGACCTTGCTGTAATAGACCAACCTCGGGGATTTAGAGTAGGTATGTGAATGTGCATAGAATGAATCTTAGGGCTTATTTTTAGGTTCCCTGCCTCCCCCCAACCCCAGCCTTACGCATTTATAGGTGGGGCTCCTGGGAAGTGGCTGGATCATGGGTGATACTGGTTCAGTCCACTGATTGGCTCAGCATAGTTGTGGGTGTGGCCGAACGAACTGACTGAAGACAGAAGCTCCACCCTGGGTGTGGGTGGCACCAACCAATAGGCTTGCAGCCTAGGTCAACTACAGGTGATAGGGAGACTTGCTGCTGCTGCTTCCTGCCTGCTACCTGCTCTGCCATACACAGTTCCTCCTGTGTCCTGCCACCCTGCATTGGAGTCCCGCAATCACGGACCGAATCCTCTCCGAATGGTGAACTAGAAATGACCCTTCGCTCCTTTTACTGCGGGTGTGCAGTAATACTGTTCCAACTATGAAAAAGCACCTAAAACAGGGAACAATCTAAATTTTTAAAAGAACGATTTAAAGAGTTTGAAATTCTTTGTACCTGGGAAGTCGCACTGTTTTATTCATTGAAGAGAGTCAAATGTTACTCCCCTTTCCTAAGAAACAAATTAATTAGAATGGTCAGACAAATCAACTGCCATCCTCGAGAATGAAAAATACTGCTGTGAGTGCGTTTTCTAAGTGAAGGTCTGGGGCAATCCTGAGGACTTATCTATTTTTTCACTCTGAAGATATGTTTTGATTATTCTTGAAGGAACTCAGGGTTACTTTATAAGTCCTTTTCTCTGAGCTTTATACAAGGCAAGAAATATTGGCTACTGGTACTTCTTATAAATAGTGTCTCTCCTCTAATTATCACAAAGAAAACTGACCCTAAGACAACTTAAAGAAACAAATTGAACCTCCAAAAATTTCAGGATGCTTTTAAAACTACATGATGTAGATCTATGTATCACAATGATTGACAAAGTAGTATCAGCATTACCATACAAACCAGAGTGTTTCACACAGCCCTAAAAGGATCTGACACAATTTTGAGAGGACAAGCCTGCTGACATCACCTGCTGTGAAGAGGATTGTGCCCTTTGGTGTTTGTTATCTCTAGTACTCCTTGATATTCATTTGCTAAGATGTGTTTTACCAGGAGAGAAGAGAAAGTACTTTTCTCTTGTTCAGTACTTTCCCTGTTGATCTGAGCCTTTCAAGTGACAGCTGAGATGAATGGCCCTTTCCTTTGGTTTCTGGTATCTCTCCAGTGCAAGGCTCACTGAGTACTCTCCACCTCGCTAGAATGCAGCTAATGCTTTTGGGGAGCCTTGTAGTTTGGCATCACATAGCAGGTTAGACCAGAACACCAGAGTCCTGTTGTAAGCATAAATATTCCTTTGTGCTAAACTCCAGACAGCTGAGACTTGTACAGTCTTTGAAACCTACTTTAACTTTTATAATGGAAGATCAAGGGCCTGTAGTTCTGGGAGGCCCTGGTTAAGGGTTCCAAAATGTATATTTGCTTCTCTGTATAATGTATATTTCCTCCTAGCTAGACTTGTAGGTTCAGCTCTGCTCCTCTATGAATTCAAGGTATCTTGATACAGCAGCAAATATTTTCCTTTCAGAGAGTAAATAAACAACTAAATCTGAGCAAATACCAGTTCCTAGTTTTTTTGTTTGATGCTACTGACTAATTTTATTTTTTTTTATTTAAAGAGAAAAAAAAAAACAAAACAAAGCAGGAAAATGGCATAAGTAATACAGAATTTCAAGGAAAAAAATATACAGTAAGAAATCACTAGTTAATAGATTACACATTGTCATCCCAGAAACAGTTGTCCAAATTATAAAATTAAAGTGTACAAAGTGGACATTAATACAGTGAGATTGCAGACGGTTCTGTTCAATGATTCAACAAAAACTCGGTAATATGGTTTTCTATCCTACACACTTAAACATATATGCAGTTATATCCTTTAGATCACCTTCCTTTCCTCTCTTTTTTACAATAACAGTTATACTTTTTGGGTTTTATTACTCCCACAGTTCTTACAACTTTTTTTTTGAAGAGAGAGAAAAAAAAGACCAAAATGTGACAAAGCAAAACAGAGTCAGTTAGGACAGAAGGAAGGAAGGAAGGATATAGTACATGATGCAAAAACAGAATACCAAGTGGTTTCCATTGGTTACCATTATGCCTCTTGCTATCTTAAAAAGAGTTGCTTAAAAAGGTATAGTAGAATTGAACAAAACAGTACAGAACAAGACCAATAAAACCTACGTTGGAGACCTTACAGGACTTCAAAAGAAGATAATAGTCAAACCATAATGGGCATCTTAGTAAATCTTATTGCCTTCAAAGTGGTTGCCTCTAACCCTCAAACTTGATACTGTCAAACAAAACAGAATATAGTAAAATCACTCAGAACAAGATGGGCAGGGCAGGAGGGTTCCTTTCTCCCCATAGCCTCTCCAGCATTTGTTTTTGGTGGTTTTCCTGATCTTGGCCATTCTTTCAGGAGTGAGGTGAAATCTCAGTGTGGTTTTAATTTGCATTTCTCTAATGACTAATGATGATGAATATTTTTACATGTATTTATTTGCCGTTTGTATTTCTTCATCTGAGAATTGTGTATTCATCTCAGATGCACACTTTTGGATTGGGTCTTTGAATTTTGGGGGTCTGATTTTTTAAAATTCTTTATATGTTTTAGACAGAAGTGCTTTGTCTGAGGGGCAGTTCACTAAGATTTTTTCCCAGTTTGTGGGTTTTCTTTTCACTATGCTGGAGATTTCTTTTGACATGCAGAAACTTTTTAATAAGAGGTGATCCCAATTATTGACTCTGGGAAGTATTTCCCATGCAGTTTGTGTTGTAGTTGTGGGGAAAAAGGAACTCTCCTGCACCTTTGGTGGGAGTGTAGACTGCTGCAACCATTGTGGAGGTCAGTCTGGAGATTTCTCAGAAAGCTGGGATTGGAAGCCCCATTTGACCCAGCTATTCCACTTCTAGGCATATTCCCAGAAGAACTGGAAGCATCATACCACAGTGATATATGTGCACCCATGTTTATAGCAGCACAATTTGTAATTGCCAGAACTTGGAAACAACCTAAGTGTCTAGTTCCTAGTGCTTTAGTGCTGACTTCCATGTGCTCCAGAGCTCCTGTGCTTGGGTAGGCAGGATAATGTTTTAGCTCAGACTTTTTTTTTTTTTTAAATTTTAAACAGAATTTAAAAAACAATAAAAAATACAGAATTTCAAATCAAGATGATAAGAAATTAACAATTATATTGTATATTGTTATTATATTGCATATTATTGTCTTCAAAATTATTGTTCAGATTACCAGATTCAGTATGCAAAATTGATCAAACAGTATAAGCACTAACTGTTCTCTTCAATGAACTAATAGAAAGAGTAGTACAGTTATCATAGCTGTCATATATATACATACATTTTTCTTTCTTCTTTTCTTTTTCCCTCATCCCACTTGTACTTTTTTCTTTCTTTTTTTTTGTACCAGGGATCAAACTCAGGACCTCGTGCTTACCAAGCAAGTGCTTGAGCTGCTGAGCTAAATCCCCTGCCCTGTTCTTTCTTTCTGAGCAGTTTCTTTCAGGCATTTTTTCTTTAGTGCAATAAGGCAATAAGATTCAGTAGATTGAAGTTTGATGGAGCTAACTAATCAGTCTATAGCCAGAAATATTCAGGAAGTAACACTATGAACACCACATGTCCTCCACCTCGATCAATTGTTAATATTTTATAGCATTTTAATATCTATCTATCTGACCAAGAACATGTCTAATTTTCTTTCCTTCTTAAACCATTAGAAAGTAACCTGCAACATCAGGTCACTATACTGCTCGGTAATTCAGTATTTTGTATCTAAGCATGAAGAGATCCTCTTGCATAATCACAATGGCATTTCATTTCAAAGAATTAAAAAATAACGATAGAGGCAATAATGTCACATGTAAAGTGAGCATTAATACATTTCACTGTCCCAAGATGTTCCCAAAACTACAACAGTTTCCAAAGTCAAAGACAAAACAGCAGTAAATGTTCCTTTATTGCATTTGTTATGACATCTTTTTAATTTTCTTAAATTAAGAACTACTGTTTCATTTTTATGACTGGAGAATTTTGAAGAGTTTAAGCCACTTGTCCTGCAGAATCATTGTCTTTTGGACTATTCTGATTGTTTCCCCACATTTTGATTATAAATATTTTGTTAATAAGATTACTACAGGGGTGGTATTGTTCCTATTTCACAATATCATGAGGCTTATCATACCTTGCTTAATTACGGATGAAGGTAGTTTATGAAAAATCTATCTTTAACAATATACAGTTTCTCCATTGTAAATCAGTAAGTACTGCATGTGAGGATTCTTTGTTACGTAAGTAATATGAATATCCTGTTTCCCGGCAAGCTTTCATCTGATGATTTCAACATTGGTGGTGATCCTTATCTATGCCAATTAGGACATTGTTTCTGTCTAGATTTATGTCTCCTTTTAATCCACCGATACTGAAAGATTGCCCCACACCTTTTTTTTTTTTTTTGCTACAATTATACTTTCCTCATTCTGTCATACATTGTGCTACTCTTTTTAAACTTTTGACAAAATTTCAGCCCACAAACTTGAAATGATTGATTTGGAGGCCCGTTCTTTCCCTTTTAATATTTTTGGTATGGCATGAGGGATCGAATCTAGAACCATCATGCTGAGCTACCATTATAACTTTTTTAAAAGTTTTTATATGGAGATGGGTCTTGCTCAGTCTCTAAATTTTCCAAGTGGGGCTCAAACTTACAAGCTTAAGCCTCAGCTTCCCAGAGTCCTGGGACTACAGGCATGTCAACCTGGAGTCACATACTTAAGGAAGCTGTTTGTCAGACTATATTTTATATTGTTATTTTCAATTTGTTTGCCAGTTCGTCTAACAAACAAGAAATTTGTACTTTAAGGACTGAATGAGAGTCAGTATAAAAAATAGAACAATTACATTTCTTATTTTACAGTGGAAAGAAGATAAAACTAACAATGAAACAAAATTTCAAAACAGGTTGATAGGAGAGTTACAATAATTAACACATTGCTTATTGTTGTCTTCATAGTAGTTATTCAGAGTGCAAGACAAATACACAATATCTTGTCCAATCAATATTAGCACAATTCTTTATTTTTAATGAACTGAGAGAAACTATATGTATATCTTAAATATCTTGTGCATAAATATACATTTTATTTTTCCCTTTTTTACTTTCTCCTTTCCTGTATCATAGTTTGTTTCTTCTTTTGAACAGTTTCTTCCCAATTCACAAGATATATTGTACATTTTGTACTTGTTTAGTTTCTCGCACTAACAAGACAATATAATGTTTTCACATATGGGTCCGATTTATGTCACTTATGGTTTCTAGTTGCACCCATCTACATATGAAAGTCTCCAGTCTATACTGCTTCATGGCTGAGTTGTATTTTATCATATGTATTAAACAATCCCTATATCTCCTTTTATCTATTCCTAAATTGATGGGCATTTGAGTTGTTTCCAAGATTTGGCTATTACAAGTTGTGCTGCTATAAACATGGGTGCATACATATTGCTGTGGTATGATATTTTCAGTTGGGAAGATACTCAGAAGGGGAATATCTGGGTCAAATGGGAGTTCTATTCCTAGATTTTTAAGGATTCTCCACACTGATTTCCATAGTGATTGCACCAGTCTGCACTCCTACCAATAGGGGAGAAGGTTTTCTTTTTTTCCTGCAACCCCACCAGCATTACATATTTCTCACATTTTTATAGTAATCATTATTTCTGGAGTGAGATGAAATCTCAGTGTTGTTTTAATTTGCGTTTATCAAATGATCAGTGATGTTGAACATTTTTTCATGTATTTATTTGCCACTTGTATATCTTCATCTGAGAAGTATGTATTTATCAGATGACCATTTTTGAAGGAGTTTGATTTTTTTCAGTTCTTTATGTGTTCTAGATAGAAGTCTGTTTTCTGTGGGACAACTGCCTGTAATTTTTTCCCACTCCATGGGGTGTCTTTTTACTCTGTTCACAGTTTCTTTTGTTGTCCAAAAGCTTTTTAATAAGGTGAGATCTGTGGTGCTGATTCTTTGTAATATTTTCTTTGCAGTCTGGGTTTGTTCATGAGTTTCTGTCTGCACCTATGTCTTCAAGATTGTTACTATTTTCTATTCCAATAAATGTAGTGCTTCTGTTTCAATATTTAGATCTTTGATTCATTTTGACATTAGTTTAGTGCATGGTGATAGACATGGGTGTAGTTTTAGTCTTCAGCATGTGGAAAGCCAGTTCTCTCAGTGGCATTCATGAAAGGGATTATCTTTATTCCAGTGAAATGTTGACTTCTTTGTCCAAAATAAGGTGGCAGAAAAGATGGCAGATAGATAACAGCTGGCTATAGAAGTTCCCTGAGGCAGTCAACTTAGAATTCAACATAATACAATGTGGGGAGTCCCAAACAGAGGGAGATGAATTCTCCCATCCCCAGAAGAAACTAAGGTGAGAGGAACCAATCAAACATACAGTCCTAGTGCTATTATTGGAATCACTAAAGGATCACTGCTCCCGCCACCGCAGCAGGCAACTTGCCAAGCCGTCCAAGGTCCTGCCACTTCAACTCACTGGAGGCGCAGTCACACTGAGGTCTGGGGTTGGACAGCGAATGGAGAGCTAAGCTGGCAAGGAGCCTGCATTGACGTTGGTGAGTGACAGGTGTGGAGCCATTCGACAGAAAGGGGGGTGTTGGTGGTCGACATTCTAGGACTGGGCAGGACTGGAAAGTACAAGGGGCAGCAGTGACTTCAATCAATTGTTCCCCTTCCTGAATGGGATTGGTGGAATGAACTAGGGCTGGGTCATGTGACCTGGCTGAGACCCAACTGGTTATCTATAATCAATTTCCTACTGTGGTGGCACACACTAACCACACTAACTCAGTGAAGCCACAGAAATTTGACTGATCTAGAGGGGAGGTGGCACAAAGTATTACAGTGCAGGCCACAGCAGCTTGACTGACCTGGAGGGGAGGAGCCAGCATCTGCTGCCCCTGTTTTCAACTTACTAGCACACTACAGTGGGAAGAGTCACCCACCCAGGGTGCTTCAGAAGAATTATAACCAGCAAAGAAAGAAACTGAGGCCTCCTGGAAGAAAGAAAAAAGATGGGAAGAGGAAGCAACAAGAAAAAGTCCCCAGGTCCCAACCCTGAGAACATTGACCCAGGACAGGTAAATACAAAGGAGAATGAGGACAGAAAACAAGCGATATCAGACACAGCACCAGTGGACACTAAGAAATATCTTTGGGACCTCATAGATGAGTTCAAAAGTGAAATATTTAGCCAAGAAAAGCAAGATATAAGAAGATTAATAAAAGATATGCTAAGCACTCCTCAAGCAGACAGAGGTGGAAGAAGGGAGAAACTCAAACAAAGGAGAGAACCATTTGATGAAGAATGTAAAAAATGTAGAATACATGAAGCAGATTCAAAGAGATTACAGGACATTAAAAATTCTATGGAAAGATGGCAAATCTGCTTGAAAGAAACCAAGAATATATTATCGAAACTGTAGGACAGTTTTGCAATGTTGGATTATGAAAGGAAAAACTTTTTAAAAATAACAAGGAAACAAGCAGTAACAATAGAAGATGACAAGAAGATCTATAACTTGAGAATAAAAAATGTGAATGAAGAAGCAGGAGTACAAACAAAGGAACTACAAAGGCTATTCACAGAAATAATTAAGGAAAACTTCACAAACATAGGAAAAGGAAACAGATGTATGAGGCATACAGAACTCCAGCCACCTACAAACAAAACACAGCTACACCCAAGGCATATAATAATTATGTTCCCAGAAATTCAGTATAAGAACATAATATTAAAAGCTGTTAGGTATAAGAAACAGATCACTTATAAAGGGAGGCCCATCAGAATAATGGCAGACTTCTCGACACAAACCATCAAGTCAAAAGAGCCTGGAGCAAAGTATTCCAAGCCCTGAAAGAAAATAATCTCCAACCCAGATTGATATACCCTGCTAAACTGTCTCTAGAAATTAATGGAGAAACAAGATGCTTCCAAGACAAAGAGGAACTTGGGAAATCTGCAACCACCAATCCAACTCTACAGAACATACTTCAGGGCAGTCTAGAGAGAAAGAAAAGTACTAGGATTCCAGGAACAGTGGAAGAGAGGCCTCAATGAATGGAGCAGAAAACAGAATGAAGAAGACAAGCAGAAAATTGATAGTATGAAAACAGCATAGCAGAAATAAGACAGAGAAGTTTGGTATAATCTCTAATATAGATGGCATTGATACACCAAATTAAAAAAAAAGAACCACATGTGGAGTAGATAAGGAGGTAGGGTCCACTGAAATGCTATTTTTAGGAAATATAATTAGCATGAAAAATAGTACATGGATGGAAAATCAAATATGAGAAAACAATGTTCTATGTAACAGAGTGCCAGGGATTAATAGGGGCAACTAGACCAGAATTTGTGGATACGTTAGAAAGACAGGCTTTAATAGTTAAAGGAATATAATTAGAGATCAAGTCCATGAGAGAGAAGGTTCAGTACTTCAGTAAATATCAGATTGCCACCACTCCCCAATTTAAAACCAAGGGTCTTGGTGAGACCCAGAAATGCACAGTGTACTCTGTGGAAGTGAAAGGGGAGGGAGAGTCTTCAAAAAGATGACAGAAGATGTTGTTAATAGTGTATCAGGATTTAAAACCTACATTACATGCACCACTCAGCTTAGATAGATTTTATTCTGTCCCAGTTTGTCTACATGCATTAGATTTGAGGGCACAGACAGCTATCCCAATAACATCAGGATATAGCACAGTAATCATCTTTAATTTCCTATTAACTTAATCTGGAGCCCTGTATGACTTACACTGTTTTATCATGACTGATCTTAGTTAAATCTAGTTTGTTTGATTGCTGTTTGGCATTGACAGATTTTATTCAAAACTGATATGATAGATAGTATCAAGTCTGAGAGTATAGGCAACTACACTGAAGATGACAAGACTCTATGATACACATTCTGGTTTGATAACTGCCTGTTTTTGAAGTTTTATACTATATACAGAGTTGTGTTTTTATTAACATTCTTATGTACTGATGTATTCAATTATACTATGTCTGATGATATAGCTGATTCTATTGAAGATAACAAGAGACAACACAGGATCTATGGTAGAACTCGTACAAAGTTTTATATGTCTTTTTCATTCCATGTGTTTATAGGAATATGTTTTGTTTTGTCTTGCTTTATTTTGTTTCTCCCTCTAATATAGAAATGATAGAAACACATATTAAGACTCATGTATGTGTAGAACCTATAAACAGTTTTTGAGAACTTATCTTATGACACATGATGAAATGAACAGATACTTTGAAGAAAAAGAGACCCTAAAGTACCGAGTGCTGATCCTGGAGTGTCACAATGTGAAACCCAGAAATTGTATTATTCCTTGTTCAGAGTAATATTAGCCTGCTTGGGTTAGTTCAATCTCAACATAATTGAAGATATGGATAACTGTGTGTATGTTTAAGTGTATAGGATTGATATCCATATTTCCAAGTTTTTGTTGGATAGTTGAACAGAATTGTTTGCAGTCTCTCTGTGAATTCCCTCTTTATATGTTCCACTTTTGTATCTTGAACAACTATTTATAAAAGGACAGTATGTAAACATTAACTAGTGATTTCTTACTGTTTATTTTTCTCTGAATGTATGTATTATTTCTACCCATTTTCTGTTTTGTTTAGTCTTTCTTTAAATAAAATTTTAAAAAAGAAGTAAAAACAGGGAAAATTGTATTACCCTGAAAAAGGAAATCAGTGAGGATCTCATAAAATGGGAAAACATCCCTTCTTCATGGATAGGAAGAAAAAAATATTGTGAAAATGGACATTCTCCAAAACTTGTTATACATATTCAATGCAATCTCAATGAAAATACCATCAACATATCTCATAGATCTAGAGAAATCACTCATAAAATTCATCTGGAACCAGAAGAGATCTAGAATAGCGAAGGCAATTCTAAGCAACAAAGGCAAGGCAGGAGGCATCACAATCCCTGACTTGAAGTTATACTACAAAGCTACTGTAATAAAATCCAAATGGTATTGGAATAAAAACAGATTTGAAGATCAGTGGAATAGATTAGAAGATACAACCACAACTACAAAGACACTCAACCATCTTATCTTTGATAAAGGGCCCAAAGATGTTCACTGGAAGAATGACAGTCTCTTTATTAAATTGTGTTGAAAAAATTGGCTCTCCATATGCCAAAAAATAAAACTAGACCCATGCCTATCACCATGTACTAAAATCAAATCTAAATGGATCAAAGATCTGAATATTATAACAGAGACACTATATCTGTTGGAAGACAAATTAGGGAAAAATCTTGAAGACATACAGGTAGGTTGGTATTCAGGAACAGGAATCAAACCACACAGGAAATACTTTCCACATTCAGTAACTGGAATCACCACCTCTTATTAAAAAGTTTCTGCATGTCAAAAGAAATCTCCAGCATAGTGAAAAGAAAACACACAAAGTGGAAAAAAATCTTAGTGATCTGCCCCTCAGACAAAGCACTTCTGTCTAAAACATATAAAGAATTAAAAAAATCAGACCCTTGAAATTCAAAGACCCAATCCAAAAATGGGCATCTGAGATAAATATATACTTCTCAGATGAAGAAATGTAAATGGCAAATAAATACATGAAAAAATGGCCATCGTGATTAGCCATTAGAGAAATGCAAATTAAAACCACACTCAGATTATATCTCACTCCAGAAAGAATGGGCAGGATCAAGAAAACCACCAGCAACAAATGCTGGAGAGGCTGTGGGGAAAAAGGAACTCTCCTGCCCTGTTGGTGTGAGTGTAGACTGGTGCAACCATTGTGGAGGTCAGTCTGGAAATTTCTCAAAGAACTGGGATTGGAAGTACCAGTTTACCCAGCTATTCCACTTCTAGGCATATTCCCAGAAGAACTGAAAGCATCATACCACAGTGATATATACACCCATGTTTATAGCAACACAATTTGTAATAGAGAGATCTTGGAAACAACTCAAGTGTCCCTCAACTGAGGAATGGCTAAAAATGTTGTATTTTTATACAATGGAGTACTACTCAGCTATAAAGAATGATCACATTGGGATATTTATAAATAAATGGATGCAACTTGAGACCATACTAATATGTGAAATAAATCAAACTCACATGTATAAATACTGTAAGGTCTTCTTAGTATAAGAAATAGTAAGAATGTATAAGATTTTATGGTAATCAGGATCACCCATTATATTGCTTTTAAGCCTCATAATGTTTTCACTCTTTAGTTGGAATCTGGTTTTATTGTGGTTTGTTTGATTTTATTATCTGTGGTGATATGAACAGCCATTTTGAAGAAAACAAGACATTATAATAGCTATTGCTGATTTAATATCATCTTGCTTTGAAGGGCTATCATGCTTTTGTTCTCCTGTTTCCATTGGTTCAATTGTGTTGCATCTTACTGGATTTTATTATGTGTGATAGTATAGAGAAATTTTTTATGGAAAAAAATAAGGTGGCTGAGTGTGTTTGGAGTTGTGTCCCTGTCTTCTATTCTGTTCTACTGATCTGCAGCCTTGTTTCATTTATGTATTTATTTTGCCAATACCATGCTTATATTATCACAGTAGCTTTTGAATATAATTTGTCTGGGATTTTGATGTACTCTGACTTGTCTTTGTTTCCGAGAATTGTTTCTGTTATTTTCAGTCTCTTCTTGTTCTGAATAAATTTTAGGAAAGTTTCTCTAGACCTGTGAAGTATGCTAATGGTGTTTTTTTATTTAAAGAGAAAAAAGAAAGGACATAGAAAAACAAAGCAGTAAAGGGTACAAGTAATACAGAATTTCAAGAAAAAAATATACAGTAAGAAATCACTAGTTAATAGGCTACAAATTGTTTTGGGAGAATGGACATTTTCACAATGTTTGTTCTTCCTATCCATGAACAAGGGATGTTTTTCCATTTTCTGAGATCATCTTCAATTTCATTTTTCAGTGTATTATAATTTTCCCTGTATAGGTCTTTCACTCCTTTTGTAAGAGTAATTACTAAATATTTCTTTTTTTTTTGCTTGCTAGTATGAAGAGTGTGGCTTCTCTTATTTCTCTCTCTGTGATTTTGTTGTTAGTGTATAAGAACGCTATCGATTTCTGAGTATTGATTTTGTTTCCTGCTACATTACTGAATTTATTTATTATATCTAAGAGTCTTTCAATGGAGTTTAGGGGTTCTTCTATGTAGAGTATCATGTCATCTGCAAACAATGACAATTTAACTTCTTCTTTTCCTGTCTTTACGCTTTTTATTTTTCTCTCTTGTCTAATTGCTCTGGCTAGTACTTCCAGTACTATATTAAATAGGAGCGGTGATAAGGGACATCCTTGTCTTGTGCCTGATTCTAAAGTAAAGGCCTTCAATTTTTGGCCATTTAGTATGATACTGGCTGTTGGTTTGTCATAGATGGCCTTTATTATATTGAGGTAAAGACCATCTATTCCAATTTTCTGCAAGGTTCTTATCATAAATGAATAAGCCTCCTTATTGAAGGCTTTTTCTGCATCTATAGAAATGATCATGCGATTCTTACTTTTGGCTCTATTGATATGGTGTATTACATTTATTGATTTATGTATATTGAACCATCCCTGCATGCCTGGGATGAATCCCACTTGGTCATGGTGTATGATCTTCTTGATGATTTGCTGCATCCTATTTGCCAATATTTTATTGAGGATTTTTTCATCTGTGTTCATTAGGGAGATTGGTCTGTAGTTCTCTTTTTCAGTTGAGTCCTTTTCAGGTTGGTCTGTAGTTCTCTTTTTCAGTTGGGTCCTTCTCAGGTTTTGGAACTAGAGTAATAGTTGCTTCTAGGAATGATTGCTTCTCTTTCAATTTCATTGAAGAATTTGAGGAGTGTTGGCATTATGTCTTCTTTGTATTTCTTGTAGAATTCTGCAGTGAATCTGTCTGGGCCTAGGCTCTTCTTTGTAGGTAAAGATTTAATTATGTTTTCAATTTCATTAATAGAAATTGGGTTATTCAGCAGTTTTGCATCTTCATGACCTAACTTTGGTACTTTGTATGCTTCTAGGAATCTGTCCATTTCCTCTGTGTTATCCAACCTTTGAGAGTAGAGGTTTTTGAAATAGGTGCTGATGATCTTCTGTATTTCTATAGGGTCTGTAGTGATTTCTCCTCTTTCATTCCTTATTGCATGAATTTGAGCTTTTTCTTCCCTTTTTAAAGTAAGGTTGGCAAGGGCTTGTCAATTTTATTTATTCTTTCCAAGAACCAACTCTTTGATTCATTGATTTTTTGGATTTCTTTTTTAAACTCTATTGCATTGATTTCTGCTCTGATTTTTATAATCTCTTCTCTTCTTTTGGCTTTGGGCTTGACTTGCTCTTCTTTTTCTAGATGTTTGAGGTGTAACATCAGGTTATTTATTTGTATTTGTTCTGTTTTCCTGATGTGTGAATTCAATGCAATAATTTTCTTCTGAGGATGGCTTTCATTGCATCCCACAGATTCTAGTAAGTTGTATTTGTGTTTTCATTTGTTTGTACGTATTGTTTAATTTCTTTTTTAATTCCTCTGTGACCCACTGATTACTCTAGAGTGTGTTATTCAGTTTCCATGTGTTTGTGGCAATTTTGCAGTATCTTTTATCATTAATTTCTAATTTCATAGTGCTATGGTCCAATAATTGCATGCAAGGGGTAATTTCAACCCTTTTGCATTTATTTAAATATATTTTGTGAATTAATATATGGTCTATTTTATAGAATGAACCATGTACTGTTGAGAAGAATGTGTATTGTGTTCTTATTGGCTGGAATATTCTGCATATTTCTATTAAGTCCATTTGTTCACAGGTGTGATTCAGGTCTTTTATTTCTTTGCTGATTTTCTGTCTGGTTGATCTGTCCATTGGTGTCCATTGTGTGTTAAGATCTCCTGTTAGAATTGTGTTACTGCTAGTTTGGTTTTTAATTTCTGTTAGTACTTGTTTTATATAACTGGGTGTTCTGGTATTTGGTGCATACATATTAAGATAGTTATCTCTTCCTCTTGGAGTTTTCTCCTAACCAGTATGTAGTGATCTTCTTTATCCCTTCTCATTATTATTGACTTGAAATTCACATTGTCTGAAAACAGAATAGCCACCTTTGCTTTTTATTTTTTTGGGTTCCTGTTGCATGAAGTATTGTTTTCCATCTTTTGAATTTCAGTCTATGTGTATCCTTTTGGGTTAGATGGGTTTCTTGTAGACAACATATGGTTGATTTTGTATCTTGATCCGTTCTGCCAGTCTGTTTCTTTTAATTGAGAATTCTTTTAATTGCATTGAGACCATTTACATTAATCATTATAACTGTTATATATTAGTTTATTGTTGACATGTTATCTTTCTGCTGTTGCATCTTTATCTTTATGTTCCATTTAATTGTCTGCTTTGTTTAGTGGTTTTTTTCCTAAATGTATCTAGGCTCTCTTTCGATATTCTTTACAGGGTTGGCTTGGTGATCATATAGTTTTTCAGCAGTTCTTTGTTAGGGAAGTATCTTATTTCTCCATCCATTTTGAAGGGCAGTTTTTCAGGGTACATCAGTCTAGGTTGGAAATCTTTTTCCTTTAGGATCTGAAATACTTCACTCCATGCTCTTCTTGACTTCATTGTTTGTGCTGAGAAGTCTGTTGTGATTCTGATAGGTTTTCCTTCATAGGTGATCTGTCTTTTCTCTCTGACAGCTTTTAATATTCTATTCTTTTGTTTGATTTCTGGGATGGCCATTATTATGTGTCTGGGTGTAGTTTTATTTTGGTTATCGCTATTTGGAGTTCTGTGTGCTTCATTGATCTTGATATCAGTTTCCAATCTCATGTTTGGGAAATTTTCAGCTACTACTTCTCTAAATATTCTTTTGACATCCTTTATGTTGTCCCCTTCTTTTTCATTTATCCCTATCAACCTTATGTTGTTCCTCTTTGCATTATCTTGCAGGTGTTGAATTGTTATTTCCTGTTATTTTTAAAAGGTCTTTCCTTTCCTGTTCACTGGCTGCATCTTGTCTTCCATGATCTGAAATTCTATCTTCATGTTCATTGAGGTGGATTTTACAACTTTTGATGGAGTTTTTGATTTCCTGTATATCTCTTTACATCTGCTTTATATATTCTGTTTGTTTCTTATATTTTTCATCCAGGGATTCTATCTTTTTGTTTAGTTCCTTCAATTTTTTATCTGTGTCTTCTTTAGATATGGTCAGCATCTCCTTCATTTCTTTTATCATTTCTTCTTTTACCTGAGAGATTATTTCTATTTTGAAATCCTTTAAGGCTTCCCAGAGTTGCTTCTGTATTTCAGTTACTATTATTTCAGGTATTTCAGTTATGTTGTATTTGTTTTCTTCTATGCACATGGCTCCTAGGCTTTCTTGGGATGGCCTGGATATTTGAGATTGCATTTTGGTCTTTCATTTTGTCATTTTCCTGTATTTTCGAGCTTCAAGTTTTGTTTCAAGTGAGGGAGAGGGGTCCGCCAAGCTGGGACAGGTTCTGTGGCTTGGCCAGACTCACTTTCCTGGCAGGAAGCTACAGTCTGGCCCCCAGGTGAGGGAGAGAGTTCTGCTATGGTGGGTCGGGATTCTCTGCCTCAGCTCGACTCACTGACCCCAACAGGAAGCTCTGGCCTGGCCCCCAGGCAAGGGAGAGAGTTCCACCAGGGTGGGACGGGGTTCCCTGCCTCTGCTCCACTTACTGGCCCTGACAGGAAGCCTCGGCCTGGCCCCCAGGCACGGGAGAGAGTTCTACTGGACTGGGGTGCGGTTCTGTGCCTCTGAATGATTTACTGATCCAGACAAAAGTCGGGCCTAGCCCCCAGGCAAGGGAGAGAGTTCTGCCAGGCTGGGGTGGGTTTCCCTGCCTCCCCTTGACTTACTGGTCCTGACAGGATGCCCACTAATGGTATTTTGATTGGGAATTGCATTAGCTCTACATAGCACTTTTATGAGTATGGTATTTTCACAATGCTAGTTCTTCCTATCCAAATTCAAGTGGTATTTTTTCATTTTCTCATATCCCCTTTTAAAAGGTAATGTAACTTTCACTGTACAGTTCTTTTATATCCTTTGTTAAACTGATTCCTAAGTATTTCACTTTTTATATTCTATTATGCAGGGTGTGCTTTCCCTAATTTCTCTTTCTGTGAATTTGTTGCTTATGTGTAAGAACATTATTGAGTTTTGAATGTTTACTTTGTATTCCACTACACTGTTAATTTGGATATTAAATCTTCTAGTATTTTTTGCAGTCTTCTGTATAAAGTATCATGTCATCTGCAAATATTGATAATTTAACTTCTTCCTTTCCTATTTTTATTCCTTTTATTTTTTCCTTTTGTCTAGATACTCTGGCTAATATTTCCAGAAATATATTGAATAAGAGTGGCAGTAATGGACATTCTTGTTGTTATAGGTTAAGAACTGGTGGTCAACTTAATGCCAGCTGGATTACATCAGCATGGCATTGAGCGAAGATGTTCCACCTGAGGAAAGTTGCCAGGATAAATAGGTAGAGAAGGGAGGTGCTGAGGGTTGAGGCATTAAGGAGGCATTGTGAGTTCTCCTCCAAGTTGCCGTCTGAGCTGTTGATTCTCCTGGAGAAGCTTTGGTCTTCACATCAAGCATTGCTTCCTGGCTCTGGAGGGGAAGACATGCGCTGCTTGGTCTCCAGGATGAACTCGTCAAGCTGTTTCCTGGCATGTACCCAACTGTGCTTGTCGTCGGAGGAGGTTGGAACCTCCGTGTCACTGAGGATGGCTGTGGTGCCTTTCAGGATAGCCCTGGTCTTCGTTATGAATGTGACTTCTTGGCTCCAGCATAGAACCCTCATCCCACTAGCACAGCTCCTTCATTCTGCTGGCATAGACTTTTTCGCTTCCACCGCTGACCCTTGGGTCTTCTCGCATGGATCTGTAAAAGAGACTGGCATGAGTCCTTCTTGTGGTCTCTGGACCTCCAGTTGGACTCGTGGGAGGCATTGTTGTGAGCTCTGGATTTTTATCTGGACTCATTGGGACATTGCTGTGGGGTTTAGGCTCTTGACTAAATAATCTAGGTCTTTGGTGTTACAGATAGATTTCCTTCATTTTCCTGTGTTAACTCCCAGTGACCATTATAAAAATATTGTAAACTCCATGTCCTAATCCTAGTTGTTCTCTGTGTACAACCTCTGACTAAAACACTTGTCTTGTTCCTGATCTTAGAGTGAAAGCTTTCAGTTTTTGACCATTTAATATATTAGCTATTTGTTTAATCATAGATGGCTTTTACACAATTGAGGTAAAATTATCCCTTCCAATTTTCTGTAAGATTTTTTTTTTAAAATCAAGAATGTGTGTTGAAGTTTTTAAATGATTTTTCTGCATGTATTCAGATGATCATGTAATTTTTGTCTTTGGGTCTGTTACATTTATTGATTTGCATATGTTGTACCATCCCTGCATTCCTAGGATGAATCCTGCTTGGTTGTGATGAACAACCTTCTTGATGATTTGCTGCATTTTGTTTATCAGTGTTTGATTAAGTATTTTTGCATAAATGTTCATTAGGGAGATTTGTCTATGTAGTTTTCTTCTTTAGTTGAGTTTATCTCTGATTTTGGAACAAGGGTAATATTTACTTTCAGAAATGATTTTGGGAGTACTATTTACCTTTCAATTTCTTTAAAGTGTTCCAGCATTAGTGGCATTCGTTCTCTAAATTTCTTGCAGAATTCCACTGTGAATCTGACAGGGCCTGTGCTTTTCTTTTTGGTAAATTTTTCACTATATTTTCAATTTCATTGGACATCATATTATTTAGAATCTTTAATTTTTTTTATTGGTACCGGGGATCAAACTTATGACTGCCTGCTTGCAAGGCAGATGCTTATGCCTCTGAGCTAAATCCCCAGCCCCTAATCTTTTTAATATAGTTCTGGTAGTTTGATTGTGTCTAGGAATTTGTCCATTTCTTCTGTGTTTTTCAGCTTATTAGAATATAGGTTCTCATAATAGATGCTGATGATCTGGATTTCTGTAGGATATGTTGTGATTTTCCCTTTTTATTCCTAATTGCTTGAATTTGCAAAAACAGTTACATTTTAAAAACAAATTTACATTTGTGTACACTTTGAATCCACTTATAATTTTTCTTTTCCTCCAACATTAGAAAATAATTGACCTCAGATTTTTTTGCTATTACAGACAATATTTCTCTAGTTAACTAGAACCTTTAAAAAAATTCCATTCTATTCTGTAAAGTCCCCTTGGAAATAGACTCTAGTACAGTGACCTGCAAAGTGTGTACAAAACTTGGTAGGCAGTGCAGTCAGGATTAACACCTGTGGAAAAGACATAAAAGGTTAAGGTAGGTTCTGATGCTGGCCCATAGCTTTAGCAGATTCACGGGGAGCTGGAAAGCTGAGTTGGTCCTTCAGGATTATTTTGGTTTAAGGTAAGGGGGGGGGACACTTTATATTCTCCAAATCCTCCCTCTCTTTTGCAAGAAAATCCCTGTAATTTCTTGTAGGCTCTCCTACAAGAGAAGGGAATGTGAGCTTGGATAAGGGCTCACCCTTCAGTGAAGGTCAATTTTCAGTGTGAGACAACAGAAGTGGCTTTAATAAGGTTTCCTTCCATCCTGGATGGAGATATGAGTCAGGCAGCACAGGCTGTGCTTGGATTTAGGCACTTTAACTGTTAAAAAGCATTTTTCTTCTTTGTATTATATTACATTTTTGACACTCACTTGGAGTAGTACCCCACTGGCCAACTTTTTTTCATCTGTAGATATATTATTGAAAATTGTAGCTCAGCCTTGTCAGCCTAAATTACATTATGAGTATTAGGAGATGCTCTGCAAAGAGAAAATAGAATTTGGCAATTTGATTTCAGGAAGACTTGAAAGGTCAGAGATGAAAGGCTAAGGTGAAAAAAAGGGGTTTTGAACTTCTTCAAAGAGAAACAGCATTTCCAAGTAAGAATGACAGTTCCAGAAGTTTAGGTGTGATGTCTTCAGGAAGAAGCAACATCTAGGATTGAATTTTATCTGTTTGAAGAGGCAGGGAGACACACTGAACTATCTGAAGGGAATGCAGTTTGTTAATTTTGTTTTTCTCAAGTGATTTTTTTAGTTAAAAGATATTTTTGACTCATCAAAACAATTTTTATTGGGCAAAAATATAGTCATTTAAATTTTTCACCAGGTTTAAACTTTTATCAAAACTACTTTAAAAAACATGTCTAACACTACATTTAATAAAATTTGTTGCTACCTTTTAAGAAATTGACAGCATGTAAGCATTTAATGAAATCAGTATTTTTAAGTGAGTTTTTAAAATATATTTCTACTGAAAATCACTGGTTTTGCTACTAAGTATCATATTATGCTTTGTTGGTGAGTTGCTGACAGTTCTGAATCAGCTATTATTCTAAGTAAATAGACATATGAGCCTGAAATAGAACTTGTATGATTGTTCACTAAGGGCTTAATGTTACGAGCTTTGTATCTGACTATAGGGATGAGTTGCTGAACATCCCTGAGCTGCAATTTTCTAATCTATAAATGAAAGTAATAGCTTCCTGTTAATGAGGTTCTTCTGGGGACTAAACTGGAAAGTGAATGAAGTGCTCAGCATATGACTAGATGTATAGTAAATGGTCAGTGTTTTCAGAGTTTTAATTTAATGGTGTGAAGGAGAGAGACAGTCTAGCATGCATTGTTTTTCTGACAGATGATGTTTCTGTGACTGTATAGGGAGAGATGGCAAACATCTGTGCTTTGGTTACCATTTTCCTGGTGTGTTTAACCATGTGAATTTTGTCAACTATTTCCAACTAATCAGACACAGGCAATGCCATTTATGCAGCACAGATGGTTCATTCAATCCATCAGCAATGCCTGGGTGGGGCATCCTGTAGAACTGAGCAACACTAGAAATTAGAAGCAAGGGAATTTGAGCTATTGAAATTTGAGTCTCCTGGAATCTTTCTAGTCTCCTATCTGCCTTAGCCTTTGGTTCTGGAAATGTTTATCTGTTGAGATATATATTTTTCTACAAAGTCAGTACCACCTGGTCTGTTGGACTCATTAGGAAAAGTTCTGAGGCTGTGATAGGAAGAAAAGCCAGTGGGAAAGCTGTAGAGAATTAAAAATTCCAACTGAAAGTCCAATGCAATGCTTTGTTTTATTCCTAGTACATTAAGTAAATGTGAGTCTGAAAGAGCAAAACTGTTTTTGAAACAGTCTTTCTACAAAAGTGTTACATACCCACTCTAGGCAATTCAGAAAATGCAGAAAACTAGTTTTCCATAATCCTTTATCCAAGGATAAGATCTCCTGATATTTTATATTTTCTATTCTAATTTTCTACATATGTAGATAATATGAACATACATAAGCATGCATTCATGTACATGTGTTAGTTTACCGATATAGAATGATATTGTTCAGCATTTTGAAACTTGTTTTCCCCTATCACTCAGATATTTTTAAAGAAATATTTTATATTACTTTAATGCTCTTTTACAAGAGCCTTTAAAAAGTATAAGCAATCTACAAAGAAATGTTTTTTTTTCTAACCTCCCAAATTTTTACGTTGTTTTCCAATCCTATTAGTATTATTAAGAAATGACTGTGAATTTGAGCTTGGGGGAAGAGTGGTGTCAGGGTTTAATGTACCTGTAGCAGAACTGAGAGAGAGACAGAGAGAGACAGAGAGAGAGAGAGAGAGAGAGAGAGAGAGAGAGAGAGAGAGAGAGAGAGAACAGTAACTACTGTGCATGAGGAAGACAAGGTTGAATAAGAATAAGCATGCATTCATATACAAGTGTTATGAGGGAACCAGCCACACCCCACAAGATCCCACAAGCTGCCATCGAGTCTGGTAGCCAGAGTGGGCTGGGAGAACCACCCACCACCATCAGGGGAGTCTCACTATGGTCATGCATGTCTGAAGAAGCCTACCCAGTACCCCACGACCTCCCCAGGAACATAAATTATGAGAAACCCAGGTGCCTGGCCCATTCTCCTACACCACAGATAGTCAGTCAAGGTAGAAAGCACCTGGGATCTCACAGCTGGCTTGTTAGAGGAACCTAGGAAAATGTCAAGATGGAGAACCAAAAGACAATCTCAGACCTACAGCTCACACAGAAAAAGTCTGGGAGACATAGACATGAAATGAATTGGAAGTGACACACCTGAAATTTCTGAAAGGATAGCCGCTAAATTAAATAACTTCCTGAGTCTTTAAAAGTAATCAGATCACAAATAATATCTCAGGTAAAAGATAAATAACAAACATAATAAAAGAATTGTTAAGCATATCTAAAGAAGACATAGATGAAAAAGTGGAGCATATGATGAATGATGAAAATGATGAAAATCTTGAATGAACAATACAGGAAAGATTAAATTCCATGAAATATATTCAAAGAGATATCTAGGAAATTAAAAATTCCACCAAAATCTGGCAAAACAGCTTGAAAGAAGCTGAAGATAAACTTTCAGACCTTGAAAACAGGATTGCAGCTAATGCTCGCAAAAGGAAAGATCTCTTAAAAATAACAAAGAAACGGGAAATGAAAATTCAACATCTGCAGGATGATGCAAAGAATAATAATTTAAAATTAACAGGTGTCAGTGAAAAAGCAGGGGTCAACACAAATGACATAAAAAAACTATTTACAGAAGTAATAGCAGAAAACTTCCCAAGCATGGGAAAATGATGTAATAGATAAATGAGGCATATAAAACTTCAACTTTCCATAAATAAATCTACATCCAGAAATATAACAATCAAGATTCCAGAACTTAAGCACAAGAATAGAACATTAAAGGCTGTTAGAGAAAAGGAACAGATCACTTATAAAGGAAAACTCATCAGAATCATGACAGACTTCTCAACACAAACCATCAAGTCAAGAAGAGCTTGGAGTGAAGTATTTCAAGTCCTGAAAGAAAACATCTTCCAACCAAGATTGATGTACTCTGAAAAACGAAATTTCAAAATTAATGAAGAGGCCATCTACAACAAACTAACAGCCAGTATCATACTAAATGGCCAAAAATTGAAGGCCTTTACTTTTTAAAAAAATTTTATTTAAGGAGAAAAAAGAAAAAAAAAACAGAAAAAGGGTACAAGTTATACAGAATTTCAAAAAAAATAAACAGCAGGAAATCACTAGTTAATTATTGTCATCTTAGAAATAGTTGTTGAAGTTACAAAATTAAAGCATATAGAGGGGACTTTCAAACAGTGAGACTGCAAACAGTTTTGTTCAATGATCCAACAAAACTCAGTAATATAGTTATATATCTTATACACTTAAATATATATTCAGTTATATCTTTTAGAGAACTTTCTTTTTCTTTCTTTTGTACAATGACAATTACACATTTTGGGTTTTATTACTCCCACAGTTCTTATTACTTTTTTTTGAAGAAAGTAAAACCAAATGTGGCATACCAGCACAGAGTCAGTCAAATCAAAAGGGTGGACATAATACATAATGTAAAAACAAAATACAAGGTGATCAACATTGGTTACCATAATGCCTCTTGTTATCTTAAAAAGAATTGCCTATATCACCAGTTATAATAAAACTGAACAAAACAGTAAAGAATAAGACCAATAAAACCAAAACATTGGAGACATTAGAGAGCTTCAAAAGAAGATAATAGTCAACCAGAATGGGTATCACAATGAATCTTATTGTCTTCATAGTTGTTGCCTATACTTTCAAACTTGGTACTATCAAGCATAACAGAATAGAGGAAAATCAGTCACAACAAGATGGTGAGAGCAATACAGAGTTTAAAATCAAGTTAATAGGAAATCAAAGTGAGTTACTATAATATATCCTGCTATTTTTAATTTATTTTTCCCTTAATTAAAAGGATAAAAATGAAAAAGTAGATAATAAAAAGGACATTGAGATAAAAAAGAGGACATAACAACAAAACAGTGCAGGTCAAAACATAGCCATTTAAGCAAAATAGTATTTCACCACAAGATAATCTCGACACAATAGTAGTTACCATAGTGTCTCTTCCCTTAAAATCTTTGGGTATAACTTTGTATACTGTAGCATCAAACACATCAAGACAATGTAAAACCATTCAAGAGAATGACAGTATTACAGGGTATTTAGAATCAACTAACAGAAAATGAACAATGGTTTCTGTATAATCTGCTTGTCTATAAAAGTTTTTGTTTATATTATCACATATAATAAAATCCAATAAGATACAACACATTAAAACTGATGGAGACAGAAGAACAAACCGATGGAGACAAAAGAACAAAAGCTTGATGGGACTTCAAAACAAGAGGATATTAAATCAGCACTAGCTATTATGATGTCTTGTTTTCTCCAAAATGGCTGTTCCTACCATCCAACCTTCTCTGCCTCATTTCTGTTGAGCTTTTTTCTGTCACTAGTTGTCAGTTTGTCCTCTTCATTTCACTTTCTGCTCCATTTATTGTGGGCCGCTCTGCCACTGTTTCTGGAATCTTGGTATTTTTCATTTTTAGAATATCCTGCAGTAATCTCTGTAGAGTTGAATTGGTGGTTGCAAATTCCCCTAGTTCCTCTTTATCCTGGAAGCACCTTGTTTTTCCATCAATTTCTAGGGACAGTTGTGCAGGATATATCAATCTTGGCTGGAGGTTATTATCTTTCAAAGCTTGAATTATTTCCCCCCGCGCTCTTTGTGATTTGATGGTTTGTGCCTAGAAATCTGCTGTAATTCTGATGGGTGTTCCCTTGTAAGTGATCTGTTTCTTGTCTTTGGTGGCTTTTAATATTCTGTTCTTATATTGGATTTCTGAAATTTTGATTATTATATGCCTGGGTGTAGCTCTGTTTGGGTTGTAGGTGGCTGGTGTCCTGTATGCCTCATACATCTGGGTATCTTTACCTTTTGCTAAATTAGGGAAATTCTCCTGGATTATTTCTGTGAATAGCTTTTGTTCATTTGTTTCAGTCCCTA
Source organism: Cavia porcellus (assembly GCF_034190915.1). Taxonomy (NCBI): domain Eukaryota; kingdom Metazoa; phylum Chordata; class Mammalia; order Rodentia; family Caviidae; genus Cavia; species Cavia porcellus. Next base: position 133,279,365 of record NW_026947485.1, on the reverse strand, counting down.
CTTCTTCTTTTATGTTCTTAATTCTTAAGTTATAGATCCTCTTATCATCTTCTAGTCTTCTAGTCTTTGTATTATTGCTGTTTGTTTTCTTATTATTTTTAAGAAGTTTTTCATTTCATGCTCCCACCTTACTAATCTGTCCTCCAGTTCTGATAATCTATCCTTAGTTTCTTTCAAGCTGTTATGCCAGGTTTCAAACAGAGTTTTTAGTTTCCTGGTAATCTCTTTGAACCTGCTTCACGTATTCTGTTTTCTCTATTTTCTCCATCAAACAATTCTTCCCTTTTTTCCTGTTCTTCCCTTCCACCATCTGTTTTTTCTTGGGTATTGCTTAGCATTTCTCTAACTATTCTACTTATTTATTGCTTTATTTCATTAAATACTTCATTTTTGAACTTGTCTATGAGGCTCCGGAGATACCGCTTTATGTCTATAGGTGCCATGTTTGATATTACATGTTTTCTGTCTTCATTCTCTTTTGCATTTACCTTTCCTGGGTCAGTGGTCTCAGGATTCGGGACTGAGGACCCTTTCTTGTTGCTCCCTTTTCCCATACTTTTTGTTCCTCCCATACAAGCATATGTAGGAGGCCCAGTTTTTTCTTTTTTTCACTTTGGCTGTTACAGTTTGTTTGAATCCACCAGCTAGGTGTTCCTGCCCACTGCAGTGTACTAGGGAGACACAGACCTGAGCAGCCTCTGTTGGGCCCACCCCTCCAGGTCAACCTACTGAATGCTTCACTGCTAGGGTGCACCGCCAGGTGCAGGGACCTGATTTGGGCTAGTCTACTGAATCTTAGTCCGTGGTGTCACCAGGCCAAGTGCTCTCCACCACTCCTGCTTGAGAGGGGAATATGCGACTAAAGCCACTGCAGGACCCTGTTCCGTCTAGTTTGCTTGTTCCCAGAATGTCCTCTGTTGGAGCCTCCTAGTCTATGAAAGGTTCCCCATTTCTCTCACTCACCGCAGGTTGATGCAGAGCTCCCTGCCAGTCCCGTTCTCAACACCGTTTGGTTAGCCGATTCCAACTCTCAGCGCTTTCGTGCGTCTCATTCCCTGCGTTGCAGATTGGGACGCAGTATTGGCAGCAGGAAATTCAAATCGTGGCTTCCAATTCCACGGGATCCAGCTTCCGCGCTGAGATTCTATCTGTTCCTGTTATAGCATCAGGATTGCATTTCCAGTTGGTTTCTCTCAGCTTAGTTCATTCCTGGATCAGCAGGGTACATCTCCCCTAAACGTAGGACTCCTCACCTGACACCGCTCTTGGATTCTAAACTGGTAATTTCAGAGAGCCTTTGTGGCTGCTGTTATTTGTCTGCCATGTTCTCCTGGAAGTCAGAAGGCCTTTACTTTAAAATCAGGCACAGGACAAGGATGTCCCTTATCACTGCTTCTATTTAACATAGTACTGGAAATAATAGCCAGAGCAATTACACAAGAGAGAGAAATAAAAGTGGTAAAGATAGGAAGGAAGAAGTTAAATTATCATTATTTGCTGATGACATGATACTCTACATAGAAGACCCCCAAAACTCCATTGAAAGATTCCTAGATATAATAAATAAATTCAATAATGCAGCTGAATACAAAGTCAATACTCAAAAATAAAGAACATTCCTATACACTAACAACAAGATCACAGAGAAAGAAATAAGAGAAGCCACACCCTTCATGCTAGCAACCAAAAAATGAAATATTTAGGAATTACTCTCATGAAAGAAGTGAAAGACCTATACAAGGAAAATGATAATAATTTGATAAAAGAAATTGAAGAGGATCTCACAAAGTGGAGAGACATCCCTTGCTCATGGACAGGAAGAATAAACATTGTGAAAATGGCCATTCTCCCAAAACTGTTATATAGCCTCAATGCAATTCCAATAAAAATACCATCAACATACCTCATAGATGTAGACAAATCACTCCTCAAATTCATCTGGAACCAGAAGAGATGTAGAATAGGAAAGACAGTTCTAAGCAGTGAAGGCAAGGCAGGAGGCATCACAATCCCTGACTTGAAGTTATACTACAAAGCAACAGTAGTAAAATCAACATGGTACTGGAATCAAAACAGAGCAGAGGATCAATGGAATAGATTAGAGGATACAACCACAACTAGCAACACACTCAACCACCTTATCTTTGATAAAGGGGCCAAACATGTTCACTGGAAGAAGGACAATCTCTTTAATAAATGGTGCTGGAAAAATTGGCTCTCCATATGCTGAAAACTAAAACTAGACCCATGCCTATCACCATGTACTAAATTAAAATCTAAATGGATCAAAAATATGAATATTCAACAGGAAACACTAAATATATTGGAAGACAAATTGGGTAAAAACCTTGAAGGTATAGGGGTAGGTAGAGAATTTATGAACAGGACTCAAACTGCATGGGAAATATTTACCAGAATCAATAATTGGGATCATGTCTTATATTTCTGCATGTCAAAAGAAATCTCTAGCAGAGTGAAAAGAAAACCCCAAAAGTGGGAAAACATCTTAGCCAACTGTCCCTCAAAGGACTTCTGTCTAAAACATACAAAGAATTAAAAAAAATCAGACCCTCAAAATTCAGAGATCCAATCCAAAAATGGTCATCTGAGATGAATATACAATTCTCAGATGAAATACAAATGGCAAATAGATAAATGAAAAAATGTTCATCATCATAACTCATTAGTGAAATGCAAATTAAAACCACACTGAGATTCAATTTCACTCCTAAAAGAATGGCCAGGATCAATAAAACCACCACCAACAAATGCTGGAGAGGCTCTGAGGAAAAACAAACTCTCCTGCACTGTTGGTGGGAGTGTAGACTGGTGCAACCACTGTGGAGGTCAGCGTGGAGATTTCTCAAAAAGCTGGAATTGGAAGTCCCATTTGTTCCAGCTATTCCACTTCTAGGCATATTCTCAGAAGAACTGAAAACATCATACCACAGTGATATATATACACCCATGTTTATAGCAGCACAATTTGTATTAGCCAGATCTTGGAAACAACCTAAGTGTCCATCAACTGAGGAATTGATAAAATCAGTTGTGGTATTTTTATATAACGGAATACTACTCAGCTATAAAGAATCATCACATTGAGATATTTATAAATAAATGGGCACATCTTGAGATTACACTCATAAGTGAAATAAATCAAACCACATATATAAATACCAAATAGTTTCCCTAGTGTAAAACTGATAGCAATACATAAAATATGTGGTAATCCAATTCCCCATTATATTGCTTTGAAGCCTTATAACGTTTTCAATGATGAATTGTAATGGTTTTATTCTTGGCTGTTTGATTTTATTGTCCGTGATGGTATAAACAGCTCTTTTGGAGAAAACAAGGCATCATAATAGCTAGTACTGATTTAAATCATCTTGTTTTGAAGTCCCATCAAGCTTTTGTTCTTCTGTCTTTTTCTTCCCTTAGTTTAATAAGGTTGGCTAGGGGCTTATCAATTTTATTGATTCTTTCAAAGAACCAACTCTTTGCTTCATTGATTCTTTCAATTGTTTTCTTAGTCTCTATTGCATTAATTTCTGCTTTGATTTTTATAATTTCCTCCCTTCTTTTGGCTTTGGGCTTGAGTTGCTCTTTTTTTTTCTAGATGCTTGAGATGTAGCACCAGGTTATTTATTTGTATTCATTCTCTTTTCCTGATGTGGGAACTCAGTGCAATAAATTTTCCTCTGAGGACAGCTTTCATTGCATCCCACAGATTTTGGTAAGTTGTATTTGTATTTTCATTTGCTTGTAGGTATTGTTTAGTTTCTTCTTTAATTTCCCCTATGACCCACCGATTACTCAAGAGTGTGTTATTCAGTTTCCATGTGTTTGTGGGAGTTTTGCTGTATCGTTTATCATTAATTTCTAATTTCATAGCACTACGATCCAATAACATGAATGGGATAATTTCAACACTTTTGCATTTATTTAAATATGTTCTGTGGGCTAATATATGGTCTACTTTAGAGAATGTCCCAGGTACTGCTGAGAAGAATGTGTATTCTGATGTTCTTGGATGGAACACTCTGTATATATCTATCAAATCCTTTTGTTCATATGTGTGATTCAGTTCTTTTATTTCTTTGCTGATTTTCTGTCTGGTTGATCTGTCCCTTGGTGTCAATGGTGTGTTAAGATCTTCTGCTATAATTGTGTTACTGCTAATTTGGTTTTTCATTTCTGTTAATACTTGCTTTATATAACTGGGTGCTCTGGAGTTTGGTGCATATATATTTAAGACTGGTATCTCTTCCTCTTGAAGTTTTCCCCTAACCAGTATGTAATGACCTTCTTTTTCTCTTCTGATCATTATTGGTTTGAAGTTCACATTTTCTGCAAACAGAATAGATACATCTGATTTTTTGGGGTTCCTGTTGCATGAAGTATTGTTTTCCATCTTTTGATTTTCAGTCTGTGAGAATCCTTTTGGGTTAGATGGATTTCTTGTAGACAGCATATAGTTGGATCTTGTTTCTTGATCCATTCTGTCAGTCTGCTTCTTTTAATTGGTGCATTGAGACCATTTACATTAATGGTTATAACTATTATTTGTTGGTTTATTGTTGACATGTTATCTTTCTGCTGTTGAATTTTTATCTTTCCATTCTGTTTAGTTGTCTGCTCTGCTTAGTGGTTTTTTCCTCAGTGTATCTAAACTGTTTTTCAGTATTCTTTGCAGGGTTGGCTTGGTGATCATGAAGTTCTTCAGCTGTTCTTTGTCATGGAAGTATCTTATTTCTCCATCCAGTTTGAAGGACAGTTTGGCAGGATACATCAGTCTAGGTTTGAAGTCATTTTCCTTTAGGATCTGAAATACTTCACTCCATGCTTTTCTTGGCTTTATTGCTTGTACTGACAAGTATGCTGTGATTCTGATGGGTTTTGCTTTACAGGTGATCTGTCTTTTCTCTCTGACAACTTTCAATATTCTATTCTTTTGTTGGATTTCTGGGATGGTGATTATCATATTCTGAGTGTAGTTTTATTTTGGTTATGGCTATTTGGAGATCTATATGCTTCACTGATCTTGATGTCAGTTTCCATTCTCATGTTTGTGAAATTTTCAGCTATTTCTTCTCTAAATATCCTCTTGATATACTTTATGTTGTCTCCTTCTTTTTCATTTATCTCTATCAACTTTATGTTGTTTTTCTTTGCATCATCTTGTGGCTGTTGAATTGTTATTTCCTGATTCCTTGTTATTTTTAAAAGAACTTTCCTTTCCTGTTCACTAGCTGCAATCTTGTCTTCGAGGTCTGAAATTCTATCTTCACTTTCATTGAGGCGGTTTTTACAACTTTCAATGGAATTTTTGATTTAGTATATATGTCTTCACATCTGCTTTATGTATTCTGTTTGTTTCTTATATTGTTCATCCAAGGATTCTAATTCCTTGGATTAATTCCTCCAAATTTTTAACTGTGTCTTTTTAAGATATATTCAGCATCTCTTTCATTTCTTTTATCATTTCTTGTTTTACCTGGCAGACTATTTCTTTTTTGAATTCATTTAAAGCTTCCCAGAGTTGCTTTTTTATTTCAGTTGCTATCATTTCACATATTTCACGTGTATGGCATATATTTTCTTCTACCTACATAGCTCCTAAGGTTTCTTGGCATGGGCTGGAGGTTTGACATTGCATTTTTATCTTTACTTTGTTATTTTCCTATATTTCTGTGTTTCAAGTGTTGTTCCAAGGCTTCCCCTGGTTGTGTTGGAAATCGTCTCCTGTGCCCTAGGCTCCTGGGACTGAATGGAGGTTGCTGAGCCTGGTCCAATTAGGCCCTCAGGCCCTCCTCTGCCACTTTCAGTGTTCCAGGTAGCTGGGTAGGCACCTGGATGATGGGCTAAAGCTCTCCCCTGGCAAAGACCAATGCCCTGGAACTCACTTCATCTGCTCTCAAATCTCATAATTGAAGAAGGTCACTGGGTGTAATATAGTTGGTCCACAAAACCTCCCAAGGCTAGTTTAGTGTGGCTGGGCTCTGGGAAGGTCTTTGAGCTCTGGGGCTTGGTGTGGCATGCAAACTTATCCCAGCTGCCATCTGAGTTTTCCAGTTTGGGAGAAGGTCACTGGGTGTGTCCTGGGCAGGCCTGAAACCTGCCGAGATCAGCTTAGTGTGGCTGGGCTCTGGGCAGGTCCTTGAGCTCTGGAAGAGATGATCTTAAAGTCTTCTGGGGCTGGGGATGGCATGCAGCCTTCTAAGTGCTTGTTCAATATTTTTTGTTACATAACTAGAGTTGTATGAATATTTTGTAAATAAAGAAAGAGCAGATCAGTAATTTAGATACAAAAGTATTGTATCTACTAAATTGCATTAGGAGGGAGAGAAGGGCTCAGCATTTTCCCCACTTACCTTAATATGACTTCTACTTTCTGCGAGGAGGTAATACTGGGACTGGCATTCTTTCACTTTGTACAAGTAACTAGACTGATCCACCGAGACTCCTTGATACGTCAAATCTCCTGTTAAGGAAAAAGGAAGGAATCTAAGGATATTTTGAGAAGAAATGGATGAATCCTTTGATTCATTCCATTTAAAACAGACTATGGAGAAAGCAAATCTAACATCATGTAATTAGAAATTACTTGAATTGCATACCTCAGGCCATCTTTCTCTGACTATGACAGATAATGGTCCCTTTTTATGTTGCCTTTAAAAACCTAATGGCAAGTAACTTTTAAACCCCAACTAACTGGTACTAAGCACTTTGTCATTTAGCTCTGCAGTGTTTTTCACACTCTCATCACAGAATAAAAATCCTAGAGGTAAAGATCATAATGGTATCATAAAACAGCACTATAAGTGTGCATTTTAAGTGAATTCGATGTTCCATTATGACAGATTTCCTTAAAAAATCCAATCCAAGTTTATGTATCAGATCTGTGAGATTTTCAGTGGTCTTTTTTTTCTTTGCGAGGGAATTTCAAATTGGCGGTTCCTTTGAGATGTATCCAAGAATATTTATGGTTCATAAAACCTGAAGTTTTCTAGAGTTCTATAACAAGACAACAAAGGAAGATACCAAATAGGAAACATTTGTTCAGTTATTGTCTTGCTGAAAACATTCATGTCTATTTAATATCTGCTTTCTGACCAGTTAAGTCTAAGCGTCATGGCTGTAGCTATATGGGAAGTAAACATATATGAGAAACAGTCTCATCTACAGATTTCTGTGCACTATTCTTAAATAGCAGTGGTCAGCATACATAGTGAGGCATTTACCTGAGATGTGCCTGCCAATAAGACTTGAAAATATTATCATGGAGCACAGAGTAAAAAAAATTAAAAAGCAGAAGTCCTTTGATTTCTAGCCATCTCAGCACATCAATACTGTATTTAAATTCAGAAGTGGAGTTAATTGTATTCCTCAGCTCATGTTCATTGTCATCATCGGTTTTGAGGAAAGCCCTCCTCTCTTGTTTATTTTTTTTAACCCTATTCCATTCCTGTTTTCTATTTTCCATGTTTAGTTCCTTTTTCCCTTGAAGAAAATAAATTCATGTGTTTATAGCATGTCTTGGTGGTTGTGTTTTCTTGTGCAATGTGATTGCTGTTTTGTGTATTTTCATTTCTAATATTCTCAAGTGTGGCTAAGTAATAATCTCAATCTGACATGTTTACTTGGGTTCTACTTATATTGCCACATATATTCCTGCTACTTTTGCTTCTGATTGTTCTATCATTTACTAGAATCTGGATCACATTCAAATTCACTTTGTAAAGGCAAGATTTTGGTTGTCTTCTCCCTGCATTTATTATTAACATGTTTATTCTTTGTTCTTATCTTTCTAATGATAAAAATGAGGTGTGATAGACAGTGAATATTAAAATTAATTATTGTAGTAAACACATTGCAATTAATCTCAAAAATATTATTCCTCATTTCAAATACTTTTCCCATTATTGTTGCCCCTTTCTGAAGCAGATCTGAGAATTCTCTTTTGTGAGTGTCTTTAATTTTACTATTCTGGCCATCTTAATGTCCTAAACAGACTTGAAATGTTTACTTTTCATAATCAATTTGACTTTGAGGAGGGGCCAGATGTTCCATGGTGCCAGGTCTGGTGAATAACGTGAGTGAGGAAATACTAACATTTCATGACCTGGCTTTTCCATTTGGTGACATTCAGATCTGGAATTCATGGTATTTTTTTTATCACACCTCAAGAAGATATTCATGGGAGAGATATTCCATTGCTTTGAAGTCTTATAATGTTTTCATTCATTAGTTGGAATGGTTTTACCCTGGTTTGTTTTATTTTATTTTATTTAAAAGGAAAAAGAGAAAAAAAGAAGAACAAAACAAAACAGTGTAAGGATACAAGTAATTCAGAACTACAGGAAAAAAAAAACCAGTAAACTATCACCAGTTAATAGATTACTCACTATCATCTTAGAAATGGTGTTTCAGGTCACAGGATCAAAGCACACAAAGCAAACATTCAAACAGAGAGAATGCAAAAAGTTGTGTTCAGTAATCCCATCAAAAATATTAATATGGTCTTCTATTTAACACACCTAAACATCCTTGCTGTTGTATCCTTCAGGGCACTTTTCTTTCCCTCTCTTTATTACAGCAAAATTTACACATTTTGGGTTTTATTGCTCCCTTAGATCTTATTACTTATTTTTTGTAAGAGAATAAAATCAAGCTGTCAGTCAAAACCAAGAATAGACATAGCACATGATGTAAAAACAGAGTACAAGGTTATCAACAATGGTTACCATAATGCCTCTTGCTTCCTTAAGAAGAATTATCTATTTCATTAGGTATTACAAAGTTAAACAAAACAGTAGAGAACAAGACCAACAAAACCCAAACATTGTAAATCTTACAGAACCTCAAAAGAGGATAATAGTCAAAGCAGAATGGGCATCATAGTGAATCCCATTGCCTTCAAAGTAGTTGCCTATACTCTGATACTTGATACTTTCATACAGAGCAGAATAGAGTCCAATCAGTCAAAACAAGATAACAGGGGTTATTACAGGACTTCAAGTTAATAGGAAATCAAAAAAGTTACTATAACATATCCTGCTAGTCTTTTTGATTTTTTCCCTTTAGTTTAAAAAAGAAATTTAAAAAATTAAATAATTTTTTAATGAATAAGGGAATGGTTGAGACAAAAGGGGGCATAAGAAAACAACAACACAGGTCAAAGCATGACACCTTCAGCAACCTAGTGCTTCACCATCAAACAACCCGACCTAATAGTAGTTACCATAGTGTCTTTTTCCTTGAAATATTTGAATACAACTTCATATGCTATAGCATCAAACATATCAAGACTGTGTAACACCATTCAAGTGGATGAAAGCATTGTAGAGTATTTAGAACCAGCTAACAGAAAAATGATCAATGGTTTCTATATTGTCTCTTTGCCTATAACAATTTTTGTTTATATTACCACATACGATAAAATCTGGCAAGATACAACATGATAAAATCAATGGAGACAGAAGAGCCATAGTTTGGTACAGCTTCAAAACAAGATGGTATTAAATCAGCACTAGCTATTATGATGTCTTGTTTTCTTCAAAATAGCTGTTCATTGCATCACCGGCCATAATATCAAATAGCCCAAAATAAAGTCATTCCAATTAATGAATGAAAATTTTATAAGGCTTCAAGGCCACATAATGAGGAATCATGGTTACCACATATTTTATATATTTGAATCATTTCCTACACTAGGGAACCTATTTGGTGTTCACAGATGCGAGTTTGATTTAGTTCACTTATGAGTATGGTTTCAAGCTGCACCCATTTATTCAATGTGATCCTTCTTTATAGCTGAGTAGTACTCCATTGTATAGAAATACCACAGCTTTTTTATCCATTCCTCAGTTGATGGACACTTGGGTTGTTTCCAAGATCTGGTGATTAAAAATTGTGCTGCTATAAACATAGGTGTGCATATATCACTGTGGTATGATGCTTTCAGTTCTTCTGGGAATATGCCTAGAAGTGGAATAGATGGAACAAATGGGACTTCCAATCCCAGCTTTTTGAGAAATCTCCAGACTGACCTCCACAAAGGTTGTACCAGTCTACACTCCCACCAACAGTGTAGGAGAGTTCCTTTTTCCCCACAGCCTCTCCAGCACTTGTTGGTTTTCTTGATCCTGGCCATTCTTTCAGGAGTGAGATGGAATCTAAGTGTGGTTTTAATTTGCATTTCCCTAATAACCAATGATGATGAGCATTTTTGCATGTATTTATTTGCCATTTATATTTCTTCCCCTGAGAAGTGTGTATTCATCTCAGATGCCCATTTTTGGATTGGGTCTTTGAATTTTGGGGGTCTGAGTTTTTTAATTCTTTATATGTTTTAGACAAAAATCCCTTGTCTGAGGGGGAGTTCGCTAAGGTCTTTTCCCATTTTGTGGGTTTTCTTTTCACTATGCTGGAGATTTTTTTTGACTTACAGAAACTTTTTAATAAGAGGTGGTCCCAGTTATTGATTCTGGGAAGTATTTTGAGTGCAGTTTGAGTCCTGTTCATGAATTCTCTACCTACCCCTATGTCTTCAAGATTTCTACCTAATTTGTCTTCCAATAGATTTAGTGTTTTGGTTTTAATATTCAGATCTTTGATGCATTTAGATTTTAATTTAGTACATGGTGATAGGCTTGGGTCGAGTTTTAGTTTTCGGCAAATGGAGAGCCAGTTTTTCCAACACCATTGATTAAAAAGACTGTTGTTTTTCCAGTGAAACTGCTTGGCTCCTTTATCAAAGATAAGTGTTGAGTGTGTTTGTAGTTGTGGTTGTATCTTCTAATCTATTCCATTGATCCTCTCCTCTGTTTTGATTCCAGTACCATGTTGATTTTACTACTGTTGCTTTGCAGTATAACTTCAAGTCAGGGATTGTTATGCCTCCTGCCTTGCCTTTGCTGCTTAGAATTGCCTTTGATATTCTAGGTCTCTTCCTGTTCCAGATGAATTTTAGAAGTGATTTCTCTAGATCTATAAGGTATGTTGATGATATTTGTATTGGGATTGCTTTGAATCTGTATAACAGTTTTGGGAGAATGGCCATTTTCACAATGTTTATTCTTCCTATCCATGAACATGGGATGTCTTTCTATTTTATGAGATCATCTTTAATTTCTTCTTTCAGTGTATTATAATTTTCCCTGTCTAGGTCTTTCACTTCTTTTGTAAGAGTAATTCCTATATATTTCTTTCTTTCTTTTTTTTTTTTTGCTTGCTAGTATGAAGAGTGTGGCTTCTCTCATTTCTCTCTCTGTGATTTTGTTGTTAGTGTATAAGAACACTATCGATTTCTGAGTATTGATTTTGTATCCTGCTATATTACTGAATTTATTTATTATATCTAAGAGTCTTTCAATGGAGTTTAGGGGGTCTTCTATGTAGAGTATCATGTCATCTGCAAACAATGACAATTTAACGTCTTCTTTTCCTGTCTTTACCCTTTTTATTTTTCTCTCTTGTCTAATTGCTCTGGCTAGTACTTCCAGTACTATATTAAATAGGAGTGGTGATAAAGGAGATCCTTGTCTTGTGCCTGATTTTAAAGTAAAGGCTTTCAATTTTTGGCCATTTAGTATGATACTGGCTGTTGGTTTGCCATAGATGGCCTTTATTATATTGAGGTAAAGACCATCTATTCCAATTTTCTGTAAAGTTCTTATCATGAATGAATGTTGGTCCTTATTGAAGGTTTTTTCTGCATCTATGGAAATGATCATGTGATTCTTACTTTTGGCTTTATTGATATGGTGGATTACATTTATTGATTTATGTATGTTGACCCATCCCTGCATGCCTGGGATGAATCCCACTTGGTCATGGTGTATAATCTTGTTGATGATTTGCTGCATCCTATTTGCCAATATTTTATTGAGGATTTTTTCATCTGTGTTCATTAGGGAGATTGGTCTGTAGTCCTCTTTTTCAGTTGGGTGTTTCTCAGGTTTTGGTACTAGAGTAATATTTGCTTCCAGGAATGACTTAGGAAGGATTCCTTCCCTTTCAATTTCATTGAAGCGTTTGAGGAGTGTTGGTATTAGGTCTTCTTTGTATTTCTTGTAGAATTGTGCAGTGAATCTGTCTGGGCCTGGGCTCTTCTTTGTAGGTAAGGAATTAATTACATATTCAATTTCATTCATAGAGATTGGGTTATTTTGCAGTTTTACATCCTCTTGATCCAGCTTTGCTACTTCATATGTTTCTAAGAATCTGTCTATTTCTTCTGTGTTATCAAACCTTTGAGAGTAGAGGTTTTTGAAATAGGTGTTGATGATCTTCTGTATTTCTATTGAGTCTGCAGTGACCTCATCTTTTTCATTTCTTATCGCATGGATTTGAGCTCTTTCTTTCCTTTTTAAAATAAGGTTGGCTAGGGGCTTATCGATTTTATTTATTCTTTCAAAGAACCAACTTTTTGATTCATTAATTCTTTGGATTGTTTTCTTAGTCTCTATTGTGTTAATTTCTGCTCTGATTTTTATAATTTCCTCTCTTCTTTTGGCTTTGGGCTTGACTTGCTCTTCTTTTTCTAGCTCTTTGATGTGTTGTTTATTTGGATTTATTCTGTTTTCCTGATGTGGGAACTCAGTGCAATAAATTTTCCTCTGAAGATGGCTTTCATATGGCTTTCAGTCCCATAGATTCCGGTAAGTAGTATCTGTATTTTCATTTGTTTGTAGGTATTGCTTAAGTTCTTTTTTAATTTCCTCTGTGACCCACTGATTACTCTAAAGTGTGTTATTCAGTTTCCATGTGTTTGTGGGATTTTTGCAGTATCTTTTATCGTTAATTACTAATTTCATAGCACTATGGTCCGATAGCATGTAAGGGATAATTTCAACTTTTTTGCATTTATTTAAATATGTTCTTTGAGTTAATATATGGTCTATTTTAGAGAATGACCCATGTACTGCTGAGAAGAATGTGTATTCTCTTGTTGTTGGTTGGAATACTCTGTATATGTCTATGAGTCCATTTGTTCACAGGTGTAATTCAGTTCTTTTATTTCTTTGTTGATTTTCTGTTTGGTTGATCTGTCCATTGGTGTCAGTGGTGTGTTAAGATCTCCTATCAGAATTGTGTTACTGCTATAATTGTTTTATATAACTGGGTGCTCTGGAGTTTTGTGCATATAAATTTAAGGTAGTTATCTCTTCCTCTTGGAGTTTTCCCTAACCAGTATGTAGTGACCTTCTTTATCCTTTCTGATGATTATTGACTTGAAGTTGACTTTGTCTGCAAACAGAATAGATATCCCTGCTTTTTTTGGGGGGGGTTCCTGTTGCATGAAGTATTGTTTCCCATCCTTTGACTTTCAGTCTGTGAGTATCCTTTTGAATTAGGTGGGTTTCTTGTAGACAGCATTTGGTTGGATTTTGTTTCTTGATCCATTCTGCCAGTCTGTTTCTTTTAATTGGTGTACTGAGACCATTTACATTAATAGTTAGAACTGTTATATATTGGTTTATTTTTGACATATTATCTTTCTGCTGTTGCATGTTTATCTTTCTGCTCTGTTTAATTGTCTGCTTTGTTTAGTGGTTTTTTCCTAAATGTATCTAGGCTGGTTTTCAGTATTCTTTGCAGGGTTGGCTTGGTGATCATGAAGTTTTTCAGCTGATCTTTGTCATGGAAGTATCATATTTCTCCATCAAATTTGAAAGACAGTTTTTCAGGGTACATCAGCCTAGGTTGGAAATCATTTTCCTTTAGGATTTGAAATATATCACTCCATGCTCTTCTTGACTTTATTGTTTGTGCTGAGAAGTGTGCTGTAATTCTGATAGGTTTTCTTTTATACATCATCTGTCTTTTCTCTCTGGCAGCCTTTAATATTCTATTCTTTTGTTCAATTTCTGGGATGGTCATTTTTATATGTCTGGGTGTAGATTTATTTTGGTTGTTACTATTTGGAGTTCTATATGCTTCATTGATCTTGGTATCAGTTTCCAATCTCATGTTTGGGAAATTTTCAGCTATTACTTCTCTAAATATCCTCTTGACATCCTTTATGTTATCCCCTTCTTTTTCATTTATCCCTGTCAACCTTATGTTGTTTCTCTTTGCGTCATCCTGTAGGTGTTGAATTGTTATTTCCTGATTTCTTGTTATTTTTAAAAGATCTTTTCTTTCCTGTTCACTGGCTGCAATCTTGTCTTTGAGATCTGAGATTCTATCTTCACTTCATTGAGGCAGTTTTTATAACTTTCAATGGAGTTTTTGATTTCCTGTATCTCTCTTTGCATCTGTTTTATGTGTTCTGTTTTTTTTCTTATATTGTTCATCCAGGGATTCTATTCTTTTGTTTAGTTCCTCCAGTTTTTTAACTGCATCTTCTTTAGCTAAGTTTATCATCTGCTTCATTTCTTTTATCAATTCTTCTTTCATCTGAGAGATTATTTCTAGTTTGAATTCCTTTAAGGCTTCCTGTACTTGCTTCTTTATTTCAGTTACCATTATTTCAGGTATTTCAGTTATGTGGTATCTGTTTTCTTCTATGCACATGGCTCCTGGGCTTTTTTGGGATGGGCTGGATGTTTGAGATTGCATTTTGGTCTTTTGTTTTGTCATTTCCCTGTATTTTGGAGCTTTATGTGTTGTTCCAGGTGTGGCAGAGAGGTCCGCTGGCCTGGGATGCGGTTCCCTGCGATGGCCCCACTCACTGGACCCGGCAGGGAACCATGGCCTGGTCCTCAGGCCAGGAAGAGTGTCTCCTCAGGCTGGCTAGGATTTCCAGCCACCACTGCTGCAGTCACTGATCTGGCCTGGTCCCCGGTCTGGTGGAAAAATGGCCTGGTCCCCAGGTCTGGGAGAGAGTTCCTGCAGGCTGGGTGGGACTCCCAGCTGCTGCTGCTACACTCCCCAGTCTGGTCCCTTGTCTGGTAGGGAACCAGCCTGGTCCCCAGGTCAGGGAGAAAGTTCCCGCAGGCTGGGCGAAGCTCCCAGCTGCCCCTGTTACACTCTCCCACCCAGCCTGGTCTCTGATCTGTTTGATTTTATTATGTGTTGGTATGAACAGCTACTTTGAAGAAAACAAGACATTATGAGAGCCATTGCTGATTTAATATCATCTTGCTGTGAAGTCCTACCATGCTTTTGTTCTTCTGTTTCCATTGGTTCTACCAATGTTGTGTCTTATTTGATTTTAATGTGTGTGATAGTATAAACGAATTTTTTAAGGAAAATGAGATATTATAGTAGCCATTATTCATTATCAGTTATTTGGTTTTGAATGCCTTGTAATACTTTTATCCTCTTGAATGGTTATGTATTATTTTGTTATGTTTGATATTATTATGTGTGAAGGTAAGCTCAGCTGTTTCAAAGAAAAGAGACATTACAGTAGCTACTGTTGATATATCCAGTTGTTTTGTTGTGAAGTGCTGTGTTGCATGCATTGTTTTGTTCTGATTTGCTTTGTTCTATTCTCTTTTGTTTTATTCTTTTTAAAATAATAAAAAAAGAAAGTGGCAAGAACAATAAGAAAGATGGGAATCAGTGTGTTTGAACTGTGTGTGGGTTTTTGAGGGCAATTAATAGTAATGTTTGTAATACATTTTAAAAGTTTAATCATTCACTGTATATTTTGCTCATTCTGTGTATGTTTTGTAAACAAAGATCCTACCAAGTTGAAGACAACAATAGCCTTTAATAATAATTTCTAATGAAGTTCTGAAATGACACAGGGCTATTACAGCTCTCTGAAGGGGAGGATTTCCCTTACTAGATAAAGATGTAAAATACACAAACCATCATGTACTAGTCTTTCTGTCCCCCTCCACACTTTGATTCTATACATAGCCTAACTACTGTGATGAGTGTATTCCTTACAAAGCTCATCTTCTTTGAGTTATGAATACTGCTTAGGCAGATATTAGATCAGGGGTAGGTCAAGAAATACATGACTTAAAACAGCATAAAATCAGAGGGTCAGAGTTAGAACTGCTCTGGTACTCGCTTGCTCAGTTACTGCACAGGGTTATGAAGTGACTTTAGTTTTGTTAGATCTGAAACAATAACCTAGGGAGTTTTGAATTTCTTAAAGAAAGTGATTACTACTATCAGCAAGAACCATTTCCTGTTCTCTGTTAAGACCTTGGGTCCTCATGGGAAAGGTGAGCAGCCTGAGGAGGACCTGCTTCAGAGAATAGTGGGAGGTTGGTTCCTCATCCTCTGGAGCCAGGCCAGGAGGCTGTGTGCCTAATCTGCTCAGAAATCATGCCTCTCTGCCTGTCACTGAAGCCTGAACACACTCCAGGAATTAGGTACTAATTAATGTCAACACACTACAAATAGAGAAAGCAGGGAAATTGCTTGGACTCATTCCTGAGGAAATCTCAGAAATTTGCTTCAGTTAGTTAATGTGTACCTCAGGGCAGCATGGAGCCAAATCATAGAATGCTGCTTATATGGGTGAGTGACCTGGAGGTGACCCTGTGAACCTCTTGACCAGTATTTGCTCCCATTTCTTATATATTTTGTTGTGATCCTGCTTATAACCTTATATTATCTGATTAGTAGCATCAGAAAGGCCACAGATCCAAACTATGGCTTCATTAGCTTTATGTTTGAGTTTCTCCTCAAAATGACAACTTTCTTGACTTTTATGTTTTGCTGTTTTGTTGTTTTTGATAACCTTTTCTAACACTGGAACAAATACATTGTAACATGGATTTTAGGAAGTCGTTATCATCCAAAAAGAAGCAAATTCTGGACCAGATCTTGTGTCTATAACTAGATGCTAAAATTCAAATAATTATTTGGATCTAATAATCATGATAATAGCTGTGTACTAATATATTACATTTGATCTAAAGTGATTGGCTTCTGATTGGATTCACGCATGAGTCCAGTATGTGTGATACCAATCAGGGATGAACCTACAGTCAGCAATAGACAACTTATTTGGTGGAAGAATCAGCTGGGATTGCAATAAACTGAAAGGGAGCTTAATTTTATGTAAATTTGTCTTTAGACTTCTGTAGTATATTTTCCTCTTTTTAAGATACCCTTGATGTGCACTTCCTTGACTGTCCCTGAGTAAGAGTGTCTGGGCTTGATTAGTAAGCAGATTACTTGCTTAGTACAGGGCTCCCACTCACTGGAGAAGGCACTGTGCTATCTCTTCCTTTCATCTCTCATGTTTGTCACAGCAGCTGGGACACAGAGAGGCCAGGACTGTTGAATAAAAGAGGATTAAAGAGCAATAGCGATATACCTAAGATGTCAGATTAAGTCTGAACATAGTAGTATAAGATTGCAAAGATTGGAGAACCAAAATGTGTAAACTTTGGAGTTGAAAATAAACAAATCTAGATTCTAGTTTGTGTAATCATGAATGAGTCACCATCTTCAAGTCTCGGTTTTCTTATGCATACATCAGGGATAATAAAGGTTTAATGGAGAGAAAAATGAGTTAATGGTGAAGACTTGTGGGTGACATCAACTCCAATGATTTTACTAAGATTTAATCAATAAGATTCTAGGGAATTTGATTCTTAGTTAAACATTATCTTGATTGTTTTCTAAGATTTTCTCTCTAAATTTGAATGAGCTGACTAGAATGAAAGGATTGAGAAGCATTCATCTTCTCTGTTTGCTCAATAAGCATCTAGCACAGATTACAATGAAAATGTTAGTCTATGTCTTCTGCATTTATTTAACACCATGTGGAGCAATATACAAACACCATGTGGAACAATATACAAATAAAAAATCATGAGAAATATGGTGCATTTGGAAAATCCTGTTTTGAAACTTCCTGGCTCCAGCCATGCATTAGTATTCCTGTAAGTGTCTGGCTGATTTTCACTGTGCTTTGGCAAGATCCTGGAGGACAAGAGAAGATCTGGGAGAGAAACAAGAGCAAGAGATCAAAGAGCAGTGGGACCCGCAGTCTGGGAGAGTGACAGGCAGGTGAGAAGGACGGAGAGGAGTCACTGGGGGGCAAATTTGTTTCTAACAGAGATAATACTGAGAAAAGATTTTGATTATTATTTCAAAGGAGTAAAAGATGCATCTTGAGACATTTAAAAGCTGAATGAAATAGACATTTTGGTTCATTAAACTTTAACAGGATGATACGAACTTATCAAAAATCTTATTGAATACCCTTACAATGGAAAGATCTATATTAAATACTTCAGCTTGGCTGTCTGTGGTGGGAAAACAGGAATACAAGGACCACAAATGAATAAACAAGGGGAGCCTTGCCAAGATTGCTGGTCATCAAGAGCTCTGATTTGAATATGATTCATTTAACTCTGTACCTGGGACACAGCAGAAGCCACCCAGCACCATGATTACCTAAACAATAACAAAAGCAAAATGCAGGCAAAAATTTCTTACTGGGTCTGTTTCATTTCATACATGGAGGGGCACTGCTTTAGGCTATAAGAAATCTCAGATTTCCAGGTGCTGTTATAAGTATGTGAGTCAGTGTATGCATGTGTGTGCTCTGTGTTTGTGAATGCATATGTGTGCTCCATATAGGCTTTGAAGTTCTCAAATAACAACTGCCTGCCAAGACCAAATTTCTGCTAAAATGCTGCTGCAGCAAAAAGCTCAACAACAATGCACACCTCATTAAAATACAGTTAGATAAGCAGTTGCAAGCTTGAAAAATCTGCCTGTACCAGGGTGAACAGTTTGGAATTCAGCCACAGTTAATGAAAAGAAAAGGGTGGGGAACTTGGCTGATAAGGTGTGGGGGAGGAGGAATAATATTACTTTTAAAAACTAAATACAGAAAGATACCAGTGAAGGTGATCAGTCAGAAATATGCATCTTTTGTTTAAGAATGAGCAAAGTCAGGTTATATCAACCTGCATAGTTTACTGACACTATATGGAAGAGATAGAGAAACTATAGAATTTACCTCCCATGGGATGATGTATAGTCATAAAACTATCTCAGGGATTGTGCTTTATTTCCTGTGTTCCCAACAATCTAGTGTTCGATCAGGCCATTTCATATTTGATCAGTTTGAGATTGTGCATAGAGATGTGCATAGAGACAGATGCCATGCTCAGTCTCCCTGTCCCTTTGTGCTCCCACCTTTCCCTTCTGCTCACTTACTCAGAAATTCAAAAGTGCAAGCAAAGGAACATTTTCCTAAAGTAATTATGCCAGAGGCTATGATTCCAGCTCAAAGAGAAATAAGGCTGGACCCAATCTGTGCATTTCTGCACACCAGGCAGCAGCTGCTTATCATCGACCTTCACTTGAATATTTTTTCTTGATTGCATTCCTTTATTTTTTTGATTCTTTCCTCAAGAAAAAGGCAGAGTAGAGAAAAACAGAGAGGTGGGGAGGAAATGGAGGAATAGAAAGGTGTGGGGGGAAAGAGAATAGCAAGGGGAGATAGAATAGAAAGGGGAAAGAGAGAGACAGAGAGAGAGAAAGACAGAGAGACAGAGACAGAGAGACAGAGAGAGACAGAGACAGAGACAGAGAGAGACAGAGAGAGAATCATTAGGGCCATGGGCAGCTTAGATCGCTGAGACTGGTGACATGTGAGTGTGGTGTGGAGAATCACATTCTATCACCAAAGTGAAAACTCATGAGCCTGCTTTGCTTCTGTGCATTCAAACGTGTGCCAACTGAGCACTGGGCAATTTTGCCAGATTGCCTATATTTGGCTTAATTCTACAGTTAGGCACTGTGAAGAAGACAGCTATCTTTCTCTCATTCAGCCTGAGTGTGTGAAACAAGAAAAGACACAGCCACAATGAACCCTTTACAAATTCAAGAGGACTTTTTTTTATGTGTTTCAGATTCAAACTATTGAAGAAAATAAAATCAGGTCAGGATGGAGGGAATAAGTGTATTCTTATATAACAGTCTTCATTCAGCATCAGAATAAAAGGCAAAATCTAGATGTTATATTCATGATTTTATTGTTTATATTATAGAATTACACACAATAGTTGAATTTTTTTATTTCTAACTTTTTCTTACAGTTGAACTTATCAAATAAGTTTCCTAGTGAAATTTGGACATAGCAGTTTCCATAAACAGTTCCATATTAAGCAGTATTTTCCAGAAATTAGAGATTATTACACAATTAACTGTCTATAAGATGATGTTACAACAGGTATCAAAAATCTTAAAATTTTTATTGCTTGAACACAAATTATATTTCCAAGATTGTTTTAAATTCAGGTTGGTACAATGTTGCCTTATTTGGAACAGAAAAATAGTTTTAAATCCTAAACTAAGAAAGTAGTTGAGGAAAGGATTTTTATATTCATGCAACAAAATACATAGCCTTAATCAACCATATTACAAAGTAATATTTATTGTGGTGGAGGAATGCTCATAAAACATGAATACTGATGGAAGTAGCCCACAGAGCTGGTAAAATAGCCAATTTTGCAAAAAAAAATGTAGAAGAATCTGTAAGTGCAGGAGTTTATATTCAGCAAAGTATGAAGCATTATTTTCTTTCATGCTTTTCTGTTTTCTAAGTCTATTCTTTGGGTGATTTTTATATGATGATATACTTCCATAAGTGCTACTAAAATGATTAATTGATATGCAAAAGACTTTCTAACACCCAATGATTTGATTAAAGTTAGATGCTGTGTTTCGTGTGACCCTCCTTGGGCATGGGTAGAGGTACATTTAATGAAAAGACTCTCCCAGCTGTCTCAGACTTGCACAGCTTGAAGATTACACATGTAAAATGACAGATTAGAATATACTATGACCCTTAGGAAGAACAGTCTTCCCTTCAGGTTTGTAATCTTGTCTGTTACTCATTACCAGATGCTCATATATAATGAAAACAGTCACAATCAATGAACTCATGAAATGACAGGCACTGTTATAGTGCTGATAATGAGGAGAGGGGTCTCAGTTTAAATTGGCAACCCTAACGCTATATTTCCAAATTCTGATGCAACTGAAACCTCAACTGTCTCATATAATGGTGTATGTATTTATAAATACACACAGAAGTGTACGATAAAACAATGTTTTATAGTTGGAGCAAGTAAGCAGCTGGATATCACTTTGTTTGATTTGTACAGAAGAGTGGAAATTTAAACATAAACTGAAATGACTACTCTTTTGTTTAGCTATCATATACTGTTTCTTTATCACAGTCACATGCAATTCGTTGGAAAATACTGAGGCAATAACAAACACAGCACCAAAATCCATTATTGTAAGGCTCCAGTGCCTAATCCTTATATTGGTGTCCCTTAGAATCAAAGTGGAACACTTCCTACAGCCCACTTTTTTTCCTCTACAAAGATCGTTTAAGGTGATTCGAAATAAGTATTCAAATGAACAGTCACATACAAAAGCTCTTTATGTACTCCCAGTCTGTCATAGGATGAATAATCTCTGAATTCCCTACCCCTCAATCTTACTAAACCCAGAGACTACACATGGCACACGTTCCTGTTGGCTTGAGCTTGACAGGAATAAATAAATTCAACTTATTTAAAATAGAAATCACAGAAACATTTGAGGTTTGCATTGGGCCTCACATTTTCTAACGTAGCATGAAACGAAAGTATGTTTTTATGACACAGTTTGTATTCTATTCATATTTGAGAGGAATCCTTTGTTGCTGCTGATAATTTCTTTTCCACCTTTGTGAAAATAGCCAGTCATGACAAAATGCTTTCAATAAAGAGGTTGAGTCCAGCAAAAGTGCCAACGAATCACTGGGAAATGTGAAAGTGTCATATTCTTTTCATCACATTTCTGATTTCACACAAGGAAAAACATGACCACGTTCTAGTTAAATATCTTAGCATTGATTGCAAGATATTAGAGAATGGCTGTTAATACAAGTTGTTATCAGATTACCAAGCACTTGCGATGTTTGCTAGACTGACAATTTTACATCTGGCACACTGAAATATATTCTGCTTAGCAACTAACATTAAGGAGAAGAAAACTTTCTATGTCATAGTTGTAGAAACAGGTGCAAGGGATCTGCAAAAAGAATTTATTCTGAAAGAAAGATAAAAACAGTCTTCCAATGAGCAGCTTGCAAGTCAAGTATGTTATTTCATCTAATAACTAAAGCAAATGCATTTATCAGTTTCTAAAGAGTTGTTTGCATTTCAACAAAAATAAACTTAGCATTCAACAACCAGGAACAACTCGATCAACTAATTGAGTTAGAGTAATTTTTCTCCAAAGGACATTTTATTCTTGTTATGATTACTACCACTATTACTGTCATCTGTTATATTTCAATTCCTCTGTGCTAGTAATAAGTAAGCTGATTTGTTTAATCTTTTGAAATATTTACCCTAACATAGACTATAAGAAAATTAGGCAAAGTTAGAAGGTATTTTTATTTCTATTTTGTAATATTGATATTCTAGACTTTTAATTCTAGACCCCTTCATGAGCCAGCATGTAACAGCCATATTCTTAAGTAACTCAAAACTAGAGAGAGACATTGTGATTTTTCTTGATGATCCTTGCAATGTGCTTTAAATCTAAGTTAGGCAGTGTAGTTCCCAAAGTGTCAGCGGGGAGGAAACAAGTCTGCAGTGGTTCCTAAATCCAAGAGCACAGCTTATTCTACTTTTAAGCCAAGTGAAAGTTTTCATGTTTCATTTTTATAGCTCTTTTACTTCATATTGGTTTGGACAGTAATGAAGCTTCATAAGGTAATTTATTGCTGAAATATTTAAATTGTACTGTAATCTGATATAGAACTATACAATTTTTTTTTCGTACCTGGAATCGAACTCACAGCCTCATGCTTGTCAGGCAGGCGCTTTGCCCCTGACCTGTAGCCTTGCTTTCTTTCTGTTTGAAAATACGGAAGATATTTTTCCCCACTTAAGATGGTCAAATGATTATTTTCCAAGTAGTAACCAGTGAATACAAACAAATGACAATTTGAGATTTTGTTTCTCTTTCTAGCCTCTCTCAAACATTTCTCATTTCTTCCCCCCCAGTTATCCAGTTTTGAGTCAAGTACAGTTATCAGCCTGATACAGAAACTCTGCAAATATAATTCATTTATTTAGTGGCCTCTGTCTTTCCTCTAGGCAACTAAAGAGAAACAATGGTTTGGTTTCTTTTCCACGCCATTCTTTTGCTCAGTGGGAATAAACTGGCCTCTGAACCTCTACCCCAAGCCCGCCACTTTCTAACCCTCTGAGTTTAATGTGAGCAGGACAAAAGGATTGATGTGCCTGGCATGCCTTCTCCCACTCCCTGATGCACAGCTGGAAGCAAAGGCAAGAAAGTTCTGCTCACAGACCACACAAAGTACTCCCTACCAGGCTGCAGCTGTGACAAACCAGCAATTCCTCCCCTGACACCTAAGGCACATATTTCATAGGCCAAGAATAGATATGCTTACACTGATGAAGAGCGGAGACCGACAGAACTGCTCTCATGTGGCTAGGGGCTCAGATGCACGAAGATGTCAAGAGATCCGGTTTTAATTGAAATGCAAGCATTCGCCATGTGGATTGTACACATGACTCATTTTACCTTATACGGTCAATAGTATATATTTTGATAATGGTAAAAAAGAACAATGGAACAGAGATTATGAATGGGAACAATAACTTATCAAGAACTCTAGAAGAGAATGCTATCCAGTGAATACTATGAAAAAACATGAGAGCTACACTTTTAATCAATCATTGCAGAGATTTAATGTTAATTTAAAATTATTCCACAATTGATTTTTATCTTGTTCTCTTTAATGAGCTGATAGATTTTCTTATAATAGATGTGTTAACGACTGATACACACTTTGGTATTTCTGGTTTCTAGTTTGGCATCAGGATCACATTTTTGAGAAAGTCTAAGTAGTAAAACTATAGCAATATTTTTTATTGCTTCCCCAGTATAAACACTGAGAACTGACTTACCTTCTAACTGATGGAGAGAGATCAAAGAGGACCTATACCATAATTTAACTTTAAATGAGGGTTTGTCGGAGATAAAAATTAGAATAGTAGGTCAATGCTAATCTACAACTTACTTAGACTTTCTCCTTTCCACAGTTTAAGGGTTCCATTTGCAAATTAATTCAGATGTTGACTTGGAATAAAAGCCAAGCTCCATTAAAAAAGAGTACTTATTTTAATTTCTAACAGGTCTGTACCTTCTCTTGACAAAATACAAGACCTCCTTATCTGCAAACTCGCTGCTGGCATATGAAGCTGGATTAATCTTGATGAGTTGGCTTTTGTCTTCACGCAGCCTTTTCATGTAAATGTTTTTAAGGTGAGCATATTACAGGATAAAACGTAAATACATTCTTTGTAGTGTGAGACATGTCTGGCTTCACTATTGGGAATGGAATGCACTTGGATATTGTCTGTGCTCTCCACAAAAAAGGGATTTATAGTCAAGAGACTGCTCTTTCCTCCCTTACATGGATCAAATATCACTCTGCTGGGGCCACACACTTTGCCTGCATGTAAAATAGGCTACATAAACAGAGGTGATATGAAAAAAGCTTATCTTACCTAGCTGCATATTGTTGGCTAATTGATGATTAATAAATGCTGTATTCAAGATCATTGCAGTCCAAGTCTGGATAAACTTGATATTCAGCTTCTGGATGGTGTGCGAACAACTTCTAGGTGACTTTCACACCAGAGAGATGATAGGTGCTTCCCTTAGAGGCTTCAGGTTGACCCAGGAGCATTGAGAGCATCTTCAGGAAGCTTCATCTCACTGGATGGATGCAATCAATTGGGGCAGGTAGAGGGAGCAGATTTGGAGCTGCTGCTCTGAAGGAATTAATTATAAAAGCTAAGTGTTTCTTAAGCTTTGCCACCGGTTTGACATAGCTATAGCCACTTTGTCTCCTTTTTTCAAAGAAGAGACAAAGAACTTAAGTGTCAGAAACTGTCTCAGAGTAGAGCACAGAAGGTCTGCTGAGGGAGAGCAGCAGGAGACTCAGAGCTGTAGCTTCCCTCTGGATGGGGTACATGCTTTGGGTCAGCACCTCTTGCCCTAGGTATCCTCTGGTTGCCTCATAAACTTCAATACCATCTCATTCCCTCATATATGACCACTTTTATCTACTTGGATTTTATTGCTGAAATTTGGTTCTATTCAGTTTTTGGATCTTTGTCATTAAAATTCACTCTTGCGCTCATTGATTCTCTGGCTTATGGATTTTATCAAAGAGCCTTGCCACTGGGTTCTTTTCTGATCATTTTAACGTGAAATATTTCTTCCTTCTTGTCTGCCAGCTAATCAAGCACCTAAAAACTACTGGCGTCAGAGCCTGCACAGGGAACTCCCATGCAAGACCAGTTGATCTGGTGATCCTGAAGTCATGGGAGTGTCATGGAGCAATGAGTGTGTGTGACAGTGCCAGAATATGTGCGGATGAATAAGAGGATTGTGAACACATGAGAATGAATGTGTGAACGGGGAGAAGTAAGCACAACAGGAAAACCTTTATTGGTAGCAAAATCTGAGAGAGACCATATGCCACTAGATTGTTTGATTGAAGAGAAAGTGACTTGGGTTCTAGTTTAGATTCTGATAGCTTCTAAATGTGTGACATAAAGAAAGCTACTTTCTGCTTCTGGGATCACAATTTTTATATTTTGCTGTTTTGAGAGCTCAGAATTGAACACAGAGCCTTTCACATACTAAGTATGTACTCTACCACTAAGCTACCTTTCAGCCTTGTTATATTTGAGAAACATTTAAGCAGGAAATGCTAATTATCCTGATTTGATCATTAAATAAGTACAATTAAAATAAGTACAATAAATAAGTACAATTAAAATATACAAAGAAAAATGAAATTGTGTAAAGTACTACAGACTGCATTTCCTATAAAAAGCACTATAAAATCATGACCAGAAGAATTCTGGGAAGATGGTGGAGTGGTGAACAGCAGAGAAACAGCCTTTCTGAGATTTGGTATCCAGAAGGAGGAGGGAAGTGGGGCTCCTGGATCCAGTAAGGATCCCATGTAAGAACTGAAGCCCACAGGGAGACTGAAGAGAGAGAGACTTCAATTCAGGAAAAGGAAGTGGCAAGCAGAAGTTTCTCCCTGATCCTTTCCTTATTCCCTTTGTGGGAAGGGAGGCTTTAACCTGCAGATGCATGATGACTGCTGGCAACCCCAGAGGCCTCCACAGGTAAGTGTACCAGTGGAATGGAGCAGTGGATGCAATAGACTTCAGTGAATTATTTAGGTTGGACATCCTCCTGAAGAGGCAGTTACCTAGTACCCATCTCAAAGACGGGCCATTGAAGTCAGAACTCAGAGCGGCTATGGGCTGGCTTCGTATAGTGGCTTCCAGGGTCCAGGTCAGGGAGCCTAATTTGAGCCAACAGAAGGCACAAAGAGCGTTTCAAGCTGAACAAATTGAGTTACAGCCTTACAGAAAGAAACAAGCCTGCACTGCAGTGGAACTAAGGACACAGGTCTGCTGGCATTATCCACTGCCCCACCATAAATCTATGGCTGGTTTGCTGGGATTAATCAACATGGATTTGGGTTCTATCTGCCCAATCTGTCTACCAGTGACAGCAGAGATACAGCAGAAGTGGACATTTTTTTGCTTTCATTTTTTTTGTTGTTGTCAATTTGTTTTCTCTTCCTTCTGTCATGATTGTTTTTTCTTTTCAT
The DNA here is from genome assembly GCF_034190915.1 of Cavia porcellus. Taxonomy (NCBI): domain Eukaryota; kingdom Metazoa; phylum Chordata; class Mammalia; order Rodentia; family Caviidae; genus Cavia; species Cavia porcellus. The sequence continues at coordinate 133,252,742 of NW_026947485.1, read as the reverse complement.
GAGTGTGAACATTGTTTCTAGTTTTTGTGCTGTTGTTCTGCTCTGTTCTTGTTTTTATTTCTTCCTGCCATATTTCCCTCCTGTCTTCTTCACTAGTTTCCCAAAGTTCACATGAAATTCCTTTGACATCCAACCTTGCTTCTGATATTTTCTTCTACTTCTCTTCCTCCTTCTTCTTCCTTTTCCTCCTTTTCTTTTTCACTACCCTCTTCGTTGTCTTCATCTTCATCTTCTCCTTCTCCTTTTTCTTCTCCTTCTTCCTCCTCCATTTTTTTTCTCTTAACCCCTTCTAAATTTTCTCTGTTGAGTAAAATGGCCACATTGAGAGCATATTTACTGTATATAAATTTCTGGTTTGTTTTAAGTTTAGTTATATAGTCACACATATAGTTTATATGTATAAAGGTGGCAAATTAATAGTTACTACAGTTGGTTAATTTTCAGGTTGTTTTTGATTCTATTGTTATTGCTGATCATACTACTTTAGCCTAGGTAATTGTTCTAATCAGTTGTTCTTTCTGCTTTGCCAAGACTGTGGTTTTCTAAGGCTGATGAACAATGCTATAGGCCAGTGCCAAAGAATCAGGGGCTGGACCAAATAGTTAGCAAATTCTCATCCCCATTGTATTAAAGAGGTAAGGTCTTGCAGCAGACTGAAAACCCAAAAGCCAGGAACATCTAAGTGTTGTAAATACTAGCAGTAAAACTATTTGCCATAGGTAATTTCAAGCATTAACCCAGGAATTAAATTAAAAAAGAAACAGAGAGAGAAAAAGAGAAGACACTTAAGCAAGATACAGTCCCAGACTTCTAGATCACCAAACGCAAACCTAGGGGGCAATGAGATGGAGCAATCTGAAAGCTACCCACCTGCAATTTCTGAAGTGATAACAATGGTAATAACAAAGCAGATTAATGAGGCTCTAGAAAAAATCAGATGAGAAATAATTTCTCAGAGATGACAACTACAGAGATGGAGACCATAATGAAAGACATGGTTAGTGACTTAAAACAGATATAAAGTAAAAAAAAAAAAATAGAGGAATTTAGGAAAATGAATCAATGAATCAAAGAGAATCTGTTTTTTTTTTAAAACAGACTAAATAAAATCAACAAGCCCTTAGCCAATCTTTTTAAAAAAAAAGGAAAGAAAAGACTGAAATTAGGGTTTTGAAATCACAACAGATCCTGCAAAAATCAGGAAGATCATCAATGCTTAGTATTAGAACCTGGATTATAGTATTATGAAAAACACAGAAGAAATAGATTACTCTGATGCCAATAACAGAGAAGGATGCAGCCAACAAAAAAGAACTACAGGCCAATCTTCCTTCCAATCCAGTTATTTCCCTTCTTGGTATCTTCTTGAAAGAAGCAAAAATACTGTACTACAGCGCTTTATGCATACCTGTGTTTATAGCAGCACAGTTTATAATATTCAAATCTTGGAAACAACCCAAATGTCCATCAACTGATGAATGGATAAAGAAGTTGTGGGGTTTTTCAATACAGTGGAGTACCACTCAACCATAAAGAAGGATAAACTTGAAACATTTCTAGCTAAATGGATGCACCTTGAGACCATACTTTAAAATTTTTTATTTTAAAGATAATAATGCAGAATAAAACCAATCAAAACAAATCAGGACTTCACAACATTACAAAATCAACAGTAGTTACAATAATGCCTTTTGATGTCTTCAAAATAGCTTCAGATAACTTCAGATATAGTGAAAATCGAACAGAACAGAATGGAATAGAAACAATAAAAACAAAACAATGAATGCAATAAAGGACTTCAGAACAGGCCTATACTAAATCCAAAATTGCTACCATAATATATCTTGCTATCTTTGAAACAGTTGCTTCTGCCTTCAGATTTGACATAATCAAACAAAACAAAAGTGAATAAAATCCAAATCAACAAAACTGTGGAAGTGATATAGGACTTCCAAAACAAGATCATAGGGAATCAACAATGGCTTCAACTCTCAGAAGGAGACCCCCCAGATGTCACACTGCACACTACTATCCTCTGAATCTAATATCAGTTCACTCACCATAGACCTGCAATGTTAGTGAAACACCAAAGCACCACAGGCATCCAATTGCACTTAATCTCCGTAACTATCATTACAAACTGTGTTTCTCCAGATAAGCTTTATTATGGGGACATGGGGTGGTGGGGGGGATGGGGGGGTGTTGGTACTTCTTGTTTGCCAGCCCATGCCAGAAGGGGGTGGGGTCTTTCTGTTCTGGTCTGTTGATGGTCCATTCATGATGCTGGTTCCCAGACAGGGTTTGCTTGCTGATATGGCTTTGTTCTCTCTACCCCTGGTCCATTAATGGCTGAGACCACAATGTTAAGTGAAATAAATTGCACACATGTGCAAATACTACATTGTTTTAAAATTTTCTAAATTTTAAAATGAAAAATTCTTACAGAATTTCAAAACACTGATGATGTGAGTAACTGAAAGTGTAGATAAAGACCAAAATGTATAAGAGATGTTACAAAATAGAGAGAAAATGTTCAAATGGGAAGGGGAATTAGAGGGAGACAGGGAGAAGAAGCAGGAAAGAAAAAAATGGAAATTAAATTTTTGTAAATAAGGTGGGAAAGAGGGATAGAAAGGAGGGTAGGGTGATGGTAAAAGAAAAAAAAAAAAAAGAACCAAGATATATCATGTACAGGTACAAATTCCCTCTGATGAATGTGACCATTAGGTATGTTTAAAATGTACCAAAAATCTGCATGATCATTATTCTTCTCAGTTTGCCTAATTTTGATTAGAAGTTGAACAGAAGGCTAGATTCAGCCAGAAAAGTTTGAGAAACACCAAGATAAGTCTAGTCCCATTTCACACCCTTTTGAGGTTGCCATTAAAATATTGCATAATTTGGGGTTGCCATTAAAATTATACATAATTTATGCATAAAATAATACATAAAAAAGATTCCTGGCTATGCACTGAGTGAGAAGAAAACATCTACCACCATAATACCCAAAGCAACACAAGCTCCCCAGTGTTCTTTCTTTGGTCCCTTGACTTGAAATTCTCTCTTTTAAATTCTCCTGTGACCCAAACATAGAACATGCCTTTTTTTCTTGATTTAAAGGTTCAACTCTTGAATAAAAGGGAATTGGTTGGATAGGAGACACTGCATGCTATCTTAATTTGAGAGTAAATGGAACATGGCCCCGAGTGGCCTCCAACAATTAATACCAAGAAAACAAGCTGCATGTGCCTTACCTCTTCCACTGACTGTATTGACAGCATTCATAGACAGCCAAGCAGAAGTCAGGCCCGAGAAGAAACAAACACCAGGTGATTTCTTACTTGGCTGCCAAAGCTAAAGCACAAATTAACTGCAGCACTGCATGAAAATTCAAACCCAATACAGAGAAAACTGAATGTGTTATCTGTTTTACTAAGAAATAATTGATAAGTTCCCATGCTAACTTAGGATGTGTAATGGGGTGATCAATTTATAAACAACTTAGATAGCAGACAGAAACAGGTTTGTAAAGGATACATGTAGGAAAATTATAACTCCCATGTGCACCAATAGAAACATGGATTGAAATGACAGAGGTCTCTTGAGACCAAGTAGAATAAACAAAATGAAGATCTAGGAGGCTGAGCGCAGAGATTTAGAGGTTGCCACAATGTCACCAGCAGTATTGGTCTGAATGTCATTTCCTTCCTCCCAAACTGATGTTTTTTCCACTACTGTCTGCTGTTTTCTACGTCATGCTTCAGAAACATCAAATACTTTCTCTGGGTGGAGTTTTCAAGTGGAAATTAGAAATTAGAGTTTTCAAGTAGACATGTGGTACTTCCACGTGTCTTTTTAAACATTCCGTCTTTGGTTTGACATCTATTCTCCTAGCCTGATTTCCCCCTGTCTCGGAACTGCAAGCTTCCCTCAACGCGGCATATTGCTCCTGCATGCTCTTCCTCAGAGACTCTCTCTTTCTGAACATCTTGCTCTACTTTCTATCTTAGTGTTCACTTGATTTCTTTTCTATGTCCAATCATATGGTGGCATCTCCAGCTTCCAAAATCTTCACAGTGTATTGCAATTTTCCAGAGTTTCAGAGATTCATCTATAGACGCAGTTCTTAAAGTAATAGTTCCCAGGTCAGCAGTGTCTCTTACCTGGGAATGTACTGGAAATAGAAATTCTCAGGTTTGGACCAGGCCTACTTTGTTGGCAACTGAAATCCCAGCCCAGCATGGTGTGTTTGGGTTCAGCCCTAGGGAGCTTTTGTCCTGCTCCAATTTGAGAACCCAGTGATCTGCATTATTTTTTGTTAGCATGAAATTAAGGTCCAGAGTTTGGTGTAGTACTCCTTGTGCCCAACTTATGTATTCTGGCTGTGTACTTCAGCCAAAATCCTGACATTGCTGTACTTAATAAGCCTCGTCTTTAAAATAAAGCTAATAGTATATTTTTCCTAAGAGATTTGTGGTTGTGAGAATACAATGATACAAGATGTATATACAATTTATGTACCATGGAGTAAAATCTAGATGTAATAAAAATATTAATATCTCCTTTCATATGCTATTTCTGTACATTAAACATGGAATAAGTCATTTTTCCTCCCATATCATACATACCATATCATACATACTTCCCATATCATACAAGCATTTTTATTTTTATTTTAAAGAGAAAAAAACCAAACAAAATAAAACAGAATAAAGCCAATCAAAACAAATTAGTGTAAGTGGCACAGGACTTCAAAACAATAGGAAATCAATAATGGTTACCATAATGCCTCTAGTTGTCTTCAAAATAGTTGCAGATAGCTTCAGACATAGTAAACATCAAACAAAACAGAAAAGAATAGAACCAATGAAAAGAAAACAATGAACGCAATTAAAAGACTTCTAAACAAGATAATAGTAAACCCAAAATGGCTACCACAATATATCTTGTTACCCTTGAAAAAGCTGCCCATGCCATAGGATATAACCAAATTAAACAAAACAAAACAGAATAAAACCCAACTCAACAAAACAATGAAAAAGATACAGCACTTCAAAACAAGATAATAGGGAATTAACAATGGCCACCACCTTTAGGAGGAGATCCCCATAGATGCTACATTACATATCTGTTATCCTCTGAATAGATAATCAGACCACTGGCCCTAGACCTGCAAAGTCAGGGAAACACTAAACACTACAATCATTAAATTGTATTTTATGTCCATGATTCACAGAGTATGTTTTGCCAGATCAGCTGGTCACATGGCACGGGTAGGAGATTTGGCTTTTGTTTCCCAGCCCATGCACTGGAAGGAGATGGCACCTGACTCTCCCCGCAGTGGCCTGCGCATGGCACTGATTCACAGGGAGGACTTGTTTCTTGTTGACTTGTTCTCTTTCCCAACTCCATACCATGCTCTTTAAAAAATTGTAAGCCATATTAGTCAATGGAGCAACTATATCAATAAGGTAAATTATATTCTAAATCTGAGTTTGGTATTATCCATTTGTATGACATTAATTTTATGTTTGCATTGAAAATAGTTACATGAATATGAAATTTGGCTGAAAGCATGTTATTACCACATAGAGCTAAATCCAGAAATGGGTTTGCAAGTTTGTTCTTGTAGCAGATGATATCCCTAAAGGAGAGCATCTATCTGCTTACTGCTAATCACTAAGTACCTTGATCGCTTTTAGTGTAGGAAAATTGTAAACTTTCCTGTTCAGAATGATGTTGATGCGAAAAAAGCAAGCTGAATCAATGGAGCAGAACTCCACAAGCAACTCTTTAAGTCTAAACACTTACTATTTTTCTTACAGGTAAATATAATTTAATATTAATTGATATTGCTAAATATGTGCTCACAATTGCTGTTACATTTTTAATATCATAAAAATCTAATGAAATGAGGTCATCTTATTTCACACATAAAATGACCCACATAATAGATGTATGTGTGTGTATATGTGTGTGTGTGTGTGTATCTCCTCCCCCAATACTGTGTAAGTTAAAGTTGTGGAATCTGATCACCTTTATATAGGGTCTCCTTTTCCAACACTAAAAATTCAGCTCTTTTTCTCCTAAGCAGGGTTTTCAAACCTTTAAAAAAGAACATATGTTATGTGCTTATTAATAAATAAAAATACTGAACATGTCATTACTGTAAAAATGAATGGTGCCATAATTAACACAGAGATTTCTATGTAATACTTAAATTTTCAGTAAAATATCATTGTGCAAGAATGGCTTTATGGTGGTGAATGGACATTGCAATTTTAAAGCTTGTGGAGCTAGGTATAGTGCATTATGTTCTTAGTGAAATGGTTCTGATCTACAGAAAAAACAAAAAAATAGCTCACCTGGAAGGAGATTTTTAAAAATGCAGGACAGAAACTGTATGCAAATAGCTTTTGTGTGTGTGTGTGTGTGTGTGTGTGTGTGTGTGTGAGAGAGAGAGAGAGAGAGAGAGAGAGAGAGAGAGAGAGAGAGAGAGTGTGTCTGTGGTGAAGTCCTCAGCTGTGAATATCTTGGGCATAAGGATATGCAATTATAGGTAGGGAAATATGGTGGTCATTAATTTAATTCCTAGTTGATCCAATTTCCACTCATATAAAAATATGCTTTGGGACAGTCATCAGGAGACCACTTTGACTTTAGTTTAAATGGGATTTCCTTTCCTTTAATAACATTTCAATTTTTTGCTAAAATATAGAAGAGTTCTATTGTATAAAACATTGCATAAACAGATAAACAAACACTTCACAGTTTTATAGTTTTATGGTTTTATAGTGTATCAACAAAGGGCATATGAACCAGTTTGTCACAGTGAATTCTAGGACAAAAAAATAAACATAGTAGAGTGGAAACCATGCAAAAACAAATCTAAAGATCAGATATGAAAATGGGAGTCTCTCCTTTTGGATGACATGATTTCAAGTGCAGGCCTGAGCTCTCTTCAGGCAACATAATTCTGGCTGCAAACCAAACTGTTTACTTCTAGGGAGTAAAGATGGAAATCAGACATCTCATTCTGATCCCAAGGCACTTATTAAGATGCCTATGACTCTTTTTGGCCCATTCTTCTTCAATGGGGTTAATTGTTAATGCTTTTTGATAAAAATCTCAGAATAAAGAAACTGTGTTTGAATTTGTATTTGGAAATTATACCTTTTTAAAAATAACAGAGCCACTGTTCAGATTGAAACAGTGAGATGCTAATGGAATCAAAGGGCTCAAAGAGATCTGCTATAAAATAATATGTTTATAAAGACAAATAGTTCCAGACAGACTTAATAGCTTTTTCAATAGAATTAAAAATGCAACGAGCAATGAATGTACCTTAACACACATATATTTATATTTTTGTAATCCATTTTATACAGTATCTCAATAAATCTTATTTGCCAACCTAATAAGCATTGGCCTTGCTGTATTCTCCGTCACATAGACTGAGAACTGGCTGCAAGACAGATCCTAATGACTCCGGGTAATGTGTGGACCATAGGGTCAGCGTGAGGTCTGGTTTAGTTAAATGTCTCTATTAGCAACCTGGAATAAAGAGTAAATAATTCTTGAGTGAAATAATATTACAATGACAGGCACATGAGCTGATGGGAGAACACAGTGAAGGTGGAATTGTACAAGCACCAATCCAAGCCTGGGATCGATTTGGAGGAGGTCGGTCACTTGGTCTTTCTGTGGTGGTTTCCCTGTGTGGAAAATGGAGATAACAGAACTGTTGTGGAAAAGTACAGATAAGATTTTATGATGTCAAACACAGAGCATTATAGTACTCCCCGATAACACTTGGTGCTTATCTGCTGCTTACAATCCTTGTTAGAAGTCATTCTTCACCATGGGTAAAGAACATAGGGTAAGGCCAGTGTCAGAGAAGAACAAAATAACATTGTCCAGTAATGATACGTCTGGAAGGTAGATAGCTAAAACACCCTGAGAACATGCTTTGACAAAAGGGGAAGGAAATTTAGAAAGCACAGGAGGCTGAAGAATACTCGCGGAATCTCTCATAAAGAACTATTAGCAGGCTGGAGATCAGTGACTTGCTGGGTCTGGGGATGGAAGTGGGGCATGGGCAGAGAAGAGACACCAAGGAGGGCTCCTATACTTTCTCTTTGTTTCCTTAAGATCTCTGGACAGGATACCTGCAGGAGCTAATTCTAGAGTATTCCTTAATTTTCGTTCAGGCTTTGTATCAGAAATTTTAGCTGTTTGCACCCAAAAGGAGAAGATAGGAGGCTCCTTCATGTAAAGTTGTGAGTGATGATATGGGAAGAGTCACCTCTATTCTGCTGTAGCTGCATTGTTGGGATCCATTTTCTCTGTGTATGCAGGGCAATTACCTGGGGTGTCAGTGCCCTTTTTCATAAACCAAGCTAAAAATAATTGACAGAGAAAAATTTTCAGTCAGAAATCTGATTACCACATAGATTGGAATATTTGTGAAAGTCAAAAAGCCTCTTCTCTCTTTTTTAATGAAAGACTTTCAGCAAACAAAATACAATTAGGAGATTATTGGTTCTTGCACAGTGAAGCTGGACTGCACCAAACAACCTAAGTTACAGTATTTTCTAAATATTTTGAGTACATTTCTGTTGATAATATGGATCCACATTTCAACTTAGACTCATATCAAAGTATATCAAAGATATCAAAGTAAATGCTGTGATCATGCCAATGTGAGAAATACTAAGGTTGTTGTCTTAGTTCATTTTCTATTGCTATAATACAGTTCCTGACACTAAGCAATTTTTTTATTTTAAAGAGAAAAAAATAAAAATAACAAAAAAAAGAATTTCAAAACAGGTTAGTGGTAAATTTATAATAATTAATACATTGTGTATTGTTGGCTTTGTAGCATTTATCAGGAGTACAAGACATAGGCATGATATCTTGTTCAAACAGTATTAGTACAAACCTTTCTTTTCAATGAACGAAGAAATCAGTAGTATATCTTAATTATGTTGGGTATAAATATATAATTTTCTATTTCTCTTTCCTCTATCATAGTTTGTCTTTTCTTTTGATCAGTTTCTTCCCCTTTCACAATATCTATTGTACATTTTGGATCTTATTTACTCTTTCAGTTTCTTACACAGTTTCTTTCACTTATTAGTGTGATCTTAAGATCATATATATATATATATATATATATATATGATCATATATATATTCTATTCCTTGTTTGATGTGCATTTGGGTTGTTTCCAAGATTTAGCTATTACAAATTGTGCTTCTATAAACATGGGTGCACACATATCGCTGTGGTATGATGTTTTTAATTCTTCTGGGCAGATACTCAGAAAGGGAAAAGCTGAGTCAATTAAGAGCTATAATTCTAGTTCTTTGAGGAGTGTCCATGCTGATTTCTATAGTGGTTGTACCAGTCTACACTGCCACCAAAGGGTGAGAACGATTCCTTTTTCCCTACAGCCCCTGCAGCATACATTATCAGCCGGTTCTTTGAAGATGACCATTCTTTCTGGAGTGAGATGATATATGTGTTGTTTTAATTTGCATTTATCAAATGACTAATGATGTTGAACATTTTTCAGGTATTTATTTGTCATCTGTATTTCATCTGAGAAGTACATATTCATCTTAGATTTCTATTTTTTGCATTGGGTCTATGAATTTGGGGAGTTTGATTTTTTTTAGTTCTTGATATATATATATATATATATATATAGTTTTTTTTTTAGTTCAAGGTGAAAGTCCTTTGTCCAAGGAACAACTGACTATAATTTTTTCTCATTCTGTGGATTGTCTTTTTACTCTGTTGGAGATTTCCTTTATTGTGCAAAAGCTTTTTAATAAGGTAAGATTCAAGTTGTTGATTCTTTGTAATAGTTTTCTTGCAGTCTGGGTTTTGTTGATGAAGTCTCTGTCTACATCTATACTTTGAAATTTTACCTATTTTTTCTTCTAGTAAATGAGGTATTTCTGTTTTAATATTTAGATCTTTGATTCATTTTGACTTTAGTTTAGTGCATGGAAATATACATGCGTGTAGTTTTAGTCTTCAGCATGTTCTTCCAGTGGCATTTATGAAAGAGGTTATCTTTCTTCCAGTGACCATGTTGGCTTCTTTGTCCAGGATAAAGTGGCTGAGTGTATTTGGGATTGTATCTGCTTTTTTTGTTCTGTCCCAATGATCCTCAGACTTTTTTTTTTTGCCAATACCATGCTTATTTTATCACAGTAGTTTTGCAGTATAATTTCAGGTCTGGGATTGTGATGTTGTTTGACTTGTGTTTTTTTCCTGGATTTTTAAAAAATTTTTTAGATCTCCTCTTGTTCCAAGTGAATTTTAGGAATGTTTCTCTAGATCTGTGAAGTATTCTAATGGTATTTTGATTGGGATTGTATTAAATCTGTATAGTAGTTTTGGGAGCAGGGTCATTTTTACAATGTTGAGTCTTCCTATTGTAGAGCAAGGGATATCTTTCTATTTTCTGATATCCTCTTTGATCTCCTTTTTAAGGGCACTGTGATTTTCACGGTGCAGATCTTTTATATCATTTGTTATATTGATTCCTAAAAATTTCATTTTTTATATGCTATTGTGAAGGGTATGCTTTCCCTGTGAGTTTGTTGCTTGTGTACAGGAATGCTATTGATTGAATCGTTAAAAACTGAAAGCTCTTACTCTAAAATCAGGAACAAGACAAAGGTGTCCATTATCACCACTCCTATTCCATATAGTTCTGGAAACATTAGACAGAGCAATTAGACAGAAAAAAAGGATAAAGATAGGAAAGAAGTTAGATTATCATTATTTGCATATGACACGATATTCTACATAGAAGACCCCCCCAAAACCACCCGCCAAAACTTGTAGATTCTATATCCAAATTTAGCATTATAGTGAGATACTAAGCAATTTGTGAAGAAAATCTTATATTGGTTCAGAGTTCTGGAAGCTAATGAGAACCTCATGCTGTGTCATTGCATGGAGGAAAATGGAAAGGCAAGGGAACTGTGTGGAAAAGGGAAAAGAGATCAGATTCTCCTTACTACTAGACCGTGTCCAGGACAGAGATATTATTCCATCCGTAACTGCTCTGCCCTGTGACTCAACTATGGCCCTGCCCACTGCTATCTTGGAGCATTCAGATTTCAACACAGGCTCTTTTGGGGGATGCACTGATGACACAGGAGTTAGCAAAGTGAATTGGTGTGTTTTTCAGGGTATTATACTCATTCTGTGATGGTCCATTGTAGACACTGGTGCTAAACTGTGTTACTTCTAAATGGACCCAGAATATTTATATTACTTACTAGATCTTTTTTCTGTATAAAATCTAAGGTTACATGGAAAATAGACCAGTCAGTTTCCTTCCCAATCAGCAAAGACAATGAAGGTAATTTGGAACCTGATTTTATAGTTTCTAAGTACAGCTTGTTTTTCATGGAGGTAATTAATGTTTATTTCCTTTATAATTTATATCATGTTGATTTCCAGAAAGTTTAAGGATTACGTTTTTGAACTGTCCATATATTGAAGGTTGAGGAAAAGCCTTTTAGAGTTTGTGATGTGACTAGATTGTCCCACTGATATTCTTGTGGAATTGAGACTGAGGTCCACCTCTTCCTCCTTTAAGATGTTGTTTTCTATACTTAGCTGCAGACATCTACTTATTTGGAAGACAGATAAAGCAATGTAAAACAAGGTTCAAATTTTGAGAAAACATTTCCTGTTTGCTTTAACAGAATAGTAAAAATGGTAGATCATTAGAAGGAGTCCGAGCAGGCAGCCTCAGCCAGCATATTAGGTTTCCCTTAGGTCATTTTTTTGTTGTCTAGAGTGTTGAAAGCCAGCACATCATCTCTGATGGTGTTCTTCGGCCTCAATCCATTCCATTTATAGAATCAAAGATCAAAAGAGTTATTTGATGTTCATCACTTATTTAAGACCCAACTTAATGAAGTGTGTTAGGGAGGATGGGATAGAAGACCCCGAAAGATATTCAAAAAATAAAAGCTCACAAAGAAGAAAGAAAATCATGCTACAGAAAAGCATGGAAAAGAACGAAGCTTTTGTTTTTGTTTTGTTTTTGAAATTCTTACAATGCGTCATGTGAAATTTAAGTGACAATTTGTGGCTAAGTTTTGCTTTGACAATTACTGCAGTTGTTTGTTAAAATGTTTTTATTCTGGGTTTTGTGGCCAAGATAAGTTTTGCCTATTTACCTTTTTTCTCAAAGAATGGTTAACATTCTGTCCTCTTCTTTCCTGATGGATGGCATCTTTTTCATCTTGATCATTTCTTTTTAAATTGAGATAGTAAAATAATTTCCTTTGAATGAGTTCAGTATGTGAGGCACATGGGGCCTGGGCTTATTCTGGGCTCACAATATTGGCAGAAGCAGAAAAATAGCCATACAATCAGGTTCCCAAGGGAAGCCCTAAGCTATGACTTTCCTAACACCTTAACATTCCTGCATTAATAATCCTCTCCACACCTTTACATTCCTGCATTAATAATCTTGTATGAATTTTGCTCCCACATATCTGTATGTCTCAAGGAAGCCTTAGATCACTCTTTTTAGAGCTTTTATTATCTTCTTGCTATGGATGCTACTGACTCCATGGAGTTCCTGGAAAGAGATAGGGGCATGGAGTTTATTTCTTTTTAAATTTTCATTTTTACTTCCTTATGAGTCTCATCAATTGACTCAGTCAGTTCATGGTGCTCTAACAAAGTACCTGAGACTGGAGTGATTTATAAAGTATAGAAACTTATTCCTTGTAGTTCTAAAGAGCACAGGTCTGAGATCAAAGTGTGTGAAGTTTGGTGTTTGGTGAGGATGCAGTGTCTGCTTCCACTGTAGGATCTTGGATGCCATCTTTTCATGTGGAGGAAAGGCTGGGAAGACAAGGGTCCCAGTTAGTTCCTGAACTTCAGCACTAAAAGCTCTTTTTTTTTTTTAAGAAATTAATACAGTTAATATAGTACATATGGTTATCTTCAAAGTAGTTGTTCAGATTACAAGATTTAGGCATGAAAAGAATGACCAATCAAACAATGAAAATATAAACTGTTCCTTTTGATAAACTAGCATATTAGTAGTATAGTTATCTATCTTGTATATATATATATATGTTGTATATACAAATATACCTATACATATATGTATATATATATATATATATATATGTATATGTATATATATAATCCTTTCCCTTCTTTTCTCCTTTCCGCTATCCCAGCTGTTGTTTCCTTTTGAGCATTTTGTTTTCCTTTCATAAGATATTATAAGATCACTAATTCCATTCATTGGAACTCTGCTCCTGAGACTTAATCACATTATAAACACACCATTTTTACCTTTAACATTATCCATCAGCATTTAATTTTCAATAGATAATTTTTGAAGGGACATACACTTTCCTTTTTTTAAAAATCTTATTTAAAGGGAACAAAACAAAATAAGAAAAGCAGTGTAAGGGTACAAGTAATACAGGACTACAAAAAAAAAAACAGTAAGAAATCACCAGTTAATAGATTACACATTGTCATCCTAGAAATAGTTGCTCAAGTCACAGAATCAAAGAATATCAAAGTGGACATTCAAACAGTGAGACTGCAAACAGTTGTGTTTAATGATCCAACAAAAACTCCGTAATATGGTCATCTATCCTAACACAGCTAAACAAACTTGTAGTTGTATACTTTAGAGCACTTTTTTTCCTTTTTTTTTTTTACAACAAAATCTACACATTTTGGGTTTTATTACTCCCATAGTTCTTATTACTTTTTTTTTGGAAGAAAATAAAATCAAATATGACAAAACAAAGCTGTCAGTCAAAACCAAGGATAGACATAGTACATGATGTAAAAACAGAGTACAAGGTAATCAACAATGGTTACCATAATGCCACTTGCTTCCTTAAAAAGAACTGCCTATATTATTAGGTATAATTAAGTTGAACAAAACAGTACAGAACAAGACCAATAATACTAAACATTGTAAACATTACAGGACTTCAAAAGAAGATAATAGTCAAACCAGAATGGGCATCATAGTGAGTCTTATTGCCTTCAAAGTAGTTGCCTATACCTTTAAACTTGATACTTTCAAACAGAGCAGAACAGTCTAATCAGTCAAAACAAGACAGTGGGAGTAATACAGGACTTCAAGTTAATAGGAAATCAAAAAATTTGCTATAATATATCCTGCTAATTTTTTTGATTTTTTCCCCTTAATTAAAAAATAATAAAAAAATTAAAATTAAAAAAATAAATATTTTTTTAATGAATAAGGAGGAGATTGAGATAAAAGAGGACATAGCAACATAACAATACAAGTCAAAGCATGACAGTTTCAGCAACTTAGTGCTTCACCACCAAATAACCTGACTTAGTAGTAGTTACCATAGTGTCTTTTTCCTTGAAGTATTTGAATATAACTTCAAATACGATAGCATCAGACATATCAAGACAGCGTGAAACCATTCAAGTGGAGGAAAGTATTACAAGATATTTAGAACCAGCTAACAGAAAATGAACAATGGTTTCTATATTATCTCTTTGCCTATAAAAATTTTTGCTTATACTATCACATATAATAAAATCCAGTAAGATACAACATGATAAAACCAATGGAGATAGAAGAGCAACAGTTTGGTAGGGCTTCAAAACAAGATGATATTAAATCAGCACTAGCTATTATGATGTCTTATTTTCTTCAAAATAGCTGTTCATTTCATCACAGGCAATAATTCAAGCAGCCCAGAATAAAGCCATTCCAATTAATGAGTGAAAGCTTTATAAGGCTTCAAGGCCACATAATGGGAAATCATGATTACCACATACTTTTATATATTTGATTCCATTCTTACACTAGGGAAACTATTCGGTATTCACACTTCTGAGTTTGATTTATTTCACTTATGAGTATGGTCTCGAGCTGCGTCCATTTATTTATAAATATCTCAATGTGATCCTGCTTTATAGCTGAGTAATACTCCATTGTATAAAAACACCACAACTTTCTTATCCATCCCTCAGTTTGATGGACACTTGGGTTGTTTCCAAGATCTGGCGATTAGAAATTATGCTGCTATAAATATAGATGTGCATATATCACTGTGGTATGATGCTTTCAGTTCTTCTGGGAATATGCCTAGAAATGGAATAACTGGAACAAAAGGGACTTCCAATCGCAGCTTGTTCAGAAATCTCCAGACTGACCTCCACAAAGGTTGTACCCGTCTACACTCCCACCAACAGTGCAGGAGAGTTCCTTTTTCCCCACAGCCTCTCCAGCCATCGTTGTTGTTGGTTTTCTTGATCCTGGCCATTCTTTCAGGAATGAGATGGAATCTCAGTGTAGTTTTAATTTGCATTTCTCTAATGAATAATGTTGGTGAACATTTTTTATGTATTTATTTGCCATTTGTATTTCTTCATCTGAGAAGTGTGTATTCATCTCAGATGTCCATTTTTGGATTGGATCTTTGAATTTTGGGTGTCTGAGTTTTTTTTTTTAATTCTTTATATGTTTTAGACAAAAGTCCCTTGTCTGAGGGGGAGTTCACTAAGATCTTTGACCAGTTTGTGGGTTTTTGTTTCACTATGCTGGAGATTTTCTTTTGACATGCAGAAACTTTTTAATACAATGTGATCCTTGTTATTGATTCTGGGAAGTATTTCCTGTGCGGTTTGAGTCCTATTCATGAATTCTCTACCTAACCCTATGTCCTCAAGGTTTCTACCCAATTTGTCTTCCAATAGATTTAGTGTTTCTGTTTTAATATTCAGATCTTTGACCCATTTAGATTTTAATTTAGTACGTGGTGATAGGCATGGGTCTAGTTTTCGTTTTCGGCAAACGGAGAGCCAGTTTTTCCAACACCATATATTAAAGAGACTGTCATTCTTCCAGTCAACCTGTTTGGCTCCTTTATCAAAGATAAGGTGGTTGAGTGTGTTTGTAGTTGTGGTTGAATCTTCTAATCTATTCCATTGATCTTCGGCTCTGTTTTGATTCTAGTACCATGTTGATTTTACTACTGTTGCTTTGTAATATAACTTCAAGTCAGGGATTGTGATGCCTCCTGCCTTGCCTTTGTTGCTTAGAACTGTCTTTGATATTCTTGGTCTCTTTTCACTCCAGATAAACTTTAGGAGTGATTTCTCTAGATCTGTGAGGTATGTTCATGGTATTTTTATTGGTATTGCATTGAATCTGTATAAGAGTTTTGGGAGAATGGGCATCTTCACAATGTTTATTCTTCCTGTCCATGAGCAAGGGATATCTTTCCATTTTCTGAGATCATCTTCAATTTCTTTTTTCAGTGTATTTTAATTTTCCCTGTATAGGTCTTTCACTTCTTTCATAAGAGTAATTCCTAAATATTTCTTTTTTTTTTGATTGCTAGTATAAAGGGTGTGGCTTCTCTTATTTCCCTCTCTGTGATTTTGTTGTTAGTGTATAGGAACGCTATTTATTTCTGAGTATTGATTTTGTATCTAGCTACATTACTGAATTTATTTATCGTATCTAAGAGTCTTTCAATGGAATTTAGGGTGTCTTCTATGTAGAGTGTCATGTCATGTGCAAACAATGATAATTTAACGTCTTCTTTTCCTATCTTTATCCATTTTATTTCTGTCTCGTCTAATTGCTCTGGCTAGTATTTCCAGTACTATATTTAATAGGAGTGGTGATAAAGGAGATCCTTGTCTTGTGCCTGATTTTAAAGTAAAGGCTTTCAATTTTTGGCCATTTGGTATGATACTGGCTGTTGGATTATCATAGGTGGCCTTTATTATATGAGATAAAGTCTATCTATTCCAATTTTCTGTAAAGTTCTTATCATGAATGAATGTTGGACCTTATCAAAAGCTTTTTCTGCACCTATAGAAATGATCATGTGATTCTTATTTTTGGCTTTATTGATATAGTGAATTACACTTATTGATTTACGTATGTTGACCCATCCCTGCATGCATGGAATGAATCCCACTTGGTCATGGTGTATAATCTTCTTGATGATTTGCTGCATACTATTTGCCAATATTTTATTGAGGAATTCTGCATCTGTGTTCATTAGGGAGATTCGTCTATAGTTCTTTTTTTTAGTTGAGTCTTTCTCAGGTTTTGGTACCAGAGTAATATTTGCTTCTAGGAATGATTTAGGAAGGATTGCTTCCCTTTCAATTTCACTGAAGCATTTGAGGAATGTTGGCATTAGGTCTTCTTTGTATTTCTTGTAGAATTCTGCAGTGAAACCATCTGGGCCTGGGCTCTTCTTTGTAGGTAAGGACTTAATTACATTTTCAATTTCATTAATAGAGATTGGGTTATGCAGCAGTTTTACATCCTCCTGACCTAGCTTTGGTACTTCATATGTTTCTAGGAATCTGTCTATTTCTTCTGTGTTATAAAACCTTTGAGAGTAGAGGTTTTTGAAATAGGTGTTGATGATCTTCTGTATTTCTATAGAGTAGGTAGTGATTTAGTCTTTTTCATTACTTATTCATGAATTTGAGCTTTTCCTTCCCTTTTTTCAATAAGGTTGGCAAGGGGCTTATCAATTTTATTTATTCTTTAAAGAACCAACTCTTTGATTCGTTGATTCTTTGGATTGTTTTCTTAGTCTCTATTGCCTTGATTTTTGCTCTGATTTTTATAATTTCCTCTCTTCTTTTGGCTTTTGGCTTGACTTGCCTTTCTTTTTCTAGCTGTTTGAGGTGTAGCATCAGGTTATTTATTTGTATTCATTCTGTTTTCCTGATGTGGGAACTCAGTGCAATTAATTTTCCTCTGAGGACGGCTTTCATTGCATCCCACAGATTCTTTTAAGTTGTATCTGTATTTTCATTTTCTTGTAGGCATTGTTTAATTTCTTCTTTAATTTCCCCTGTTACCCATTGGTTCCTCAAGAGTGTGTTATTCAGTTTCTATGTGTTTGTGGGGTTTTTGCATTACCTTTTATCATTAATTTCTAATTTCAAAGCACTATGATTTGATAACATGCAAGGGATGATTTAAACTCTTTTGCATTTATTTAAATATGTTCTGTGAGCTAATATATGGTCTATTTTAGAGAATGACCCATGTACTGCTGAGAGAATGTGTATTCTGACGTTGTTGTGTGGAACACTCTGTATATGTCTCTCAAGTCCGTTTGTTCACTGTTGTGATTCAGTTCTGTTATTTCTTTGCTGATTTTCTGGCTGGTTGATCTGTCCCTTGGTGTCAATGGTGTATTAACATCTCCTGTTACAATTGTGTTACTGATAATTTGATTTTTCATTTCTGTTAATACTTTTTTTATATAACTGGGTACTCTGGACTTTGGTGCATATATATTTAAGATAGTTATCTCTTCCTCTTGGAGTTTTCCCCTAACCAGTATGTAGTGACCTTTTTTGTCTTTTCTGATCATTGTTGGTTTAAAGTTCACATTGTCTGCAAACAGAATGGCTACTCCTGTTTTTTTTTGGATTTCTGTTTTGTGAAGTATTGTTTTCCATCCTTTGACTTTCAGTCTGTGAGTATCCTTCTGGGTTAGATGGGTTTCCTGTAAACAGCATATGGTTGGATTTTGTTTCTTGATCCATTCTGCTAGTCTGTTTCTTTTGATTGGTGCATTGAGACCATTTACATTAATGGTTATAACTGTTATATGCTGGTTTATTCTTGGCATGTTATCTTTCTGCTGTTGCATTTTTATCTTTCTGTTCTGTTTAATTATCTGCTTTGCTTAGTGGTTTTTTTCCTTTGTGTATCTAAACTGTCTTTCAATATTTTTTGTATGGTTGGCTTTCTGATCATGGAGTTCTTCAGCTGTTCTTTGTCATGGAAGTATGTTGTTTCACCATTAATTTTGAATGATGGTTTTTCAGGGTACATCAGTCTAGGTTGGAAATCATTTTCCTTTAGGATCTGGAATACTTCACTCATGCTCTTCTTGACTTTATTGTTTGTCCTGAGAAGTCTGCTGTGATTCTGGTAGGTTTTCCTTTATAAGTGATCTGTCTTTTCTCTCTGACAGCTTTTAATAATCTATTATTGTCTTGGATTTTTGGCATGGTGATTATTATATGTCTGGGTGTAGTTTAATTTTGGTTACGGCTATTTGGAGTTCTATATGCTTCACTGAACCTGATGTTGTTTTCTGATCTAATGCTTGGGAAATTTTCAGCTATTTCTTCTCTAAATATCCTCTTGATATCCTTTATGTTGTCCCCTTCTTTTTCATTAATCCCTATCAATCTTATGTTGTTTTTCTTTGTGTCATTTTGCAGCTGTTAAATTATTTCCTGATTCTTTGTTATTCTTAAAAGATCTTTCCTTTCCTATTCACTAGCTGTAATTCTGTCTTCAAGGTCTGAAATTTTGTCTTCACTTTCCTTGAGGCGGTTTTTACAGCTTTCAGTGGAGTTTTTGATTTCCCGTATATCTCTGTGCATCTTCTTTATGTATTGTTTCTTATATTGGTCATCCAGGGATTCTATCTTTTTGTTTAGTTCCTCCAATTTTTTAACTGTGTTTTCTTTAGATATGTTCAGCATCTCTTTCATTTCTTTTATCATGTCTTCTTTTACCTGGGAGATTATTTTGTGTTTGAATTCCTTTAAAGCTTCCTGAAGTTGCTTGTTTATTTCAGTAGCTGTTATGTCCAATATACGAGGTGTATGGCATATATTTTCTTCTATATACATCGTTCCTAGGTTTTCTTGAGATAGGCTGCAGGTTTGAGGTTGTAATTTGGTCTTTCATTTTGTCATTTTCCTATATTTCTGTGTTTCAAGTGTTATTCGAAAGCTTCCTCAGAGTCTGTTGGAAATCCACTTCTATGTTCTCAGCTCCTGGGACTCTGGCACCCAGTTTCCCCAGGCTGCTGTGTCTCTGGAACAAGTGGTGCTTGCCTGCTTGCTTTGAACTCCACAGTCCCAAACAAGCTGGGCTCTGGGGACAGTGCGCGCCCACTTACTTGCTTGGAACTCCCCAGTTCTCCAAGCACAGCTGGAACCTCATTCACTGCACCCGGAAGGCTTGAGGGTCTGGAACAAGCTCGACTTGGGGGAGAGTGCGCCAGGCAGTTACCCCTAGATGCCGGGCATCTGGAAATGGTGATGCCCGCCTGCCAGCTCAGAAATCCAGTCCTCCGGACACACGGGGAAGCGGATGCAGGCGCTCCAGACCCGCCCAGCCTTCCATGGCACCCAGACGATGCAAGGGTTCCAAACAGGTTGGGCCCTGGGGACAGTGTGCGCAGGCCTGCTTGCTTGGAACTCCACAGTTCTCCAAGCGCAACCAGAACAGGGAGGTAGATGTAGGCACCTCAGATCTGCCTAGCTTGTTCACTGCACCAGGAAGGCTCGAGGGTCCTGAATAAGCTGGGCTTGAGGGAGAGTGCACTGGGCACTTACCCCTGGACGCAGAGCCTCCTGAGCTGGTGATGCCCATCTGCCCGCTCAGAAATCCAGTGCTCCAGACACATGGGGAGGTGGATGCAGGCACTCCAGCCCTGCCCATCCATTCCACTGCTCCCAGACAGTGGAAGTGTTCCAAACAGGCTGGCAGGACATACACTTTCAAAACATGACATCACCATTTAAGAAAACATATACCTCCTTTAAATAAAAAAAGAAACCATAGTGTAAACTGTAACCCTTCCATGTAAGCTCTTACAGTTCTGACAGTGAGGCTTGTTGGTAGTCTCTTAGTCCTAACTTCATTTCTAAAACGAGGTGATACACTTGATTTGTTGTGGAAAGAAGAGTTGATACAATATAAGAAGGTTGTTAGCTGATAAGCAATTGAAAGTTATTTTACAGAGGTACAAATAATCTATTTCCAGTGGTTAAGTTTTTATCTTTTTTATGATCGTAAAAATTGTATTTTATTTGTCTCAAGCTTTTTTTTTTTTTTTTTTTTAAACTGGTCTTTCTATCTTGGTGATTCAAGTTCTGTTAAGATGGTAATGTCTTACATTGCTGTTGCTTGAATGTAGTTTGGACATCTTTTACAAAGGTTCACATACGGGGAGCTTGGTTCTCAGTGTGGCAATGTTTAGAGCCAGTAGGATCTTTAAATGGCAGGGCTAATGTTAGGTAGCTAGGTCATTGGGAGCATTGCCCTTGGAAGACATTGATGCACTCCTCACGGGGTCCCAGATTCTTTAAAAACGAAGCCACTCCATGTGCTTGGCCTTTGTAGCATGCAGCCATCTTTTTTTTTTTTTTTTTTTTTTCACTTCTCCATGGTGCTGTGCTGTGACATAGGTAAGGACCCTCAACAGAGATCCACTAGAGAGGGCTGCTTGATCTTGAACTTTTAGCCTCCAAAACTATGAGTCAAACAAACCTCTTTAAACTAATTCTGATTAAGCTAAATTAAAATTGCCTTCATCTTCTTATTTTGTACTCTTTTTCACGTGATCACTGGAAAATTACTTGTGTGGCTTACATTATATTTTAACTGACTGACACTGCGCAGATACTTACGTCTATCACAGGAGACGCAGGCACAAAACAATATCAAAATAACATGTTAAAATATTGTAATTGGCAGAAATGTTAGCAATTTATAAAAAAGAATGTTAATTATGACTCAGAATGAGAAAAGAGTTAGCTAAGGTCACATCTTCCTTTGAGTCTGATGCTTGAAGAGAATAGTTGTAGAGCAGTATATAAGCAGTGACCAGAATCCCAGGAGTGATCAAATGGTGGCCTTGCTGATAGGCATTCTTGAAAATCAATAGCATAAAATATGACGTAAAAGCAGTGAATGATATCTTGTCTAAGTTCCGAGCCTGGGCAAGAGGTTCATTTGTTCAGTCTCAACAATCCAGATGCTGAAGAAACAGTAACAAACAAGATAGACCAATCATTATTTTTGTTATATACTAGTTGGCAAAGACAAGCAACAGACCATTTATGATAAATGAACAAGAGAAAAACATAATTTCAGCTCTTGGTAGCAGTCAGCAGAGAATAGAATGGTAAAAGCCATTGAGAGACGGGAAGTAAAAGAAACTGCTGTCGGTTAAGTTAGATGGGTGGCTGAGGATGGCCTCATGAAGGAAACAGCATGGGAGCTGAAATGTAGAACAAGAATCACCAACCACACCAAGATCTGAGATCTGAGAGTGGACCATTCGTCAGATGAACTGACAGAAACAGAAGAACTACTGTGGTTGGTACAAGGGAGATGAAGACACAGGATAGGTTATATCCGACCTTAGAAACCAATCTAAAGAGTCTTCATTTACTCTGTGCACCATGGAGAACTGTTCAGGAGTTTTTCTGAGGCTTTCTGCTGCTGCTGGAGAATGGACGATAGGGTAGAACCTCTGTGAACTGGAAGTCATGCTTCTCTCTTCCGCATTCCTGTACACTCGGCCTGTGCATCTCCTAGGACACCTTGCATTTTCTGTCTTGTATTATGATTCCTGACTTGCGAAGGGAGTTTGTAAGTCAGATTCATTTGTAATTCTGACAAAGTAAGTTTTTTTTTTTTTTTACACCTTTGACACAAATATGTGACGTGTCCTGCTTTGCATTTCCTAGCATCCCTTCCACATCATCACTGCTTTTCCTCTTGCCTTTGGACATAGTGGGCTCTGACTGAGCACAGTGCCCCTGGATACTATGGCACCGCACAGTAAACACACAGCAGCACAGTGGCCACTGTGCCCAGCAGACACGTGTGTTACTTCCGCGATTTGTTCCAGTGTACCAGTGTTTGTCATGTGAGGTTCATTTGTAGCTGGCAGCATGCACAATATGAATGTTCATAAACTGAGGACTTAACTGCACTTAGTTCAATTACTAGCCTCACTCTCTGGGAAGGATTCAGTGTGATCTATCTTTGCTTCTCCCATAGTCTGAGCACAATGCCTTGAACTTAACAAATCTTTATAAATATTTATTAAGTGAACGAGTCATGGAATGGATGCTAATTCAGACTCTCCTTGAATACCTTCAATGACAAAAAGAGACTGAATTTATAAAGTAATTCATTCCATTTCTGGAATGGCTGAAAATGATGCCTAAAATCTTTTAAAAATTGAACCAAGATGATTATTTCTTTCATTTTTCAATTATTCATCCTTTTTCTTTCCTAGAAAAACAGAAAGTAAATTTCTTTTCCCACAAAAAATATACTTCATTTACTAACAGATTTTATTCATACACATTTATTTTTATTATTCCAATTTTTCAATTATTTTTAGATACAGGTTTATAATTTATTCACTCTCTACACAACTTTTTTCAGTGTGCAGCTCAGTTTATTATAACCCCTTTAAAACACAGGGCTCAAAACTGAATTCATTGTGTTCCATAGATCTGAAGATTCAGAGTTTGCAGAGGCTGTTACAAAGCTTGGCTAGAGTTCTACATGGATGCATGATAATGTTAATATTTTTAATAGCTTCACCAAGATATTGGCTTTTATTGGAATGTTTAACCACACCATTAAGATATCTGGACTGACTATAAGTAAATGAGCAGGTACTTATTGCCTGTTGCCCTGGGCTTGTCTGAAATTGGCAGAATAGAGTCAGGAAACATCCTATATCTTTGATAGCACTATTTGTGTTAGGATTAGTAAGTAGGCATGCTAAAATGGTAATGGCCATTATCTTTCTAAACCACAGATATGCATTTGCTGGGGATATTACTTTCCTTAGTTCTCTACTTCTCAGCTAGGCTTTTAAAATTGCTAAATATATATAGAGTCCCTAGGAGGTAGAATAAAGTACAGAATAAATAGAGTAGCACCTGGAGTTTGCTAACCTGCAAAGTTTGAGTGCCCAGTCTTTCATCCAACGGCTGATGCCTAATTTTGACATCCCACTTCTGACATATAACTGCAGTGTTTTGAGGGGTCCTAAATCACTCACTATTTTAGTAATTCACCTGAAAGACTCGCAGAACTCTCTGAACGTTATATGCATAGATACTGTTTATTAGAGGGAATGTTTATATTAAAATCAACCTACAGGGAAGAAGTCAGCTGTGCA
This sequence comes from Cavia porcellus, assembly GCF_034190915.1. Taxonomy (NCBI): domain Eukaryota; kingdom Metazoa; phylum Chordata; class Mammalia; order Rodentia; family Caviidae; genus Cavia; species Cavia porcellus. The sequence goes on along the minus strand of NW_026947485.1, from coordinate 133,228,730 downwards.
GCTTCTCTTGTCCTTCCCCAGGGAATCCTGATGAGTCGCCCTCTGGCAGTGCTGAGTGGTACAAGACATGAAATGCTGCCAGCAAGGGGAGTTCTTCTGGGTTTTGTCATTTAGAGTTTCTTTTGAGGCTTTACTATGTAGATATGGTTGGTTGATTAATTGCCCAAATAATTTAACTCAGAAACCAAGCTGACTGATAACAGTGACTTAGAACTCTCCCACTAAATCACATGGTTGCTTCCTTTGAGTGCAGTTTTCAGTTTAAGACCCCACTGATGTGATATGTAGCCTACCTCCCAGATGGAGCAGCAGGACCACATCTTATTTTGGGCAAAGTTGAATCCTTTAGTACATAACTGGGAAGTATTTTCATCTTCTGTGTAATTAGAAGTATTTGTATTTGATGATTTAATTGTATTCTTATAAAGCAAAGTGCACAAAAGTTTTGTGAAGGACTATCTTATGCTAAAGCAAGGGTTTTCAGATTATGCCTGTGGAATGAATTCACACTGTATCAATTTTTATAATTAATGTTTTACAGGAAGGTAGCTATAACTATTTCTTTGCATGGCTGCTTTTGATATAATGGCAGAGTTGAGTAGTTCTACAAGATCAAATGTTTCCCAAGGTCCAAAATATTTACTATTAGATGCTTACAGAAAAGGTTTGTGAAACTCTAATCCAATAGGCTATCCAAGTTGTACTAGGTCTGGGCAAAAGGAACTTTTTTTTTAGAATAAATATATATGAAACAAAGAGCCCTTTTTATAATCTCTCTTATAGGTAAATTCCCTTTGTACTTACAGTTGGTCTTGGTCATAAAATCATAAAGTAGAAAGTGCTTATAAAGCCACCCCTATTTAGACTTCTCTTTTACAAACTCTGAAATGACCTATCTTTTGTTTGCTTGATGGTTTCAGCAATTAGCTCAAAAATCAGAGAGAAAATGAGTCTTATCTGTATTTTATTTGTCTGAATGAAGCATGATGATAAATATGTTGTATGGTTTAATTATGTTGAAATGTGTAAACACTACTTTATCCCTAGATTCATGAAATTATCAGTTTTAGTTTTCAATGCTCCACTAGTTTCTATTGTTTTATACAAAATGCACTTTTTAGTTTCTGTTTGCATAAGTCACTTAAAATCTTTTTTGGAACAAGGTATGATATATTTTCAATAATTCATGAGACTCAAGGGTATCCTAAGATTTTACCCTTTTCTTGATAGGAATGAAAGCATGTATTAGTAACCTATTAACCCAGAAATGTCTGGATGGTTCTCCTTTGCCTATTCTGAGGGAAATGTGTTACTGCTGACCCAGAATAAGAATTATTAGTATGCTTCCTTTGTCTTGATTCTATCTTTAATATAATAAATTTGTCATTGTTTTTCTTCTATCTTTTGATTGGCATGTTTTCATTGGGAATTATGGTCTCATTGACTAGATTCTTGAATACATACTGCATCTCCAAAGTTGAAATCATTAGCCACATTTTAAAAGACAAAGATTCTTACATAAAATAAAGTCTTGTTACGTCAATAGTCTCAGGTGGTTCAGTGCTCTGGTAGAGTCTTGTCTATAAATATAATCTGTTACTGAGAAAAGATGCCAAAAGTGGATAACAGTTTTGAGTACCTTATGTGGAGAAGTAATTGAAAGTATGCTTTTGTTTCCCGAGACAAGTTGTTTTCTCGTTGACTTCATGGACCAAAACCTGTCATTGAATAACCAAAGAAATAAAATTAAAAATACCTAGAGAGTGGCTGTGGCAGACATATAATGAGAATAATTTGTAAAATACAGAATTTTACTAGAATTTACTAGAATGAATATGGAAAGTCTAAAAACAACCTATTAAGGGCATCAGAGAGCTGCTCAAGCATTAAGAACTAAAAGAGTTAATATTCTAAAGAAAGGAAAACCATGGTGCAGTGGCCTCTGCTCTGCAGCTGCTTTTCCCTTGGGTGCATATGATAATTCTTACTATAGGCAGGAAGATGAATACATTGGTTATACAGCAAACAGAAAATTGATGTCAGAAAGACCAGCAGTGCTTTTGATGAACTCAAGAGAAAAGAGTCACAAAACTGTAGATTAAAGGAATACAGGGATGCTTCACCCTGAAGTAATTTTCCAAACACTAAAACTATGCAGTGAGAGAAGCTAAAAACACCAACAAAGGACCCTGAAAAGAGAAGTAGAGTTTTTGTCTCTTTAGTCCTAGGACTAAATGATTAGAGCTTCTAGCTTTCCAGGAAGTAGGGGTCACAGCAAATATACAGTGTGCTCAGATGAAAGCCCTGGGGAACGATGTGCTAAGAACAAAGTTAGGTGTAGCTTACCAAAGCTAAAATCAGTCCCCCATCAGTTTAGTCAGTGAAAACTTGAATATTATGAACTAACATTAGGAGTGTACACATTAATTGATAAGTCACCTTGATTGTATTAAGAAATGCTTAGAAGATCAGTAAAGCAGAGCTCTGGGTATGTCTGTGGGTACTTCCAGAGATGATTGGCATGTAGGCTAGTAAACTCAGGGAGGAAGAAGACCACTTTGTTGAGGGTGGCATCAAAAATAAATTTATGGCTTGGATAGAATAAAAGGGAAAGAAGAAAAAAATTTGGTATTTTTTAAAAAAGTGCCAGTCTGCTTGAATGGGTGAGTCTTGCTACTGTTGCCTTTGGATATTAGTTTCCAATTTATTCAACCTTCCAATGTAGATTCATACTAGCAACTCCAGGGTGAGCTTCTAGGTCTTTGACCTTGGCCTGGTGCTGTATCCTTGATCCTGCTTGTTCTGGAGCTTGTACTTGTTTTGAGCTGAGCTGTGATTGGATCGTCCAGCTCACCAGCAGGTAGACAATCATTTTCTGCATCCCTAACTCTGAATCTGTAAGCCTATCTAATAAATCCCCTTGCACAATTATACATATTTTCTACTGATTCTGTTCTTCCAAAGAGCCCTAATATAAATTTTGGAGCTAGGAATGGGAGTACAAGCAAGAAATCCGTGTGAAGGCAGTCTGTGCTGCTGCAGCGATGAAGCTGAAGGTACAGTGGAGACCCCGAGAAACCAGAGGTTTTAGGAACGTACACTGTGTGCTTCAGAAAGCTGTAGACTTTGAGAACAGTCAACCCAAGAGAAAGCTTGATATCAGCAAGGCCATCAGGGTGAGGCTGCCCAGGCTGTCTGGATCGCACTTTTACCACTGCATGTCCCAGATGCTGGGCAGGGAATAAGACTGCTGGATTTTGGTCTTGCTTTGGGCTTACTGCTTTTTATTCTCCTTGTCTTTTGGAATAAGAGTATTTGCTCCATGCCATTGTACTTTGAGATTACATAACTTGTTTTCTATTTTTCCAAAAGTTAAGAGATAAGAGTTTGACTTGAGTCTCACAGGAGACTTTTGAGTTGGATTTTTGGAAAATGCTGGAATTTTGGAGTGTTTGGTGAAGAAATTATTGCATTTCTCTTTGCATGCAGGACAATTGTATTCTGTTAAGTGAAAGAATGAACATGTTGTTGCTTTTAATTGGAGTTTAATAATGCAGTAGTTGGTGACAACTTGATTGGATTTGGAATTCACTGAGGGATTGGTAAAGTTCATTGTTGGGTAAATCTGGATAGGTCATGGAGGTGTGGCATCAGGGTCTGATTCTCTACCCATTCCTTTCTGGGGCTTTCCCCCTGCTCTCCTTTCCTGTCACCTCGAACCAAGCAACTTTTCTCTGTCATGCTTTTCCACTGTGAGGCATCTGCCTTGGAATCAGCTGACCACAGACTGAATCTTCTTAAAATGTGGGCCAAAGTGAAGTTGTCCTTTATATTGTGGGCCAGATACTGTAATCAGTGACAGAAAAGCTGGCTGATGAAAGAGAAAATAGGAACCAACCCAAATCAGCACAAATGTGATCCAGATACTACAATTTGTAAACAACTTTACAGCTTTATGTCTAATAGGTTAAAAAAATAGGTAAAATAGAACAACAGAAGAAGAAAGTAGAAAACTTCCTTGAAGAATTAAATCTACACGAAAAATAACTGGATGATGTCAAATGAGATGTATGTTAAAGAGTCAAGAGCTAAGCATAAACTTATTTGCAAGCAGTGAGAGTAGAAGATAGGCTTGAGGAAATAAAGCACAAATCATCTGAAAATCCATGAGCCAAATTACACAGACAGCAAATAGTGAAATGCCAAAATGAGTACCAGGTTCATATGGACCACATTGGACAACTGTAAAATAAAAGTATTTGAAGTATGACTGGGAAATGTGAGAAGAGTCCCATGGACTGCAAGGGAAGAGAACTAGAAGTCACCAAAGAACAAATGCTCCCTGCAGATCAGTGCTGTGTATGGACCACCAGGGGGCCAGCCAGACCCCAGCCTTTCCCTGGGAGTCAGTGCCATTCCCGGACTGTGGAGGAACAGAGCAGTTAGTCACCAAGAAACCAAGCCCTCCCTGTGAATCAGTGCCATACCTGGGCCGCTGCAGGGAGAGCCAGATTCCAGCCCCTTCCGGTGTGCAGGCTGGGAAGCAAGAAGAGCCAAATTCCCCCATGCCTGGTAAGTGACTGGCTGATCTGGAGAAATCAAGCTCTGATGATAGCTATTTAGGTAAAATACAATTTAATGTTTGTAGTGTTTAGTGTTTCACTAACTTTGCACGTCTAAAGCCAGTAGTCTGATCATCTATTCAGAGGATAACAATATGCAATTCAGCATCTATGGGGTGGAGGTCTCTTTTTAAGATGGTAGTCATTGCTAGCACCCTATTATCTTGTTTTGAGGTCTTGTATCACTTTTGCTTTTTTGTTGGGCTGTGTTTCACTCTGCTTTGTTTTGTTTGATTCTGTTGTGTCTGATAGCATGGGCAGCTATTTCAAACCTAACAAGATAATTTATGGTAGTCATTTTGAATTTACAATTATCTTGTTTTGAAGTTCTTTATTGCATTGATTGTTTTGTTTTTATTGATTTTATTCTGTTCTGTTCTGTTTGATTTTTACTATGTCTGAAGATATCTGAAGCTATTTTGGGGACAACAAGAGTTATTATGGTAACCATGATTAATTTTGTACTGTTTTGAAGTTCTGTATCACTTACATTATATTGTTTTGTTTGGCTCTATTCTGTTTTATTTTGCTTGATTTTATTCTGTTTAAAATAAAAATTAAAAATTAAAAAATTAAAAAAAGAGAAAAGAGTCAAAACCTGGATAAAAACAATATTGGATAACATTTTTTCCCCCAAATTGATGAAAAAGTCAGTTCATATATTTCAGAACTCCAAATAGAATTTAAAAAAAAATTAACTAAGCATACTATAAAAAAAAAAACTACTGAAAACCAAAGAGAAGAAGAAAAAGAGCTTGAGATAAATGAGACCAGATCTTCAAAGAAGCAACAACACCAGCAGAAGTAGAGAAAACAGAGTGCCAACCTTAAGAGTAGGAATGATCTTTACTTTAGAATTCTATCCCAGATACCCTTAAATACTTGAAAGAGATGCATAAACATGCATGTTTTAAAACAAATAATGCCAGGTGTGGTGGCACACGCCTGTAATTCCAGCACTCTGAGGCTAAGGCAGGAGAATCACCATGAGTTCAAGACCAGCCTGAGCTACACAAGCAAGTTCAAGACCTGCACTACATGGTGATAGCCTATCTAAAAAAAAATTAACAGAGGCTCATTATGCTGAAGAAATGATTCAAGATGGAAATACGAACAGGGAAGGTTTGAAGAACATAAGCAAGAATGACTAAATGTTATTGATTGTATAAAATGGTAACAATATCTCCAGGATTTAAAATATATACTGTTAGAATGGATGTAAAGAATAACAGAAACTATGGGAGAGTTAATGTTTTTGTGATCCTGGGGATTAAACCCAGGCCTTTCTCACTGAGCTACATCCCCAGTTCCTTTTTTTGAATTTTTTTTAAAGTTTTCATACAGGATCTTGTTACACTGCCAGATTAAGCCGGAGTTTGTGTTTTTCCTGCCTTGTTCTTCCAAAGTGTAGAGATTACAGCAAATTTAAATATTGTAAGATAATACCATTATCAGAAAAAAAGGTAAAAACTTGCAACAACGTGAAAGTGTTAAATGTTACATATTTCGTAATGTAATTACCTCCTCAATGTAAAAGAAATGTGTGACTAACATAATATGGGGAACTGTAACAATTGAAGTATTTGATTAATCTAAAAATTTTCAGAACAAACAGTAAGTGGGGTAAAAATAGTCATATCAAAGGGGAACAAATAAGAGGTAGACACAAATAGAGCCAGGCGGAAATCATATTATTTGTAAATGGGTTTGATGTTCCAAGTAAAATACTAAGATTACCAACCCAGTTTAGAGAACATGAAAATTATAAGATTCTCATAGTAGTAAATTCAAATAATACAAAGATATAAAAGTAAAATAAAGCAAAAGAAATAGACACGCTTGCTTGTAATTTCAGCTCTGTGGGAGGTGGAGGCAGGAGGATCCCAGTTTGAAGTCCAGCTTTGGCGACCTAGACAAACTCCGTTTAAAGAAAGGGGGTGAGCAGTACTGCAGGTGTAGCTCACGGCAAACCCTTAGTACTACAAATAAAGTAACACAAAGCAAACCCCCAACACACAAAAGTGTAGCTGTAATATTACAACAAATGCATTTGTAGAGGTGAAGAAGTACATGTACTAGTGAAAAAGTAAATAACCAGAATGCTATAATATCTTAAATCTTTATGAGATCAATGTCTTGACATACACAATTATGGAATGAGATGGAGAAATATAAAAATTCACAGTGATATTGAGATTCTAAAATAATTCTTTAAATACAAAACAAGCAAAAAATTTATAGATCTTAGAAGCCAATGAACAAAACTGACCTCTTTGATTATGTAGAAACTTGTGTCTAATAAGAGTAGATTAAAAATTCTTTTCAAGTGAAAATATAACACTTACAAGCATTGACCAGGTGGTGAGTCATAAAGTAAACTTTAGCAAACTTCAAGAGATTGTAATACCTAGGAATATGTAATTTTACCTCAGTGGAAATAATCGAGATGTCAATATTAAAAGTAAATAAGAATATCCCTGTTTGAAATTTAAGCAATATACAAATAAAGCATAAAACAAAATAGGAGAAATGATGGAAATTATAAACTATTTTAAATAAATGTTAATGAAAGTGTGCCATTTCTCAATAAATTATAATTCCAGCAGAGAACACTCACTAATCTCACAGTCTTGTTGAGCAAAAGAAAAAGACAGACAAAATTATGATACATGATTCAATCCATTCAGAGCTAAAAGCTCAGATGTAGGCCTAAGCTGTGCTAGTGACGACCTGTCTCTTGATGTAGATGTTGAGTGGCCTCCTTTGTGAAAACTACAGTTTTCATTTGGGATTTGTAATGATTCACTTCAATTAAAAAGTTTGTTGTAAAAAAACACAGTTGACTTCAAAACAGTTAATGTAATGTTCTGCATTTACTTTTAAAAGTTTTATTATATTTTAATTGATATAAATTATATACATTTATGGGGCAATGTGGTTTTTAGTACATATATACATTGTGGAGTGATTAAGTCACTTTTTTTGGACACTGGGGATTGAACTCAGAACTTTTTGCACTGAGCTACATGAACGGAACTTTTATTTTTGTATTTGTTTTTCTTCTTTTTTTGTAAAGACAGAGTGCCACTATGCAGTTTGAGCTGTCATTAAACTCACTATGCAGTCCAGGCTGGCCTGAAACTCAGGGTAATCCTCCTGCCTCAGCCATTCAAGGGCTGGAATAGCAGGCCTGCTCTACAATGCTCAGACCTAATTCTTAAAGCAAGCCATGAAGTTACTCAGCTCTGGCTTGAACGTGTGACACTCCTGCTTTAGCCTCTAGGAGAGCTGGTATCACAGTTATGTGCCTACACATGAGACTCGCTTTCACTTAAGTGTCATTAGTGTTTTTGGTCAAATTTAAAGGGAAAAAGCAAAAAGGTGCCATGGGCAGTGGATATTCATTTTTTTACCCAAAGAGAAGTAGTGAAAAGCAGTTTTCTATCTCACTGAATAGCTATATGTTATGCATATAATGTCTGAAATGTACCTGTACTGTCAAGTGAGAAAATAGATATACATTTTCATGGCTGTCTTCCTGCCTCAGCCTCCCGAGTGCTGAGAATACAGGTGTGTGCCACCACGCCTGGCACCGGGCTTCCTTTCTGCTGCTTCATTTTCAACTCTTCCAGGTGTATGCTGAATCCGATCGCACCCATCCTCCTGCTTTCCAGTTCTCAAAATTTTGTTCTTGCCCACTCCTCTCCCATTCTCTTTAGCCTTGTGGATTTTTGCACTAAAGATAGTAAGGTACGGGCTGAATCTGACGTCTTTCACGGAAAGCCCTTCCCCTGTTGCACAGTGATCTCATGATACTCATGCTTGAGCGCAAAGAGAAAGACTTGACCAGTGTGAAAGTGAAATTATTCTCCATACTACACAAGAGACAGCCAGAGCATCTCCCCTCTACAGCCTTCTATCCCGAGTTTCACTCCTCACCCAGACTAACTCCTTGCTGCAAGACGCACACAGAGTGGGCTGATTGTTCTCCACCCTTCTGTTAGTGGCAGCTCTAGTTTGCTCTGCTTCTTAGATGTTGGTCAGCCATGGAGAATATTTCATCTGGCAGAGACCTTGGGGAACACAAGCAATAATTTTTGCACAGCAGAGTTGTTATAGTCAACAAGAATGTATTTTATCCTTCAAAATAACTAATAGCAAATTTCAAATGTATCAGCACAAAAAACATCAAGTGAGGAGACAGATATGTTAATTTGTTGAATTGAATCATTCTGCACTGTATACATGTATCAAAACGTCACATTGTGCTCACTAAATATAATGGAGTTATGATTTGTCAGTTAAAAATAAAATAAGCATACAATTTAAAAAGATATAAGCAATATCTCTGGGTAGAGATCATACAAGACGGCATCAGAGTAAGAGAACCTTTAGGATGGTGTGGCAGTATTGTGTTGGTGCCTGTTCTCTAGAGCTGGTAGACAAACTTTACTCCATTGATTTGGTGTGTTTTTGGATTTGCATTCAGGTTTGGTTTACACAGTGGAATTATAGCAATATTCATGTATCAAGCACACTCCCAACAGCATCCTATTCTTAGTGAATAATATACTCAGGTGCTAATTCCTTATATGATGACTTGGAGTGGAGTGAACTATTCTCAAAGGCAAGCTGACAAAGAAAAGAGAGGGTTACTGACAAGGCGAGCATTCTGAAAAGCAGTGTTAAAGCCCATCACATCCTGAGATGCTAATTGTAAGTGAGAAAAACCCTAAGTTAAATGCTTCCTTTGTCACAGTTACCGCTTTTGTCCCCACATTGGTTGCTTGGATATACTTCACTGAATGCAAGTCTTTCCAGTAGATTATCATCTATATTTGGCCAGTGACATTGCAATACTGATCACTGCACAGTACTGCTCATGATTCATACTTCCTTCAGTTTCCAGATGTGTTCTACTAAGACTCAAGAAAGGGAATAAAAAATAACCCTGGAAACAATTGCAGAACAAAGTGGGCATTACAAGTGTCGTCAGGAAGGGTGAGAACGCAAAGCTAATGGAGCTGCGAAGACACAGTTCTTTCCTTTTATGGTCAACATTAAAACTGTGTGGTGCTTTGCCAGCTGAACATTAAGCAGATTATTGTACACAGTGGAGACGAGCTGACTTCCCGCCGCCACGCGAGCACTCGCAGGGCCCAGGGAAGACTGTGTGTTGAGCAGTTGACACCGTCTTCCACAAAGCAGCTGCCTTACACGCAGGCCCAAATGTCGCTCCTTGTGCTTTGCAAAAGCTGATAGCTCCTGAGAGGGGCGGATTCACAGTACCGAGAATTCAGGCTTGCAGTTTCTTGGGCTTATGACGGATCTTCAGTTGTGCAAAATGGCCCGCACAACTTGTTCTGCGTCACAAACTCAGAAAACTGCTGGGGCCTTGCAGGCCGAGCGCCTGCCGAGTTCTTATTTAGGCTTCAGCGGAAGGCACAGCGCTCAGGTTGGTTGTGTTCCTGAGCAATCAAGCGTTTTCTTCCTGCTGCCCTCCTTTTTTCTTTCCAATGGTAGCTTGTTTTCTTTCTCTGTGATTTATATGCCGTGTAATCTCCAGCGCTGTTTTACAGAGATATTTTTATGTACGTGAAGTTTTATTTCAACTACCTCAAGGTGATAAGCTGTCTCTCACAGAATAAAAGAGACTTGACTTCATGGCTGGAGATACCTGCAGTTAGTTGAGACAGCTTTATGAAAAGGAGTTTTAAAATCTATATTTTAGTCTGGCGTATTGAGCTCTTCTTCTTTTTTTTTGGTCTTTTTCGTTTTTGTCAGTACTGGGGATCGAACTCATGACTGCAGCCCCTGAGCTAGGTGCAAATGTTTATTTATCAAACTAATGTTAGTTGTAATTAATATTTTGCACTCTACATATATAGAGTACGGGTCCTTTATTAAAAGACATATCATATGAATCTTTTCTCTTTTGTCATCAGGAATCTAACCTAGGGCAGGTGCGTGTAAATCTTTTAAAGACAGACTTTTGGACTTTTGCAGCTTCTAATACTTTATACAATTCATAAATATATATATATACCGATCTTGAAAGTTCAAATTACATATATTCTGACTCCAGGGTTGGCAAACAAAATACAAAATACCCATTTAAATTAGAATTACAGAAAGACAGTTAATATTTTCAGTGTAAATATGCCCCAAATATTATATTTTTCTCTTTGAAATATAGTGAATCCACTCTATTTAAAATTTTTTTCTTTATTTATTTTAAAGGGAGTAAAACAAAACCATAGAAAAAAACAAAACAATGAGAACAATATTGGCAAAAAGAAGACCACAGGAAATTCACAACAATTATTGTATTTCATATTGTTATCCTTTAAATAGATGCTCAGACTAGCAGCTTTAGATCTACAAATTCAATCAAACAATGTAAGCATTAAGTTTTTCTTTATTTCAGTTGCTATCATCTCAGTCCCCGTTCTTCCAAATCAGCCAGTTGCTGGGGCTGGAGCAGGGGGATGAGATACCTTCTCTCTCTGCCACAGCACTGGCTGGGCCCCAGTTGCTGCTGGTGCACAGGAGAGAGGGTGCTGCTGCTTCCTGGGCCCCTCCCTCTTGGCTGGCCTGATGGCTGCTTGCTCACAGGAGGTTGCTTTTGCTTTTTTCCACTCTTTGTTTTAATAAAAGGAATTTTGAAGATCACTGGTTCAAATCTGTATTTCACTCGGATTTCAAAATGAGGTTTAGTGTGTGTGTAATGAAGTCTCCTTGGTTTGCATGAGACACACAATGAGCTACAGTGATTTGTGAATCTCAAGAGAAACTTTAAAACTTTGGTTAGGTTTTTCATTTTATTTGTCTAGCACTTTACTGCTTCAAATCTATGTTTTCTTCAGTATTCTATACTAGTAGTTTATGAGGCTGTCATAGAGAAAGACAGGTGATGTTGTCCCTGGGTGATATTTTCAAGGCCTAATCACACACAAACACAGAAACACATAACAGATAAAAATGTGTATATGTACACATGCTTATACTTGAAAAATTAGAAATCACTTACTATTTTAGCATATACTGTTTTTTTGTGACAAGGCCTTACTCTATAGTGCAGGCTGGCCTTGAGCTCACTTAATAACTCAGGTTGGCTTTAAACTTGCAGCAATCCTCCAGTTTTAGCCTCCTAAGTGCTGGGATTATAGGCATGCACCACGAAACCTGGCTCTTCACTGTCTCTTAGATAAAAAGAAAAAAGGTACTTACATAATAGGCCTGCTGTTTGAAGATTGAATGGTAAGGTACACAAAGCTGATAGATCAGTATGTAGTGTACTATATAGTAAATGATATGTTAGTTATTAAACATTTGTTGTTGATTTTGTTTGTTGTTCTCTATGTGAATTATTATATTAAAGTTTTTACAAATAATACTATATTTATTCTTCATAGGAATCTTCCAAAATTATTTTTTTTATATACTTAGTAAGGTGATGCATAAAATTTGGCTGATCCAGCTTGGATTGCAACCAGTGTCTTCAACCCATAGCCTATCTCCACACTAGCTCTCGTGTTCTCTCTGTCTCCCTTTTCCTGCCTTTCTCCCCTCCCTCTTTTTCGCTCCCAAGATGAAAAAGGTTTGTTCTGTGGCATATATTCTCCCAGCATCCTAACTAAATCCACAGTCTAACACACATTTTAATATTGGATAGTGCTAATTCTGCTTTTTCTTTCTTCCATAAATTCCAGGTTGACATCCCAGTAACCCAAAGCTTACTTCTCCCTGAGATTATTGCGTTCAGTTTTTTCACCAAGAGATCATACTGTAGTGGTGCCATTTTGGAAAGTGCTGAGACTTCCCCTGACATGGATGACCATTGCTTTGTTCCATGTTAGACCAGTGCTTCCTTTGACTCTGTGCCTGTCTGTTTTTCTGTCCACAGATACAGGTTCTCAAGCATGAACACGTAAGAAGATACACAGATATGCATGTTAAATTTCTTGCTCCATTTAGTGAGGAAGTGACTGCAAATTACTTGATGATGACAACTCATATTTTAAGACAATATCAAAAATATTTCATTCAGATATTAGATGTTGAAGTGGTAATACATGTAGAGAAATCATTTGAGAAAATTTAATGTACAGTGATAGCTAGTTAGGGGGACTTACAGATCAGGGAAAACATATAGGAAATTATGACAACTCCTTATGTAACGATATTGAAGCCATCAGTTTTAGAGGGATGTTTTTGCCAAAGACACACATTTCAGAAATATTGGTAGACTTGAAAACAAAGTAAATTTTTTTTAGATTGTGTGTCTCAAAATACTGTGAAGAAGACATGTAATCCTTCATGATGCTAAAGAACTATTTCTTCTTTAGTTTCTTATAGAAGTTTTTTTTTTGCTCCTGGTCTAATCCCTAGGATGTATAAAATTTCCTCCTCACTCTGGATGAAACTCCTCTCAAAAGTTCCTGCCTTGCAAGCTCCTTCCCTCCCATGTGTCCATAGCCTCTGTTACACTGTCTCAGCACATGTGTGCCGTGGATTCTGCACATGGCCAACCCTTAGAGGACAGAAAGGGTGAGCCGCCGTGTGGGAAAAGCAGGACCCTGGCGCTCAGTCCAGGGGAAGGAAGACAGACCACTCACTTTGAAATACTAACTTTCTCTTGTGTGATTATATTTGAGGCAATTTTTAGACACATATCAGGCAAAAATTATTTTAAGCATATTTACAGAAGTGAAATAAATGCAATTTTTTACCCATTTTATAATTGATATATTTATTGAATGTACCAAAGACTGACCTAATTATTCTCTCTCTGTCATACACACACACACACACACACACACACACACACACACACACACACACACACAGTTTCCTTGAGGCTTGCATTTGAAGTTAGCCAACACACCCAATTCAATTTGTTCTGCCCATAACAGAAAATAGTTTCCCATGATTTCCCAACCACTTCTAACCCTTCATTGACAGACATGCTGGCTGTGCAGATGAGTGTCAAGTTATCACATGAAACAGAGATGTGAGAAGAGGGACAAATATGGGATTTATAATTTTGTACTTTTAATACTTTCACTTTTAGTGATGGCTTAAATGATATGGAGAATGAGATCAATAGTTCAGGTTTGATACTTATGATAAAATCTGATACAAGTAAAGTAAAATTAAGATTAATGTACTTTACATGGAAACAGGAAAACAAGTGGAAGGTTTTGTCAGAATAATAATGTATTAAAAATCACTACTATCTCTTAGTTACTGACTTTCACATCAATCATCAACACTGACATTGTTATCTCTGCTTATAGAGGGTTGGAGCTGAAGTACATATCAGCTATGTAACTGCCTATCATCCATCACAGGGTTTACGTATTACAGTGTTGCAAAATTAAGTCCATCTGTATCTGATGTGCTGTGCTTTAATCTGTGATAAGAATATGTATATGTATATGTATATATATATATGTATATATGTGTGTGTTTCTGTGTGTGTGCATGGATATTATTCAAATACTTCTTCAGGTAGAGAGTTTGAGTCAGAGACAGAGAGAAGTTGTGTCCAAAGTCAGGCTGTGAATTTGAATTATGAATGGGGAGAAAATATTTAGGAGGTGGAAACTTTCTTCAAGGGTTTATAGCAGTGGAGAAGATGGCATTGGTACAATTTATCACCTAGCTATGTGTTCAAGGACTGGAAGAAATAGAATATTAAAGAGTGAAAATGGGAGATAGTTTTACAATGAATTCTTTTAGGTATAGTAATTCATCACGACCTTCCTTTCATTTCCCTGGTGCCTCTCTCCCAGTTTGACTTGCTTATTTTCTTTGTGTATATTTTCCTCTTCATTGATTCATGCTTGACTTGAGTTTTCTTGCTTTGGGATTATTGGATTTTCTTTCTCCTTTTGGCCCTCTTCATAGCTGCCCTCGAAGTCAATTGTCCTCACTAACTTTTGTGCTGCCATCAGTGGATTGTGTTAGAGGAGACAAGGGCGGCAGGGACAGGGAGTAAACATTGTTTCACTGGTGTCCACAGAGCAGAGTTTGTGCAGTGGACCACAAAATTCTCAGGCTGTGAAGGGGGGTGCCTATGGGCAGCTGAAGGGACCCTCATTCCTGAAAGAACAGAATGAGGAACCAGAGGGGTCATGCTTTAACACAAACCTAGTATGATTCCATTTGGTATGACGAGCAGTGTCTGACTTCAGTTAGTCTCGGACTTCTCTTATGTGAACATCAAATAGCAAAATGTGTTCCTAACCCTCTCCATGAGGATGGACCTATAATTCTCTATACCGCATTTTCTTTCTTTGGCATAAGTCCTGGGGCCATGGCACTCTATGAAATACCAGGCGTAGCAGTTTAGGCTTATGAAGTGGCCCACTAGAAAATCATGATGCTATAGAATCTCTTAAAACCCTAACTTATTACTGATCAAAGGGAAAGATCAGCATCAGAATCTTACATTTTTGGAGGGCTGAGAATCTTACATATGATGTGTTTTACACAGCTTACACGTGATATTTTTTAGGGTAGTTAGATATGAGCACTACTCCTCAAAACCTACAGTTGTGTAGAAACAAAGTAAATCCTATAAAATTGGAACAGAAATTGTTCCCATCAGTTGGACAAAGGTGAGGTATTTGAGAGCAGGCATGATTCATGTTGTTACAAATTATAGCCTATAAATTGTGCTGTATTTTATCTTGATATATCATGCTCTCTAAAGGTCTAGGAAATACACTAATGATCAGCAAAACAAACTCATTATCAGTTATGCTTTGAAACACTGCATTGTAGATGTAATGCATCATTCAACATGATAAATATTGTTTTTTCACTATTGGTGGTCAAGGCATTGATATAGTTCTGGGTCTTTATCTCTAGTGTGCAAGCAACATAGCAATGGCAAAGTGAATTGCTCTGGGAAGAGTGGAGCTCCTGAGCACAGGACTCAAATGTTGCTACTTGTCACCTGGAAGGTGGGATACATAAAACACTCTGGGCTCCACCTCAGTTTCTGATTGGCTACAACAGGTTCATAATTTGCATTGCTAACAAGCCTTCTGGTGCTGCTGCTGGTGCTGGCCTTTAGGTGTCACATTTTAAAAATCTTATTAGTACATATTTGCAATGCACATAGCTTACAATCATCTTGGGGAGTGAATATATGTGCATTCTAGGGCTTATTTCTCTTTTTTACTCCCCTGTCTTTCTCCTTATCCTGATTTTCAATCTCATTGATATTGTTAATCTTAGCTTGCTTTATGGCACATAATGTTTACATTCATTGAGGCTATTATATTTCTGTGCATGGCATATCTTTATTCTTCTCATTTCCCCTTCCACTCCTCCATATCACTCCTTTCCTTTGGTCCACTTCCCTATTGCAAGAGATTGGTCCCCTTGCCCCCTTCTAGCCATCCTTTATTATTCTCTTCACACATTACCTCACTCAACTTAGAGATAACATATGGTATTTAAGCTTGTGTGTCTGGTTTATTTCACTGAACATTATATTTTCTAGATGCACCCATTTTTCTACAAATGTCTCAAATCTGTTATTCTTTATAGCTGAGTAACATTCTGTTATATGTAGATACCACATTTTCTTTATTCAGGCATCATTTGGTGAGTACACAGGCTGCTTTCAGGATTTATCTATTACGAATTGTGTTGCTATCAACATTGTTATGCATAGGGACCACACTTTGAGAGCCACTCCCTTAAAAGGCAAGATGGAAGAAAATGGAAAGAATGATTTCATTCTGGGGTGCTCTGTGTTTTCTGAAAAACAGTGAGTTAAGCACTAACTGTCTAATTTATGAAAAGGACTTACTACTCTTTAAAGACAATATGAACAAAACAGAGCATCCTAAAATGTAGGATGATCATGGGGTGATTCGTAGGTGATCATGGGCTGGAACCATTTCATTTGAGGATGTTATATGCTGCTGTTATTTACTTATTCTGATGAAAGGGTTTCACTTTTATTTTTCTTCTTGTCAGTTCACTGATATATTTTAAGGAAAATTGTAGACATCATGGTATTCTATCTCATAAGCATTTTTGCATACATCTGTAAGAAATAAGAGCATTTTCTTACATAAAATTAATGATTATATAATACCATCTAACACTTATTTTTTATGCAAATTTCTTAAAGTTGTCCCTGAAATTTTCTTTTCTGCAGGTTTGTCTATGCCAAGATTTAATTCCAGACAACAAAATGCTTTTGGGTACTATCGTAGTTACTTTTCTCTTGTTGCTGAGAAAAATATCTGACACCCAAAATGAAGGAAGGAAACATTTATTTAGCTCATGGTTAGTGGAGGTTTCAGTCCATAATCAGCTGGCTCCCAGGCAGGGTGGTGTGGCACAGGGGCAACACTGCAAGGTGGCTGAAGACAGCAAAAGCAACAAGAGCAAAGTTGGGAAGAGCAAGCCTCTTTTCCTTCCTTGTAGTGTAAGCAGGTTATTAGCCTAAACCACCTCTGTATCTTCTCCTTGTACAGCCTCAGGATGTTTATAAAGCAAGGACTCTGGCCCCTCCTGAGTCACTTAGTAAACTTTCTAAACTTCTCAAAGTGACATAATGAAAAACATCCTAGAGCTCTAAGGCATGGCCT
Source organism: Cavia porcellus (assembly GCF_034190915.1). NCBI lineage: Eukaryota > Metazoa > Chordata > Mammalia > Rodentia > Caviidae > Cavia > Cavia porcellus. The sequence continues at coordinate 133,211,488 of NW_026947485.1, read as the reverse complement.
CCATACACTAGGACTTGGAACTGCTGAGTTAATTAGTTAAGCTTCTAGACCTCTCAAGTTGACACAATGTATCAGTCATTACAATCCACCCCGTGACAATTTGACAATCAGACACGTTTCTTTAAATTTTCTCAAGATACAAAGACATGCTTATTTTTATCACTTAACAACTTGAACATTGTAATACAGGCTTAGCAATACTTGAGAACTAGTGTTAAGTCTATCAATACTATATTACAATAGAACCAAAACATTCTACCCTTGGTTCCCCAAAGACTCAAGCATGTCCCTTTCTGCAAAAGACATTTAGTCATCTGCAAAAGCTGTCTAAGCCCTAACGGTTTTAGCATTGCTGAAAACTCCAAGTTCTAAGTCTCCTATGATATGTAAGGTAAACTGTTAGCTCCAAACTCTTGTATAAACGAAAAGTTAAACACTTCCAACATTAAATGACATAAGATAAAAATTTTAATTCCAAAAGTTACAAGTGGGGATGCAAAGGGATAGAACCAAAGTAAGTTCATATCCAGCAGGGCAAATATCTGAGGCAGTCTGTGGCAAGTTATGAGCTCCAAAGGGTTTGGTTGGCTCTTTCTGGCAGCAATTCCAGTAGCTGAAGCTCTTATGACTTTTCTTTTAGGCTGGCTTTGCTCCCTCCTTACTTCACATTCACGTTGTGGGTTCTTCACTGCACCTTCAGTTTCACCATCAGTTTCACATACTGCCTTCTCAGGGTCACACTGCCTGGACTCCCAGGAAATTGGGATGTGAGCCTTCTTAGCCCCCCAACTCCTGCATTCTGCATGCACCTAAAATAAGCTCCACATGGATTATGCCAGTGTCTCCTGCCATCTGGAGCAATAGCCAGGCTTCGCTATCTCTTGGATATAGAGTTCAAGTGCCTAGATTGCTGCACATGCTGAATCCAATTCTGAGGAACAAATTTTCTATGATGCTGCCATTCTGGAATGTGGTGTTCTGTGACTTTCTCCTCAAAGCAAAGTCTTTCACTTTTGCAGTTTTGAGGCTGCAAAAGGTGGAGACATGCTGTTTTTTATTTTTTGTGATACCTTCAGGGTATCTTTTCTATTCTCCTGCTCCTCTATTCTCCTCTCCTGTATCTTTGGAGTTGACAGTTTTACTGGAGCTTCTCCAACTCACATTTCAATCATCCTGCTGGGCTCCTTACTTTTGATTCTCAACACAGATCTGGCTAAAAGCCCCTAATAAGAGTCTTGCCACTGCCCCAACATTAGACTGTTTTGAAATTTCTTCTGATAGTTTTATTATTCCACTGCCCTTAATTTCAGTCTCAGTCAAAGTCTCTTGGCACAAGCAAAATGCTTTTTTGCCAGCCCATAACACATGTCTTTTGGACTCCACCATCCAATGTAGTCCTTCCCAGAAGAAATTCCCTGAGCCTGGTCTTTACCAGCAGAATTTATATCACATTTTTGGTCTTCTGAACTCTGACCAGAATCTCCAATATCAAATAGCCTAAGGAATTCCAGGACTACTCTTTAAGGTGACATCTCATAACCTTTTAAAACTCTTCCCACAAGCCATTCCCAAAGGCTCATGAATCACATGGTCAGGTACCATCAGAGAAACAATCACTTTCCTGGTACCAAATTCTGTCTTAGTTAATTTTCTCTCATTCTTGGGAAAAAATACCCAGTACTCAAAATTAAGGAAGGAGAGATTTATTTAGCTCACACTTTGTGGAAGTTTCAGTCCGGAATCAGCTGGCTTCAAGGCAAGATGGCATGGCACCGGGGCAACAATTTAAGGCAGCAGAAGATAGTAAAAGAAGTAAGAGCAAAGGTGGGGGGTAAGCAAGTCTCATTTACTGTGTTCTATTGTAAGCAAGTTACCTTCTCTTGGGTGGGTTTAGCACTCAAACCATCTCTGCATGGTGTCCTCTTGCACAGGGTCAGGATATTTACAAAGTAAGGACCCTGGCCCCTACTGAGTCACTTAGTTAACTTCTAAACTTCTCAGATTAACACAATGAACAGCATCCTAGAGTGGTGAGGGCCTGTCCTCCACATAGTAGGATGCAGAACTGCTGAGTTACTTAGTTGAACCTCAGGGCTTCTCAAGTGAACACAATGTGTCCAGCACCACAGTTACTGTGTCATTTAAGACTTTTAAAGTTAGAATAGTTCTGACTTCCCAAAAAGAGCAGCAAATTTATCTCATGGAGTAGCTTGTCTTTCAGTGTCTACCTTGAATCCTTTTGGAGATAATTTTGTGGGAATACATATAAACCGGTCTCATGTGCTCCCTATTGTATTACATTAAAGGTTACAGAATATCTGGGTTTCCCATTCTTGGCATTGCTCTGACTGATATAACTTAATAATTGTCCATTACAATGTTTCATTTTTTCCCAGCCACCAAAGAGTAATTTATGTGGTAGAAACTTCCTTCACACCTTTTTATCTTATGGCTTTAATGTCACTTAATAATAATTCTTGCATGTGTCATTAATCTCATTAAGTTTTACAAAGTGGCAACAATTTTACTAACTGGGTCATTTCTTTTACATATACTTGCTGGCTTTTTTAAAAAAGTTGAGTTTTTATGGTAACTATTGTTGATTTCCTATTATCTGGTTTTGAAGTCCTATAATACTTCCATTGTTTTGTTTTGATTGGTTTTATTCTGATTTGTTTTGTTTGATTTTATTATTTCCAATAGTATGGACAGCTATTTTGAAGAAAACAAGACATTATGGTAGCCATTGTTGATTTACTATTATCCTGTTTTGAAGTCCCATATTTGCTTTCATTTGCTGTTTTGATTGGATTTATTCTGTTTTGTTTTATTTGCTTTTATTCTGTTCAAAATAAAATTTTAAAAAGTAAAGTTGAGGTTTTGCTCCCAAGCAAGCAATTTTGTTGCTGTGTATTTTCTTCAGGCAAACTCAATCTTTCCCATAATTTGCCAGTTTTCAAAGTAAGTAATTTGCTCAATTAGTGCTGCATATTTCAACAAATTAGATATTCTAACTTTCTCAGTGAAAGCATCATTCAGAACACATTGATTTTCACAGACTAAGTATGGTTCTGATACCTACCACCATTATTCTGAAAGTATATCCATGGCAGCAGTAAGTTGTCAAGAAGCAATGAGCTGAAGAGCAAAAGGACAAACTAAGACTGGCAGGAAACAGGTGACTACTACACTTCCAAGACAAAGAAGTCTTCACAATTTCTTGTTATCCACATCTGGGTAAAGTATTGAAAAAAGATGCATTTAACTACAGAGGTACTGACAAGTAAGAAGGCAAACACCAATTATCCTGAACAGTGTTGATTCAAAAATAGCTTAATAAAATTTAGTTTGATTAGGGAAGAATGCTACTAAATTTCACTATTATAAGTAATAAAGTATGCATATTATTTACATGCAATGTGTGCTGACTGTGTGTAATAAGAAGGCTCTATGAGGACACAATCTTTGCAGTGTTTTCGGTTGGAGCCTATTTTGGGAACAGCAATAGTGACAGTGAGAGAAATGGTGTCTTCACTGCATTTATAACTATGCTGAGCTTGCAAAGAGAAGACAGACCAGAGTCATAGGATGGGTGTGGAAAGTAGTTAAATGTAAACATAAGGGCAATGATTTATATGGAATTCTTCAGCATTTTTCTCTTCCCCAGAGTGTATTTGAATAAACAAAACCAAATAAAACAAAAACCTAGCACTGCAGATTTAGAAACCATTTCCTGTTACCTCAGGTTAAAGTAAAAGTAAATGCTAAATTATCCTGGTAAGGCTGCTAGTCATAGTTATAGTCTTTAACTCTGTATGTCCAAGTAATTGAATTTTTAACAGATGTTTTAGATTCATCTCGCTCAGATGTTGCAGCACTTCCTCTTCTATAAATTTCAGCCATTGGATTGTGATATGTCTTTTATTTCTATGCTCTGAAAGTCTAAAGAACATAACTATGGTGAATTTGTTGATGTGAAGAATAGAGTCATTTTGTATCTCTGGCTTTTGCAGGAGAGCCAGCACAATTCCCTAGAAAGCCACATAAACCTCTGGACTGGGTAAGATTTCAACAGCAAATGGTCGAATTTGGACCATACACATTTTTCCTAGGACTTATGTATTTGGACTCCTTCTGTTGTGTTGAAATTACACCCAAGACCTAATGATATCTTTTCTTTATGATAGTATTTCTATAGTCATTCTCTACATTGAAATGGATTACTTACTTCCAGAAGTATGCTCAATTATGTTGAGAATTTTTCAGGATGAATTTTCTAGATAGATAATTTGTGTCAATGTGAAAAATTGAGAAAAAATGACTTTTGCAGAAAAAAGTAGTATGTATAATATCGCTCGCTTCTTAATTCAGAAAGACTTACTGCATACTTACTAGATATCATGGAGGGACAAATTTTTCAAACAATTAAATATTATATCTATTTTCTAAACAATTTATGACTCATCAAAGAATTATGTCTATAAACAAAAAGAAGAATACTTTTACCCTGAAAGTCTTCAATTTGACATTTATTACATTTAAACAATAGGATAACTGAAGAGTCAAAGTGCTCCCAAGTTTCATCTTATTACCTTTAGCTCAGTTTTTAAAATGTTTGTTTCATGCATATTTTCATGATTGTTTATTTATAATAAGGATATTATGATATTGCATAATTTGTAATAGGTCAGCAATTCATGTAGATCCCTACTAAATGTTCTACTATATGCACATTTTATCTTTCATTCAAAGTTCAAGTTTGAGATAATTTATCTTTGGCTTAAAAATAAGGGAAAAAGGGCTGGGGATTTAGCTCAGTGGCATAAACACTTGCCAGGCAAGTGTGAGGTCATGAGTTCAATCCCCGGTGCCACAAAAACAAAACAAAACAAAACAAAAAGAAAAAATAGGAAACTCTTTGCACTTTGGTGGATTCTTGGTTGCAATAAGCAGGATAGCAAAAGTGGTAATTTTAAGAACCCTGCAGTTATTTTTAGAAAAAAATTTCTCAGATCTATAAAAATAAAAATCCTACCCCTAAAATCAATTAGTTATCTCACAACCAATGCATTTTTTGATGTGTGAGTTAGGTCAACTTCAAAAGGAAACTTCTGTGCTGTGGGATGAAATATAATTTCAAGACTTTTAATTCAGTGCTTCAGTTCAGCACCAGAGGGCAATTGTATTTAATATTCTCTGCTTTGGCAAAAGTCCTTGCATTTGGATAGCCATTCCTGTTAAAAATGAGAAAGTTTAATTGGGATTTGCAGCTATGTCTGGTTTCTTGAGCAAGGTTGGTGATCTGCCTGAATGTTTGTGCTTTCATTTAAAAACATAAAAAGTTTCAATATTTTCTAAACATTGACTAAAACACACTATACTGTAAAGGAAAACACCATTTTGTTTTTTGTACTGTATATGTACAGAAAATTTGATATAGAGACAGTATGAACAACAAAGAATTATCAGTTATAATATCCTCTAAAAACATGTAAAAATTGCCTAGATCCTAGTAATGCCTCCTCAGAGGATTTGCTCATGCTATGGCAGAGACAAGAAACTATAATCCTGTTTGTTACAGAAAGGAAACTTCACTGCCCCTAGATGCTTTGATTATGACTGTCCCAAACATTTCCTCTAGCTCCTAACTTTCTGTATCTTGGGCCTGGGGCCCAAAGAGATATTTACTTACTCTTTTCAGTCTTTGCTCTGATGTGAAGAGGAGGTGCTCCTGGCTTTTTGTTTGTTAAAACTCAGCTCAGAGCATCCAGCTGGAGTAGATGTGGCCTTGGGACACTACCTCAGCTGAAGATCTAGCTAGTGTGAGAATCTGAGATAGATTCCAGGCTTGGAGGAAGGTCTCTGAAATTTAGAAATTTAACACCTCATCTCTCCCTCACAGAACTTTCCTTGTGTGGCAGTTGAAACCACTGCAAGAAAATCTACCTCCCAAGTTGTCCTTCCTGGAAAAGAAGATGATGCATCCTGGAGTGCTTTGTAACTCTGATATTCTATGATCCCATAGTGTTGAGCAATCTAGTTCAGCAATGTCTCTCTTAAAGCTAGCCTGAGTCAGCTGGACCCATGTTCTTGGATGTGATCATTATTCCACAGACATTTACAGAGGGCCCATATATATTAGATATTACTTTAAGTGCTAGACAAACAGAAATTAGGAGAAAAAACTCCAGCTCTTGTAGACTTTATATTCTATGAGGAGAAGAAAGACAGTCATAAGCAAATGTTTTTTTTTTTTTTCTTTTTTGAAGTACGATGTGTTAGTTGGTAATAAGTGCTATGGGAAAAAATTAAAGCTAGGTAGACAAGTTGCAACAGAATATTGGGTGGTCTGGAAAGTATTGCTGAGATGATGACTCAAATACCGTGCTAAAGGAGCTAGAGATGAGGTAAGCTGTGCAGACAGTTCAGAGAAGGGTGTTCCAGGAAAAGCGTGCGGCAAGTGCAAAGAGCCAGCATGAGTGCAGAGCAGCTAGAGGATGTGAAGAAGCAGCAGCCAGACTGGTAGGTTTCTGTAGAGGAATCTCCATAATAACCCGGGCTTCTGTTCATACCAGCTAGGAGGGCCCTGGGCAATTCTGAGCAGAGAAGCTGTCCTCTAACTTACTCTTCCAAGAATGAGTTAGGATGAAGTGTTAGCTGGACAACTTTGGACCATGGACACAGGCTAGGAAGACAATTAGGAGGAAGCTCTGCCACTTGTGATATGGGTGGGGTTCACTGCGTACTAAATAGCTTAGTGGGTTTAGAGGAGGGTGGCCACAGCACAGGTGTCAAAAGTTTTCAAATTATGAGCATATTTTGAAAGTAGGGCTGAAGGTTTAGAGGTAGGGGGTAAAAAACCCAAAGGTGACTGACTACAAGGTTTTTGGTTCAAACAACTCTAAGGTAGAATTGTCACTCACAGAGGTAGATTAGAACCCTGGTGTTAGTTTCTAAGAACACCACTTTGTATAAGAAGCATAATCATTTTATTTAACCTCCTTCTCGTTTATTAAAGGGGATAACCTTATCCACTTTGTAGTTGATATAAAAACTAGAGATAATGCTTTCAAAGCTCTTGCGTGGTGCCTGATACTGGTGGGTAGTTAATCATAAATAGAATTCTTATCATTACTGTTATTTAGGAACAAAAGAACAAGTCTTGGTTTTCCTCTATCATAGACCTTCAAATATTTGAGGACAGTTCAATGCCTGTTTTGAGTCTTCTCAATGTGCTTTCCACCATCTCTTTTCCTGGAGGCTGGCTGTGTTCTGTGTTCTCCTTGGTGCTTTTGTATTCACACACACATTATCAAACTAATGGAGAAAAGGTAGAAGAGGACTATACATTTTCCAAGCGTTGGCAAAATGTTCAGAAATCTCTATGTGAATTGCTAAAATTTTAACCATTCAATTGTAAATGGAAAAGCTTTATTTTTGACAGTCATAGAGTCAAAAGACAAACATTTGTCAGGAAAACGGAAATTCAGTATTTGCATTTATTTCCTTTTCATCATAACCCTGTATCCTATCCCAGTACTATCGTGCAATTTTTTGTGGCACTAGACTTTAATACTTCCAAGTTACAAAACCAGTCCTGGACAGTCACAATGCTACTATAATTGTGCATGGTTCTGAGATACAGATATGATCCTGATGTCTGTTATTTACAGAAGAGTTGACGGTTGCTCTGGCCTTACAGACCTCCTAGTTCTATGAATCAGATATGGGAGGAAAAAAGTGTAAAGAGAATGAAAACATCAGATAAACTCTGTTTGGCTTGATAACTATGTATAAAAAATCAGATGTTTGGAACAAAACTTCAATACAAAAACAAATGTGGCAGATTATACAAAATAAGACTATATCTTTGGCATCATATTTTTAAAATTAAAAATAAAGAGATTGGACTAATTTCTTAAAGTTGTATCCATTCTAATTCTGTTTTCTTTCTGCTTGTAAACTCCTAACAGTAAAGATAAATGTTAACATCCCACCTCCATAGCAGGGATTGAGGGTTCTGAAAACTTTTCATGGACAATCAAGCTTCATGAGTCACATTGTACCCAGCAGACAGACACGGCCCAAACCCTAAGCTCTATTTGTGAACAGAAGCGAGAAACTGAAGCTCAGATGTGAAGACAACCTTCTCTTTGATACAGTTAGGATTCTCATCTCACCTATACTTTTAAAGTTCTTTATGCAAGAATAAACCTTTACTATTTATTTTTAAAAGTGTAGTGAACATCACGATACATTTAAGCTACTCAGTGCAATGCCTAAAACATGGCATGCACCAGACAGGTGCTGTTTCCAGCAGCAATAATGGGAGCTTTTTTATTTTACATGTGTCTGCTCGGTGCAGCGCCTCTCTGTATTCACGGAGACTAGCCAGGGTATTAGGCCCCTCAAAGTACGCAGCAACACTGACTTAACTCGCTAATAAACTGGAACTTCACACCTGCTCCCAGCCATCCCCTAGAGGGCCTGGGAAATAAGAACACAGCTGAAAGGGCCCTGGGATTGCTGGCTGATTTAAAAATCCCCAGCTTTCGTGTTGGTCACACATATATTCACACTCGCCAATGAAATATGTCTTTGTGTGAGACCAAAGAGGCTGAGTTAAGCTGGCAGCTTGGCTCACAGATGCTTTTATGCCTTTCATCCCCCTTCCTCTAATTTCTATTTAAATCTAGGAAGGCATTCATTGTGGCTCTTTCCAGATATTTTTAGTGAAAGGCTGAGTGTCAAGGAACCCAGCAATTTTGAGGGAGTCTGGGGGTGACATGGTAGTAAAGGTCTGGCTTAGGCCAGGGACGTAGGAATGTGCATGCATCCAGCCTGTGTATATTCTGGGTCCTTGCCCCCGTGCTGTGTGCCAGCCTGCACACTTCCTCCTGGTGCTACTTTTCTGATGGGGTGAGTTAAGATTTATGATCTCCACTAAGAATGCATCTGACATTCTTTTTATTTAACATTTTTGTGTTAGTAAGAGCAGATATATTTTGATAGTTTATATATAGACTTTTAATTTAATATTCTGAAACATTTCTGGTAGAATTTAAAGTAAAAGTTTGAAGCACTTACGTGTAATTAAAAGAGCAAAACCCAAATATTCTAGCCATTATTTTCTCATTTTATTTTATGTGAATATTGAAATATTCATAAAAAGTAATACACAGAGGCACTGTGTTTATATATATAAAATCTTTGTTCTCCAGGAAGGAGCTGGCACTTTTCACCAATTATTTGTCATGTGATGATGATCTTAATCTCTTTTGCCATCCAGAACGTACTATTCATGAGGAGATAATTTGTTCATTTAGTCACTACTGTATCTCTAGTGCTTATAACATCATAAGTTAAATGTAATATTAAGCATAGACTAAATCTAGATTTTAGATACTCAGTGCAATAAATATAAAGAATAACGAGAGTGCCAGAATGTCTTGGTTTGCACTGTGCTGTTTTAATAGAATACAAGAGATTGGATAAATTTTAAACAATGGAAGTTTATTTGACTCACAGCTCTGAAGGCCAAAAAGTGAAAAAACAAGAGACCTGTTTCATGAGGGGCTTCAGGCTGTGTGAATATATGGTAGAAGGACAAGGAAACACATTCTACTCAGGGGAGAAGTAGGGTCGAAGTCACCATTAACCCACTCTCCCAAAATTATACTCTTCTGCAGTGATGGTTTTAATTCCTCCATGATTTAATCATTTCTTAAAAGTCTACCTCTCAACACTGTTACAATAGCAGTTAGATTCCAGAATGAATTTTGGAGGGAACATTCAAACCACAGCAGAGATATCTGTAGGATGGACATTTAATGTTAAGGTACTCTAAGAAAGAAATTGGATCATTTGTGAAATCTCAAATTCTCAGTAGATCTTCAAAGATTTTGGTTCTCAATCCAGGGTACAGCCCAGGAATATGTATTTTATCAAGCAGCCTAGCACTCCTGAATTTCCACAAATGATTATAAGGCAGGGGTTCACTGAACCTCACTTTAAGAGACAATCATCTTGCATTTGCTTCCTGATTACATGAACCGAATAACTGATATTCTGAATGTAGTAACATTTCCCCCTTTCCTCATTTTACTTTGTGATAAGCTTCATTACTGGAAGTACATGAATGGAAGGCATTTTGGCTCTGTTTCCCTCTGCATCCCTTAGCTTATTTACATCATTTTGGATGCTAGTTACAAAAGGAGACTTCTACTTAGCAGGAGATCAGGAATGGAATGACTACTGTCTTAAAACAAGGCCAGGATATGTGTAAGAGAGGGAAACAAAGCAAAACAAATAAAACAACTAGTTAGTGTACCTTCATGGGAACAGAATGAAGACAGGAATGAGATTTGAATTACGAACAGAAAGGGAAAGAATTGGTGGAGAGGTTTGCAGTCTATGTGCTGAGTCGGGAGAATTTTAGCAGTTAGGGTGGGGTTTTGCTCTGGGTGGTTTGAGATTCATCTTTCAGATTGGTGGGACACTCTTCCAGGTGTACGTGGGTGGCCAGGGAGGCATGGTCTTGGGGTCTGGTCTGCTCACTCACTCCTTCCTCTCTAGCATTGTCCCTATGCTCTGCTTCTTGGCCACCGTGAACTAAATAGTTTTGCTCTGCCATCTCCTTCTGCTACGATGCTCCTGCCGTGGACCCAGCTCACCATGGACTGAAACCGTGTGCCAACCAAGCCTCTCTTCCTTTCTTAAATTGTGCCCATTGGGTATCTTAAGTCAGGGATGAGAAATCTGACTACTACAAGGGTCCAGTGATAGACGTGAGGAAAAGTAAAGCCACTAGCTTAGAGGCTTCAGGTTGCTGCTGGCAGTGAGGCTGTACTTTCGGGGATTGTGCCCGGAATTTAACCAGAAAGGACCTCACATCCCCAAGGAATTAGAAATAGGGAGTACGGCTGGGCCAACCTGAGCAGGAAACAGGTTGGAACTGGAACATGAGCGTTGCCACTGTAATTTGCCAATTTGGCCTCTGTGAATAAGCTGGGTAGTTTCGAGTGATTCATGTGCTGTGCAGGCTCTAAAATGGTTTATCCTCTGGTAGAAAACTGTTACTTTTGCTCATTTATTTTTATTTAAATGACTGGCTGACACAGAAGGAGGCATGGATTGGGAACATGGGGACCCAACTGCGGTTTAAACATTGCCTTATAAAAAGAAAAAAAATTCTTATTTGACCTTGGGGATAATACCCATAAGTGGAGAAGCGGAAAATGCTGTGTGTGTGCCTCAGGCAGTCAGCACACAGCTGTCAAGAGCTGCTAATTGAGAATCTGAATGAATGACAGACTGCTTTAGGACATGCCAGCCTAGAAGCAATGGGTAGGTATACAAAGTCATTTTAAAAATGTACCTTTATTTTCTGCTCATTCCATTCACAATTTAGATGGTCCAGATGATACCATTAACTAACTGTAAAAAATTGGGTAAGAAATTTAATTGCTCTTCATATAAACAATATATTCTTCTGGGTTTTTTTTTTTTGCTTGTTTTCTCATTTTTGAGGAAAACAGCTTGACTTTATAATGGGCAGAAATTAGCATGCTTACTGAAATCACAGAGATGCAGCCTAGCTATAGAATTCAGTATTCAGGTAGATTTTTAATATACATGAAGGGCGTTTGTTAATAAAACACATTTCATAGCGCAAAGAACAATGGTGAAGAGTTCTTGCTCTCAAGTCTTTGCAGTCAAGGTAAAACAGAGACTCCAAACTTCATTGTGATGATAGTCTAGGAGCAAGAATTCAAGTTGTTTTGTATGATATTGTAAATGGAAGAAAAGAGAAAACCTCCAGGGTTTACAGAAAAGAAACTGGCAAAACACAGAGAATAAATGAGCATACTCCCACTGGACATTAGTGTGGGAAAAGCCAGTGTAGAGATTATTGGGTCAAGCATATGTGAACAATTCTCCAAGCAAGTGTACATACGGCTTGGGTACTGAACACAGCTATCGGTACCCTGGAGGAGTTTCAATGCACTCAGAACCTTTCTATTCTTTCTACAGTGAGTTCTGGGTAGATGGTCTTCATTTATTAAGCGATTGCTCAGAATCTCTGCTAGGCACTAAAAGACCATGGTGATGAATTAGACATGACTGCAGCCATTCTGGAGACCAAGTGCTGAGAGGGATTAAGATGGAGGAGGGCTGTGAAGGTTCAGTGGGGTGGTGAGAATGCTAACAGGAAGTTAATCCACACCAACCCAGGGAGTGGAGGATAGATGAAACAGAGCATTCAGAGTTCAAAAAGCTGGAGTAAATTCCAGACAGAAGATGGAAGGTTTTTTTTTTTTTTTTTTGTCTTTTTCCTTTTAATCGGTACCGTCGTGATCAAACTCACGACTGCCTGCTTGCAAGGCAGGCACTTATGCCGCTGAGCTAAATCCCCAGCCCCCCAGAAGATGGAAGGTTACAAAACACTGAAGAAAACTGGAGACAATGGAACAGAAAATAGCAGGGCTGACAATGAGTTACCTGGTTTGCTTGAACTAAATGCATCAGAGAAAAGGCACAGCTGGAAACGGAAGTTGAGATGTTTTAATAAATTGATGGAGGAATAGCATTTGTTTCTCAGCATAAAAACTTGAGTAGCAGTAAAAGAGTAGAAGGAACACGTGGAAGGGGATTTGCTATAAGAACTGCCTACTCTTTTTCTGTAGAGTGGGCATTATTCACTTAGCTAAGAGGGTCTAGTAACTGATACAGGAAAAATGTCAAAACAAGAGACACGATCGAACCCAGAAGAGCATGGCCTGTATGAGGGCTGGCTCCAGCAGTGGTCGTGAAAACTTATTTCTAGTGTGGCCAATTATTCAAGAGAAGCTGGAAGTTCATATTTTAGATTGGAAAGGAATTCAAATTTTAAGAAAACAGTGGACTTCAGCGTTTTGTAGGCCAAACCAAATAGGCCTGCAGGCAGTTGGTGTGAGACCTCTGGTGATTGCTTAGGAGCTCTAAAAGCAAGGTGGGAGAGGGAAAGTGCTCACATTTGAAAAGAAATCAAAGTACACCATTGCTGGGAATAGCAAAGACCCATGTGGAAAAGCCACAGCTTGTTTGATTATTTGTTCAGTGTCTGTCTCAGCAGACTGTAAATGCCTGGGAGAGGAGACTCCCTGTTTTGGTCCTCAGTACCTGTGCAGTGCCTAACATAACACAGCTTGCAGTAAGTATTTATTAAAAAGACATTATTCTTAGAAACCAGCTCTTAAATTTTGTGACAAGAGCTAACTTCTATTTTTTCTTTACTTTAGATGAAGGAGAAGAAAACTAATGGATGGATAATTATGCTAAGGGTATAATTTTAATGTATATATATGATGTCATTTATGTATAACCTTTTGCTTTTAGCAGAATATGTTCCTGTAAAATACCCCAAAATTCTTAGTCTATAGCCTGACTAAGGACTGTGTGGAATCTCTGAACTGATTGTGATAATGTTGCTCCTCTAATCCAGAAGCTTCCTCATCCATTGAATGAATTCTGAACCCAGTGCAGCCCCAAATAACCTCCATGATCGGGGTTTTGAATATCCTATGAGATCTTTCTTCTTTTTCATTGTTTTCCAATCTTAGGGTGAGTGATTAGGTGAGGGTTCTTGGCTGCTGAGAGCATCTTCAATGAAGAATACACAGAGGACACTAGTTCCTAACAATAGTGGTCCCAATTCATGACAGCTAAGTCTCAGATGTGACCCAGATGCTGACCAACAGATGACTGAGTAGAGAAAAGCGGTATTTACACACAATGAGACAGGATAAGTCTGAGTCATTTGTAGGAAAATGAATGCAATTTGTATCACAGTGTTAAGGGAAACAAGTCAGATGTACAGCTTCAATATCCCATGGTGTCTCTTACATGAGAAACCCACAATATAAATATAGATAAAGAGCAAAATAAAAGACAGATAATAGAAAGTAGGGAGATAGACATTTGGCAAAGAGAAAGGTGGCCAAGAGATGAGGGGAGGGGCAGGAGGGGAAGAGGACAAAAGGAACTGAAATGTGTTATGTGCATGTACCAACTACTTGTGAGGAATGCGATCACTGTGCACTACTCATGTATTGATAAAAAATAAAATGGAACAAAATTCAGTGATAGTGGTCTCAGAAAGACAGCAGGATAGCAGAAAGGTAACATCTTTGAGATGTTACCAGGTGGCAAAACAAACCAACAGAATTGGCCAAAAGCTTGTGGTACAGTTTAGGGCTCTCAGCTCTAGGTGTATGAGAGTCACTATCATCCTCAGACTTGGGTCTGACTGCCCTTTGTACAGTGAAGTACCAGTGAGTAGAGATAAATTATTCTTCTTAAAATTTGTTATTCCTTGGAGTTTTATTGGCCACTTTTGCCCTAGTTTTATAGTTTTTCAGTTTGTGAATACAGTACACAATATTCATAAATAGGGGCATGAGCTGAAAATTTTTTAGGGAAAATGTCTTTTATATTCTACGTGGTCTTTTACCTACTTTATGTGCTATAGTAGGGGTTCTGCAAGGGTGGACTAATGAACATTGAGATGAGAATAAACCACAATGCTTGTTGAAAACAGATTCCTAAAATATTATAGGTATAATGAATATAACTCTTATAGCAGCTCAAGATATTGCATTTTTATAAAGTCGCCCTAATCATTCTCATGCTAGGGAAATTAAAAACCCATTCTTTGAGAGTATGTGGTCAGCATAGCAGTGGCACCATTTATCATCAGTGGGTGGTCCTCCTCTCTTTTTTTCCCTATACTAGTACAGAGCCACTGCCATAAAAATGCTACCCCATGAAGTCTGGCCAGGGAGTATTTGTGCACACACCTGCATACCAGATGGGCACATCTGCACAGCTCGTGCCGTTGATCCAACTTTGGCAGATGTCACGCACCACTTGTTTAATTCAGAGTGAATCAAAAGGATGATGATTTCACACTGAAACAGTGAGTCATTTTCTTTTTTAATTCTTTCTTCCTGCTCCCCTTGATTTGCCGTCATTTTCTTATTCATGTTAAATACCAAGGCGTAAACAATGCTGATGGCATTGCTTTGCAAGTACTGAGCACTTTACAGGGCAGGCGTCCAGGCCATGGTATTGCGATCTGCAGTGACAGTTGCATGTGTTGTTTTTTTTTTTTTTTTTTTTTTTTTTTTTAGCAGAGTCGGGTTTTTTTTTTTGCTATCAAATCATCTCACAATTTAAAGTTTACCAACTAATGAGTATAAAAGTATGCAGAGCAGAATTAAAGTTAAAAAAGTTAAAAAGTTGTAATTTTTCTTATTTTTTCCTAACACAAGTGATTTAAGTAGTAAATAGATGATTAATCCCAATCACCAAAATTACCTACCCCTGAGAGGTCATCTAGTAGAGAAAGCAAGAGACCTCTCCCATCTCCCCCATGTGCATAAATGGTACTGGTTTTCCCACACTGGTGTCAGGGACCAAAGTGCTCTCTCTTAGAAATGGGGCAGGGCTGAAGGGTGAACATATTTCAATGCCAGATTGCTTACTTTTTGTGTATTAGCCCTGGATTCAATCTCCAGCAGTGCACAACCACAACCTCAGAAACCACACACACAACACAGACACAAACAACACATACACACGTACACATGATTGGAGCAGAAATCATACCTCTCCAGTAAAGGATGAGCTCTAGGTGTCTGTTATGTGATTATTTATTTATTTATTTATTTGTCTTTTTTGAGACAAGGCCTTGCTATGCAGTTTATGCTGTCCTTGAGCTCACTTTGTAGCCCAGGCTGGTCTCAAACTTCCACCTCAGCCTCCCAAGTGCTGGGATTACAGGCGTGAGCCACCACGCCTGGCTTGTTATGTGATTCTTAATAAATCTTGCTACTTGTTGAATCATAAAAGTGAAAGGAATTTCCACAGGATATCTTAAAAGAACCATCCTAAGGCATTCTGACAATTAGAACAAATTATTGCCATGTACAGATGCACACACACGAGAGGGATAGGAATATATAGTAGTTTCTTGTACGATTTAGGTCACTCTCCTAAGTGCTTTGATTGTGCTAGCCATTGAACTTCATAAAAACTCTATAAGGCAGGGTCTTTTCCACCTTAGAGACGAGTAAACTGAGACTTTTAAAGGACAATGAACTTCCTGAAAGTTGCACCATGGTAGAATCAGAATGTGACTTGGGTTATCTGTCTCCAGACTTCATGCTTGTCACCACTGCTCTGTAACTGCCACAAAGAAATAGTGGGAGAAGCACTGGTTGTTGGTGATTAATGAATGGTGCAGAAGAAAAGAGAATCTGGAAATATTCTAAAGAGAAGGACTTTAACTGTTAAGAATGGATGGATCAAGCCTGAGTGGCAAAAGAAAAACCTCCCTATTTTACCACCACATGGTTAAGTCTGTTCTTTACTGGAAAGTGTGGTTGGGAAAATGAAAAAGTATTCAAATTATGTGTGTGATATCACTGCTGGTGTCCAGCAGTGCTTCTTTTAAGTCCAGTCTGTTCAAGATGGTGCTGTGGAAGCTGAATAAACCTAGATAGTATCTTTCAGTCTGTCTGCCATTCCACTGGCTGTCAGTATTTTCTTTTCCCAATATTTTCTTTGAGTCTTATTCTTTTTCCTTTTTTTTTTTTATTTTTTTGATGCTGGGGATAGAATGCAGGACCCCGCATTTGCCCAGCAGGTGCTTACGCCACTGAGCTAAATCCCTGACCTCCTGTTCTTTTTCTAGTCTCCCATTTTTCCTCTTCTGATATCAAAATTTGGGAATAATGAAACAAATTTATGGCACTGAATAAAAATAAATATTCTCATTGAATCAAAAGTAATTATTCTTTAAGGATGAGAATGAGGCTTTAATAGAGTGTTTCATGATCAGAATTGTGGCCAAGTAACTGTCATATTGAATTCACCCATGTCAGGAAATTCTTAAAATAAGTAGAATAAATTCTGTACTATCAGATATTAAAGAAATAAATAAAGTGATGTGTAGGAAGTCATATAGTGATTAGTTTTCTCTCCCTCTTTGATTTTTATGTCTTTAAAGCTCCCAAAGAAATTATTTCATTTATAAACTGAGAACATAATGCTGTTGCAAACAATTACACAGAGTTTAACAGAGTTGGCTTAGACAAGAATATACGCAGCAGCTTGTACTAGAGATTTATAATGATAGCGTGATGTTGTTTGAACAGACGTATCTTCTCATCACAGCATTAGTGAACCTCATGGCTGGTAATCTGTTGGAACAGCAACAGGGTTAGCATGGTGTTTGACTAAGTAATTCACCAGCAAGTAGTTTCTTCTGTCTTATGAAAAATAGGGGATACACAAATCATACCTTAATCTCCATGCCAGAGGACGAGCCGATGGGATGGGAAGGGAGGGGAAGAAGAAGGAAAAGAGACTCCTGGTTTTGTAACACATTTCATATCTATTATCAATGGTGGGAGCAAGCTTTCAAAACACAGATGTCGTTGGGGGCCTATAAACCAATCATTAAGTCTGATTTTGTCCTTTCACATATTATGGAAAGTTATGGAATCCTTGGAGTCCAAGTGAAAACACAAAGTTTTGAAATATGTGCAGTTCTTGAGGGAAAGTGAAAATATCCAACTCAAGCTAGCTTGGTGAGTTAATGGCTTATATAGCAGAAAGAAGGAAACGTAGTCACAGACAACACAAAAACAAATGGGAGTGGTTCTGTTCCAGTGAAACCTTACACCAAGCAGCTGTCAGGCCAGATTTGGCTCGCAGTCCATGGTTCTTAGCTGCTGCTGTACTAACATGGTACCGGAGTGCATTCTCTCCTTATCCAGTGTAAAATTCAGGTAGTCCTTGCAATGCTCGGATGATTCTATTAATGTTCCAGTGCAGAAAAAGGGAATAAGCTTTATCTCACTTCTACCAAACAATAGGTACAGAATGCCTGTATATTTGTGTTCACAAGGAATCTGAGACTGTTGGACTAAGCAGAAATGCATGTCATAGTCAACTAATAGCATTTAAAATAGGCTAAGGGGATGGAGAAACATACCACATTGTTTTTCAGTTTGGCTGTGGAGCGTAGAACTCATCCGCCTTCATCTTCCTTGCCATATAGATTTCTCTCGTGTTTATCTAACTTGATTCATTCCAAGGGCCTAATAAAGAGCCATCTTATCTAATGGGAGACTCAATACAGTCACTTATGTTTTCAGTCTTTTAAAGAAGTTTGGTATAGAAGTAAGAGAATTACTTCAGATATTTTATCAGGTGGAATTAATTCCAATCCATCTTATAAGATACAGTCTTGCGTCCCTTCATGATGTGTTCTGAGAGATATATCATTATATGGTTTTTGTCTTTGTGCAAATACCATAGAGTGTACTTTTACTAAATAAGATAACCAATGCCTTATTGGGCAATATAATCTTGGAGGACGAGGTCCATCATCAAAATGTTGTTATATCTTTTTAATTACGGGTTAAAAAGAGATACTTGCTATTTTTTGGCATATGGAATAGGCCAGCAATGTTTACACTTTACTGTTGTACCCTAAGAAAATAGCTTTGTTATATGTGTATTATAGCAAACCTGTATAGGGGCTTACTAAATGTGTTTGTTTTATCCTTTTTCCCTAACTGATATGTTAAGGGACCTAATTGATCTGTTGAGCAACACTCTCCTCTGTAAAGAATTGTAAAAATCTCACCTAATTGATATGTTAACCATTGTTGCTCTCTACAAACTACAGAAGCTGTGCTAAAACAAGCTAACAAGGGTTGTTAATCACTGCTAAGAGCCTCTATTCTCTGCTAAAGAGCTAAGGAAAACTAGAATGGCAATTAACTTACATTTGTTTAAAGTAACCTGCTTGTGTGCAGAGAGATTTGCGTGTGAGTTTAACCCTTTACCCTAACCTTGACACATTACCGCCGTTTTCTGTTCTGTATGGCGCCTTATTGCCTCCCTCTCCCCTCACCTATCTATCTAGGCCATAAAGAATTTGGGTTTCTGGTGACCTCCCCCTGACCCGGTGATGATCTGTTATAAAATGAGCCTGCCCCAATTTTAAGAACTGCTTAGCTTAAACAAATTACCGGGTAATACTATGGCCCAAACCCCAATCGGTGCTTTCCTTTTGTTCTGTATATATCAAATGAGTTAGATATCAGGTCTTCATAAAACTTAAGTTCCAGCGTCTCATAACTTGTGACCCCTTCGCACTCACTAGCGAAGACAAGCTGTCCTGAGATAATTAACTGTCCACTTTCTTCTCCAAATATTGCTGCAGACGTGCCACTCTGAGATAATGTCAGTCTGCAGGATGAAAATAATTTTTAAAAAACACCAGAAACTCCCTAGATTGTCAGAGCTAAATAGACAGCAATACAGTTTCCAGACTCGGGTCAACAAGTTTGATGGCTCTACAGGTTTCTTTGTTTCTCTCCCCCCGCCCTTTCCTCCAGCCCCTTTTTAAAGTCCTCCCTGCAGCTTCTAGGGGACAGTCTCCAAATTGGCTCCCGGAGACTGGTCGCCAGGCCTGGAAATAAAGCCTTTGCCACTAAATTTTCGGTCTCTTGCCTCCTTGGATTTTATACCGGGGCTCAAGTTATAACATTTGGGGGCTCGTCCGGGATGGAAGCAAGACCCCAGACTCATTTCTGAACATTTGAAAGTAAGTGCTCTGGAGGATTTGTTTGGGCCGCGGTCAATTTGTAATTTTGAGGGGACGCCCTCAATTTGGGAGCGGGAACCACCCGAGGACAGAGTCAGTTGGTTTGTAGGACAAATTCTGTCCATTTGTGACTCTGCCCCGGGTGGGGAACAGCTCCGTTTGGAAGGGGACGCCCTTAATTTGGGAAGTGAAACCTCCTGAGGACAGAGTCAATTGGTTTTTGCCATTTGTGACTCTGCACCGGGTGAGGAACCACTCTGTTGGTTAATTTGTTAATTCCTCCAGATCCCAAAATTTGACTAATTTTTGGGCAAAGGCCATTTTTGCTGCAGCTTGTCTCGTCTTGTATGTCTGTTTGTTTGTCCATTTGTTCTAATTGTTCTCCTTTTGGTTACCCTAAATCTAACAGAACATTCTCTCCTAGGAACCCCTTCTACGAGCCCAGAATGGACAAAGGGATTGCAGTGTTTTTGTTCTTTAAAATTGTTTGCCTGTTTGGATTTGTTACTAACTTAGGGGCTTGTTGTCCATTTCTGTTGCAGGGTCCATATGGCTTATTAGATTCAAGCTTCATAATAAGAAAAACTATTTCCTTTAGCTCACCAAACTGTGCAAAAAGCACCCTTTGTTTGTGTCTTTAATGTTGTGGCGCCTTGTTTAATATGTAAGTCTTCAACTGATTGCTTGCAACCTTGGCATGCCTTTTAAAAGGAGTATTTTTCTTTCTGGTTAAAAAGTAAATATATGTGCACATATATGTGTATATTTATGGTTTTAAGAATCATATCAACTTTACCAAGTAAAAACCAGGTCATACTGTAATTGAGCCAGTTAAAAGGTTATAGCTTTAAAAAAACCCAGCATTTTAATGTGGTAAAAAGACATAAAATTAATTAAATATGTTTTAGACTACTAGAAGGTAACTTCAAGGGTTTTGTTAAGAGTTTTAATGTTGTCTGAGAAGCAAAAAAAAAAGATAATTAACTGGTGATAGTAAAAAAGAGGGACAAAAAAGTGGTTTGTCTTCAAGTAAAATGTCTGCTGTGCCAAAATGTAAAAAAAAGATAAAACTTAGAGGTATATTGTAAGTTATAAAAAGCTCGAGATGATATAAATTTTGTCTTGGTTTATAGTACTGAAGACAACAGGTTTGACAAGAAGTAAATGTGTTCAAAGTTTGACAGTATTAGATCAGTTTTGATAGATTTATTTATAAGATTCTAAACCTTTGCTGCAAAGTGTTTCCATTAATATGAGATTATAGATGATAATAGAGATAAGATATAAGTTTTCACATGTGCTGTGGACCTCTGGGAGATTATATGGCACAATTTTGTTACCTATGAAAAAGCTTCTTTTTGTTAAGTATATAATTTCAGTAAAATGATGGCCTGCCAGGTGGCACCCTGGGACAAAAGGTGGTGTGCCATCCAGATAAAGCCTGCTCTCTGGTATGGAATGCCAAAACCATGTTGTCCTTTTGTCCCAAGCCGATTGGACATCCAGAGGTAAGGAGGTTTCCCTAGTATCGCCAGTTGGTCTCTTTGCAACTCAGTCGGCCCCACATGTTAGAAAAAAGATTACAAAGGTTTGAGAGTTTAAAAAAAAAATGCCCCTCAGCCAGTTGATAGAGATAGCACAAAAGGTCTTTTAAAACTAAAAAAATTACCGTCTACTGGGAAATTTGTCCAGCGTACCTGAGTCCTCACAACTGACTTAGAGTTAAAACTGTTGGGCAAATGGAATCAGGAGATTCCAGAAGTCTGGGCAGAAGACAATCCTCCAGGGCTAGCAGTCAGCCAAGTCCCCCTTCTGATGGAGCTCTTACCCCAAGCATGCCCCTTCTGCTTGTGACAATGCCCGATAAGCCTGCAGGCCCGGAAAGGGATTTAAAGTCCACATGCAGAGGCTAAGAGACAATGATATTCTCATTCCTTGTGTCTCTCCCTGGAACATGCCCTTGCTTCTAGTCACTGAAGCCAGGGACAAATAACTATCGCTCTGTACAGGATCTCGGAGAGTTAATACATGAGTTCTGAGTCTATACCCAACAGTGCCAAATCCTGAGAACACCTGGTACTCTGTTCTGAACCTGAAAGATGCTTTCTTCACTTTGCCACTTACTCTGGTGAGTCAACTCCTTTTTGCCTTTGAATGGACTGACCCAGATACGGGGGTAAAAAAACAGCTGACCCGGACACATTTACCTCAGGGTTACAAGAACTCTCCCACTCTTTTTGATGAGACATTAACAAGAGATCTTTTAAAATTAAAAAAAAAAACCACCCTGAGATAGTGCTCCTCCAGCACATAGATGACTTGTTAATAGCCTCGACCCCCACAGAAGCTTGTAAGCTTGTCAAGAGACAACTGAGAAACTGTTAAAGACTTTGGGGCAATTAGGCTATAAAGTCTCGACTAAAAGGGCACAATTGCGCTGTCAGGCTGTGACTCATCTGGACTACAAATTGCAAAAAAAAAAAAAAAAAAAAGGAGGATTTTGTCCAAAAAAAGTGTCCAGGCTATATTGCAGATCCCATTCCCAGAAACTAAGAAACAGGTGCGCGAATTTCTGGGAGCTGTCAGATACTCCAGGCTGTAGATTCTAAATTTTACTAAAACAGCTCACCCCCTGTAGGGCTCCCTTAAGGAAAAAACTCACTAAACTGGACTGATAAATATAAACTGGACCTTGCGGCAGCTCAAGTGGGCCTTGACAGAGGCCCCAGCCCTGGGACTCCCTGGTGTTACCAAGCCATTCACCTTGTTCGTAGATGAACTCAGGGGCATTGCCAAAGGAGTCCTAACCCAGGACATTGGCTCTTGAAAGAGGCCTATAGCCTATCTTTCCAAAAGGCTCAATCCAGTATCAAGAGGGTGGCCTCCATGCCTAAAATTCTGGCCGCTGTGGCAATGCTACTTAAAAGAGGCAAAAAAAAAAAAAAAAAAAAAAAAAAAAAAAAACCTCACTTTTGGACGGAAGATTTCTGTAGTGACCTCCCACAGTTTAGAGACTCTTATCAAAACCCCTCCTGAAAATGTGAGTGCTAAAATCTCACACTATTAGGCCCTGCTCCTAGACCCAGAATTGATAGTTTTCAAGACTTCTTCAGTTTTAAACCCAGCCACCCTTATGCCTGACAACGACCTGAGAAATTTCACAGATGGAAGCAGCTTCATCCAGAACGGCAGAGGCAGATGAGTGGCTGGGGCAGCAGTGACCACCAAAAGGAGGTACTCTGGGTTAAGCGGTTAGAGCCTGGCATCTCTGTCCAAAAGGTGGAGCTCATTGCTTTGACTGAGGTACTAAAACTAGCCACGAAAAAGAGGGTAAACATCTATACAGATAGTAGATATGCTTTTGCTACTATACATGTACATGGAGCAATCTATTAAGAGCGAGGTCTCTTAACCTCGGCCAGGGCAAAGATTTAAAAAAAGGGGGGGTGACTCCACAGATCCTAGATTTGCTGGCAACAGTCTGGCTGTCGGCAGATTGCTGCTATTCACCTGAGAAAACAATTTGGCAGATCAGGCCTCTCAAAGAGTAGCAATCACATCAGAGGGGCCAGCCGAGAAAGTAACTGCTCTGATGCGAGTCCCCCCCGACCTTGTCAAAACCAGTCTACACAAAGAAAGACTGCACTGGTTGTTGTGAGCCATCTAACAGATTCCAGTCCCTGTGACTAAAAGACAAGTGCAAAATTTCTAGGAGCCACAGGACTGATCCAGAGTTTGGGACCCTGGCAAAGGTCTGTTGTCTACCTTTCCAAGACACTTGATTCTGTAACAACCAGATGACCACCCTGTCTGTGGT
This sequence comes from Cavia porcellus, assembly GCF_034190915.1. Lineage (NCBI taxonomy): Eukaryota > Metazoa > Chordata > Mammalia > Rodentia > Caviidae > Cavia > Cavia porcellus. The sequence continues at coordinate 133,188,008 of NW_026947485.1, read as the reverse complement.
GATTTCCTCAGTGGCCCCCTCATAAAGGAAGCTTAAAAATTGACTTTTGGACACAAACTCTTGTTTCTTCCTGTTCCCTGGAGACTCTCATCAAGGCCCCATCAGACTGCGGATGTCTAATTCCTGAGCCATACATTATCAGGCACTATTTCTGGAAACAGCGGCTTCAAACTCTGGCTACTTTGCTGCCTGAGGATGACCCCTCGTTGCCTCACTACAATTGTACTGAGGTCATTGATCACCTCACGGGACTTCGACCTTATCTAGTGGATAAGCCATTATCTAGAGTTCCATCCTACTTCTCTGATGTCCTTATCTAGTGGATAAGCCATTATCTAGAGTTCCATCCTACTTCTCTGATGGAAGCAGCTACGTCTATCAAGGTAAGCGGGTCTTGGGAGCTGCCGTTACACAAAATCTCAGGTTCTATGGGAACAAATCTTAGAGCCAGAGACATCAACATAGTGGGCTAAACCCATTGCCCACACTGAGGCCTCAAGTTGTCTTTATCAAAAATGGGGTTTATTGTCTTCTGGAGTCAAAAGATTAAATTGCTCCCCAAATTTAGACTTGTTGGCTGCCATCTAGATGCCAAAAAAAATGGCTACTATCTGCTGTATAAGCCATTGGGCAGAAGATGATCTTGTTATAGGAAAAAATAATTTGACAAATGCCACCTTCCAAAAGATAGCCAGAAAGCCCCAAAATCAGTGGGGATTGAGATAAGCTTGACATTACTGCTGATCCCACCTATTTTCTTTGTCAGAGCCCATTTATACTTAAAAAGACCAGCATCTGGCAGCTCAACTTCCGAGAGATTCCCAGGGGCTAATATCAAGCTAGCCCAGTCTGTGAGCTTCAGATGCCCTCAGTGCCAATTGGTAAATCTAAAAGTACTGCAACAAATAAAAACCACTGGTTATCGTGAGACTATGCCTAAAAACACTAAAAAATAGATTTTACAAAAATAAAAAGCCTAAAACTTCAAGGATATAAATGTTATAATGGTTGATACTTTCATTAGATGAGTAAAAGCGTTTTCTACTTAGTCTGAGTCAGCTCTGATAGCAGTTTCCCTGATTTGGTCTCCCTTTTTATCCATGGGGTCCGACAATGGCCTGGCTTTTATAGCCTAATAACTCAAATTAACCTAAGCTTTGCAGATCAATTAAAAACTCGATTGGGCTTACCAGCCTCAGAGTTCAGGAGAGGTAAAAAGATAAGTTAGATTTTAAAAACTATAATTACTAATGGCCTTAAAAACTGGCGAAAACTGGGTAAGTCTCTTTTCCTTCTGCCCCTTTGTGTGCGTGATGCATCCCCTATGTTGCAGATATTTCCTCTTTTGAGGTTTCATATAAGAGATCTTCCTCTTATCATTAAAGGTTTCTAAAAATTAGCTGATTTAACTAATCAAGATCTTATTAAGTCTCCCCCAGACTTTTCAGCCAGCTCTGACTTCCATCCACTGGTTATTTCGCTGCTGCCCACTGCGAGCTAAAGAGCCTAGGCACCTAGACAAGCGACCTCACCATAAATCACTTGAGCTGCAATGGACTGTCAAAGTAGCTGAAAGCCTGCCTGGATTCAACGTTCCCACTACAGACAGGTCCCAGCTTCAAAAGACCATTAGCCTGCGGATAAATAAACTGTCATTTCTTCCAAGGACACTTTAAAGCTTAAGATTGTCTAATATAACTGATAATTTTGTGTTCTCCTCTTTTGTAGAGACCCCTAAGATGCCTCTGTCTGACTTAAAAATTGTTACTTGCATGATAAAACAGAGTAAATTTAAATGTTGGTTTTCTTTCTCCTTTTGGTTAACAGCTTTAATGACAGCTACAAGACCTTTGTTAATCCTCCTACTGGGCCTTGTGTTGTAAACAAGTTGATAAACTATGTCAAAGTTCTTAAAAACTTATAATTTTAAAGACACATACAAGGTTATAAACAGATGCTAAAGAGTCAATGATTTGACACACTGACTAAAATCAGTGGGGAATGTTGTACCCTAAGAAAATAGCTTTGTTATATGTGTATTATAGCAAACCTGTATAGGGGCTTACTAAATGTGTTTGTTTTATCCTTTTTCCCTAACTGATATGTTAAGGGACCTAATTGATCTGTTGAGCAACACTCTCCTCTGTAAAGAATTGCAAAAATCTCACCTAATTGATATGTTAACCATTGTTGCTCTCTACAAACTACAGAAGCTGTGCTAAAACAAGCTAACAAGGGTTGTTAATCACTGCTAAGAGCCTCTATTCTCTGCTAAAGAGCTAAGGAAAACTAGAATGGCAATTAACTTACATTTGTTTAAAGTAACCTGCTTGTGTGCAGAGAGATTTGCGTGTGAGTTTAACCCTTTACCCTAACCTTGACACATTACCGCCGTTTTCTGTTCTGTATGGCGCCTTATTGCCTCCCTCTCCCCTCACCTATCTATCTAGGCCATAAAGAATTTGGGTTTCTGGTGACCTCCCCCTGACCCGGTGATGATCTGTTATAAAATGAGCCTGCCCCAATTTTAAGAACTGCTTAGCTTAAACAAATTACCGGGTAATACTATGGCCCAAACCCCAATCGGTGCTTTCCTTTTGTTCTGTATATATCAAATGAGTTAGATATCAGGTCTTCATAAAACTTAAGTTCCAGCGTCTCATAACTTGTGACCCCTTCGCACTCACTAGCGAAGACAAGCTGTCCTGAGATAATTAACTGTCCACTTTCTTCTCCAAATATTGCTGCAGACGTGCCACTCTGAGATAATGTCAGTCTGCAGGATGAAAATAATTTTTAAAAAACACCAGAAACTCCCTAGATTGTCAGAGCTAAATAGACAGCAATACAGTTTCCAGACTCGGGTCAACAAGTTTGATGGCTCTACAGGTTTCTTTGTTTCTCTCCCCCCGCCCTTTCCTCCAGCCCCTTTTTAAAGTCCTCCCTGCAGCTTCTAGGGGACAGTCTCCAAATTGGCTCCCGGAGACTGGTCGCCAGGCCTGGAAATAAAGCCTTTGCCACTAAATTTTCGGTCTCTTGCCTCCTTGGATTTTATACCGGGGCTCAAGTTATAACATTTACAAACTCTTTCTTTAGCTGGGGATTTAGCTCAGTGGCATAAGTGCCTGCCTGCCAAGCGCAGGACTGTGAGTTCAATCCCTGGTACTAAAAAAAAAAAAAAAAAAAAAAAAAAAAAATTTAAAAAAGAAAAACTCTTTCTTTAGCTGTCAAAGGTTTGCCATATACATTTATCTGAGTGCATGCTTCCTAACTTTTCTAGCTAATCTAATTTTCTCCTTTCCTGAGAAAGGCCAGTGCCATCTGAAAACCATGAGAGGAGGGTGGGCACCAAGTTGGCTGTTCTAGAATCTTGCATGCAAGTGGGTGGGCATCACCCGCAGCTGTGCTAGAAAACAATGCTCCTTCTTGAGGACACCCTCACAGCATGGCTGTGGGCAGCTGTTAGGATTGGATGACCCAGGAAAACAAATTTTATGCATCTGTCTCTCCACATTGATATTTAATTATTCCCCCAAAGAGGAAAAGTATGAAATTATTCTTCAGAATTCCATATGAGTCATACTCAGAGTTTTCCAAATTTGTTGCCGTGCTCTCCACAGTGGGTGTGTGAGGAGAAGGTACAGGAGAAATAAATCCAAATCTTTAGTGGAATTTGGGTTTTCACTAGTGTTTTTGGTGTATGTGCTGCGCAAGTGAGCATTTCACTAGTCCTAAAATCAGTTAACTTACTAACTCTTTTCTGAAAACATAAATAAAAATGTAAGAATATATTCAAAGTCTTTAAAAATACTTGCTTAGTAGTTAGACTAGAAAGCTTTGACCTGCGAGAGAATGAAGTATGAGAAATAAGAAAAACAATGGGAAGAGAAATGAGAGCAGGAAGACAAAAACAGGCTAAGATAGGGATTCTTATTCTAGGATGACCTCAGGGGATTTTGCAAATTACCTGAAATTGATGCAATATTTGCATGTGTGCATGTGTGTGTGCACACAAAATCTCTATTTGGGGATTAAATGTTAGCTTTTCAATTAATGTTAAATAAGTTGAGTTTTCTTCAGCCTGAATGAGTTTTGGAATTGCTAGGTCCAGCTTGAGAACTGAGACACAGTCAGGGCAAAAGAAAAATAAATATTAACAAAGAAACATATTCTGTAATTTGTAAGTTTGCCCAGGCACAGGCTCGTTCATGGTTGCTGCATGATTTTAGGTTCCAGAATCAAAGAGGAACAATGGCATCTGAGGCAGGCTTTTCTTGGAAACCCGGTGACATATGACTGCTTCCCTCTTTTTCTGTTAAGAGAACAGCTGGCACGCCCTGGAGAGGCCCTGACAGTGAACGATAGCCCAAGGACAAGGCACCAGCTGAAAGCCAGCTTGGCTGCAAATTAGAGCATAATGGCAGAGCTGCTTCTGCTGTGAAGCGATTTGCATCAAAGCATACCGACAATGCATGTTCTGCAAAGTGAGCATTTGTAAGAGAAGAAAGCCCGAAGTTCTGCATATCTAAATAATTTAGAAGGTTGCCCAAGGAAGAGGAGCAGAAATGGGAGGCTTATCTGTTTTTAGTTTATGTCGTATAGAATACTCATCTTCCAACCAAAGAAAACTCCTGTTTCACCTCTAGTAGAGTTATATCAAATGCATCTTCATGTAGTTGTTAGTTGTCCTTCCTTCTGTATTCCCACGGTGCTTTGCTTGTATCTGAATTATAGAACAAATAAATGCAGTGCTTAGACTTTTATTTCATTAAATCATGTATTTAAGATAGGAATGTTTTTCCAAAGACCAGGTTGCTGTGATTTTCATATCAACACTCCAACATCCTATGAATCCATGTACAGATAATCCAATTTTTGTAAAAATGACTGAACCAGTCGGGTGTGGTGGCTCATGCTAATCCCAGCGCTTGGGAGGTTGAGGCAGGAGGTTCGTTGTGAGTTCGAGACCAGCCTGGGCTACAAAGTGAGCTCAAGGTCAGCCTGAACTGCAGAGCGAGACCCTGTCTCAAAAAAGACAAAAAAAAAAAAAAAAAAAAAAAAAGAAGACTGATCCTTGGGTGGAAGAACTCAGCCGATGTAGGACATCAGAAAACAGATTCAAAAAGAAACTAAATTTTGTGATGATGGAGACAAATGTTGAAGTAAGAAGTTCGAAGGAATTAGAAAGGGGAAGAAGCAAAAAACCATGATAGTAGAAATCATCAAGTAATACTAATAATAAATGTGGAAAAGCATAACAAAAGAATGTGTCCAACTGTTAGCTAAATAGTTCATTATACTGAGCATAAGATATGCATCCCAAATAAACCACGGTGTTTTGTTTACTTAAGTGTGAAGGTCTGCTAGAGTATCAAGCAGATGTATGGGAACTTTGGCCCTTGATATAGCCAAACATCATCAGTTGGTGAGTTTCATGGATTTAGAAACTGCCTTAAAGTCTCCATTTAGAATCTTCCATGTTTAGCTCTACTTACCATACAGAAGGCAAACACTAAGTGTTACAGAAAAGTCTGGCATTAAGTTTCTGTGTAATCAGCCTAAACCTATCCACAGTTCTTAATTTTTCACCTTTTCTTGTGTATATCTCCTGGCTTCCTTGTCACCTCCAGAATCCATGTTGGGGTGCTGTCTCTCTGTTCTTTGAATTCCTCCATCGACTCTACCCATGTAAGCTTCAGCATTGCCTGAGCCTCATGTCTTCCATGAAGTCTGCTATCTGAACACTGATTTCCTTCCCTTTCATAAGTTAGAATATAATGCTCACTTTTCACTGCCTGTTTCACCTGTTCAAGATTCATCTTCTGCCTAGGTTATAAGCTCTTTGCCAGAAGGAGCCATGCCTCAGTGGAAACCTTTCATTTTCCCATGGCGCTGAGCACACACTATGGATAGCTACCACTCTGTGGATCCACTGTCATGGCAGAAGTGGAGCATTAAGGATCTGTGAAAATGTCATGTGGGTGAAGATACAGTTGTTGACAGTCCAGAATTTGGGGTAGTTTCATTCCTTTTTTAGGGCGCTAATGTCTATCACAGCAAAGTAAGCCCCTGGATCTAATGTCCTTAGTAGGAATCACATATTTTGCTAGACTTTTCATTTGTTTCCCATTTTATCATTTGTAGACTCAGAATTGAAATAATAAAATTAGATTTTATGTGATTATAGCTGTTAGCTTTCCCCTCTTTAGGACACAAGATAGTAGCACATTCGCAATTGGTGATATTGAGGTTTAGTTAGTTTTCTCTTGTCATTTAGCTCATTTTAAGTTGTCTCAGATTTTAGGCAGAAAATTTAAGCTAATAATAAAATAGTTTCTATGTTTCCATAAGGAACTTACTGATTTGGTAGACATTAGCACATAAAATATAAGCAATAAAAATTTAAACTATGCATGTATGGTATTCACTCTCTAGGTTTTTTTTCTAGAAATTTGGAAATCTAAAGCATTCACTTAAAATAAAATAAATTTATTTGTATATGTGTCTATGAAGAAAAGAAACCAACCTAAAAACTTGCTATGTGATTCTGACTTTTCTGTCCTCTGAACTCTACTTTGAGATGAAGGAAACTTTTACCCTCCTGAAACTGCATAATATTTTCCTTCAGTTAAGAGATGATATAGCATTCATTAACCTTGTTTTCCATTTAAAAAATCTAATAGCCTATTGAAAGAATAAAGAAGGCAAGATTCAGGATCTCTCTTAGTCCGATAGGATTGTTTTGTGTGGTGGTGGCTTACTAATAGCTTTATTATTAAAGCATGTAAGCAGGAGCTGGCAGTATAGCTTAGAGCGAACTCAGACAGATCTGCTTTCAGCATGTAACTAAACCAGTGTGTAGAAACAAGTAATTAAAAGGACACAAAGCCCGTAATCAATTGCACACCAGTTATCTTTGATTGCTCTTGCAAGGGACAAATTACACACAAGCCTCTTGCAAGCCTGAAGAGAAAAGAGGTTCTGTTATCTTCTATTTGAAATCATTTCTCTGCAAAGACAAGGGCATCCCTATTCTAGAACCCTTGGTTTAATTAAAAGGACACAAACATCAGATGATGTTGCAGCATATCAAATGTTTCCCTGTCAGTGCAATGGAGTGAAAGGAGTAAGGGGGGTGAGAAGAGGGGGTGCAGGGGTGGGGGTTGGCTGGAAGAATTTCTTTTCCATAATGACTGGCTTTTTTCACTCTGACCATCTGTTTTCTCATGGTGAAAAGCCCCATTGCTGGTATCTTGGCATAGCTTTGCATGTCTTTGTGCTTGAGGGACATTCAATCTTGCATCTGATACACACTGATCTGTGACACTTCCCAACAAATGAGGCTTTGTTCAAACAAAGAGACTCCCTGATAGGAACTGTAAACTTGGAGCTTGACATCCTGTAGGAAAGACAGGCTATGGCTGAGTTAGCACAGGAAATTCTCCGCAATGCAATGGAATTGAAGGAGGTCACACCCTTGTGCTCAGGCTCTTTCAGATCTTCCCAGACCGCTTCTCATCTCTGCCCTCCCTTCAGACAGAGCAGCTTCACAGTACAGCTTCTTTGGAGAAAACAGCCCATCTCCGTTTTAGGGGGATGCTTGCTCTTACCAACCAGGGACGCTGCTCTTATTCTTGTAGAATTTCTTCATTGTACAAAGCACTCTCACAATCCTTAATCCACTTGATACCATCACTTCCTCAGGCCCAAGTGTGAATATTTGAGAGGGCAGTTTTGTGAATGCTAAACCAGTTTTGTTTCTTCTTTCATCTCTTCCTTCACACTGTTATACTCTGTCTCCCTCCTCTCTTTTTCTAACTCTCTTTTCCCTTTGCCTCTCAACTAAAAATTTTGATTCTGAGTTTCAAACTTCAAAGTTCATCCATCTTTCCACTCTATGGTGCTTCTATGCCGCATCACTACCTGGATTGAAGCCATGGAAGAGGAAATACAAATGAGCTGCTAAACATGGACTGGGTTTTGTGGAAAGTGTCAGAGTGGGCACACTCACTTGGGAAAATGATAGCTGCTCTTTCAAGTTATAATTTTGAGTCCTGTTAAACGGTAACCATCTTTAGACAGACTTTCACTTTTAAAACATGTGCGGCTCCTTTGGCAAACTCCTGCACAAACACACACACACACACACACACACACACACACACACACACACACACACACACGAGGGCTTCTGTCTTCAACACTCTCTGCCTCCTCCAGGCAGTTAATTGAACTTCCTTTGTGTTTCCACCCACTTTGCTCCTCACTCAGTGCAGTATGCAGCGTGTTGTAGTCTGAGCTATTTGTTTATATATCCATCTCTCCCAGTAAGCTGTGAACCACAGGGTGGGGATGGGGTATTTACTATTCACTCTTGTATATTTCCAGAGTTTCATGAAGTGCCTAAGCCATAATAAGATCCCAGTAATATCATACTGAATAAACAAATATTGTTGGTTAAACGCTAATACACTTGGGAAGGAGGATGCAGGAAAATAAGGCAGAATAGGGAAAACTGCCTTCATTTATGTCTGTAAATGTTTCCTTGGCTGGGTTTGTCATTTGACTTTCTGTTTCTCACCATTTCAATAATGTTAAGCAGCATTTGATTCAGGAATTATATGATTTCTTAGTTTTCTGGATCAGTATTTTTTTTTTAAACAGAGATATCTGAATTACAGAAAATTTAAGCAATCTTTCAAAGATTTGCTTCAGATCACTTAGTGGATATATATATATAATTTTAAAGAGAGTAAAACAAAACAAAGAAAAGCAAAACAAAATAGAACAAAGCAGAGCAGAGTAAAACAATCAAATAACCCAGGATTTCAGAAAAAGGCAGCAGGAAATCAATAGTGGCTATCATAATGTCTCTTGTTTTCTTCAAAGTAACTGTCTACCTTCATACATATTGGAATCAAATAATTGAAAACAGACTAAAACCAAGAATAAAAGCATTACTGGACTTCAAGTCAAAATGATAAGAAATCATCAAGGCTATCACGGTGTCACATTTTCTTCAACATAGTTGTTCACATTATCACACATACTAAAATCAGTTCCTGTAAACCTCTTAGGAGAAGCTCTAGGCATATACATATACATTTCTCCTTTCTGTATTAAAGGGGAAAACAAAACAACAAATAAATAAACCATAACTAAAAGCCCAGAACAATAACAGTGTAGGCTTTCAAAACAAGGTGGTAAGAACCTAATAAATTTTGTTGTTTTGCATAGTTATCTTCAAAAATCTTACTTGAATTACCAGATATAGTAATGCAAAACAAACTTAGTGGATATAGTACCAGTGATCACAGTGTTGAGCCCAGTGTGGCCCTGAAGTTACAGGAGTGAAGTGGTCCGGTGGAGCTGTTCAACAAGAAAATTTCCGAAAGGTCAGTGAGCTGTAGAAGGGCGGGAGACCACAAAAGCTTCTAATTTCACTTTTCAGCTGGATTGCACTGTCACTTACATAATTATTTAACTTTTCTGAACCTTGATTTCTGTACCTATGGGATGAGAATATTAACAAGTAGCATGCCTCAATGGGATTTCATGAGAATTAATTAAATGTTATTGTAAAACATTTGGGAAACCTAAAGTACTGGATAAAATAACACACATTCATAATTTTGAAACTGGAGGGGACAGGAATGGGGGAACAAAAGAGGAATCAAGATGCATCATCTACAGGTACAACTTTCCTATAATGAATATGACTATTATGGATACTTGACTTGTACCAATAAATTTAAATGAACTAAAAAAAAGATAACACTGTGGGGAAAGTTGCAATTGTATTGCATTTTAAAAGAGAATGGCTCAAGCTCATTTTGTTCTATTTCAAATCCCTTTCCTTTACAGCTGATAAATAATGTAACAGTAAATTAATTGATTAACGTTCAGTAGCACATTGAAATTTTTCAGAAAACAACTAGCAAGACCATCAGCGATCAAACTATGGTTGGCTTGTTATTAAAGCCAGGTTGGACGTCACTGTATAAAACACAAGAAAATTTCCAAAGGCAAAACACCTCGGGCTTTTGCCATCCCCATTACTCATCCAATCAGCATTGAAAAGTAGCTGAATCTATAAGTGATTATCAAAGCATTCCGTTTTTGTTGCTGCTGTTACTTCACCTTATCAAAAGAATGAATTCTGCTGAAGATCAGTGAACACAACTAATGGATCCAGAATTCAACCGATTGAAATGTGAGAAAAGCCTTCAAAAGTATTTTTAAGGTGATATTTCAGAATCACAATGTTTTGTTTTATTCCAGAGAATTAGAAATGGTAATTTAATGTGAACTTACTAAGCATAATTATCTTTAAACTGATAACTTTAATATAGTTCTGTTTTATTATGTGAAGTTGCTCCTCATTATTATTTTTGCCCTGCCTAAAGTTCTGTCTCACTTACGAGACAGGAGAGGGATTTAAAATTCTAATACACAGTTGAGGACACAGAAGAGGACCTGCCACATAAGAGTCCTGCATTGGGAATTCTTTGGTGTCAATGGAGGCCTATATTCTTATCAAGAATGTCAAGTTTTCCACCTTGTGTGAAGGGGGATTTTTTATTTAATGAGGTGTGCTCTGGGAACAATATCCCCAGAACTTTCAAGAAGAAATATTGATTTTCCTTTCATATTATTTTTCAGATTCCTCCCCTCCTTTCCATTCTTACTGTCAACCTTAAAGGTCAAACCTCATTACTTAACTTACTAGGGCAATAGTTCTCGATCTTGGCGGCACAATAAAATCTCTCTGGGAGCTTTAAAAAATACTGACATCTAGATTGAAATCTCTGAGATTCTGAGGTAATTGGTCTGAAATGTGCCCTGGGTGTCGAGATATTGAAAGTGGCCCTAGTGATTGCAAAGTGTGGCCAGGGACCACAGCTCCTCCCAACCTGTCCATCCTGAGGTTGTCCACTGCTGAGGGGGAACCTGATGACCATATAGTCACTGACTCCTCGGTTTTACTGAAAGTATTTCTAACCTTGAGTTTTTCTATTTTTTATTCTTCCTATATATAATTTATCTCACAATATGGGAACTAGGAGTGGAACAGATGATAAATGTAATAAAGTCCTAGTGCTAGGTAAACATTCATCTTACCATGCTTTAATTATTTTACTCACTCAAAAGTTCAAAAATCCCCTCTACTGCTAAGTTCCCATCAGGCTGATTTAGCATTGAATATTCCTTAAACCTCTTTTAAAGACAGAGGTTGCTGTATTTTCCATGCTGGTCTTGAATTCCTGGGATCAAGCAACCCACTTGCCTCAGTTTTCCAAGAAATACAAGTCACTAACAGGTTGCAATTAATAAGATGTTCAGTTTTGCAGGGTACTTTTCTACAATATCTTGTTTTGTCTTAAAGAGACTAAAGTAATATCTTGTATTTTTAAGGCATTTAAGATATTTTTCAAAGGCACAAAATTGGAAAAGTTCCAAATACCCAAACTACAAATACTTGATAGCTTATAATCTTCAAGTCATTTTTATAGCAACTTAGAGAACCACGTGGCCCAAAGAGACTTGATATGTTGTTTGAAAGGATGGAATACCCAATTTCTGACAGGTTTGGTATCTCATGTTAAAGATCTTCAGTCCCACAGTTAGGGCTAGCAATTCACCGCGGTGAAATATAAAACTATCAGTCATGGTAAATTATTGCATGCTCAGTACACACACATTAAAAACAGTTAAATATCCAGCAGCCATTAAAATTCTTCAGCTAAAATATGTATGTATAAAGAAACAGAAGAAACAAATTATGCATTCAGAGACAAAATGTCTCAATATAGGTTCTGTTTCATAATGTACACTTCACAGGTCTTTGGAGATAAGACTATAAATATGACTGTTAGATTCAAGCAATAAATATTTTAACACTAGCACATTTTAAGCTCATATGCATTTTTATCTCAGACGTTGTAAAACTGAATTGACCTTTTGTTTTTCAAGACAAGAAAAAAAAGAATAAATGATCAAGTCATTAAGGTTAAGTGTGACTATACCAGCAGATACGAGGTTTTCCCTGTCCTACATTTGAAGTGTTTGAACTGACTTTTTTGAAATTAATAATTAATCTTTTCAAGGTGTTCCTTTTGCAGGTGCTGAGGAAAGTCAATGTTAAGGGGGAAAAGAAAGATAAGGACAGAGGACAAGCCCTGGCTGACTGAGGCAAGGGAACCAAACACTGCAATTGCACTGTTTGCTGCTCACTGCCTTGCTGTAAATAGGTCTTTGTCTTCACCCATTTCCCAGAAAACCTTGTCAAGGAATGAACTTTGGAGATGGTGTTTATGTGACTGAAGTATAATAGTGAAGATTTGAAGTTAATAGCGAGAGAAAGAGAGAGAGAGAGAGAGAGAGAGAGAGAGAGAGAGAGAGAGAGAGAGAGAAAAGGAATTTTTTTTTAGAGCAAGGCCAAAGATTTATCTAGAATTCCCATATTTTGACTGGAATATCTTACTACTATTATTTTTTGTTTTCAAATTTTCCACTTGCTCTTGACTATCTAAATTTTGTTTGTTCAAAGAGCATACGCACAACATTGCACTCTGATTTAATGGCAGATCCAGCATTTGCACTACCGAATGGGGTGTTTCTCCATTGATCTTTCTATGGCCCTTCTGTGCACCAAAACCATGTTCTAAGTTTTAAGTGTCAGCGCTAATATAAACCTCAGAGCCATCCTGTCAGGTAGGCGCTATTTTTATTTCCATTTTATGGATGAAGTAGTTATGATCTAGAAAGTTCAATACCTTGCTAAAAGCCATAGAAGAAGCAAGAACTGAATTCAGGCTTCCTGACTCAGATCCAGGCTCGTAACTTCAGAAGAAAAGATGCGGTCGTCACAGCAGCAATCACACTGCATTCTCCTTGCTCTCTCCACACTTTGCTTTTGTGGTACAATTCTAAGCAATATTCCCTTTTGAGGATAATAAGAGATAATGGTGCTGTCCTGGTATAGGAGGAAAGGAATCAATCCAAAATTGCGGCAAACGAACACCAAGAATTTGAATTGATTGTAAAATTAGTTCAAAAGCCTCAAAGTGCTTTGGCCCTGGGCCTGCATTGATCTACTATGTGAGTGCAGAGCTGTGGCTCAGGGAAAGGTACACAGAGCATTCAGGCACAGTTTTATGCAAAGTGACAAAGGTATGAGCAGAAGACGGAGTACTAAGAGCCGTGGTGTTGCGGCAGGGAATAGCTTCCCAGGTGCTGGATGCCTCTGTCACTCTAGCCCTTTCTGAAGCAGGAAAACGTATTCTAAGGACATTCGGCAGAAGCCAGCTGTCCTCCTGCCTCAGTTTATACCCTGATTCCCAAACTAGCTGATTTTATGACCGTCCGGATGTTAAATTTCTCTCAATTACACTTTTCCTATTGAGGAAACAGTTAATCATAATACCAAAAATAGATATATTGTAAGAATTATATAAGATAACGTGTATATAGCACTTCATATGGCTCCCAGCACAGTGAGTCCTTAATAGTAATTTTATATTTTTCCTCTCTTCTATATTTGAAGATCATAATTTTGTATTTTATAAATATTCAGCTTTTGCTGGCTAGATACTAGGATATGCAAATAAAATAGATCTTTTGCTTTTTGGGTATTTAAAGGATAGATATAAACTAGACACAGTAACTCACAAATACAAATATATTGTGATAATATATTGAATATGTATATAGAGAGCAATAAATGAATCATAACAATTGCAACAATTTCTAATCAACTCAGCAAAAAATGTAGGTTTGAAGATGTATAGTAATAAGATAAGGTGCATTAATTAGGTACCTTTATACATTTAATCACATATTGATTAATAAGATGCATTAATTAATGAGGAGACTTTTTTATTTAAAGAGAAAAAACAAAACAAAAAAGGTAGAAATAATACAGAATTTCAAAAAAACACTAAGAAATCACTAGTTGATAAATTACATATTGTCTTCTTAGAAAAAGTTGTTCAGGTTACAAAATTAAAGTATAAAAAGTAGACATTCAAACAGTTGGAGTGCAAACAGTTCTGTTCAACAATTCAACAAAAACTTAGTAATATGGTTATCTATCTTACACACATGTAGTCATTTCCTTTAGAGCACTTTCTTTCCCTTTCTTTTTTCCAATAGCAATTACACATTTTAGGTTTTATTACTCCTACAGTTCTTATTACTTCGTACACTAGAGACACAATTGATATTTACAAATATGAGTCTTATTTATTTCACTTAAGAGGATAGTCTCCAGTTGCCTCCGTTTACCTATAAAGGCCTCAAAGTCATCCTTCTTAATAGCTGAGTAATATTTCATTGCATAAAAATACCACATTTTTTTAGTCCACTCTGTAGTTGATGGGCATTTTGGTTGTTTCCAAGATTTAGCTATTACAAATTGTGCTGCTATGAACATGGGTGCACGTGTATCACTGTGACATGACAATTAATTAATGGGCAGATATTTTTCAAAGGGTACACATTTTTAGGTATAAGCAATAGAGGCCTAAAAAGAAGCATAGTGTCTATTGTTAATAGTGTATATGAAGTTTGCTAACAGAAGAATTCTTAAGTATCCTCCACACTTATACCCAAAAAGTTAGCTAGGTGAAGTGGTGGATATGTTCATTAGCTTGAGTATGGTAATCACTTCACCATGTGTATCAAGATATCTCAGTGTACGTATTCTATAAATGCAAATTTTATTTTTCTGTTACATCTCAATAGAGCTAGGGAAAAAGATTCATGGACTCTTCTCAGTTCCACACAACCCCGTGATGTTTCTTCAAGCTCCGTAGCCATGCCAAGAGGAGGTGCTGTAGCGGGTCTGTGCACTGGCCACCATGCAGAGTGTGTAAAGATCGAGTTTGTCCAAGAGACGGCAAAGGTCTTTGGTTTGCCCAAAAGATATTCAATACGCTTATTAAAAGGGAAGCACAATAGAAAGAAAAGGTTTTAAGATTCCTTAATTGTAGTAACAAGACAGTTTATAAGGACTAAATCATAAGTCCTGAGATAACATGTCACAAAGTTTCCTTGAATTGTACGTTTTTCAATAAAGAATTGGTTGGTATATCCCAGTACGTTACACGGTCCACAAGAAGATATGACAACCAAGTTTAAATATTTAAGTGCACAATATTTAAATATATAGTGTAATGTGCACTTCTGTAGCTTCATGTCTTGTCCTTTGTGCAACTTCTGATTCTAACTGCAGATGTAGGTCACAGCTTTATGCAATCTTAGTTTCATGTTGACAGTGTTCTACATCAGATTTCCTGATGTGTCTTCCCATTTTCTACCAGTGATCCTTTCTAAAGCTATAGCTCTACTTAGCCTATGGATAAATACAATTCAGGAACATACTGGATGTTGGCGGCCCAAGGGACCTCGTAGGGGTCCATCCTTGTCCCATCATTATGTTCTCTGTGATTCTCAGAGGTCTGTGTGAGTTACACCTCCATTGTGCTTAGTGCATTTTTATATTGATTCTTTCCCTTTCAATCTTTTAATCTTCTTTCTCATTTACTCCTGCTTTTGCAACCACGCATATGTGAACAGACTTCATTCAAGTCCTTGTCTTAAATTCCCCACTGAAAAGACCCAAATAATGCATACAGTTCTTGACACTGAGTTGAGCTTATAGTCTTAAATCAATTAAATAAAATGAGTAAAGTGAAATAGATGAATTAGGAAATCTGAGTGTTTTACTCAGTAAATGAGACCACGAGCTAGAGACCTTCAATAGACTATTCTGACCAGTTGGCCTCATAGGCATGTGCATGATAGCAAACCCTCTTTTCTCAGAAGGCTCAATACACAACATTACAACTTCTAGAAGAAACACTTTAAGATCAGTCATTGTGTTAAGCAATGTTTACCAGCTATATTTTGTATAAAACAGAACTATTATGCTTTAAATACATGAGAAGAAAATTCAGTCTCTTATCTTTCATATCAATAAACAATTTTAAGTCATAACTGAAGTTGTGATAAAAGGATTTAAAGACACACAGAGCACTTTCACTTAGCTTAAATCAATGAGACCAACATAATGGCCCCATTCTTCTTGAGCTAGTTTATGACAGCTGCCTGTGTTAGAATGTCAGTGAAAGCCTGTGACAGTAATATAAAAGGTATCATATTGATTGTGACATAAGCTTCGAGCTGATTATAAGGCAAGCACACAGTGCAAAGTATCATTTGTATCATTTTATAATCATTATAAAAAGACCACAGCGATTATCACTAGCAAAGATGTTTACTTCATGGTGCATGAAACTGGCTATTACACAATCCAAACCAATGCATATGACAGAAGTTAAATGTAGAGCAAATACACCTGTTCTGAATTAAGAGAACAGTAAGATGTTAGGGCCATTTCTAAAGAACTGCATTATCCTTATTCTCAAATTTGAAGTTTATAATGAACATTGTTCTAAGTTAACAAAATTTTCATTTCACTGTTTCCTAGTTTTGTGCCTGTTAGCTTCAGTGATATGTCAGTCTTGAGATGTATCATACATTTTAGAATGTCTACGTATAGAATAGTTATACTAACTAAATAACAATAGTCCTCCTAGAAATGACAACCAGTTCTTTTGAAATTACAGGTTTAGAGGTATATCAATAGAAAAAAATAGTAGAGATTCCAAATAACTTTATGTCATGGAATATCTACTGGAATAGAATCAGAAACTGGACTTAGCAAAATGATGAATTTCCTCGAGGTAAATTAGCAGATGAGATCTTTCCTGAATTTTATAGGAATTCTGACCTATGTCATGAAGCTGTCACTCCTATGAAGAGCTGCTGGAGAAGTATTCTCACTGTCCATATTTGGTAGCTATTTGAGAATATGCCTGAGTGTTGTTTATGAAATGTGAATGTTTAAAGTAGTGAAGTTGACAGAAAATTGCTTTGTGACAAGCAATCTGAGGATGGTTAAATGTTGCAATTCTGTTCATCTCAGATATCTATGTTGCAAATAAATGGCATTCCATGGAGTGTGGTCTTACATAGTGGGTTGATTTGTTTTGTAGAATATAACAGACATTGCTCACCAATATTTCTGCTCCTCAAATCAAATTCTGGGAGCATGAGAAAATTGCATGTCTTTGCTTCATTAAAGTTAGACAAATATATCACATGTTCTGACCAAGAAAATGACAGTGAAGTAACTGGTCTCACCTCAGAGCTAATGTGCAGAAAAGCATGTGTACGATTCTCTTTAATCTCTTTATGATCTTGCCAAAAGCAGATGGCTCTTGTGAGACTGCAGCTCCATAAGAAGCCAGAACCTTTGTCTACTGGGTCTCTGAGTGCCTACCACACATCAGATTTCACTGCCAATTCATAGTGGACATGCGAAATTGATGTAAGCTGTGTAAAGACATTGAAAGACATTGTTTTTGTTATTGCATGTAAGCTAGTCTATCCTAACTTACGCAGAGATTGATTTTGAAAGGTGTTATTTATGTAACTGCAAGCTAGGTAAGCAAGTCTGTCTGTATACTCCATCCCATACTTGTTAACTGATTTTCATTTTTTATATGGTGCATCTCTTTGACTAATTTTAATGACTAAATTTCATGGCTAAGGACTTTATATATGTTATCTCAGTTTCTAAAAAAAAAAAAACAAAAAATAAAGCAGTGCAGTAGGCAACACAATTACTATTAATAACATTTATAGATGAAGAAGACTTAGAAATGCTTGGCAAAGTAAGCTACCTTATTTTTCTCTGAGCTCCCCAACCACCCGGCTGCTAATGTCCATCTCATGAGAGAGTCGGTGCTCTTAACCATTCACTATGACTCTTTTTGTTCATCCTTTGCACATGAATTCAAACATTAATCCCTCCATGAGCTTCTTTTTAATACATTGATCTTCACCAGTCTCTCCTTTGTTCCAAATGCCTGTTAATATTTACAGTCAGCTCCACACTGCTGGCCTTCACTTGTTCTTTCTATAGTTTTTGTGTGTTCATCATTGTCTGAACTGTTAGATTTTAAAACTTGAAGAGGATGTGGGCAGTATTTATTTCATATTACCCTATTGTAACTAGCACAGCAGAGAGGCTCAAGCAATAATGTTCCTAGTAAATAAAGTGATAATCTATTACTATCCGTTGCCTTGGAATTCCCATTTAGATTTTTTCAAGGCTGGGTGTGGAAAACAAAGATCTTTTGGTTCTCTAGACATCCTTCATTAAAAACAAAAACCAAAGCCAAAACAAAACAAAAAGACAATTTAGTTTACTTCCTTCCACTCAGAAACTTAACACTGTATCTTTGGGTTTGGAATTTTTAGACATAATTTGGATAAAACAGGCTGCATTTTGAAGATGAGGCTAAATATGTTATTCCCAGTTATTCAAGCTATTTAAGAACAAAGGAATCATCTGACAGCTTGTGACTGGTGCAATCAGAGAAGCTGGAGATTGGGATGTTTATTTTTACAGGTCAGGAAGGAAAAAGCAAGAATCAGCCCTTGAGTTTGACACCTCCCATGAGCTCAGTGACTTCACATCGTATTACACAAACATAATGCCTCTCTTCATGCTCCCGCAGAATTCGGCAGAGACACAGAAGAAGCTATGAGCCCAACTGGATCCAAGCCTTAACACCACCCACATAAACAACTTGGAGCAAGTGAAGAAATGCCAAACTTGTCCCCGTGAATTTCCTTGTAGATTAAAAATAAACTGGAACAATTATGTATTGCGAAGATGGAAAGGTAGTGAAATTGAAACTGATATAAGTAAATGATTCATGGTTCCCAAATACATAAAACCACTATGAAATCAAGTATACCTTGTGAAAAAGGAAAAACAAAACAAATGGAGACCCTGGTTAGGTTAGGTTTCTTACCTTTTAAATGTATTGAAAAAATAGTCCACAGTGCTAAATTAAATCGTGAATTCTACTTTAGACCAACTCAGGAGTAAATAACAGTTATTACTTGAAAACTCTTTTATGGAATATGCAAAAAGAATTCACTGTATAAGCTCACCTCCAGTGCAAAAATAACCACAATAAGTGCTTATGCTTTTAGTTGATGTTTTAAATAATCCCAAGAATCAAGACAGTCAGAGCTTATTATGTATAAGCATGTCTTTGGTGAGAAATCAAAACTGTGTCCTTTATTATAAATTGAATTCCAAATAGCAACATACCAAATCTCTGATAGTGTTTGTATAAAAATACAACATGAAAAGAAAAACGGATGAAAATCATTAAATGAGGCCAGTTGCATATAGTCTATGTGGGTAATTATCTTTCTAACACATCAAAACTCATAATATGATGAACAAGACAGATTTTCTCATTAGCAATTTGTAGCTACCCATTAAATTGCAAAAACTTTAAGGGGATTATTGTACTACTTTATCTTGAACGTCTGTAATTTATATACACACAATAGTTATCCTATCATCAGTTTTCTTTCACAAGATATCGGATGGCGTTAAGTTACTTGCCTTGAGGGATTTCTCTGAGATCTGTCTCTCTAATTTTAGCTGTGTCTCAACTCTCTGTTTGTTCTCTCCCCCACCTCCCTCGCTTCCTCTCTCCCCCTCTGTCCCAGTGTTCAGATCCAGACAACATACCACATAAGCACGGAAAATTTATTTGTATTGGACAATCTATTTACATTTCATATAAATTTAGAATTTTTATATATAAGCTCAGAAGCTAAAGGATCTTAGCAATCACCTTTTATTCACTTAGTGGTTTCCATGATGCTTGCTCTTTATGGTTGTCTTTTTCATTGTAGATGTCAATGATACTTGCAAAGCTAGAGTGGAAAGAAGATTCAGTAGATGCAGCTTCACACCACAACACATTGGAAAAACTCACATTCAGGTCGCAGAGCAAAGACCACTCATTAAAGAACCTCCCCATGGGACAGGCACTGCTCAACTCTAGTCTTCCCACTTTGCCTGGTTACTGCCTGCAGCTGTCTAGGAAGAGCACAGCCTTAGTGTGAATGCTGTGATGGATCCCAAATGTGCCGCAGCTGGAAGCTGTTGCTGGATAAACTCCTCCAATAGATTAGAGATTCACTCTTGTGGCCTTCACAATCCACCCCACGTATTTCGTAGATCTGCTTCTTCTGTATTTGGAGAGCAACTTCTGGATAGTTGATGTGGATTCTTCTCTCTGAGAGAGAAGTTAGAAGAAGGAGGTTAGTGGGACAAACAATAGTTCTGTCACTGAATTTGACTTCAAATTTGTAGACAGTACACCCTCTTCCACCATTTACTCTAAATGGCCCTCATCAAGCATAGCCTTCCACTTGGCTAATGTGGCAGTGTGGCCCACATCTTCATACCAGGGTCTGGGGCACCATCCGTATCTTAGGCCAGAGTTGCTTCATTTGTCCACTCACAGCTGGACAAGGGATGCACAAATAAATCACCTGGGTTCATCGCACAGTCCTGTCTACCCTCATCATGTCCAATAAGCACAACTTTCTCCTACCCAATCAGTGTTAATTCCCTTGTTTTGTTGCTTGTGTTCCATGTCTGATCAGGCACTCTGAGTAGTGAATTTGACTCAGGATACATGGAAAGGAAAAACAAAAAGGCAAACTCCTTCCCTAAATAAGTATTCTTATGTGAAAGCAGATTGTCAGTCCTTCCAGGCTGAAGAGGACCCAATGTAGTCAAACTACCACCAAGTGACTGGCTTATCCCTTGGGAAAAGAACTATATCTTAGGGACCCAGCAAACCCCTGCACAGCCTACAACACTGCTCTTCTAGTTGTCTCTTCATATGCCCGTCATACCATTTCTGGGTGGCCAGTGAGTAAGCTGATTAATGTCAATTGGCTAAGTTATTACTTAATTCATTAGTGTTTCCTGCATAATGGGTGCTTTCTAGTGGATGTTAACAGGTGATACACAAATCTTCACACTTCAAGCCTCTTCCCATATGTTCATACATATGTCACTAATGAAAATATCACTGTCTCTAATCTTCCAGTCCTTTCCTCCCAGAACACTGATAAGCTAAATAGACTACCAGCTACTGCCCAGGAAAGTATTTGTGTCTCTTTCCTTCAGGAAACTGCTCTTTTTATACAAACTATATCAAAACTATTCACAGTTCCACCTATTAGGGTCATTTATTCTTTTCATTGTTGTTTAGGTCCACCCTTGAAAGTGGCTGTAATGCAGTGCTCATTGTATTTAGATTTACACTCACATGTCAAGCTGTCCCATCCATAATCCACGCTTAGGCCTTTTCCTCTTCTTTCAACTATTTATATCCCACCGCACATGGCCATGTGAGCAAGGTCAGGAAGGGACATTGGGGCAGCCATGATGCCTGAGACAGGGCCTAGGCCGCCTGCTCATAAGCCTATTCTTTTTCTCTGCTTCTACTTGTTCCTTCAATGGATCATCTCTTCTTATGATGGACCACTGCTAGATTTGTTCAACCTTACAACTTGGTAGATCTGACCACACATGACTCGTAATGACCATGCTAAATGCATGGCCACTCGGTGTTCTGGAGGTGATGGGCATTGTATCTGTACTAGGACCAAATAACATGCCAGAAGTTGTTTCTTGGAAGATCCATAATTATCTACTCTGGATGCCATGGACCTGCACAAGAAGCCAGGTTCCCACATTGTGATTTTCCTGCATAAATCATAAAATCCACATAACACCTTGATCATTTCTAGACAATTAAGTCTTCTGGCTCACGTGGTCCAAGTGCCACAACCCTTTTACACTGTAGCCTGACCTGCTGCCGAGCCCTTTCCTGCTCAGAGCCCACTCAGTCTGGCTATCTTCCATGTTTTCCATTATATATGCCAAAAAATGTCCCTAAGAGTAGAAAGGATAGCTTTGAGAATGTGAAGAGGCTTATCAGATTTCATGTCTTCCTATTTATAGTTGAAGATGAAAAATACAGCAGTTTGTATTTTACCTTAGTGTAGATATTCCTGTGATCCTGAAAACTGTAGCACCATGGAATGCCTCTGGAATTTAAATAAAATATTTACCATGTTGTTGAGGGCAGATATTTTGCCAGTGTTCCCAGAGCTCTCACAGCTCTATGGAGTCGACTGGCTGATCGGCATAAAGTTACTGATGTAATGGGTTAGTGTGGGATGAACAGACAGCCTGTAAATCATTAGATGATACTGTGGCAGAGAGCAGGAGGATTATTCCAGTCTCTACATGAACATTTCTTTTTCATTCCAGGTAGATGCAACAGCATTTGATCCTTTTTTAATGACAAAAGCTTATTTATATCATCTAGTAAGGAAAATTCATTTTGAGTGGAAGATGTGATAGGGAATACTATGTGGTTAAGCTTCTGGCGTTGTATAGACATTCTCTTAGTGCATCTAGTTTCTGCAGGGACCAGATGGGTTGGAATGTATACTCCTAAAACACTGACACTCAGTGATAGTGATATCTATTATCGTTACATGATGTGACATCAGTTTGGTTTACTACCTTGGCTGAGGGTTAGGGTCACTTTTAGAAGCTTACATTCACCTTTCCAAGCTGTAACATTGCTTGCTCCACTTGGAAAAGGGCTCCAGTTTTAAATCTGAAGTATACACTCAGAGAAATTGTTATGTGGTGTGTCTGAGAACTTGGTGACTCTACTAGAAATTGGATTTTATAGAAATTCCATTAATATCCTGGACCCCACTGTAATGAGGTGATGGTTTTAGCCTCTAGATACCAAGATCAATTTAGAATATTAAATCCAATAGTCTTTAAAATGTTGGATGATATCTTTTCTCCAGTGTATAATCATCTGAGCAAGTGGATGTAGGTTTCTCTGTAGTAGAAGTAAGTGCATTTTTTTTTTTTTTTTTTGCCATGTAGCTTTCTCAGGAAATGAGTCATACAGGCCTTCTGTTCTTTCATTGTTTCTAGATATTAAGCAGTACTCTTATTATTGTCTCTGTAGGTTACCTCCCATCCTAGTTATTATGATAATTGTGGCTTATGGCTTCTAGCTGTGAAATGTCATCTCTTGGCCTCTATTGTCATCTTTTGACAACTAAAAGGTCAGACTTAGTGACCACCTTCCCTAATATCAGCCCTGACCTTCACGGGAGGCCACCACTGAACCTAGTGAGTCTGATGCCCTCTTGCTAGTACATTCCTGTTAGCCTTGATGAATGCTAGTTCCTCAGCTCTCCTTGGAGAACACGGTTCTCAAGTGTTCATTGTAGCACAAATGTCTTGGGATATTTTAGTTACAACCTCTGCTCTTTGCCATGCCAATTCATGCCAACTCATGCCATTTGAACTTTGCTCAGCATAGGTCAGTGCCTTCTCTAAGCCTCTGAAAATCCTGCCATTAGTGACTTTTGTTCTATGTTCCTGGGCTCTTGGCAGGACATTAAATCCATGTTACAAGAAATGTCCCTATGTGAAAGTTATATTGTTCGTTTAGTATTTTGTTCAGGCTCTCTGATCAACCATCTTCAAATCCAGTCCCAAGATACTTACCCTGCTCCTAGCAGCGCATGAACTCTCATTCTTACTCCTATGGTGTGCAATGTCTTCCTTGCTCTATGGAGCCCCATACATCTCTGGATGGTTATGTTGGAATTTACTTGCAGAATCAGTGTGGCAGCTGGGAGAGCTACTGGGGGCAGCTCCTCAGGGCTGTTAGTGTTTTGAAGAAGAGGGGCTCTGGAATGTCTCCTGCATGGGAATAGTGGTATTTATTAATAGGGGAAGGCTGGCCTCTGCAAGCCCCATGGTTTCACTATAATCCACAGAACTCTAATCTTTTAAGACATATACTTAGTTCATCCCATTCTTTCTGTTAGTGTTCCAAATCCTTTCTGTCTGAGCCCTGGCCTTAGCATAACAGATCTTCTGTGCCTGGCTATTTAAATGATTCAAGAGCTCTGTGATCCTATCTTTCAGGTTCTTGGTCCTGTATGTGTTCCTCCTCTGTGTCTGGTTTTGCACTAAACAAGAAGCCACCAAAAAGCACCGATAGCTTATCTCGCATTTAATTCTTGACTGATGAAGTTTCTCACTGCACCTCTGCAGGGTATTAGCATCTGTGTCTTAGTACTAAACAACCAGCCCCAGTCCCTATCCACATCACTTTCAAATGCTCTAATCTTTATGCTAGCAGAATTCCTTTCCAAAGTCATTTTCCTTGGTCACCACTGCTAAATCTTTTAGCAGTTGATCTTCATTCTTCTGCCAGAGTCTATCTTCTTCTAGCCAGATAGCAAGCAATCTGCCACACAAATCCATTTTCCACACCTTATCAGATCACTGCTGATATCAATAAGGTCAATTTGGGTCATCTAGGAGGAAAGTGCCAATGAGCAATGAGGAGTTACTACACAGACGTGTAAAGAGAAATAAGGAAGACGGAGGGTGGCTTAGGAAGGGCATGAAAGACTGTGTGGCTCTGAGCAGGCTGCAGGCAGGTGATGGTTCTCATCCGACGAGTAATTGGCCATTAGTGATCAAAAATGGGCAGCTCCAGAACACTGATGTGCTCTGCTGTTTGTCTTGGGCTGTCTGAGTGTACAGTAGCCTGAGAATACTGCTCACAGCAAATTCCCTTCAGGGCAGTGAGCTTCGCTGATACTGCCATTGTATTTCAGGTGTGGATGCCCCATAATTTCATATAAATCATGATTATATATTTCACTCTCACATACTAAACTCACCCAATTATATCTCATGTTGGCTGGATTTTAAAGCCACTGGAGGCCTAGTGGAAAACAGTTTGCACCCGCCAAAGCCTCTTAATTCTTCATTAAATCTGTCAGCTCGGAACTCTTTGTTTTGTACTTATATTTTGAATTAATTATTGCCAAATGCATTACTTTGCTTTTTCCCATGTTAAATTTCATCTAATCACTTTTGCACAAACTGTTTTGACTTACATGTTCTTTTCACAGACTGTCCCTAGTACTAGAATTTGTATAATGTAAGGCACAGTTACAGCTTCCCAATTATAATGCATATGACAAACATATGCATATGTTTCTCTTTAATATGATTTCTAAATATCTCTAAATATATAACTATCGATTTGTTGGAGACAAGTTTGAGATATCGCTGAGAGGAATCTCCTGGAGCCTTCTGTCTCCATACTGCAGAGACTACATGTGGACCACAATCTAGAGGGGCTGTGTTTCCTGTGTATTCAGTCACGGCTTAAAAGGCAAATGCTGCATGTGAAACCCTTCTTGCTACTTCTGAGACTGACCTGCTGCACCTGAGATGCATGAAGCACAAGGATGCTTAGTTATCCACGCATTACATTGGCATTTGCTTGATATTCTAGATGGATGAGAGGAAAGCTGATCACTTAAATCCAGGAAGTTATAAGCACAGTAAGACAGCAGTTCTGTTTCTATGTAATCTTTTAGGCATAGCATGACTCTGCATCATGAGGTAAATTCCCAACACATTCCCATGTGCTGTAAGTGCTAGCAATACAATCAATTTCCATGGCAGCCCTTGCAAGTCCTTTTCTTCAATTCTCAGATATTTGACCAGGTGATGAAGTATACGTACACGTGTACACATGTAACATGTATTATGACATGTATTTGTGCATGTATTTGTATGTTTTCATAATGTGCTATGATGCATTTTATTGCAGGGAAGTACCAAATTGTCCAAAAATGTCATGATAAAAACTTCTGGACATTTAATCACAGTATCATTTCCAAGCCATTTAATTTAATGATAAGACGCTAGACAAAAGCACCTGGAGTTCTGAATTTTCCTATAATTTTCGATAGCCATCTATCTTGCCTCCTCTGTCTCTGTGTCCATTTCTGTCTCTGTCTCTCCTAACCTTACTTTTTAGTAGTGCAAGGGTAGTTCTAAAATTATACTCTTTGAAGCCAGATTGCTTGGCTTCAAATCTGGGCTCCATCATTTACTACTTGTGTCATAGTTTATTTACAATAGTTTTCTTATAATCTCTCTGTCTTAATTTTGTTGCTTAAGAAATGGGATTCATTTTACAAGGTTGTGAGGATTTTAAGAGTTTACTTTCATAAACACTTATTTGGTGCTTTGCACGTGTGTCTGCTCTCTTGTGGAGTATTAGTTACCTATTGCAGCTGTAATATATTAGACTCAATGTCCACCAACTATTTCACAATTCAATAGATTAGAGACCAGATAGGCCCTGCTGAGTTTCTTTTAAAGGTCACACAAGGCAGAAATAAAGCTGGTGGTCAGCTTGGGTTTCTTTCTAACTGGAGGCTCTGATGGACAATCTGTTTCCATATTTACTCAAGTGATTGGCAAAATTCAGTTGCTTATGGATGTAGAAATGAAGCTGTTTGATACATGGGACCTTGGTTTTCAAGACAGCAATGCCATGTTGAATTTGTATCATGCTTTGAATCTCTGAATCTCTCCCGTACTCCATCTCTCTACTTTGCCTTCTTCTTCTGTTTTCAAGGATTCAAGAGGTTGCAAGTGTACAGTAAAAACATTTAAACTAATTACCTATAGATATTTCATTGTTAGAATAAATGTAAATTAAGTATTTCTAGAAACAGAAATCCAAAAGCTTCATGGGATTATAAGTAAGGAAATACAAATAAAAGTATTTAACTTCTTTTCATACCTGCAATATAAACCTGGATAACTGTAATCCACATCGATAAACCAGATAAACTAGTCATAACCTGCCTATCCTAATGCCAGCTAGTTGGTGAACTCAGTTATATTTTCAGTTGTTTTTGTCATGTAATGTAATGTAAGGGAGAAGGGGGAAGGTTATGGTAGCCAAAGTTCTACTTAACATAGGTTGTTTATTGTTATTATTGTTATTATTTAAATGACTAAAGGGTTCCCATGAGTAAGGAATACAAAGTTCTATACTTCTAATGAAGTAGAACTTATTTCGTTTAGAGTTAAACTTTCAAGATAAAGAAACTAGAGTGTGACAAGAATTTCTAGTTTTTAACTCATATCTATGTGTACTTACCCAGTACTTAGCTATGTAATGTTCAAGTATAAAATACTTTGATTTCTAAACCCAAAGACAAATATGAAAATATGATTTAAAAATATTTATAATGTTATAACTTTAATGTCATTTCTGACTTTAAAAATTGAACAAAATTAGTGATGTGAAATATTCTTTTGTTTTTACAAAATTTCACTTTGGGAAATCATAAATCTTTCAAATGTAATTTTTATTCTGAAGTCTAAGATTAGGGTTGACTTATGATAAAGCAACAAAGAATAATGTATTACAAATAATAAAGCTTAAATATATACTGAGAGGATTTAATTTGTAATTATTTTAGACATTTCACTGTAAGAATAAATCTCAGGGATTTGAGCAAAGATGGTGGATAGATAACAGCTGGCTACAGAGGCTCCCTGAAATAGTCAACGTAGAATTCAACATAATACAGCGTGGGAAGCCCCGAACAGAGGGAGATGAATTCTCTCATCCCAAGAAGAAACTAAAGTGAGAAGAACCAATCAAACATACAGTCCCGGTGCTATTATTGGAACAGCTAAAGGTTCAGTGTTCCAGCCACAGTGGGCGACTTGCTGAGCTGTCCGAGGTCCCACTGCTTCGACTCAAAGGAGGCGCAGTCACACTGAGGTCTGGGGTTGGACAGGGAATGGAGAGCTAAGCTGACAAGGAGCCTGCATTGACATTGGTGAGTGACAGGTGTGGAGCCATTCAACAGAAAGGGGGGTGCTGGTGGTTGACATTCTAGGACTGGGCAGGACTGGAAAGTACAAGGGGCAGCAGTGACTTCAATCAATTGTTCCCCTTCCTGAACAGGATTGGTGGAGTGAGCTAGGGCTGGGTCATGCGACCTGGCTGAGACCCAACTGGTTATCTGAAATCAATTTCCTACTGTGGTGGCACACACTAACCACACTAACTCAGTGAAGCCACAGAAATTTGACTGATCTGGAGGGGAGGCGGCGCAAAGTATTACAGTGCAGGCCACAGCAGCTTGACCGACCCAGAGGGGAGGAGACAGCATCTGCTGTCCCTGTTTTCAACTCACTAGCACGCTACAGTGGGAAGAGTTACCCACCCAGGGTGCTTCAGAAGAATTGTAACCAGCAAAGAAAGAAACTGAGGCCTCCTGGAAGAAAGAAAAAAGATGGGAAGAGGTAGCAACAAGAAAAAGTCCACAGGTTCTAGCCCCGAGAACATTGATCCAAGACAGGTAAATACAAAGGAGAATGAGAACAGAAAACAAGCAATATCAGACACAGCACCAGTGGACACTAAGAAATATCTTTGGGACCTCATAGATGAGTTCAAATGTGAAATATTTAGCCAAGAAAAGCAAGATATAAAAAGATTAATAAAAGATATGCTAAGCACTCCTGAAGCAGACACAGGTGGAAGAAGGGAGAAACTCAAACAAAGGAGAGAACCATTTGATGATGAACATAAAAAGTGTAGAATACATGAAGCAGATTCAAAGAGATTACAGAGCATTAAAAATTCTATGGAAAGATGGCAAATCTGCTTGAAAGAAACCAAGGATATATTATCCAAACTGGAGGACAGTTTTGCAATGTTGGATTATGAAAGGAAAAACTTTTTAAAAATAACAAGGAAACAAGCAGTAACAATAGAAAGGCTAGAAGATGACAAGAAGTTCTATAACTTGAGAATAAAGAATGTGAATGAAGAAGCAGGAGTACAAACAAAGGAACTACAAAGGCTATTCACAGAAATAATTAAGGAAAACTTCACAAACATAAGAAAAGGAAATGATATTCAGATGTATGAGGCATACAGAACTCCAGCCACCTACAAACAAAACAGAGCTACACCCAAGGCATATAATAATTATGTTCCCAGAAATTCAGTATAAGAACAGAATACTAAAAGCTGTTAGATACAAGAAACAGATCACTTATAAAGGGAGGCCCATCAGAATAATGGCAGACTTCTTGACACAAACCATCAAGTCAAGAAGAGCCTGGAGAAAAGTATTCCAAGCCCTGAAAGAAAATAATCTCCAACCCAGATTGATATACCCTGCTAAACTGTCTCTAGAAATTAATGGAGAAACAAGATGCTTCCAAGACAAAGAGGAACTTGGGAAATCTGCAACCACCAATCCAACTCTACAGAGCATACTTCAGGGCAGTCTAGAGAGAGAGAAAAGTACTAGGATTCCAGGAACAGTGGCAGAGAGGCCTCAATGAATGGAGCAGAACAGAATGAAGAAGACAAGCAGACAATTGATAGCAAAAAAACAGCATAACAGAAATGAGGCAGAGAAGTTTGGTATAATCTCTAATATAGATGGCATTGATACACCAAATTTAAAAAAAAGAACCACATGTGGAGTAGATAAGGAGGTAGGGTCCACTGAGATGCTATTTTAAGGAAATATAATTAGCATGAAAAACAGTACATGGATGGAAAGTCAAATATGAGAAAACAATGTTCTATATGACAGAGTGCCAGCGATTAATTGGGGCAACTAGATCAGAATTTGTGGATAGGTTAGAAAGACAGGCTTTAATAGGTAAAGGAATATAATTAGAGATCAAGTCCAGGACAGAGAAGGTTTGGAACCACTTCAGTAAATAGCAGATTGCCACCACTCCCCAATTTAAAACCAAGGGTCTTGGTGAGACCCAGAAATGCACAGTGTACTCTGTGGAAGTGAAAGGGGAGGGAGAGTCTTCAAAAAGATGACAGAAGATGTTGTTAATAGTGTATCAGGATTTAAAACCCATATTACATGTACCACTCAGCTTAGATAGATTTTATTCTGTCCCAGTTTGTCTACATGCATTAGATTTGAGGGCACAGACAGCTATCCCAATAACATCAGGATATAGCACAGTAATCATCTTTAATTTCCTATTAACTTAACCTGGAGCCCTGTATGACTTATACTGTTTTATCATGACTGATCTTAGTTAAATCTGGTTTGTTTGATTGCTGTTTGGTATTGACAGATTTTATTCAAAAGTGATATGATAGTATTAAGTCTGAGAGTATAGGCAACTACACTGAAGATGATAAGAATCTATGATACACATTCTGGTTTGATAACTGCCTGTTTTTGAAGTTTTCTACTATATACAAAGTTGTGTTTTTATTAACATTCTTATGTACTGATGTATTCAATTATACTGTTTCTGATGATATAGCCAATTCATTGAAGATAACAAGAGACAACACAGGAACTATGGTAGAATTCTTGATACAATGGTCTTATATGTTTTTTTCATTTCATGTGTTTATAGGAATATGTTTTGTTTGTCTTGCTTTGTTTCATTTCTCCCTCTGATATAGAAAGGATAGAAATACCTGTTAAGACTCATGCATGTGTAGAATCTATAAACAGTTTATGAGAACTGATCTTATGACACATGATGAAATGAACAAATACTTTGAAGAAAAAGAGACTCCAAACTACCCAGTGCTGATCCTGGAGTGTCAGAATATGAAACCCAGCATTCTTTGTTCAGAGTGACATTAGCCTGTTTTGGTTTGTTTTATCTCAACATAAATGAAGATATGGATAACTGCATGTATGTTTAAGTGTATAGAATTGACAACCATATTACTAAGTTTTTGTTGGATAGTTGAACAGAACTCTTTGAAGTCTTGCTGTTTGAATTCCCATTTTATATGTTCCACTTTTGTATCTTGAACAACTATTTGTAAGTGGATGGTATGCAAACATCAACTAGTGATTTTTTACTGTTTATTTTTTCTCTGAACATATGTATTATCTATACTCGTTTTCTGTTTTGTTTAGTCTTTCTTTAAATAAAGTTAAAAAAAGAATAAATATCAAATAGATATTGCTGCAAATTGAAGATAAAAAGATTTTAAAAATCATGAGACAGGCAATAAAATACAGCATTTAACTTCTCTATGACTGAAACTTGAAGCTGGGAATTGTAATGTACACAAATAAACTACTTTTAAAGATTAATTTCCCTTTTGGTTTATGGACATACAATAGTCAGCTTGTGAGTGAAGGTCTTCTAATCTGGGCATGGCAAATTCTTCCTAGCATTGGTACATAGCTAAGTTTCTTTCTGTAGGGAGAGTAGTTTATATAAATGTCCTAGTATAGAACTCACAATTCATTCTATAAAATGGATCTGTATATATATGTATAACTATTCACATATACAATGTATGCAACTGATTTGCATGCTTAAATAACAATAATTTTTAATTTCTTTGTCTAATACTTTAATGATTTTAGAATATAATCTGTTTATAACATCATCACAATCAGATTATATTTAAGCAGAAACATGTCACTGGGAATGAAGCAAACAAAGATAGGGAATGAGTATGTCTAGACTTTCTGGGGTATTCTCTAACATGAAGTCTTTTCTCTGTTTTTCTTTAATTTCCGGTTCTTGTTATTTCTGTCTATTTCCTGTCCATTTTTGTATACTTTACAATATCTCTTTCAATGTGTTTTATTTTTTTCTTCTTACTTCCCTTAAAATCACCAGATTTTGGTCCAGTATAACCTTTGCTTTCTGTCTTAGAATAAGGTAATTTAGATCAAAATTCAATCTCCTGCTTCATATGGACAAGATGACATTTAAATCTCTGGGGTTTATTTATGCAAATGTCAAATATCTTAAGTAGTGGCTATGAGTCACTATGAAATTTCCTAAATCTCCTTTTAGCTATAATAAATAATTTACAGGTTGAAGGATGCATGCTGGATTATGATCATATCCTTCCAAAAAGGATGACGGCCTTTCATTATTTAGTATTCATTTATATGCTATCACTGAGATTTTTGGCATAGTTCTCATGCCCCAAATATTTTTAACATCTGTGTGACTATTTTTTTAAGGCTGAAGATTCAGTATTCATGAATCTAAATCTCAATTGGCCTTCAGAAGCAGCTGAATACATTCTTTGAGCAGTGGACAAAATATAACCTCATAATAAATCAAAAGAAGTGTAAGGTAATAATTTTTAGTTCTAGGAAATACATGTAATCCTATTATGCTTAAAGGAGTTAAATTTAATCTAATGAAATATTTTATGTGGTTTTGTATTCTGTTTTACCTAATTCTGTCATGCAAAAAAAAAAATGAAGATCTCAGCAACAACGGACAGATTGAATAAGAAAGAATGAATTGATGTTCATTATTATGACATACTGACTAAATCAAGTTTCTAGATTTTCTATAGGTCAGAAATTCGTAATTCATGCTAGCAAATATAACGATTGCTTTTGGACAGTGAGGATAACATTCATTTAACACAGAATATGGTTATTCTTTGTAGATTAACTTAATTGGGAAAAAAACATTTTTCCCATTTGGGTTATATTTATTATCATTTTTATGCTTTTGGTAAACAGTCAAAATGAATGGATCCACCAGGCTGCAGAGAAGATTACATCCACTTTCATGAAGTGAAAGTTACTGACATGGTTTTCAAAAGAAATGTGATACACTGAGGTGAGATCAACAGAATGTTAATACAGAAACAGGACATAGAGATGATTTAATCAAAGTAGGTTTTTTTTTTTTTTTTGTAAAACATAGATACAAAGTATGTGAACTCCCAAACAGGTATTGTTTATTAGTTTTTTTTGGAATTGATGAATGATAGCTGATTTTATCATTTTTTTTTCATTCACAGATATTCTTTACTTAAGCTATCTTGAGTACACATGTGTTTGGTGCACATTCTTAAAAGAAAATATTTTTAAATATTTTATAGCCAAATCCTATTATTATGGCTAGTAGGAGTTTGATCAAATTTACTAGATTATAATTCTATTAGGTTAGCTATTAATGGAAATAAATATTAACTAGAAACTTTAACATTTCATAATTTTAATATGGATTTCCATTATAATGGGATTTATCTTAAAAGTATTTGATTTATATTGATCACATTTAATTTTTATTAATATTTAAATATTTCTTCACTAACACTAGCAAACAGATTGCAACAAATTATCAAGAAGATTATATACCATGACCAAATGGAGTTCATACCAGGAATGCAAGGATGATTTAACATATGTATATCAATAAACATAATACAGCATATCAACAGAGCCAAAGACAAAAGTCACAGGATCATCTCAATAGATACAGAAAAAAAACTTTTGATAAAATACAACACCCATTCTACATAAAATCAGACTAGATTGTCTTTACCTCAATCTGATAAGTCATCTATGGCAAAGCAATACCCAGCATCATGCTAAATGGACAAAAACTGAAAGTTTTCCATCTAAAAGCACGAATAAGACAAGGACATCCACTATCACCACTCGTGTTCAATATAGCTCTAGAAATATTATCCAGAGAATTAGACGAGAGAAGGCAATAAAAGAAATAAGGATAAGAGAGAAAGAAATTAAACTATGATTATTTGCAGATGACCTGCTAACTCTACATAGAAGACCCCCAAAACTCCACAAAAAGACATCTAGATTTAATAAGCAAATTCAGTACGATAGCTGGATACAAAGTCCACACTCAAAAGTCAATATCATTACTGTACAAAAACTACAACCTCACTGAGAAAGAAATTACAGAAATAACACCCTTCAAAATAACATCCAAAAAAATTAAATGCTTAGGAACAAATCTAACAAAGAAAGTAAAAGATCGATACATTGAAATTGCAGTTATGAAAAGGAGATTGAAGAGGATATCAGAAAATAGCATGATATCCCTTCAACATTGTGAAAATGGCCATACTCCCAAAATTATTATACAGATTTAATGCAATCCTGATCAAAATACCCCTAGCATACTTCACAGAACTAGAAAAAATCATTCCTAAAATTCATTTGGAAACAGAAGAGAACTAGAATAACAAAGGTAATCCTGACCAACAAAGACAAGAGGCATTATGATCCCTGACTTGAAACTGTACTACAAAACTACTGTGATAAAATCAGCATGGTACTGGCCAAAAAAGACCTGAGGATCAATGGAACAGATTAGAAGATTCAGACACAGCCCAGGAATCTCGCCCCGGTTTGGGGGAACTCTCTTCCTGGCCTGGGAAATCTGCCTGCGGTTTCCTGCAGGGACCAGTGAGTGGGGTAGGCACAGAATCCTGCCCCAGTGTAGGGGAACTTCCTTTGTCGCCTGGGGTTCAGCACACGGTTTACTGCCAGGACCAGTGAGTGGGGCCTAGGCAAGGAATCGTGCCCCAGGAATCCCACCCCTGTCTGGGGGAACTCTCTTCATTGCCTGGGAAATCTGCCTGAGGTTTCCTTTCCTGTAGGACCAGTGAGTCAGGTAGGCATGGAATCCCACCCTAGTGTAGGGGAACACTCTTTGTCGCCTGGGGAACAGCATGCGGTTTCCTGCCGGGCCCAGCCTATCAGGCCTAGGCACGATCTGGAGAAACTCTCTCCCTCACTTGGAAGAACACTTGAAGCTCAAAAAAAAAAAAAAAAAAAAATAGGAAAATAACAATACGAAAGACCAAAATGCAACATCAAACATCCAGCCCATCCCAAGAAAGCCTAGGAACCACATGCATAGAAGAAAACACATTCCACATACCTGAAATACCTGAAATAATAGTAACTGAAATAAAGAAGCAACTCTGGGAAACCTTAAAGGAATTCAAACTAGAAGTAATCTCTCAGGCAAAAGAAGAAATAATAAAAGAAATGAAGACACAGTTAAAAAATTGGAAGACCTAAACAAAAAGATAGAATCCCTGGATGAACAATATAAGAAACAAACCGAATACATAAAGCAGATGCAAAGAGATATACAGGAAATCAAAAACTCCACTGAAAGTTGTAAAAACCACCTCAATGAATGTGAAATAAGAATCTCAGACCTCAAAGACAAGATTGCAGCTAGCGAACAGGAAAGGAAAGATCTTTTAAAAGTAACAAGAAATCAGGAAATAACAATTTAACACCTGCAAGACGATGCAAAGTGGAACAACATAAGGTTGATAGGGATAAATGAAAAAGAAGGGGACAACATAAAGGATGTCAAGAAGATATTTAGAAAAGTAATAGCTGAAAATTTCCCAAACACGAGATTAGAAACTGATGTCAAGATCAGTGAAGCATATAGAATTCCAATTAGTCATAACCAAAATAAATCTACACCCAGACATATAATAATGAACAGTCCAGAAACTGAACAAAAGAATAGAATATTAAAAGCTGTCAGAGAGAAAAGACAGATCACCTATGAAGGAAAACCTATCAGAATCACAGCAGACTTCTCAGCACAAACAATAAAGTCAAGAAGAGCATGGAGTGAAGCATTCCAGATCCTAAAGCAAAATGATTTCCAACCTAGGCTAATGTACCCTGCAAAACTGTCCTTCAAAATCGATGGAGAAATAAGATACTTCCATGACAAAAAACAGCTGAAAAACTTCATGATCACCAAGCCAACACTGCAAAGAATACTGAAAGACAGCCTAGATACATTTAGGAAAAAACCACTAAACAAAGCAGACAATTAAACAGAGCAGAAAGATAAAGATGCAACAGCAAAAAGATAACATGCCCACAACAAACCAATATGTAACCATTATAACCATTAATGTAAATGGTCTCAATGCACCAATTAAAAGAAACAGACTGGCAGAATGGATCAAGAAACAGAATCCAACCATATGCTGCCTACAAGAAACCCATCTAACCCAAAAGGATACTCACAGACTAAAAGTCAAAGGATCGAAAACAATACATCATGCTTGATTTGAAGTCCTGTAATACTCCCACTATGTTGTTTTGACTGATTAGACTCTGTTCCGTTCTATATGATAGTATCATTTTGAAAGTATAGGCAACTACTTTGAAGGCAATAAGGTTCACTATGATGCCCATTCTGGTTTGACTATTATCTTCTTTGGAAGTCCTATAGTGTTTACAAGGTTTAGGTTTTATTGGTCTTGTTCTCTACTGTTTTGTTCAACTTTATAATATCTAATGAGATAGACAATTCTTTTTAAGGAAGCAAGAGGCATTATGGTAACCATGGTTGATAACCTTGTACTCTGTTTTACATCATGTGCTATGTCTATCCTTGGTTTTGACTGACAGCTTTGTTTCGCCATATTTGACTTTATTCTCTTCCAAAAAAAAAGTAATAAGAACTAAGGAGTAATAAAACCCAAAATGTGTAAATTTTGTTGTAAAAAAGAGAGGAAAAAAAAAGTGCTCTAAAGTATACAACTGCAAGTGTGTTTAGGGGTGTTAAATAGATGCCCCTATTAATGGTTTTGGTTGGATCATTGAACACAAATGTTTGCAGTCTCACTGTTTGAATGCCCACTTTGTATGCTTTGATACTGTGACTTGAGCAACTGTCTCTAGGATGATAATTGTAATCTATTAACTGGTGATTTCTTACTGTTTTTTTTTTTTGTAGTTCTGTATTAATTGTACCCTTACACTGCTTTGTTTTGTTTTTTCTCTTTTTCCTTTTAAATAAAATTTAAAAAAAAAGAAAACAATACTTCATGCAACAAGAACCCCCCAAAAAGTGGGGGTAGCTATTTTGTTTGCAGATAACCTGAATTTCAAACCAATAATGATCAGAAGGGATAAAGAAGGACACTACATACTGGTTAGGGTAAAACTTCAAGAGGATGAGATAACTATCTTAAATACATATGCACCAAACTCCAGAGCACCCTGTTATATAAAACAAATACTAACAGAAATGAAAAACCAAATTAGCAGTAACAGAATTCTAACAGGAGACCTTAACACACCATTGACACCAATGGACAGATCAACTAGACAGAAAATTAACAAAGAAATAAAAGAACTGAATCACACCTGTGAACAAATGGACTTAATAGACATATACAGAGTATATCACCCAACAACAACAGAATACACATTCTTCTCAGCAGTACAGGGGTCCTTCTCTAAAATAGATCATATATTAATTCACAGAACATATTTAAATAAATGCAGAAGGGTCGAAATTATCCCTTGCATGCTATCGGACCATAGCGCGGTGAAATTAGAAATTAATGATAAAAAATACTGCAAGAATCCCACAAACACATGGAAACTGAATAACACACTCTTGAATAATCAGTGGGTCACAGAAGAAATTTAAGAAGAAATTAAACAATACCTAGAAACAAATGAAAACACAAATACGACTTACTGGAATCTGTAGGATGCAATGAAAGCTGTCCTCAGAGGAAAATTTATTGCACTGAGTTCCCACATCAGGAAAACACAATGAATACAGATAAATAACCTGATGTTACACCTCAAACATCTAGAAAAAGAAGAGCAAGTCAAGCCCAAAGCCAAAAGAAGAGAGGAAATTATAAAAATCAGAGCAGAAATCAATGCGATAGAGACCAAAAGAACAATCCAAAAAATCAATGAATCAAAGAGCTGGTTCTTTGAAAGAATAAATAAAATCGACAAACCCATTAGCCAATCTTATTAAAAAAAAGAAAAGAAAAAGCTCAAATTCATTAAATAAGGCATGAAAGAGGCGAAATTACTACAGACCCTATAGAAATACAGAAGATCATCAACACCTATTTTGAAACCCTCTATTCCCAAAGGTTTGATAACACAGAGGAAATAGACGATTCCTAGAAGCATACAAAGTACCAAAGCTAGGTCATGAAGGTGTAAAACTACTGAATAACCCAATTTCTATTAATGAAATTGAAAACATAATTAAATCTTTACCTACAAAGTAGAGCCCAGGCCCAGACGAATTCACTGCAGAATTCTACAAGAAATACAAAGATGACCTAATGCCGACACTCCTCAAACTCTTCAATGAAATTGAAAGGGAAGCAATCCTTCCTTAATCGTTCCTAGAAGCAAATATTACTCTAGTACCAAAACCAGAGAAGGACCCAAATGAAAAAGAGAACTACAGACCAATCTCCCTAATGAACACAGATGCAAAAATCCTCAATACAATACTGGCAAATAGGATGCAACAAATCATCAAGAAGATCATACACCATGACCAAGTGGGATTCATCCCAGGCATGCAGGGATGGTTCAACATACATAAATCAATAAATGTAGTCCACCATATCAATAAAGCCAAAAGTAAGAATCACATGATCATTTCTATAGATGCAGAAAAAGCCTTTGATAAGGTCCAACATTTATTCATGATAAGAACCTTACAGAAAATTGGAATATTTACCTCAATATAATTAAGGCCATCTATGACAAACCAATAGCCAATATCATACTAAATGGCCAAACATTGAAGGCCTTTACTTTAAAATCAGGCTCAAGACAAGGATGTCCCTTATCACCACTCCTATTTAATATAGTACTGCAAATACTGGCCAGAGCAATTAGACAAGAGAGAGAAATAAAAGGCGTAAAGTTAGGAAAAGAAGAAGTTACATTATCATTTTTTGCAGATGACAGGATACTCTATATAGAAGATCCCCAAAATTCCATTGAAAGACTCCTAGATATAATAAATAAATTCAGTCATGTAGCTGGATACAGAATCAATACTCAAAAATCAATAGCATTCCTATACACTAACAACAAAGTCACAGAGAAAGAAATAAGAGAGGCAACACCCTTCACACTAGCAACCCCAAAAATGAAATATTTAGGAATTACTCTCACAAAAGAAGTGAAAGACCTATACAAGGAAAATTGTAATACACTGAAAAATGAAATTGAAGATGATCTCCGAAAATGGAAAAACATCACTTGCTCATAGATAGGAAGAATAAATATCGTGAAAATGGCCATTCTCCCAAAACTTTTATACAGATTCAATGCAATCCCGATAAAACTACCATCAACCTACCTCATAGAACTAGAGAAATCACTCCTAAAATTCATCTGGAGTGAGAAGAGACCTAGAATAGCAAGGACAGGTCTAAGCAGCAAAGGCAAGGCAGGAGGTATCACAATCCCTGACTTGAAGTTATACTACAAGGAAACTGTAGTTAAATCAACATGGTACTGGAACCAAAACAGAGCCGAAGATCAGTGGAATAGATTAGAAGATACAACCACAACTACAAACACACTCAACCACCTTCTCTTTGATAAATGGGCCAAACATGTTTACTGGAAGAACGACAGTCTCTTTAATAAATGGTGTTGGAAAAACTGGCTCTACATATGCCGAAAACTAAAACTTAGACCCATGCCTATCACCATGCACTAAAATAAAATCTAAATGGATCAAGGATATAAATATTAAAACAGAAACCCTAAATCTATTGGAAGACAAATTGCATAAAAACCTTGAAGACATAGGAGTAGGTAGAGAATTCATGAACAGGATTCAAACTGTATGGGAAATACGTCCCAGAATCAATAACTGGGATCGCCTCTTATTAAAAAGTTTCTGCATGTCAAAAGAAATCTCCAACATAGTGAAAAGAAAACCCACAAACTGGGAAAAAATCTTAGTGAACTTTCCCTCAGACAAAGGACTTCTGTCTAAAACACATAAAGAATTAAAAAAAATCAAACCCCCAAAATTCGAAGACCCAATCCAAAAATGGGCTTCTGAGAAGAATAAACAATTTTCAGATGAAGAAATTCAAATGGCAAATAAATACATGAAAAAATGCTCACCATCACTGGTCATTAGAGAAATGCAAATTAAAACCACACTGAGATTTCATCTTACTCCTGAAAGAATGGCCAACATCAAGAAAACCACCAACAACAAATGCTGGAGAGGCTGTGGGGAAAAAGGAACTCCCCTACACTGTTGGTGGGAGTGTAGACTAGTACAACCATTGTGGAGGTCAGTCTGGAGATTTCTCAAAAAGCTGGGCCTGGACGCCCCATTTGACCCAGCTATTCTACTTCTAGGCATATTCCCAGAAGAACTGAAAGCATCATACCACAGTGATATATATGCTCCCATGTTTAAAGCAGCACAATTTGTAATAGCCAGACCTTGGAAACAACCTAAGTGTCCATCAACTGAGGAATGGATAAAAAAGTTGTGGTATTTTTATATAGTGGAGTACTACTCATATATAAAGAATGATCACATTGGGATATTTATAAATAAATGGACGCAGCTTGAGACCATACTCATAAGTGAAATAAATCAAACTCACATGTATAAATACCGAATAGTTTCTCTAATGTAAGAAATGATAAGAATACATAAAATTATATGGTAAACATAATTCTCAACCAGAGCCCACAAGAAGGGCTCACACCAGTCTCTTTTACAGATCCGTACCGTGAAGGCCCAAAGGTCAGCGGTGGAAGCCAGAAAGTCCATTCCAGCAGGGTGAAGGAGCTGTGCTGGTGGGATGAGGGTTGTATGCTGGAGCCGAGAAGTCACACTCACAACAAAGACCAGGGCTGTCCTGAAAGGCACCACAGCCATCATCAGTGACACGGAGGCCCAGAGCTCCTCTGACGACAAGCACAGTTGGATATATGCCAGGAGGCAGCGGGACGAGTTCATCCTGGAGGCCAAGCGGCACAGGTCTTCCCTTATGGAGCCAGGAAGCGATGCTCAATGGGAAGACCAAAGCTTCTCCAAAAGTATCTAACAGCTCAAACAGCAACTCGTAGGAGAACCCACAATGCCTCCATGCAACAATGCATGTAACGCCTCAAAGCCTTAACACCTCCTTTCTTCTCCACATATTTATCCTGGCAACTTTCCTCAGGTGGGACATCTTTGCTCAATGCCATCCTGATGTAATCCAGCTGGCGTTAAGTTCACCACTAGTTCTTAATCCATAACAGTGTCATTCTTAGTCTTTTTTCCCACTATTATGGGTCTTCTCTTTTCTTCTCTGTGCTCTGTCATTGTTTTAGAATTTGTTTCAGTAGAGCACAGTCCCTCACAGCTCTCTGAGATAAGAGTGGATTTGGGTAAAACGGACTTGTCTTGCATGAAAGAAGTCTTTGCCTTTATTCTAGCTTACTGATAGTTCATCTTGGAGCAGAAGTCATTCAGCATTATACAACCGACAAGACTTCTTTATTGATTTTCAAAGTTGCTGCTGAGAAAAAGTCTGAGGCTATTTTGATTCTTAGTCCTTTCTTTTTAAGTGACATTCTCCCCTTCTCCTCCTCTGAAAGTTTGTAGAATCTCATCTCTCCTCAGCATTCTGAAGTACTTCAATGATCATCTCTGATGCAAGCATACTTTTATCCTTTACAATAGGCATGTAATAAGTCTTTCAATTTGAAGACTTACATTCTGAGATTTTAGGAATGTTTTTTAATCGGTACCGGGGATTGAACTCATGACCGTCTGCTTGGCAAGGCAGGTGCTTATGCTGCTGAGCTAAATGCCCAGCTCCAGATTTTAGGAATCTTTAAAAAATTATTTTACTTACTATTTTTTCTCAATTCTACATTTCGAGAATATCATTTTTTAAAAATATTGGAACTTCTGGATTCATCCTCTAATTTTCCTTCTTGTTTTTTTTTTCTTTGTTTGTTTTTGGTACCTGGAATCGAACTCATGACCTTGTGCTTGCCAGGCAGGCACTTAAGCTACTGAGCTAAACCTCCAGCCCAATTCTCTCATTTTCTTAACTGATGCATATAAGGTTAAATATTGTACAATTTCTCTAACACAATAAACCCGAGATACTCATGATTTAAAGAGAAAAATAAAAGATAGATAACAGAAAACAGGGAGATAGACTTGGTAGAGATGGGAAGTGGTGGGGGCTGGGAAGGCAGCAGAGGTGGAGGGGAAGGGAAGCAAGGAGAATCAAAGATGTCTGTGTACATGACCAACTCCCCGTGGTGAGCTTGTATTGCTTATGTATTGTAAATATATACTAATAAAAATTTTAAAAAATTTTTATTAGTATATTTATTGCTTATGTATTGTAAATATATACTAATAAAACTTTTAAAAAATATTTTTGATACATTTCTTGGTTTTTGTTATGTTGCTTATGTTGCTTTTGTTATGTTGCAGATGCTAGCCATAGCCACTGAGCTATATACTTGCCCATCTTCTGCTTGTTTTTAAAGGGCTGGGAAGATAGATTGTTTAATCCATATCTTGGATCTCAGAATGGTCCTTTTCCTGTATCCTCCTGTTCATTTTTTCTCCACAATTGTAGCATTTTTCTTATGTCTAAATAGATAGTAATTAAAAATATATACATTAAAATTTTTCCTTTTAGAAGTCTTTTATCTTTCTGTTGTTTTTCCTATTTTTCTTGTTTTACATTCAAGCACTCCTTAAACATGCCATTTTTCAGGTTTACAAAAGCTGACTAGAAGCTGTGAGACATGAATGCATCCTGTCATCTACGAGTCTCACAGCAGGACGATGGAGCAGGGACATTTAGTTCTGTGAGGTTGAGATGCATTATCCTGAAGTGCTTGGGTTTGCCAGAAATGATGTTCCCAGATCTCCGTTTAGAGAAAAGCCTTCACGGCTAGATTTCCCAAAGTCCACTAGAGAAGGACAGATGCAGGCTTCATGAATCAATGGACACACTAAACACTTTTTTTTTGTTTTTTTAGCATGATTCCTCTTCTCTTGACTCTGCAAGTTGCTTCCCAGTCCACGCATCCCATTTTATTTCTCCAAGAGAAAGGCAAGCGCGCTGTGCACTGAGCAAGCAGGGGCCAGGTGCAGCTGAAATCGGGAGAGAATCCTTGATGGCTTGTTCACGTCCTCTTCATTTTAACTCTTTTCTTCTCATGCTTCAGTGGTACCTGATGCTACCATATGCTTAGCCTTTGGGGGATTTTGGGTTATAAATCTAATGAGTTTTTAGCTTTTCTTGTTGCTAGCCTAAGATTTACTTTTCTGGGGTCTATTAAGTCCTTTGCCAGCTGCACATCTGCTTTCCAGCTTCTGAAACGTCCATGTCGCGGCTTCTTCTTTCATACTCTCTGTGTTTTGGGGTTGTGCTTGGGGAAGGAAATCAATTTACTGTTGCTTTAGCAACAGTTCAGAAAGGAATAAAGTTGATGTGTGTGTGCTGTTGGGTGGGCTGCGTTTTCAAAGATGGTCACTGCAGTGTCTCCTGTCCCTTCTGCTTTCAATGTCATGTTAACACTCCATTCAGAAGTGCCTTCAGTTTTCTCTTCTCTTGAATTCTGGTGGGCTTTAGTTGAAATGGGGCTTTGTGATTCCCTAGGCTGGCAGGCAGGGGTTGTATGGCCTCTGCTAACCTCTGGATTCCCCGTGTCTCTTGGAATCCAGACATCAGGATGTGGCTAGAATGTGGTGAGCAAAGTGGAGGCTGATAAAGGCTGTGCTGGGCAAGAGAGACAGGACGAGTCTTCAGATCTATCCTTCAGTTCCAGCTTAAAATGCACGAGATGTTTAGGTGATACAGGAACTTACCCTTCAGTTGTAACATTTTATCTATGGTTTTATATAATTAGCTTGCTAAAAATTTACTTGGTATAGACTGTCTATGAAAATCTTGTGGTGGAACATAAAGACCTTTTCTGTAAGACTCTATTCTTTGACTGTTTTATAGGAAGATAAAACACAAAGATTCATCAGTATTGAATAGCAAAAAATATTCAAGGACAATAATTTTAAAAGTAGGATAATACTGAGCCAGACATGGTGGTGGATGCTTGTTGTTCCAGTACTTAGGAGGCTGAGACAGGAGGATTGCCATGAATTTGAAGCCAGCCTGGCTACGTAGTGGGTTCAAGTCATCATGAACTATATAGTGAGACCCTGTCTCCAAAAACAAACAGTAGTGTGATATCTTAAATAGTGAACTTTTAAATCACTTGTTTATACACTACTTTATACTGCTCTATTTCATACATACTTATAAATTGCATGTCTCCTAACATCTTTGTTTTAGAATTTCTGAGTATCTTAGTTCTTAAAAGTGTTTTATAGGTCTTCTAAAAGTCCTTGTTCCTTTGAGACTGACTTTTCTTGGCAAGAAATTTTATCCATATTTTCCCTATGTTGCAAGCTATTTGTATTCTTTCCCCCATAGAATTCTTGCTTTTTCTATACAAATTATTCTGCAAAGCTCAGAGCTCCTGAGGGAACGGGCGATTTCTTTTACACATGGAAAAACCCCACATGTGCACATTTGCTTTGAATAAATAATACTTAATATTTTTGAGAGGAGGATGCACCATGTTGTGCTGGATCTCAGCTTCATTCCCCAGGCACCCAAGTGCTCTCCCAGATTGTCCACTCTGTACATCTTGAACACTGTAAATCTCCACACTCACCCAGACCTCTCACAGGAAAGCACAGCAACGAGATCTTCCTTCTTCCACTTGGAAGAGCTCTGAGACTTTGGGGAAGTCATACAAGCACTTGATTTACTGTTTAATTTGGGTTTCAGAATTCTACTGTTCTCTCCTCGGTAGATGACTTCACAGTGGCTCCAGGGATGCTCACCCCTGGCACTGTTGTGTTTTGTTGGCAAAATGGGTATAGAAAAGAAAAGACTGAAGCATCATTGTTTGGATTCACCTCAGACTTACTAAGCAGAATATCCCCTCTGAAGTATTTCCTTTCTATACATGTCAACATGTATTATTTGTGCAAATGAGCGAGACTCACTGGGATATTTTTGTAGTGTATATATCATGCTTTGACCCTATCTACCATTTTTCCTCTGTCTTCTCCTGTCCACTTCTCTTCCCTTTTTTCTCTTCACCTTTCTGAATGTGAACAGCTTTCTAATTAGGGGACTTTTAAAGGATAAACCATGCA
This sequence comes from Cavia porcellus, assembly GCF_034190915.1. Lineage (NCBI taxonomy): Eukaryota > Metazoa > Chordata > Mammalia > Rodentia > Caviidae > Cavia > Cavia porcellus. Next base: position 133,143,352 of record NW_026947485.1, on the reverse strand, counting down.
TGACTCACAGAGAGACCTTGGTTAAAACAATCTTTTAATCAGCAAAGCTGTACACCTTTACTGTGTATTTCCTATTATTCTGTGACAGTGGTGCCTAAAATTTATAATTATCAGAGTCACCAGCAGAACCTGGTAAAACAGATAGCTGAGCCCCATCCCCAGATCAGTTGATTTAGTAGATCCAGGTAAATTCTAAGACTTTGTATTTCTAAAAATTTCTCAGGTGATGCTGATGCTAAAGACGTAGAGAACCACATTGAGAACCACCACATTAGGGAGATGTGACACTGAGGTTGACTACTTAATAGTAAAAATAGCTTTTGGAAGTTGTGACACTTTTAGTAGCAATGAAGCTTTGTTTACTTTCTTTAGCTCAGGGATCCACTGTTAAGCCGGACTTCAGACATTTTAGAGAAATCTATGGCTCTTCTAGTTTCCCTGGTGCGGAAAGTAAGCTTTTTATTTTACAGCATTCCACTTACAACTTTTTTCTTCATCTCTTATTTCTCTCTATTTTAACTCACCAGATTGTTGGCTTATTTTGATGGTATGCCCAACATTGAAAAGTATTTAAATACTTCGTTAAAATTTGTTTATGGGATTTACTCTTCAATTTCTTGTAAGCTGGTACCGGGAAAAGCGAAGGCTCTTCAGTGAATTCATTGGAGCTGAAAAATGCTAAGATGCTGAAGTTTATCAGGGTCAGCATCTGAGGTCTGCTTCATAAAGGAAGGGGTTGTTAGGTCTGCAGTGTCTTTGTCTACTTGTACCCAGCAGTTTCCTAGACTTTGAATACAAAACCCTGCATACTGGCTCTCCGACCTGCTATCCTATTTGTCAGGTTCTGATCTCATTCACAGTATCCTGTCTGAGCTTTCAGAACAACCCTTCTCACAGATATCAGCACTCCTCCTCTGCGTCACAGCTTCCTTAGCAAGTTTTGAACATATTTTCTACATACCATTTTTGTAGTCAAGGGTTATGAGGAGGAAAATTAGAATCAGGACACAGAATTTATATTATTTATGATGGTCACACAGAGTTGAACACAGAAAGTGCAGGAAGTCTGTCCACAGCACTAAAGACTCAGAATATTCAGCCAAGGGCCTGGATCACACAGCAATGTCCTGCATGAGTCCAGATGAAGACCTAGAGCCCGTGACAATGCCACCCTGAAGTCCAACTGGAGGTTTAGAACCCACTCATGCCAGTCTGTTTTATGGATCTGCACTGGGAAGTCCCAAAGGTCAGCGGTGGAAGCTAGAAAGTCTATGCTACCAGGGTGAAGAAGCTGTGCTGGTAGGCCGAGGCTTCTTCACTGGAGCCTAAAAGTCACTCTCATAATAAAGACCAGGGCTCTCCTGAAAAATACCACAGCCATCCTCAGCGGCAGGGAGGCCTGAGCACCTCTGATGATAAGAATAATCAAGTATATGCAGAAAGGCAGCATGACAAGTTTCTCCTGGATATTAAATGGCACACATCTTCCCCTCCAGAGCCAGGAAGTGATGCTTGATGTAAGAACCAGTGTTCCCCCAAAGTGAACCACAGCCTCTCACCAACAAGGTCTGGAGCTCCTCTGATGACAATGGTCTAAGTCACACTGGGGAAGCTAGTCATGACGAGCTCCTCCAAAAGAACGAATGGCTCAAACAGCAACATTAGAGAAACCCACAACACTTCACCCATCTTCTCCATGTCTTTATTTATGCTGGCAACTTCCTCAGGTGGAACATCAACGCTCAGCACCATCTGATTTGATTCAGCAGGTGTTAAATTGACCATCAGTTTTAAAACCATTACAACCATATATAAACCTTCATTTTTATTTTCTAAATATTTTGATGGATGACAGCAGAAAAAATAATTTCTTCTGCTGTTCCTAACTTTATGCACATTTTTTGAAGCATACTCTTGAATGAACTCATCTCTTAGGAAAATCTTTGCTCTGCACCATTGACCTTTGAAACGCAACATGGGTCAGGTTCTTTGGGCACAGTTAAGCATGTTTGAAGTGCATCACATTGCTCTGCATATGTGCTGCAGATCTCTGTTCCTGAATATGTAGGTGGCATTCAGACAGCAGGTGTTTCTCTGAGCTATGTCCTGTATGGGTGAACTTCACAGTGAGTTATTCATTCTTTATTTGGTTATGGGGAATGTCCCTTTCCTTTCCCTAACTTTTCGTCATTTTATCCCAAATTTGCTTTAAACTGTTGCCCTAACTTGCCTAGAATAACCACATCTCTCACTTTATAATAAAATTAGCTTATAGTCCTTCTCAAAATCTTGCTGCAGCCACCTATGAACTAAAAAATGTGTGCCCAAATGTGAACATTAATTGTGATATCTCAACTGGACTTGAATAATAACATCTTAGCAGGTTAGTAAAACAGTTCTGGTGGTGTCTGAAGATGACTGAAATGGAGACCTGTGAACTGAATGGGGAAGCCCCACCCAGATGTGAGTGGCACCAAACAACAGAGCTGTAGTCTGAATGGAATAAAAAGTGGAAGAAGAGGAAGTGTGTTCATTTCAGAAGAGATCCAACCTTGCAGTCTTTGGACTCCACTCTCCGGTTTCTTCAGCTTTCTGATCCAGACTCACACTGCAGATTCTACAGTGAGCTATCATGTCTTTGACCTTTTACTGGGGCTGCATACTGGATCCCTCTTGATCTGTGGATTCTATATTCAGGGGCTGAACGGCTCCTAGCTCCTCTGTCTCTTTGGATGACCATTGTACTTCTGCCCCTGCAAACTGTCTAATGAATCCTTTGCATAACCATACAAATAGTTCTTATGAATTCTGTTTCTCTAGAAAACACTAACATGCCCATCTTCAACTAAAAGGAATAGCTTTTTACTATTCAAATATAATTCCTCCCTTTGCCTTATACTCCATGTTACAAAGCTCTCTGCTGCATTTGCTAGTCATTCAGGTCAAGACTTGTTTTAGCTTGGGCTGCTGCATCAAAATACCTAGCTAATTCACAAAGAACAGAAATGTGTTATTTCTTGCTTGATTTTTTTTTATCGGTACCAAAATGTGTTATTTCTAATGTGGGAGGTTTAAGATAAAGCCATCCACAAACTCAGTCATGGTGAGGGCCCATTCTTGGCAAAGGTACCTTCTCTGGGTCCCCAGGTGGCGGAAGGAGTAAACAAGCTCCCTGTGGTTTCTTTGATAGGGCGTTAATCCCATTCAGGAGAGCAGCACACCTACTGCCCTAGTCCCCCTTTTCAATTCCTTCATAGATGAATTTTTAGGGTGCACAAACACTGAGATAATAGCATGGCTTAAAAGCCACGTGCACAGAGGGGTCTTGTCTGCGTGGAACACAGAGTAGCTCAGCTGTCACTCTGCTGCTGTTTATTCTGCCTTATTGCTTTTCATGGGACCTATCATTGTCCACTACATCTCACTCATATTTGTTGACTTTTTTTTTTTTTTTTTACTTCTCTGAGAGTAATGATCTTGTCTTTTTGTTTAGGTCCAAAGTGTAGATGTTTAGAAGATGCTTGAAACCTGCTTTTTATTCAGGCTAACAATGACGATTTGCTATAAAGTTTGCTATATGATTTTCAGTCCTTTTTTAAAAAAATGTTTTTTGATATTGAATCTAGGGTTTCATTCCTAGCCCCCTTTTTTGTTTGTTTTTTAAAATTTTTAGGCAGGCTCTCACTATGTGACTGTTCTCTAGACTAGGCTTGAACTTGCAATCCTCCTGCCTTAGCCTTCCAAAGCGCTGGGATTTTTTTGGCTACTATTTTCTATTTGACTGGGTTCTAATTTCCTCTTAAAGGTTTCTACTCCTTTTGTCTTTCATGGTTTCTTTCTCTTCTCTCTTATTTCATCGATTATGCTCTCTTTCACTTAAAGGCCAATTCTTTTTGTCCCATTTCTTACAAATTTATGTAGCTGTTCTCAGCCAAAAGTTCCCATCTCCATGTGTGCTGGAGAACTCATTCAACTCATTTCAATCCCTCCGTTCAAATTCAGAACCAACAACCCCCCGCCTGATCACCCAACACTTAGCATTTCCTCCTCAAACCACTTTCTAGACAGCTGGCTTCCCAGACTTCTCTGGACATCAGACTCACTCACAGCACTTGTTAAGCTGCAGACTACTCAACTCCTGCTGAAACGTAGAACTGTTCAGTCTTATGTGGGATCTGAGCATTTGTATTTCTAAGTTCCAGGCTGATGCTCATAGTGCTGCTTTAAGTTAGTTGATGAGAGACATAAGCAGCCTACTCACTTCGTAGTTTCTTTGATTTCTCTATATCCAAAATTCAATTACACTGATAATTATTTGTATTTGTTTTGTCTTCCCCTATACTACTTTGAGCCTCTACGGTTTAATCAGTTCTCTGCCTCTCATGCAATTAAAATGAAATCCCATTTTAATTTATTAATTTAAAGTTTGTTTCCTCCTGAGGGTAAGAGTACTTAGGAATTCCTGATCACACTGAAAATAGGTCTCCGCCTTTCAGAAAGCAATTTAACAGAATCTATGAAGAATAAGAGGAAAAAAACCACTTTCATATTCTTGGGCTCACTCATTGCACTTCTGGGAATGTAATAGAAGAAAATAATTCAGAATAGGCATGCATATCACACATTGCTTATAACAGAAAAACTAGGAAAACCCTGTGAGTCCAACAGGGTAAAATGCATCTAATTGAGGAAATACTTGGCCTTGGAACAATCATTTTGAAGCTCATATGGCAAGCACAAAAATATTTTTTTTTTGTTGTAATGTTAAGGAAAAAAATAAGGATGCCAAATGTTTAAATAGGTTATAATTTTAACTACATTACAACATTTTAAAAAATTGGTCTGGGAGGAGATGTACTTTATTTCTAAGAATGAAAGTTTTATGATGTGACTTTATAAATGTGGTTACATTTTAAAATAAAAATTCCTAAATTTAAACATTTTAAACAACTTTCCTGTATCATGTTATGTCACATTCTTTTTAAAATTAAAAAATCATGTCAGTGATTATGTAGGTTATACTTAACTGAGCTATCAATAAGAAGTTTTACTTGTATTTTTCTGTTTCCAAATCACTTCAAGGTACAATGTTTGTCTTAGTTACTTTTTACTGGTTGCTGAGACAAAATGCCTGATGCTAAAAGTTGGGAAAGGAAAGGTTTATTTCTTATAGCTTTTTGAGGTTTTAGTCCACACTCAGTTGGCTCCAAGGCAGGGTGGCATGACGGGGCCATAGTTCATGGCAGCTGTCAATAGCAAGGCAGAAACTAGCAAGAGAGCAAGACATACCTTCTTGCACCCATTATATTACATCCTGGCTGCCCCCGCCCCAGTGGGTGTAGCACTGACACCATCTTTGTCTCTCTATTGCTGTTTTTCCTGTCTTCCTCTGCCACGAACTGTTGCCGCTCTGCCATGTGCACCTTGCCTTGGAGCCAGCCCATTATGAACTGAAATCTCTGTAAACTGTGAGGTTAAATGAACCTTTCCCCCTTCAACTTTGGATGTCAGGTATTTAGTCCCAGTGATGAGAAATATCACATACTCTGCTCCTTTTCTCACAAACATAATCTTGTCCTTGATTTTTCTGTGCAATTTAGGTTACATTGTATCCATGTATTATTAAAAAAAGTTTGTTGTTTTTTGAGAAAAGTTCTCTCTATATATGGCAGACTGGCCTTAAGCTCACTAGGTGGTCCAGTGGTCCCTATGGCAATCCTCGTGCCTCAGTCTCCAGAGTGCTAGAATTATAGGTGCATGCTAGCACTCTTCACTTATTATTCAATATTAAAGTATTCAATACTTTTGAGTTTCTAACATTGTCATGGTTTATGTCATGGCTCCCAGGCCTCGTGTTTGCATTATGCATTTGTGATTGATTCTTTGCCTAGTGCTTGGATTGATGGTGTCAGTGCTACACCCACTGGGAGTGGCTCTTCTGATACTTGCAGTTTGAACTACCATAATATTTTATATTAAATGAGCTTAGCGAGAAGGTGAAGCACAGTGGCCAAGAGTAGAAGCATTCAACTGGACATGGTGGTGCATGCCTGTAATCACTACAGAGGCTGAGGCAGAAGTGTCACTGTGAGTTTGAGGTCAGCCTGGGCTACAAACTGAGTGCAAGGCCATCCTGAACAGCAGAGCAAGACGCTGTCTAAAAAAAAAAAAAAAAAAAAAAAAACAACAAAAAAAACCCCAGCAGAAGCATTCAAAACAGACTGTGGTTTAGTCTACTGCCAAAACTGTAATGTTGAACAATGCATTTAAACTCTGCACTCCACTATTCTCATCTGCAAAATCAGGATTATGAAGTACCTGCCACATATGGCTTACATAGAGGAATAAAGAAAGTATATATAATATCTATAATGCCTGACACGTCTAAACATCCTTATACCAAGAATTAAATGTTACAAGTAGCATAATGTTTCAATGAATAATAGATATTACCCTTCCAGATTAATGATTATAGAGGAGATTTAAAGGCCAGCTACAATGGCAGTTTTCATGTTATGCAATCAGGTCACCTAACTTCAAATTCATAGTATTTTCTCCTATATTACATTGCTATTAACTTTTCAGCAATTTGGTTTTTGTTGTTGTTGTTGTTTTGGTACCAGGGATTGAACTCATAACCCTGCACTTTCCAGGCAAGTGCTTCTGCCACTGAGCTAAACCCCAGGCCCCTTTTAAGCAATCTTGTAATGGTATTTATCACTTTTTATTAATCATAACATTATCATTAATATGAGATACAGAAATTTAATGGATATAAATTATAAACACCTCTTCATTTAATTTGTTAATTTGGACTCATTCATCAGACACCATTTTCTTGACATGTGTAAATAATTAGTGTTTTTAATTAACAAGTTATTGGATGTCATGCAGTTTTTTATATTGATATGTGTTTAGAATGAATTCAGTGTGAACTTTTTAAGCAAGTCGAGTATGTAATACATTTTGGGTGCCATCTGTAAATTTTTTTCTTTAATTATTTTATGATTCATTTTGCAAGATTCTTGTACCATAAAATATGCAGAATCTATATTTTCAAGGAGATAAAACTATGATCATATTTTATGTGGCAAACTGCATGTTCTGATACACTTTGAAGATATACATCGAGTTCAGGATAGAGGGATCAACAGTTAATGCTCAATCATTTCTCTTTACTAAGAAAGGCAGAATCTGATGTAGAGCTGTTCAGTACAAAAGCATTCACATTAGCTTGAATTGGGTCTGATGCACTCTACAGCTGCAATTTCTAAAATTCAACCATATCTTCTTCTTAGCATATAGAAAAGTACATGTGGAAGCTCCATATAGGATGATAAATTCATGAGCCAATCATTTGTGCTGTGTGTCTGAAATAATTGCAAATCACAATAAGTGCAGGGGAAACAATAAAATCTGTGATGGAGGATGACTGGTTGGTACAGTTGGCAACTTTAGATAAGGTAGCAACACTCTCTGATGATGCATTTGGTCTGAGACTTGAATGATAACAAAGGCTAGCCCATGGATTTCTGGGAGACTGTAGTGATCTGTGGAAATTATGCACGAATCCCCCAAGCAGGTACTACCTTACCACAAACCAACACAAAACAGAAAGAAGGCTGAAATGTCTGTGCCATCATTAACATGGAGGAAAATTGTGTCCGGTGAATTTGGTGAGGCTGGCAAAGACCAGGTGACACAGATCCTGGTAAACATGGAAAGGACTTTGAATTTTTCTCTCAGAATAATTAAAAGGCATTGAAGTCTTACCCATAAACTGTTGAGCACTTACCATTGTTCTAACATCATTGTTCTAGTGCCATTAAAAACAAATGAATGCTTTGTGTAGGGATCATAAGAAAGATGACTCAAAGTCATCTCAAGAATCAATAAGACCCATCCATAAGAAAATCAAAGGTACAAAAATGAAAATATTTCCTTTGAAAAAACATCTCATAAGCCCTCTGTTTGAGAAAGACCACCTAGGAAACTATTGGTGAATGAAGCATATTTCCTGAAATTTTTTTCACTGTTTGCAGTCATCTGACAACCAGAAGTTGCTACATCCATGATTCTAGGGCGCCTGACTCCTGATAATGCTCCTAGAAGGTCTTGTCACCCGTGTGATACTGGTTTGATTGTCATTCAGAATGTAAATGTTTTGGTATAAGAAGTTGTCCACCCAGATTTCAAAGAAAGCCTTGGAAACCAGGTGGTAGAGATAGAATGTTCCCCCAAATTCTCACGTGTGTGATTTGATCATGGGGTGCTGTACTCACCAGTGAATTCATCCACTAATGAGTTCAGCAGCTCAATGTGCTGTTTGGAGGTAGGCCTGGTTGGAAAATGTGAATCACTAGAAGTATGAGTTAGAAGGATTTATCTCCCTCCTCAGCTTCCCTCCCACCCCCAGTTCCTTTCTGGCTACCTCAGCTTGAACACTTTTCCCTCTGCCATTTTGTTTCTGCCTTGGAGCCAGTCAATCATAAACTAAAACTGTAAAATAAAACTCTCCCACTTTAATTGGGTATTTGGTCCCAGAAATCATTAAGCAGCTAAAATACCAGGTAGGGAGCTCTTGAGAGAGCAGATCATGAATCTCATGTGCAGCAGAAACCCCAGGAAGTCAGAGAGAGTAGAAACATAAAATATCTCCTGAAAAAAGAAAGCTCCATAAACTAGCCTAAGAGAAATGCCACATAAGCAGCAACCAGCAGCAGAGGCGTGGAGCTGCTCAAGTCCTCTGAGATGTACATCTCGCCATGCCACCACGTTTCAGATTCCCAAGCATCAAGCTATAGGACGAAATGTTTGCCATGCTGTGTTTCTGTCTTGTTTCAGTCCCATTCTTCCCTATACCCCATTCCTCCCATTTTCAAAGGGAATGTTTGCCTTCTGTCATTGTACCCTGGAATCACATAACTTGGTTTATAGTTTTTCAAACTGCAAGTTTACCTTGAGTTCCAGGAAAGACTTTGACTTTTGACTTTGACAAATGCATCACCAGAGAGTGTTGCTTGGACTTGTAAGCAATTCTGAGGCTACTGAGACTTCATGAAAGGTATTATAATGTTTCTTTTGTAAGTGGGTCACTTGTATCACATTAGGCAAAATTATGAACTGTTATTTATTTGGAGATTATGTGTAATTTAAAAGCACATATTTCAGTATCAAGTTCACAAGATGTAGAATATGGTAGCTAAGTTTAATTGTGTAAATTGAAGTAGATTTGGAAGTACCTAAAAAGTTAATAAAGCATACTCATAGAAAGCATGACCTTGGATCCTATATATGATACCTGACCCATCCCTCTTTAGCAGTATTATCTAGTCTACCTCATGGCTCCCATTAACTGACCATCTTTTCACTGCCTCCCTTCTTCCTTGGAGTGAGCTAACCATGAACTGGACCCCATTAAACAATGAGTCAAGTTTAAACCTCTCTTTTTCTAGGTTGTAGGCATAAGGTATTTTGTTCACGTGACAGGAAAGCTGACTAGTACAAATACTCATGTTTTTATTTAATTCTCTCCTGACACTTGGAGTATCTTAAGATAGGAATGAAGCCTCAAGAAAATAATAAGTCCAATCGAAAATAAGGGAGGACAAGTCAAAGCATTAGCATAAAGTTATTGATTCTATAATACCATTAAGTTCTTGTGAGTACAAATAACATTATTATAAAATAAGCACTTCATTTTCAAATATTCATAGATATTAATATTATGGATAGACTATAAATCACTAAAAGTGATACTCTATATTTAGTAACTTTTGTCATCATTGTAATTTATTAATCAATTGTAACAATAGGGTGTGAAAATTTTTTATTTAAAAAATTTTATCTTTGAAAGATTAAGCAACTATTATTCACTCTCCAAAGAGTGACTTATATCTTTAGTATATAGAGTTACTTGTCTGGGGAAATCTGAAATTAATAAAACAGAAATTTCTTGTTGACTTTGAATGTAAAGCAAAAAGATTGGAGGTGGATATGTTTTCCTTTGATATAGTCCACAATATAAAATTTACATGCCAAGACAGGAAAACTGTCACCAGGAGTTTCAAAGAAGCTCCCAGAACATCAGACCTCAGTCATAGGTTAGAGTAATTTTGAAAGATTACAATGCTTTGCGTGTTTAAATGGGGCAGAGGATAAAAGGATTAGATGGAAAATACCAAGACTACCATGGGCTTCTCAGTGTGCATCTCTCGGGGAGATCGTGAAGTTTGCCAGCTGTTCACATTATTTTCAAAAAAGTTCTTCACTTGAAACCTCTGGATTATATGCTTCATTTTGCTTGTGAAACCATCTGTTAGAAACAGTACTGAAAATGGGTTATTGCCTTTTCATTCCACATGAATACATCGATCATTTTATAGAAATTAGCTGACTAAAAGCATGAAATGATTTTCTGAAAGTATTTTGCTTAGTTTAAGTACCAGTAGATGATGTTGCTTTTACTGTTACTTCAGTGGAAAGTCAAAGGGGGTTTAACTAAATGTTTTCCTAATAAATTACATGGAAGATATGTAACTGCTCAGTGGAAAAATCTAAAATGAGCCATTAGCAAAAGCACTGTTTATTACAAATGACATTTCCCTGGAAGACTGTTGTTAGTACCCACATAAACTTTTTCTACTATTTTTCTCCCTTGACATGGAAATCAGTTAACACCTAGTAGCTGCTGATTTCATTTTGTAAAACTCTCTTTGTTAACATATCCAGGTATCTTATAAACCTTTCCATTGGCATTGAAATTTAATTAAGTATTGTCAGTTGGGCTTTGCTTTGACTTTGATTATTTGAATTTGAGCTGCCTTTAGGTAGAAAAATACGAAAGTCTATTACTCACTATTTCACATCTGTTGCAGTTTAAAAGACTGAGTTACCGGGAGTTTTACGAAGCATCACTTTGTAATGACTCAGGAAATGATTAGTCAGTGCATTTGAAGTTCAAAGTGAAGGGCACCCTCTGTTGTCCACCTTGCTATGGTATTTCCCAAGTCTTTCCGCAAGGTACAGAATCAAACTACAAGTTTGAAATGTCTTCTTAGAGGGGCGTTGATAACTGTAAACAATATGCATAACATAATCTCTTGATTTGCTAGTTAAAGCGTTCAAGTACAGTGATACATTGATCTAAAACAATACAGTCTGATGGTGATTAACAACGAAACCCCACAAATAACTTCATTTTTGCCTTACATCAATTAATTGGAATTTTCAGTCTCCTATTTCTTGATGATGTTTTTCGTCTTTGGACAGCGAAAAGGAGGAAAGCTGCACAATGTATTGCAAGGATTATGGCAAAATTATTTTTGTTGTCATTATTCAGATTTGAAGTGGAAATGGAGTTTCTAATATTTCCTGCATTTCAATATGCAATTCTTATTAACATTACACTCTAAAAAAGTCATAAAAACTGATGAATATATCTTGTAGGTTTAGGTCTTTGGCTGAAAAGTGATGCTTCAGGAAATTTGCTTTTTTAATTGCTCTACTCATATGAGACCCATGATCTTAGTAACTGTACCAGTTAATCTTACTTCAATACTTGACTGGATTAAGAGACTCCTGGAGAGGAGATTGTGTCTTGGGGGATCATTGGTGGATCCATCCATGGGTTTTCATAGTTGGATGTTCTGTTAGGTGCTGAGGAGCTGGTGGAGGGAGCATTGGAGAAGTGCCTGTGGGGGTGTACACACTGATGGCCTTCTTTTCCTATGCACTGTCTCTGGCTGCTGCCATGTGAGTAGCTTTATTCTAGCATGTGCTTCCTCCTTCATGTTCCTGCACTTCATCTGTACTGTTCCTGCCTTGGAGTCTTCATACCACGGACTGAAACCTCTGAAACCATGAGCCCAGTTAAATCCGTTATGCATTTCAGTCCTATTTTGTTAAACTCCCATAAATTCAACCTTATTTTACAGAATCTTCACAGTCATACTCTAAGATAGGTAGGTACTATGTGTAGCACACAGCATCCCTAAGCCAAGTTCATTACCTTTATCTGAAAGGCTTCCTCTAGCAAGACACAGATAGCATTCTGGTTTTCCATTGTGGGACCATGCAATTCCTAGTCTGTGAAATGCAACTGTATTGGTCATCATTTTTAAGTCTTTTCTGCAAACAGTTTTAATGTTTTCAGAGCTAATCATTTTAGTGGACAGTGCTACACACATACATGCATATATGATATATATGTTACACAATTACATATTAAAGTTAGGGTACCTCATGAACTCAGACTACTTCAAATTTTGGAGTACAAAGATTTTATTTATTTTATATTACCTCTATCTCCCTTCTCTTTCATATTAAAAATCCAATTTTTAAGAATATTTCATAATTGAATTTGAACATCCTCATTTTCTTTACCCCGTATCCTACATATAGCTATCTCCAGGTAACAATTTTTATATTACTAGTTGTATGTCAATGACTTTCCTGTCATTTTAGTCCTGTGAAGTTTGTTCTCTGGTAGGTTTCTCAGTGAGGTCTCCTGGGGAAAGTATTTCTGGAATTCTTGCAGGTTGAGAATATTGCAAATTTGTCCTTTTTTCCAAGTTCCTTTGGTACATATGAAATTCTTGTTTGGTGTTCTTTGCTTTTGATTATCTTAAATATGTCAATCCAGTTACTTTTATCATGAAATTTTGCTGAAGAAAAGTCCAATGATAATCCAATTTTATTTTCTTTATAAGTCACTTGCCCCTAGAATTTTGACTTTTGTTTTTAAGCACTATAAAATTTTAAAATATATCTGGCAATTGAGTCATTATGAGTTAGGATAAGTCAGATATGTTATACACTTTTTAATATGAAGCTTTGTTGTATTTCGGAAAAGATTTATTAGATTTATAAAATTGTATTTTATTTTATTAGATTATAAAATTTCACCTTTTAGTTTTCTTGAGTTTTTAAATTTGATGTCTTTTGATATGCATTATTTAGACTTCTTTACTTCTGAATATTCATCACTTTTCCTGTTTTATTTATTATTTTGTGGTATCAGGAATCAAACTCATGGCCTCACATTTGCTGGGTCAGCGCTAGGCCCACTGAGCTACATCCCTGGCCCACCGTATGTGTTTTAGTAACAACTTTTCATTTGGTTTAAAATTTTTTTCTTTTTCATTTTTTCTTGGAGTTTTGTTTATTACATTTATTTCCTCCCATACTCCTTAAAATCTAGCTTTTATTTCTAAAGTTTAAAAATTTATTTCCTGAGTTCTTAATGAATTTGTTTCTTTCATACCTCATGTAATTTTGACTGTTTTTAGGTTTTATCTCAACAGGTCAACCTAATAGTCTATCATCTATCTATCTATCTATCTATGTATCTATCTATCTATCTTCTATCTATCTATCTATCTATCTATCTATCTATCTATCTATTCATCTATCATTTATCTGTCTACCATTTATCATCCATCTATTTACCTATTTACTACCTATCATCTTTATTTTAAGATACTAATTCATGTGATGCAGAAATCTACAGGGAATGTTGGGAAGATGGAAATCCTCATGAAGGCTGATGTGTCAGTTTGGAGGTAGAATTTTTTCCTTTCTCTGGAATCTGTGTTTTCTTAAGGATTTTAATTGATCCTATCAGCCTCTGTTTCACTTAAAATTTACTGATTTAGATGTTAATCATATCTTAAAAATACCTTCAGTAGCAGCATTCACATCAGTTATTTGACAAACAGCGGCACCATCACATAGTGAAGCTGACACGTTCCATGTGCTAAGGAGATTATTGTCAAATGCTTTCCAAATCTGTTACCTCGCTATCAGTGTTTCCCTGCTGGCTACCAGGCAGGAAGTTAGGCTCTGCAGTTCTTGTGGTTGTCAGCCATTTATTCCATCCACTTGAGAGTTGAAATTCATGGGCTAACTTGTCACCTATATTTGTTGTATGTTTTCCATGTGTTTTTGTTTTTGTTTTGTTAGCTGCTGTCTTAGGTTATTCAAGAGCATTTGGGGCGAATGAACCTTTACGATATTTTCTAGAATCTTTTTGCTTATTCCTGAGGAAATTTTGTTAATGGCCTCTTATTTGCTTTCTCAACTATTTAATCTTTATGTGAATTCATTATTTTAATAACCTCCCTAACTTTAAGAAAGCATATGTTTAAGATATATACGCACATCTAGTGCAGACTTTTGAGTTATCTTCATATGAATTTATAGCTGTACTTATATTACAAAAGTGTTTACAAGCAGCAACACAGAAGTCGAAATGAAGGGGAGACCTACAGTTCTGAAACTAAAATATTCTGTATAATTTACTATCTCTCTCTGGGCCTTTCTCTCTAAGTCTATTTTCCCATATAAAAATTAAAAATCTAGCTTTTTGGACTGCAAAATTCTTACTTTATAAGATGAACCTTCTTGAGTTGGCCATGTGCCTTGAACTCAACATTCCTGTTCGACATATGTTTTTCAATATTTGAAATTAACCTACTTACTTAGCTTTGTAGTACAGTTTTCCCATCTTTGAAGTAAGACATACTGATACTACCTTCCTACTTTAGCCAGTGTAGAGATTAATATTATTAATATAAACTGCTTAAAACATTCAAAAGACTCAGTAAAGATTAGGTAATGTTTATGTACGACTATCACTTTGATGAAGATTATTGTTATTTGAAAGCCAGAATGCAAAGCCTAAGTTAATACTCTCCTTCCCTTAATGATCACCCTTCCTTCTGTACTTGGAAAGTTTCCACAGACTCCTCAGTTTTCCTCCACACAATTTGGAAAAACAATGCAGTAGACGATTTTAAAGCTCTCATCTTTAATAGTGTAGTTCTTACAATTGATTACATTGTAAGTTTAGAGAAAATTTCAATAGAAAACTTTAAAATGATTGAAAAAGTGATATAAAATTATTTAAATACATCTTAATGGGTTTTTGTCCTTCTGTTTCTAACAATTTCCCTATTAAAGCTTTGAATGTCTTATTAAAACTACTTGAGTATTTCTCAGAATTGTAACACAGACATAATTTTGTCTAATAAATAGATCTAGGAATGTAGACATAAATACTCAGACAAAACAATTTTCTCTAGCTTCCTCTAATAACCCATTACTTTTGAGAAATTTGTCTTTAGAGATCAGGGAGATTCATGAGAAACCTGTCAAAGGAAGTCACATCTTAACCAATGATTTTTCTTTCTGTTTCTCTCCTCCTCCACTATCCCCTCCTTTCCACTCCCTTCCCTTCCTTCCCTGTCCTTCTCCTTCTTTTTCACTGAGGACCTCACACATTTTAAGTAGGTGCTAAACCATGGAACTACATTATCAGTCTTTAGCAAATCTGCACTATTAAAGATGAGTATATGTTGAAATAAAGATTTTATTATTAAACAGATTTTGACTTGAGTACATATCCAGTAGGTTAGTACATCTGTTTGTAAAATTTTGGTTGTGTAATGTTAATCTTCTAGTTACTATCATTCACTGAAAAAGAAGGTTACAGAAGCATTCCTATAGAATAATAAAGAATGGCCCCAGCTTCACTAGTCAGATCTGCTGAGTTTCTCAGGGGAAAATACTGATACAGATTACCTTTGCGTCAAATGGAGCAGATCTTAGAGAATCTTTTTCTCAATTTCTGAAGATGTCACATTCTTACGGGAAAACATTGTTTTATATTAATCATAATGAGGTTTGTTAGCCTATAGGTTTCATCATTAATTTCTAATTACTCTTGCTTTAGCTTTATGAAGCAGTAAAACATTTTTTTAATAACCACTGGGGCCACCTGTAAATAGATGTCAGTGTGTAAATATAAAAATATTGAGAACATTCACATTTCATGAATTCTCCCATAGTTTAAAATGAGAATTAAATGTAAATAGCTGATGTTAGAAGACTTTTCCAAAAGTTTTATAACTAAGAAGTAAGAGAAATAGGAATATCTTTTTGGCACTTAAGTTTTCGTACATGCGATGATTCATTCAGCTTCTTACCTTTTAACCAAAAAGGAAGTTTGAAAGAAAAAAAAAAAAGCATCAGTGTAGCTCAATAAAGAGTAACTGTTTTTCATTACGTAAATTATTTCAAATGCAATATTTCTTACTTGTTATCAGCTCCCAGCCTGCCCCTGGAGACTTGTTGGGCCAGTTCTGTGGAACAAGGGCACCCCAAAGTCCCATGGTACCACATGGATCATTCCACTCAGGCACACCTGGCATTTTCAGGTTGGTCTTAAAGTACTACGATGCATGAGAGTAAAATTTCCTTATGAGCTTTTGATCAGATTTGGGTTTCAATAGTACAAAAAACAAAGTTTTTTTTTTTTTTTTTTTTTTTTTTTGGTGAAGAAATGAAAGTATCGATTAGTCATTTGGCTGGTGGTTAAATTCTATTTCTCTTCCTTATAGACTATGCAATATTAAACAAGTTATTTGGAAAACTGGAACACCTAAAAGTTATTTATAAGATAAAATTAGGTCACAAAACTGGAATGATGACAAAAGATATTGTAAACAAACATCTGAAAAGATCCTGAGCACAAACATCGGTCAATAACTACTTAGGTCTTTTACCTTTCTTAAAGGCAGTTAGACTGTTTCAGCAATTACTGTACAAAGATGCTGTCCAACATTATGCAACTTTAAATAAGACTACACTTCTTACTTATTCATTAGTGTACAGCTAGCTTTCCACCCAGACAAAGATATTCCTGCTAGACCAAACTGAATCTGGAAAATAGCCTGGAATTTATCAGACTCGGTGCTATAAAGTTCTTCAAGAATTTTAAGATTTTAGATGCTTAGAAATTTACTTCTTGAACATTGTTAATAAAATAAACCAATGTAATTTCAAGCTATAGTCATGCCACATAAAATTCATGGGACTAAAAGTGCCTTTTTGTTAGATAGGTTTTCTTACATGACATGAACATATTGCTGAGCCAGTTCAACTAAGTTCTTTTTCTTGGGTTTAGAATCCATACTTTTTTGTGCTGGATGAAATCAGATCACTATAGGGGATTAGCAATGACAGGTGACTTTCAGAATAGAGAAGTGAAATTCATTCTGTGGCTGCCTTTCATTTTGTTTCTCAGAACACTGACCTTGTATCTTTATTGCTCTCTCTTTGACAGGTATTCCTTTGACCAAATGTCTCCCCAATTCTTCTATTTTCTCACCTATTACATAGTAAGCTTAAAGTGATAGTAAATATTTTGTACTAAAACCCCATGTCATCTTTTTGTTCTTTACATTTAGACTTTCCACAAAGTTTACCTTTGCTGTGTTTCTCTTCCTTCTTGAATTCTAACCTCAAAACTATACCTGATCCTGCATGCTTACATCTCCAGAAAGAGTTGCTCTGTTTTACGCTTCACTCTGTACCTCTTTCCATTTCCTACAGCCGTGAGTTCTTACTCATCTGGAAGATGGATGTAGCATGTGCTATCAAGAATATCTTTCGGGACTGGGCATTTAACTCAACAGCAAAAGTGCCTGCTCGGCAAGTGTGAGGTAGTGAGTTTGAACCCCAAGAGTACCTTTCAGGAAATAACTCATTACTGTCCTTTCTGATAAATGCAAAAACTCTGGTTTCAAGCTCCAGTACTTAAAAAGGGCAAGAAAAACTAAATAAACAAAAATAATGCATTTGTGTGTAATCTTGTGGATCTTCCAAAAATACCTCCAAGCTGAATCATTATCGCAGGTATTAGGTACGCCTATGGTACTCTCCTAGCGCAGAAACTTTCAAGTCCTTTAAATTCAAATGTGTCCTAAGAAGTCCCAATGGTATTCTATCATTTAACACAACACTAACCTTAAATTATTAAAATATTTCAATAGAACTTTCATAACTCTATGACATAAAATACAAATAATATACAATTAAAGGAAAAGGTTTTTTTTTTTTTTTTTTTTTTTTTTTTTTTTGAACTGGAAAACAAACTCAGGATCTTATGCTTGCCAGGCAGTAGCTGTGCCTATGGGAAAGTATTTGATGTGACAGCAGACTTGTTTTTAAACAATTTTTTTTTGTGAAAATAAATTAAGCTCTTTTAGTTCCTAAATACTCTACTGCTTTTTTCTGCTGGTGAATATTTCCCAGGTTTGCTCCACTCATTAGTGAAATTATCACATGAGATCTTTGGTCTTTCATGTAATGGTTGCTAAGAGGGTCTTTTATCTGAAGTCTTCACAACAAAGAAAAATATTATTTTCTTTTTACTTTTTTTGCACCCAATTATCTCCTTCATCAAGTTTGTGTGTGTGTGTGTGTGTGTGTGTGTGTGTGATTATGCGTATATATTTTATGTGGAACTTATGCTTTTACTTCATTCCAGAGAAAATTTAACGTGTGTGTGTGTGTGTGTGTGTGTGTGTGTGTGTGTGTGTGTGTGTGTGGATGGTGGTGAATTTCAGAGCACAGGTTTTGAAAATGGCACCTTAATATTAAAAAACATACATACCAGTAGCAAGGAGCCATTCTTACCTTCCTGTTTCTCTTCTCTCTTAAAGCAGGTCATTGAAGAAGGGCTCTCTGACCTCCCCTTGAGAGCAGTCCTCCATGTCCCCAGATGAAAAGAACATCTTTTGAAGATGGAAAGACAGAGAAGAATCTGAACAAACAAAATTTGCTGTACCTCCCTCAGTTTGTCATCACTAGATAATGTTTTTATCCAATCATGCTTTTCTCGACTATCCACTGCTTAATCAAATTCTAGCATTAAAATATATGGTTTATTTGTTCCTTTACTTATTTATTTCCTAATGGATGCTTCCATCATATAATACTTACATCAACAATCTTGTATACACTTCAATTAGTGCCACACTTTTATTATAGGGGTTTCAGACATATACCTATGAAACGGTAGAGGAAGCATATGCCCGCTTACAGTAGATACACATGAATTTAATATACTGCCTTTGTTTCAATACTTGTTATTGGGTAAGAGTCCTGGATTGAGATAAAAATATCTTCCAAATAGGCTAAATCACATATATATGGATTATGTATTGTCCTTTTGTAATCAATCAAGGATACTGAATCAATATGCCAAGGTTCTTCCCAATGAATTAGGATTAGGGACTTAGCAGACTCTCCTCAAGGGAGAATGTATTAACTGTTTTTAACCTGCTGTTAATGAAAGAACTCTAAGAATATCATTAGTGAGTCTCTGTGTGAACAGCTTTTTGATACATTTATAGTGTCCTTCAGGGAAGGCATCAGCAGCATAGCTAAGATTTATGCTTTCCTGCTCCTTTAGAAATAATTATTTTCTTAAATAAAGAGGTTGGATTTGATAATTACAAATAACCAGAAATTAAGAAAATTGGGGTTTAGCCTCTCAACTTGCAAAGAGGTAAGGAAACACTGTGTTAATCCTGAATCTGATTTGATGCGTTCTTCTAAAACCCTTTGTTTCAGTTGGTAAATACGTAGCCAGTCCAGTTCGCAGTTTCCCTGGGTAGTGAGAACTTTATACCTAGGACTGAGTTAATCTCAGCAAGAAAAATTATAACCTAAAGTCCTTGGGGGCTCAGGCCCTAAGTTTTAATTATTGTTTTTCTTATTTTATAGTAGTTTCACAACATTATGCCTATATTTGATTTCTACAAAGGAAGGATTTAAAGGTGACAACTGATACCCATGCGCAGGTGCTGGGGAAGTCAGCCTGAAGCCACATCTCAGGAGAGAAAGTAGCATTACTGTTTAGGTTATTTACTTGATGTCAGTTCCAGGAGGCCTAGTGGAAATTATTGGTGGTAATTTTCTAGGTCATTTTCCCACTATTAAACCACGCTTTGACTGTTATAACATTCAACTAATATATATTGATTGGCTACTTAAAGCCTACTCTGTTTTCAGCATCTTCCAAGAATCAAATGCAAAAATATTGATACCATATCTTGTTCTTTGCTCAGTTTCCCCCAACATGATGGTAAATTCTATAAGTGAGGAACAATGGTTGAATCTTTTTTAGCAACTCCAGAAATGCTCATGGTCCTAGCATGGATAACAGATGTCCCAAAATGCTGTTGAATGAAATAATCACCTGAAAATTGTTGTAGAAATTTTATCCATTTGAGGGGGAGCAGTAAGTCACCATAGCACATAACATTTTCATAACTGAAATTTCTCTCAGTTGTCTTCATTTTTAAAAAAAAGGATTGGAAAGGTAGTTTTTCTCTAACAGACTATTTTCCCAATCAGCTTTGGTGTTAAACAAGGCAATGGGACACATGAATCTTTTCAGGTTGGTTTCTCAAGGCATGTGTGACGATCACGGTGAAGAAATTTCTGAGATAGTCTTGGTGACTAACTTCCAGCTTTTCATCAGCTTAGTTGTACTCCAAACACCATTATTTAAATAAACTGTTATATTTCACTCTTTCAGCCAATTACGATGTCATCTAGGTATTCAGAGCGATTTTTTTGTGTGTGTGAAGTACAGAAATATATAGAAAAACTATTGTACATGAGTGAGAAGTTAACCGTGGTCAAGGAAAGTTTCCTAAATCTACAAAACAGAGCGTTTATTCAACAACAATATCATCTCTTTACCAAAAGCTTATTATGTATTAGCTTTTTAATATGGCTTATGCTATTTAATCTTCTGAACAGCATAAGGAATTTTGGAGTATAAATATTGTCACATTTAAAGATGACAGACGTAAAGCCAGGAGAGGCTAAGCAACATTCCTAAAGTGACATGACGTCTAAGTCACGAGTGAGAATCCAACTTGAATCTGGTTCTTTGACTTGTGTTTTTAATGACTATATTATCCTCTGGATACTTAATCTGGATAATGAAGTTTCAACTTTTAAAAAATCTTGACATGGAATATAATAGGTGTTAATTTTTATACAATAAAACTAAGGGTTAACCAACTTCAGTAAAACTCTTTATATGCTATAGTGTGCTTGAAAACTTAAAGAATTGTGTGAGTTGAGTGATAAACATAGCCATCTGTGTGTAGCACCAGTGGTGCAGTTTCTTATGGAAAATTAATTGCACACCTTTTTTCTTTCCTACAGCAGTGAACTCTTTTTTAATCCATTTGCCAAGGTCTGCTTTGGAGCCTGGAATATTAAACTGTCATCTCACAACCAAAAAAGGACAAGAGCAAAATGAAAATGGATTTCATTCCAAATGACTAAAAGTTTTTTTGGCATTGTTTAATATTTGGTGGGAAATAAGCGAGCTGTAATGTAACAGAGCAGAAAGCTCCTTGCTGTCATGATTTGACTACTGCTTTTAACCCCAGAATTAAACAGAGCAGACAAAACACATTTCATACCGCCCATAGTGAAGTAATAGTCAGTCTTGCAGGACCATTTTTGGAGTCAAAAAAGCTATCTTTAAATCTACTCTCTTTTCTAAATCTCTAAGCAGGAGACTTCGTCATGTTTACTTCAAACATAGTTCTGTTGTTTAAAGAATATTTTCTCTGCATTGCTAGATTGTAGGTTACTTGTTCTATTAAAAATTACAAGTTATTAAGGTCTATTCTACATGGAAGGTAGGATTTTAAAGGGCAGAATTTGGTATGAAGCTTTAAAAGATGGAATTTAGAGAGTTGCAGGTGAATGCAGTCTACATTAAACATACTGAGCACCTGCTCTATGGATTTTTCATACTCCTTTGCAATTTTTACTTATTTAATTATGAAACTATTGCAGAATATAGCATTCTCTTGCCTTTTGCAGAGTTTCTTTACTTTTTTTCTGCTTAGTTTGCATTTCAAGAAACATTTGCAAGAAAACAAGTACCTTTCCCTGGAAGTTTTAACTATTTGACTTCCGATGGATTGACCTCTAGTCATGATTCTTGACTGGGGAGTACACCAAAAGGTTGCAGTCCTCCATCCTTTATCTCAAGCTCCCCATTCCTATTATCTAGTAAGGCTCTAATTTTAATGGCTGTCTTTCCTTTCACTAACCCTAAGGAAGCCGCTCTTCCCTTTTCCCTTCCTTTGTCCTTTGGTCAATAGGCACATAACCCGGGGGCAATTGTGAGCTTTTCACTTTCCAGACCTGAGCAGCGGTCACTTGATCAGTGATTCTGTCTCCCAGTGTGCCTCCTTCTGAAACCTCAGGTTCACCAGTGTGATGGAAGCTGCATGTTTCCATTGCACTATGGGACCTGCTAACTTCCAGTCATTTCCGAAGAATCAACTTGTCTTTCTTAGAAACTTCCTTGACCCCCTTCAACTGAGCAGATGTTCTTACCTGGCACTGCCTGTAGCATCCTGTTTTTCTACAGCATAAAGTCCATTCCATTACTGCAATTGCTTATTTAAATATCTATAAGGTCTATACAAGTGAGAAAAACATTTGGTTTATAGATTTTTATATCCACTATCTTCTAACATAGTTCCTCACACTTAGAAAGTGCTCAGTAAATATTTACCGATTAAATGAGTGAATGAAAAAATGTTAATCAGCTAATATGTGTGACATTTTTAGACTTAGCAGGCAGAAGCACTCCATAGTTGTGCATTTATGGAGCTCTCCAGTACATGGGATCCATTTTCTCCACAAACAATGAGGAGGGTATGGGGTAAGAAAAGGGGAATGAGAATCTTAGATGAATGTACAATATGAACAATGATTCAGTGTTATGGTTTGTGTCTGGACGTTCCCCCAAAGCCTCATACAGCCATGGGGGCAGGCTTCTAGAATTTGTGACTGACTCACGGCCCAAAGCTGAGATTATAGGTGTGAATGCTACACCCTGGGGTGGGTGTGACCTATATACAATATAAGGATCAGAAAGGGTCTCTGCATGTTTCTTCCTTTTTCTCTTGTTGCTTCTGCTGTCTTCAGCCACCATGAACAGTTGTCTCAAGCACCTTATGCCACCCTACCTTGGAGCCAGCTGATTATGGACTGAAACTTCCATAAACTCTGAGATAAATAAACTTTTCCTTCCCTAATTTTGGGCATCAGGAAATTTGTCTCAGCAGTGAGAGACAAGTAGCTAACACATAGAGGTAGGAAAATGAGGAAGAACAGATAGGAAGGTCTGTGGGGACACATAAACCCTACATAACCTCAGTCTTCCTTGTCAATCCACGCATAGCATGCCTTCAAGTTTAACCTCCAGTCTTACTTCTCTCCCAGCACTTTCCATGTTCTCCAGAAAACTTTATCTTTTCCTTTGAGAATTTTGTTTCTTCTCCTAATTGACTAATTTTGAGCTACAATTATTTGCATTCATGACACATATTTCATCTGTTCATCTGAAAACTGTGACAGGAGAGTCCATCCATACTCCAGAACCTTCTTTCCACTGTAGAAATCGAGTATATTCAAGGTGTTCATTGTGGCACCACCATCATCATCTTATTCTTTGATTTCAAGATAGATAATTGCATTAGAGATACACAGAGTACATGAAGAAAGATCTTTTATTTAGCTTTTGTTGGTCTATCAAATAGCTTATTCTGTAGTTATTTAGCTTTATGTACGGATATATCTGGGTTTATCATAGTTTGTCATGTACATTTTTATATACCAAATTCAGTTCCATGTAACAGGAACAGTTTGGGTTTGAAGGCTGTGTGTATGAAGTTTGGATATTTTCCATTATGTTTGAATCACCAAAAAAATAGATGTAAGTTTTGTATTTGACTTTTAATGTAGGAAAAAAATCATTGTTTGAATTAGAAATGAATTGAAAACTCTAGCCATTGAAATAGATTTTGTGTTCCTTGTTGTTTGAAATTTCTGTGGAAAGAGTTGGGTAGTCATGAAGAAGTTAGGAAACATCTGAAAGCAACAGTTTTCTATGGAAATGTTGCAGCTAGCTTGTGCCTTTGACTAAGGGCCTTTCACTGCTTCAACATGAAACAGTTGAAAATCCAGGATATATTTTTACCTTATATCTTAGGTGTATGACCTCAGGAAAGTCAGTTAATTTATATAGATATAGCAATTCAATTAGATGAGTTCTAAGATCACTTCCAGCTTCAGATTTCTAAAATTTTGTGATTCTTTAGGAAATCAAAAGTAAAATTATGATTAATATACAGTTTTTCTTTGCACTTTATTCTTATGGCTGATCTTCCTGCAGTAGGAAGTAACAGTGGCTGAGATTTTATAGGTAAAAATTCAGAAATCTCATAGTCATTATTTTCTTTCAAACTTTTGTTCTGTGGGTAAGTTTTCCTATGTTCTGTACATTGTACATGTTTCTCGGAAATTGTTCACAATGGTAACAAAGATGAAATTTGAGGGATCTATGTGAGTTCGTCTTTTATTCAAAAGCCAGTGGATTCAGTTGCAAGTTAAAACTTGTTTAAAATAACGTAATTTCTTAGATTTGTTCATTAGTAGTTATGTCTGATATGAGGCAGTGAAGATGTCATAATGTTTAGATTTTGGGAACCAGCATTTACCTCTTTATTTCTAATGCTATTGAATGATGTTAATTAATTTAAAGGAGCAAGAATGTGCAAATGGTCTTTTGACTTGAAAACATTAAAACATAGCTTTAGATAAGTGAGTATACTAAAGAAGCCTATGAGAACAGAAGTGAAAGTCCACTGACAATCTGGTTCTTACAGGAAAACATTTAGAAACTAAGAGACTGAACTGGTGGATAGAAAAATTCTGAATTATTTTGGAAGTTTAAACATTTCAAATTTAACTCCTGTTACATGGAACTGGATTTGGTATATAAAAATGTACATTTAATTTCATTTGCAGCTTTTAGTTCCTTTTTTCTTTTTATTATTGATGCTAATTATTCTACAAAGTATCAGTTTCAGTGCATATAGTTTGACCTTATCCATCCCTCCTGTGTTCCTCCTGTACTCATTCCTTCCCCTTCCCCTTATCCCTACCTCTTGTTTAATAATCGCTTTCCTTCTACTTTCATGACATGTTTTTTAAGTTTTCCATATTAAGGGAACATACGTATTTATCTTTCTAGTCTGGCTTATTTTACTCAACATGATGATATCTAGCTCCATTAACTTTCCTGTGAATAACAAAATCCAATTCTTCTTTATGGGTGAATAATACTCCATTATATACAAATTCCACATTATCTTTCTCCATTTATCTGTTGACTGGGAGCTGCTGGTTCTGTCTCTTGGCTATTGTGAATTACACTGCAGTAAACATCGTTATGTAGGTAGTCCTTTAATGTGCTGACTTTAGTTCTACTGGGCGTGGACCAAATAATATTATAGCTGAATCAAATAGTATATTTTTAGCTTTTAAGAAATATTTGTATTGAGTTCCTTAATGATTACATTAAACTATGTTTTCTCCAGGATTTATCTGTAATTGATCAACCTAAAATAATGTTCACACTTTTTATAACACGAAAGATTGATTTTTACTTGACTTACTTAAATTCATTGTTTTTTTATAGAACTCTCATCTCAACTCATAGAATCCTTCACTTTCACAAGTCAAAAAGATGTTAAAACCTTTTACTTTCACGTGTTAAACAAATTTCAATCAACTTTTTCCATTGTTAATTTTTCTTCATATTTGGCTGCTTTTATGATGTTTAAGACTATTGAGTTAATCACTTGTAAGATCTGAGTTTGTAATTCTTCAGCTTACTTTCAGGTTTTTGAAAAAAATCATCTTTTTCTAAAAATACTTAATACAAAATTAACCAAAATATATAATTTGTAAATCAATTTTACTTCAATTACAGTGCTTAATTTTGTGTCAATAAAATCAAATGTGTAAAAAGAGAACGTCTACTTTGACACCTATTGGTATTCTTGATCTTGAGTTTAAATTCCTTGGTTTTATGCTGTGTGAGGACAAGATTGTGCTGTCTCTGGCCTTGTGAGCACTTGGACTTCAACCTCTGAATTATGAATCTGGAGATGCCCCTAAGGGACATCTTGGGAAACCTGGTGCTCTAGCAAGAAATTGTACACCTAGGAGAATGAAGCAAGATGCAGTAGCAAAGTGGACCTTTGTTTCTGGAAGATTTCTTCTTGAGCAGAAATTGCTTCGGGAAAGAATCTTTTTAGGTCTGAAAGGCACAGGCTGCAAGCCATTTTCTCCCAGGTCAAGATGGTTGATCACAGTTGGGAAAAGGCATTTTCATTTCAACCACAAATTGCTCTTCATTCCTGCAAAACAACATGGAAAGTGAAACTGGATGCAAGCCAGGCACTTTGGTGGTTTTGCCTTGGGTGTGAATTTGTTCACATAGCTCTAAGTTCAGAACATAATGTTGTGTTCTGGAAATCCCGTGGTGAACTGCTAGAGGATGCAATGGCACACAGAGGACATTCAATTTACAAAAGGAATTTCGCTGTCAAAAATGCAACCAAACATTGTGTGTGTGTGTGTGTGTGTGTGTGCACGCGTGTGTGTGTGTGTGTGTGTGTGTGTATGCGGTGGTGATGCGTATTTAAATGCCCTGCATTTTTGTTCTACTTAAGGAGATAAAGAGAAAGACATTCATGTAAAGAAACCACACAATAAGGATGCTAAATTCTTTTACTTTGCATTTTAGATGCTTGATTTCTCTGAATACCTCATTTACTGCTAGAGAAGGAAAGTGCATGGATTGATCTCGGTGAATTCTTTCTTGAGATGTGATTATCCAGATTAAGGATTGTGTGGAATGTCCCTGCGTTTGCAACAAAGTTTGCATTTCTGAGATCAGATTGTGACATAAAATATGTTGTCAGAAATAGTTGAAAATTATGACAGTTGCTATTTTTTTTTTTTCAGTTGTTTGCTTTTTGGTACCAGGAATCGAACTCAGGACCTTGTGCTTACCAGGCAAGTGCTTAAGCCACTGTGCTAAATCTCCAGCCCAGTTGCCACATTTAATGCCTGTTGCATTTGTATGTGTTATTTTAATATCTCCCGGACCTACAGATAGCAGATCATGAGTAGCACATGTACCATGGTTAGCTGTGGGAATTTTGCCGTTCTTGCACTTTGAGAGCATTGAGGACCCAGGCAGAGAGCAATGCTATTTAAACCCTGACCTTCAGTGCATGGAGCAAGACCTTTGTAGTACTGCTGTGCTGTTTCATGCCCATACTTTTGTTTTTGGCTGAGTTGAATATTTTTGTGACTGATTTTTTTTTTTTACATAAGATATTCTCATTCAGGGCTTTAGGATATCTATCTGCACATAGCAGACGCTGAAGTATATGCTTATTAATTAAGGGCATTTTTTTCACTTTGGAACACTGTGCTACCTTGTTTCATCATGGAAGGCTGGACATTATTTTGGCTGCTCAGTTGAATCCTGCTCAGGGGCTGTGACTTGGTTTTTGGTCCTGAGAGAGGAAGCAGGAGTCTGTGGTTCTGAGCTGCAAGACTGGCTGAACTCACTTTTTGATTACCAGATTCAACACTAGGCCAGCATGATGGACAAAGCTAAATGGCAATTTGATCCTCCTCACTCTTAGTAAAACAAAATTAGAAAAAGAAAATCTCATTTTGAAATACATTTCCTATAGCATTTCATGGTAATCTTGAAGAAAGAATGAATCTTTCTTTGATTTTTCCAACAAATGCACTGTTGGCTACTTTGACAATAGAGCACTTCTTTTTCTCTAGGGACGGTATTTCCCCAGGGCAGTCTTTGTTCACATCTTGGCTCTGTGAGACAGCTTACTGTGCCCTGAGTTATCAGAGGATGTCAGTGGGCTTGGGGAGGACACAGAAGAGGTAAATTCTACAGGGAGTGTGTAGAGGAGCTGGTGAAGACTGTATGAAATTGAGGTGATATTTTGAATGAATCTTAACTGAGAATATCTTTGAGAAGTACAACAAAAGTTATTCAGTGTGGTCAAAATATGCAAGAAAAGTTTAAATTAAAATTGTATTACAGTAAAAGACACATAGCTACGACTCCCCCTCAAAATGTTTCTGCTTCATTCAAGGACATTAATGCTTGCCCCTTTCTGAAGCAGTTTTGCAAGTCTTCTTTTGTGAAGGTCCTTACAAGTGTCATCACAAATATGGTGAGTGCCTCTGTCAAGAACCATCTGACCATACAGCAGGCTCATAAATGACCATTTGCCCTTAAACTCTGGGTCTGGCACTGTGAGCCTTTTAGCTGTAGTTTAAATATTGCATTGTTCTCTTGCATGAGAAAGCCAAAAGATAAATAGTGAGCAAAACAGAGGTTAGATATTGGGAAGTAGAAAGAGCTTTTTCAATGGAGGAGGAACCAGAGATGAAAGAAGGGTAGAAGGAATAAAGGGAAAAGAGATTTAAAAGAAAAATAAAAATTGAATGAAAATAGTGGAAATAGAGCTTTTTCTAGTGGGCAGGGGAGGATTGGAAGGAGGGAATAGAAAGGGGACAAAAGAAAAATGATTATGATTATAATGAGCTGCGAATATGTACTAATATTTTTGATCAGGGAAGATAAACAGTTTGGATTCAAGACATAAAGTCAGTCGTAATAGCGCAACTAAAGAGACTCATGTAAAAGGACATTTAGAACTGCTTCAGAATGTGGCAAGAGTGATGTAATTAAGTGTATTTTACATGAGGAGGAGTGTATGGAGAGAGATTAATGACAATGTGTCTTTTTACAGTAACAACTTTTTAAAAATATTTTTCTGAAACAGGGTTTTGCTATCAATTCAGGATGACCTTAAATTCACTTTGTAGCCTGAATTTGCAGCAATCCTGCCTCAGCCTCCTGAGTGCTGAGATTACCTGCATGCACCACCATGCCAGGCTCTAATAATTTTCAAAGTATAAGTAGTCCCCATATATTTCTACTGTATCTTACAAATAGCAAGCTATTTTATTAATGTAAATTCAGTACACGTATTCTGACATGATTCATAAGCTTTACCAACTCATAACATATCTGTTGATATTTTCTGCATGTTTATAATGTCATCATGATTTAGATTAAATGTCATAAAAATTATGTGGTAGCTCCTTAGTTCCGTTGACAGTCTCTTAATTTTGGATGTAACATGAAGAATCCTACAAAGTCTCTCTCAGTTTAATAGTACATCTAAAGGTAATCAATGCTGATAACCAAACACTTGTTTTTATCCACTAACAAAGACAGTTCTATTCCCAGGTGTAATTCATTTATCAACCAACCAGAGTACTTGTCTTCTGCTCAGTGGATGGCATTAATCTGCAAGGATTTTAAAAGTTTCTTTTTTTGTATGAAAATTGAAGAGTGTCATTTTATTGAGGCATTATGGCTGCGAACTTGCTGGCTTATTTTGCGGACCCATGATAAATTCTTTTCTTAAACTTTAATCTTCTTTCTTTTTCTTTTTTTTTTTTTTTTGTCTTTTTCATTTCATTTTTATCAGTACCGGGGATCGAACTCACGACCGCCTGCTTGCAAGGCAGGTGCTTATGCCGCTGAGCTAAACCCCCAGCCCCTTTAATCTTATTTCTTAAACTTATAAATAAACTTAATTTTAAGTTTATTTCTTAAACTTAAATTTTTATTTTTTGGTACCAGGAATCAAACAATAATAAATTCTTAATGTAATTAATTCATACTGCATATCCTAAAAAGTAACAATGAGATTAATTTTGATGAATTTCTTTTGTATCCTGGGGCTACCACATAGATACTAACATCCATCTTAAAAAGTTCTGGCACCAGCATTTGGGCAATTGTCTGCAGAAACTTGATGGAAAAGTCTGAGTGTGCTGATTTGCAGAATGCCTAAGGGACATTTTGAAATTGTAGTCTGGGCCAGGATTTCTCAAACTGTAATGTGCAATAGACTTCATCTGTAGAAATTACCCAGATTAAAGGACTTCAGACCCAAATAAGATGATTCAGAAGGTGAGGCCTACAGAATCTGCATTCCTACGCTGGATCTTAGCCAAAAGGCTCAGAAGCCATGTAATCTGCATTTCGAATAAGTTTCCAGGTGCTGAGGAAAATGCTGCAGGTCTTGGGTTGATCTGTGAAACCTTCTGGTCTTGGCTAACCCCGCTGCCAATCTCCAGCCTCTTGCACACATAGAAAAGTTAGGATAAATGAGCAATGACATATAATGGTATGACAGAGATGCGTTGGGTTAGTTGGTAGACAAAGAAATGGAGGAAACTAAAAAATCTAAAGACCTCTTTCTATTCCAGTAGGATTTTTCTCTAGTTAGCTTCAGAAAGCAAACTGACATTTATGTGATGGTGAACCATGAGGCACTCGCCTCCCACGCAAACCGTTCTGTCTGCCCACTGCTATTCTTCAATGTTTCAGACACCCCGAGAGCGAGCGCAAAAAACAGGCTTATGATCTAAACAAGATGAGAAAAAAGATTCCAGATAATCCGTTTCATACAAAACATTCCTTTCTACAAAGCAGGTTAGAAGACGTAGTGTAATACAATTATGTTAGGGAGAAAAGAAACATATCAAGGACTTTTTTTATGACTATTTGCAGAACTAAATATCCTTACTACTATTTACCAATGCCGTTGAAGTGTGGGTTGTTTCACTCGGGAACATTTCTTACTCATCAAGGAAAGGTAGGAAATGCTGTGTCCATGTCAGCTTTAGAAAAAGGCGTCTTTGTTCAAAATATGTGAATAATTTGGGGGACCAATGGCAACAGAGGATTATTGTCTTTGTGCCCAAAGTAAGGTGCACATCTGAGCCTTTTGATTGGGTTTTCTGGGTACCATAAGTCCAAAAGGAGGATTCTAATTTACAGTTAACAGTTTCAACAAGTGACCCTTGGCAGAAGGGGTCTGCTTTTTCAGCTGGCGCTGTTGTTGGAGTTCAGAGGAATTGCTCATCTGTCTCTATTTCAGGCATCTGGCAAATGGAAAACTGTTTCAGCATTCTCCATTCCACTAAACGCTTACAGATGACTTCCATATTCTGGAGCATCTGCTGGTTATCTCATTTTGGGTTGTTTTCCCTGCTGCGTTTTGCAGAGATTCCCTCTTCAGATTTTATTCTGTAAGCCGACTTTTGTCGTCATCTTTGGGGGGGGGGACCCTCAAATGTGCCTGATGTGAGTTCAGCAGATAGGGCAAACCTGTGGATAATCTCAAAACAGAAAGGAGGTCTGTTAAAAAGGAAGCAAAAAATATAAATAATTAAGTTAAAAGACCAGCTGAATCACAATTGTAAAATATATTCAGGAAATGATTCATGAGCCAAAAGTAAACAGTCATCAATAACTTTACAATCTTTGAAAGTTCTTATAAGCAATACAGGATTCAAAGAACCTCTGTACACTTATATAGCTGCTGTGTGTGACGCATATACATGGCAGAAATGTGATTTTATATTATTTTTTTAAACAAATACGGTTATTTTTATCCTTACTAATGGTTGCCAGGTACAGTGCTTTGTCCAATGCCTTATAAAAGACCAAAATAAAAATAGTGAACCATCTGAGTTATTCTTAAGGGGACTTTTCTTCATTTCCATAAAAGACAGACACATATAAATCATAATATATTTATTCTAGCGTCTTCATTTGCTTTTTAGAGCACATGAATGGTGTTTTGCATATATTAAGGGATTTCTTACTCCTAGTTAATCAGATATATGGGGCACTTACACATGTATTTGAATATTAATGTGTTTATTTAAAAGCAGGGTGACAAGTGCCATTAAAATTGCAATCTTGACTTGATTAATGCCCAGTGAAAATTTCTTTGATGCAAACTGCTAAGTGGACAACAAGGATGGGTGTTCTAATTACAATCATTTCCATGAAATGAGAATAGTACAATGGGCCATGTGATTAGCTCATAGTTTTGCTTTCTTAATTTTTAAGATCTTAAAATACATTAAAGTTGAAAAAGACATAAAATATCCATAACACAGGATGCCAAAAACACACCACTTAGTCATATTTGCCTCATCAGTTTTTAGAGAAAATAAACGTTACAGATGTAGCGAAAGTCTCCTGTAACAGCTCCCATCACTCGATTACTCTCTTTTCCAACAGGCAACTTCCATCATGAGCTGGATATGCTTAGTTTCTGTTCCATTTCTTATAGTTCTATATACGCATGCTACACATTTTTCCATGAAAATATTCTAGACCAACACTAAAAGCAAACAAAAATTTCCTGTATATACAAAACATCTAGTATATGCTATTTTATAA
Source organism: Cavia porcellus (assembly GCF_034190915.1). Classification (NCBI taxonomy): domain Eukaryota; kingdom Metazoa; phylum Chordata; class Mammalia; order Rodentia; family Caviidae; genus Cavia; species Cavia porcellus. Next base: position 133,111,284 of record NW_026947485.1, on the reverse strand, counting down.
AGTATGAGATGTACATTTTCTAGGACTACAAGTATGAAAATGTAGGCACCCTCAGAAGTCACTGCTTGTCTTATTTTCTCAGTCTTTAGTAGAAGCTCACTTGTGACCACGGAACATCTGTCCAGCTTCCCTTGTGACTGCCCATTGGATGCAAAGATTAATTGGAGGCTTTGCACTGTTGCTTGGACACAGACCAGAGGACAAAGGATGCAGACCAGCCACATTCAAAGGAGTTGTCAGGGAAACAAAACTATTGAGTTCTTTGTTTGTGAAAATTAGACAGAGTGGATTTTAGCAGCAGCTTGAGAAAACACATTCGCCATCTTCAGAAGGGGATTGGACCATCATACTGACTCTGTCCTTCTCAGAGAAATATCGATTTCTGCTCTTTGTTTCAGAAGATGTCACTCTCGATGGTAATCTCTGTCTCTGTAGAAGAGTGAAAAGAAAACATCTAAAGTGTGACCTAGTGTCCTTGTCATATGTATGTTGGGGAAGAGCAGATCATCTTGCATTACAGCTGCCAGATGTTGCCTGCAACTTACATGAAGCCTAACGAAAAATAATTTCTTCTTGTTGTGTCTTACTCATTACTATGATTTATAGAGTATTTTCAAGGAGTTGACACTTTTACTAAGCACAATGATCAATCGTCCAGCCCATCTAATAGAACTCCTCATAGAGAGCCTCTGAGTTACTTCGGTGTTTCTGTGATTTTAACTATTTGCTCGGTCAATGTACCACTTTGCAGTATCTTTTGCATTAATGTTGCCTTAGTAATAAGTATGGGTTATGCGAGTGATTCCAAAATGAAGGTTTATAGGAGCAAAGTAAAAAAAAAAAGAGAACTAACACTTTAGCTAGTGAAGTGTACATATGTAATTATCTAGCTTGCTATTTTTGAAAATCAGAAGGGAAAAATGATCATTTGTGTATGATTTCTCTGATGAATAAAACTTACAATTAACCCATTTCTGTTAAGTGTAAAAAATATACCTTAACAAGGGTTAAATTATTGCATGTTATTATTTTCCATATAACTGCACTGATTGTAAGACATAAGACATAAGTATGAAAAAATGATCAAACAATGAAGGCACAAACTGTTTTTTTGTGCTGAACCACCAGAGCCTAGTAGTATAATCATGTATTTATATATATGATTTTCCTTTCTTCTTTTCCCCATCTTGTTTCTTTCTTTTTTCTGAGAAGTCTCCTCCTCCCTCATTCTCACAATATCTATTATACATGTTGGATCTTAAGTTTCTTACATTAGGAAGACATTACGATGTTTGCACATGTGAATATGATTTATTTCACATCTGAGTATGGTCTCAAGTTGCACCCATTTACCTGTAAAAGCCTTGAGTTTATCTTTTATAACTGAGCAGTACTCCACAGTATAAAAATACTGCATCTTTTGTATCCGTTTCTCAATTGTTGGGCATTTGGGTTGTTTCCAAGGTTTAGCTATTATAAATTATGCTTCTATAAACATGGGTACACATATATCACTGTGGTATGATGTTTTAAAATTTTCTAGGCAGATAGCCAGAAGGCGAATAACTGGGTTGAATGGAACATCTAATCCTAGTTTTTTGAAGACTCTCCATACTGATTTCCACAGTGGTTGCACCGGCCTGCACTCCCATGAACAGTGGAAAAGGGTTCCTGTTTCCCCACAGCTCCGCCGGCATTTGTTATTGGTTGATTTCCTGATGATACCATTCTTCTTAGAGTGAAATGGAATCGCAGTGTTCTAATTTGCATTACTCAAATGGCCAATGATGTTGAAAAAAGACAGAGAATGTAAATAAGTGTTCTCATTTGAAAATTGACTCTTTTCATACAAATTTTCGCACAAATTTTAGAAATATTGACAACTTAGACATCCTGCCTTAGTATTAGTAAGTTTATTTAAATGTCATTTAGTTTTAGGTTTTGGTTTATTTTTTTGTTGTTGCTGTTTAAAAAAATATATATGTAAAACATATAAGTTGGTAACAGAGTAATTATTTCTAGTTTACTCTGGATTATTTTATATACACACTTTTTTGTATATTCTGAAAATTCACTATGAGCTCAAATTTGTACAAATGTGAATTGATAAATAGCTTGGAAAAATATATCAAAATATAAACAGTAGTTGGCTCTGCAAAAAATTCCTATGTGTACTTTACATTTTTATTTATTAAATATTCTTCATTTTAAAAGACAAATTTGTATGCATTTATCATGTGGAACACGATGCTATGAAACATGCATACATTATGGAATGTTTAAATACAACGAATTAACACACTAGCTAGTGGTGAGCATATTTAATATGTACTCCCAGCATTCCTATAGAATGTGTCATTACTCTAGTTACTATAATGTGTAGTAATCTCTTGAATTATTCTTTCTCTCTAATTATAACTTTGCATACTTTCAAATCTGCCCAGTTCTTTATTTCTTTTATTCTTATGTTAGCCTCGGGTAACCAGGACTGTACTTTTTTTTTTTTTTTTTTTTTTGCCAAGAGATCAAATTCTTTAGATTCCACCGATGAATAAGATGGTAGTTATTTTTGTGCTTGGCTTGTCTCACTTACTATAACATACTCCAGGATTATCTATGTTATCCCCAATGATGGAATTTTGTTTCATGGCTGAATAATTTTCCACACCATCTATATACCACACTTTCCATGCCCACTCATTCATTTTTGAGCTGATTCCACAGCTTGGATACTGTGAATAACAGTACAGTAAACTCCGGAGTGCAGGTACCACTTTGACATATTGATTTCTTCTCCTTTGGATACATACCTACTGGTGGGATTACTGAATCATATTATTTTTAACTTTTTTTGTAGGAAAATCTAAACCATTTTGTACAATGACTCCACTGATTTACATTGCAATCAACAGGGTGGAAGGATTCTTTTTTCTTTACCTCTTTGCTGACAGATATTTTCAGGTTTACAATAGGAGCATTCTGAGAGGAGTGAGATGACATTTCACCACAGCTTTGATTAACATTGCTATGATGATCGCTCTTGAGCATTTTTCATATACTCATTCTACATTTTATGTCTTCTTTAGAGAAATATCTACTCAAGCCCTCTGATCATTTTAAAACTGGGGTGACTTATTTTCTTGTTATGGATTTCTTTTGTTTGTTTCATTTTTGTTTTTAGTTTCTCTGTTGCTTCGGATATTAATCCCTTCTTAGGTTAAAGTCTGAACACACATCTTCTGATCCACAAGTTGTCTCTTCACTTTGTTATTTCCTTTGTTGTGCAGAATGCTTTTATCCACATTACCCAGTTATCTGTTTTTAACTGGATTGCCTAGTTTTTGAGGCCATTGATGAAAAAAATACATCATTACATAAACTGAAGTCATGAGACTTTTCTCCTGTTTTCTTTTAGTGGTTTCCTGATCTTAGTTGTAAGTCTTTAGCCTGCTTAAGTTTTAAGTAAGTTGTGGTTACCAGAGACTAGTCAAAATAAAGAATTGAGCAGGTAATTCCTGATCTTATGTTTAAGACTTTAGTCTGCTTAAAGTTGATTTTTGTACACGGTGGTGAGTTAAGGGTTTAACTTCATTCTTTTTCATGTGGATATCCAGTTTTACCAACACCTTTCTAAAAGAGATTGTCTTTCCCTGGTGTGTTTTCTAAGCATACTTGTTGACTGCCAGTTGACTGTAAATGCATTGATTTATCTTTCATATGTTCTCTTGGTCTGTGTATCTGTTTTTATACCAGTGTCATGCAGGTTCATCACTAAAGCTCTGTTAAGAAAAATACTTTAAATTTTTCTCTATATGTTTATGTAATCTGATATTGTGTTCTCATAACTTACGCAGCATGATAATACTTTATGTTTAGGTAACAGGTACACAGACAATTTAAATTGGAAAAATGATATGTGTGTTTAATGACAATTCTAGATCTACAGTTCATTGGTACATTCCAAGCATGTATTGGCATATATTCCTCAGAGACATTTAAACAGAATCATGTTTTTAATAGAAGACAATAAGCCTAAGAAAGGAATAGTGAAGGAAGATGATTTTGTGGCCATAGTCTATACCCTCTGATGAAGAAATGCTCCTATTCATTTCTTTGATTATTTTTCTGCAGTCGTACTGTATCCAATTTGTTAGGCATTCTTTAACACATTACATGGAGATGTGATGTTACTGGAAAAATATTTACACCAGACTATAAACTTTGGTCTCATATTTTTGAATACTTCATGATGGAGAATTTCCGTAGAGTGCTTTCTGGCCCTGAGGTTTTATTTATATTAATCCCCCCCTTCTCTGCTTGGCTTCATAAAAAGTCACCTTTTTTCTGATTTGTATTCTCATTCTAGCTTTGTGGCAGAGTAAATCTGGTACTCACACAGCTAGAAGTTTACTTTCCTGGGAAACTCTTAAACAGAGGCACTCTTGTGCTGTTCTTTTTGTGTCTTTTCTTACCACTTAGAAAAAAAAATCTGAACAAGACTCCCAAATTCCAGAAATGTGGTTCCTGAAAGTGTGTGCTGCCCACACAGGGCACTGTCTCCTGGAGTTTCAGTGGTAGCTAATCTGCTATAAATAATGTGAAGTTGAAACCAAGAATGATACAAACAGATAAAGTCACTACATACTTGTTAGGGGGAACCTTCAAGAGGAGTAGGTAACAATTATAAATACATACCAACCAATTATGGAGCAACAAACTACGTAACAGAATTATTAATAGACATGGAAAATATAATAAGTAATAACACAATTTTAATAGGAGAATACAATACCTTATTGTTACAAAGTGATAGGTTGGACAGACAAAAAATCAGCAAAGAAATATCAGAACTGAAGCAAACCTGTGAACAAACAGACTTGGCAGATGTTTTCAAAATATTCCAGCAAATATCATTACAATGTACATTCTTCTCAGCTGCATGTGGGACATTCTCTGAAACAGAAAATTTACTCTTCCATGTACATGCTTACGTGAATGCAAAAGAATTGAAATTATTCCATGGATATTATCTGATTATAGTGCAATGAAATTGGAAATCAATTGCAAAAGACATCAAAAAAGATCCATAAACACATGGAGATTATGTAACACTGTCCTAAACTATCAGTGGGTCCCAAATGAAACCAAGGACAAATTAAACAACATCTAAAGCTAAATAAGAATGCAGATACAAAAACCACAGATTATAGAACACAAGGAAAGGGGTGTTGAGAGATTTGTAATGATGAGTTCCACATCAGGAAAACAGAATGAGCACAAATAAACAACGTAATGTTACACTTCAAGCTGCCAGAAAGAGAGGAGCAAGACCAATCCAAACCCATACAAAAGAGGAAATTACAAAAATTAGAAATGAAATAAATGCAGTGGAGACCAAAAAACACAATACAAGTATTAATCAATCAAAAAGCTGGTTCTTGCTAAGGATAAATAAAATTGATAAACCCTTAGCTAATCTAAACATAAAGAGGGAAGTCTAAGTAAGGCTTAAGTTCATCTACTGAAGAATGAAAACGGGAAAATCAGTAGGGGTCCTGTGGAAATTCAGAAGATCATCAATACAGCATTTTTTTTTAATCTCATGGGATGAAAAATACAGTAGAAAAGTTGACAGATTCATAGATACATATGAATTGCCAAATCTGAACCAAGAAGTCATAAAATGTTTTAATAATTATTATCAACTATTGAGATTGAAAATGTAATTTCAAACTTACCATCAAAGAAATTTCCTGTTCTGGTGGACTGTCTATTGTATTCTACAAGAAAGGTAGGCAAGATTTAATGCCCAAACTACTGAAACTCTTTAATGAAATCAAAGGAATGCAATACTCCCAAACTCATTCCGGGAAGCAAATATTATCCTGATTTAAAAAAAAAAAAAAAGACCCAAACAAGAAAGAGCACTATAAGACAGTTTCCCTAAAGATCATAAATGAGAAAATCCTCAATAGATACTAGCAAAAAGAATTCAGCAAATCACCAAGCAGATTATAGACAATGACAAAGTAGAATTCATCCAAGAAATGCAAGACAGATTCAACATATATAAATCTATAAATGTAACACATCATAACAGAGGCATAAATCACATGATTATTTCAATAGATAGAAAAGCTTTGATAAAGTCCATCACTCTTTCGTTATAAAAATCCAACAGGTAATCAGAATAAATGGCCTTTACCTCAACCTGATAAAAGCCATTTATAACAAACCAACAGCCAACATCATATTAAATGAATAAAGCTAAAAGCTGTAATTTTAAAATTAGAAACAAGATAAGGATGTTCACTATCACCACTCCTCTTCAATATAGTTCTGGAAATATTAGCCAAAGCAGTTAGAAAAGAAAGATAAATTAAAGGATATATATATATATATATATATATACACATATATATGTTCATATATATATATATATGAAAGAAGTTGAACTATCCTTATTTGTTGACGATATGATATTTTACATAAAACACCCCAAACGTCCACTAAAAGACTCCTAGATTTAGTAAAGAAACTCAACTGCATGACTGGATACAAAGTCAACACTCAAAAATCAATAGCATTTTTGCCTACAAACAACAAACGCACTAAGGGAGAAATTAGGGAAGACATATTCTTCAGAATCGCATCAAAAATTAAAGTACTTAGGCATCATTCTAATGTAGAATGTAAAGAAACTATATATTAAAAATTATAGTAGTCTGAAAGAAGGGATGGAAGAGAATATCAGAAAATTAAAAGATACCCCTTGCTCATGGAGAGAAAAAAACAATATGTTGAAAATTGCCTAACTCACAAAATTGTTACACAGAGTTTTTTCATAGTAATTCTGAAATTCCTGCTTACCCTCTTACATCAGCCTTTCTTTTTTTTAAATTTTATTTAAAAGGAAAAAGAGAGAAAAACAAAACAAAACAAAACAAAGCGGTGTAAGGGTACAAGTAATACAGAACAAAACAAAACAAAACAAAACAAAACAAAAAAACAGTAAGAAATCACCAGTTAATAGATTACACATTACCAGCTTAGAGATGGTTGCTCAAGTCACAGTATCAAAGCATACAAAGTGGACATTCAAACAGTGAGACTGCAAACAGTTGTGTTCAATGATCCAACCAAAAACATTAATATGGTCAGCTATTTAACACCCCTAAACACACTTGCAGTTGTATCCTTTAGAGCACTTTTTTCCCCTCTCTTTCTTACAACAAAATTTACACATTTTGGGCTTTATTACTCCTTAGTTCTTATTACTTTTTTTTTGGAAGAGAATAAAGTAAAATATGGCAAAACACAGCTGTCAGTCAAAACCAAGGATAGACATAGTACATAATGTAAAAACAGAGTACAAGGTTATCAACAATGGTTACCATAATGCCTCTTGCTTCCTTAAAAAGAACTGTCTATCTCATTAGGTATTATAAAGTTGAACTAAACAGTAGAGAATAAGATCAATAAAACCTAAACATTGTAAACATTACAGGACTTCAAAAGAGGATAATAGTCAAATCAGAATGGGCATCATAGTGAATCTTATTGCCTTCAAAGTAGTGGCCTATACCCTCAAACTTGATACGATCATACCGAATGGAACAGTCAAAACAAGATAGTGGGACTATTACAGGACTTCAAATCAAATTAATAGGAAATCAAAAAAAGTTACTATAATACATCCTGCTAATTTTTAAAATTTTCCCCCTTAATTAAAAAATCATAAAAAAATAACTAAATAATTTTTTAATGAATAAGGGAGAGATTGAGATAAAAGAGGACATAATAACATAACAATACAGGTCAAAGCATGACTTTTTCAGCAATCTAGTGCTTCACCACCAAATAACCTGACTTAATAGTAGTTACCATAGTGTCTGTTTTTTTCCTTGAAATATTTGAATATAGCTTCATATACTATAGCTTCAAATATTTCCATATCAAGCAGCCCAGAATAAAGCCATTCCAATTAATAAGTGAAAACTTTATAAGGCTTCAAGGCCACATAATGGGGAATCATGATTACCACATACTTTTATATATTTGAATCATTACTTACATTAGGAAAACTATTCAGTATTCACACATGCGAGATTGATTTATTTCACTTATGAGTATCTCAATCTGCGCCCATTTATTGATAAATATCTCAATGTGATCCTTCTTTATAGCTGAATAATACTCCATTGTATAGAAATACCTCAGCTTTTTTATCCATTCTTCAGTTGATGGACACCTGGGTTGTTTCCAAGATCTGGCGATTACAAATTGTGCTGCTATAAACATAGGTGCACATATATCACTGTGGTATGATGCTTTCAGTTCTTCTAGGAATATGCCTAGAAGTGGAATAGCTGGAACAAATGGGACTTCCAATCCCAGCTTCTTGAGAAATCTCCAGACTGACCTCCACAAAGGTTGTACCAGTCTACACTCCCACCAACAGTGTAGGAGAGTTCCTTTTTCCCCACAGCCTCTCCAGCATTTGTTGTTGTTGGTTTTCTTGATCCTGGCCATTCTTTCAGGAGTGAGATGGAATCTCAGTGTGGTTTTAATTTGCATTTCTCTAATGACCAATGACGACGAACATTTATTCATGTATTTATTTGCCATTTGTATTTCTTCATCTGAGAAGTGCATATTCATCTCAGATGTCCATTTTTGGATTGGATCTTTGAATTTTGGGGGTCTGAGTTTTTTTTAATTCTTTATATGTTTTAGACAGAAGTCCTTTGTCTGAGGGGCAGTTCACTAAGATATTTTCCTAGTTTGTGGGTTTTTTTTTTCACTATGCTGGAGATTTCTTTTGACATGGAGAAACTTTTTAATAAGTGGTCCCAGTTATTGATCCTGGGAAGTATTTCCCATGCGGTTTGAGTCCTGTTCATGAATTCTCTACCTACTCCTATGTCTTCAAGGTTTCTACCCAATTTGTCTTCCAATAGATTTATTGTTTCTGTTTTAATATTCAGATATTTGACCCATTTAGATTTTGATTTAGTACATGGTGATAGGCATGGGTCTAGCTTTAGTTTTCGACAAATGGAGAGCCAGTTTTTCCAACACCATTTATTAAAGGGAATGTCGTTGTTCCAGTGAACCTGTTTGGCTCCTTTATCAAAGATAAGGTGGTTGAGTGTGTTTGTAGTTGTGGTTGTATCTTCTAATCTATTCCATTGATCCTCTCCTCTGTTTTGATTTCAGTACCATGTTGATTTTACTACTGTTGCTTTGTAGTATAACTTCAAGTCAGGGATTGTTATGCCTCCTGCTTTGTCTTTGCTGCTTAGAATTGTCTTTGCTATTCTAGGTCTCTTCTGGTTAGATTTATAAGGTATGTTGATGGTATTTTTATTGGGATTGCATTGAAACTGTATAACAGTTTCGGGAGAATGGCCATTTTCACAATGTTTGTTCTTCCTATCCAAAAGCAAGGGATGTCTTTTCATTTTCCGAGATTATCTTCAATTTCTTTTTTCAGTGTATTATAATTTTCCCTGTATAGGTCTTTCACTTCTTTTGTAAGAGTAATTATTAAATACTTCATTTTTTTGCTTGCTGGTGTGAAGAGTGTGGTTTCTCTTATTTCCCTCTCTGTGATTTTGTTGTTAGTGTATAGGAATGCTATTGATTTCTGAGTACTGATTTTGTATCCAGCTACATTACTGAATTTATTTATTATATCTAAGAGTCTTTCAATGGAGTTTAGGGGGTCTTCTATGTAGAGTATCATGTCATCTGCAAACAATGATAATTTAACTTCTTCTTTTCCTGTCTTTACTCCTTTTATTTCTCTCTCTTGTCTAATTGCTCTGGCTAGTACTTCCAGTACTATATTAAATAGGAGTGGTGATAAAGGACATCCTTGTCTTGTGCCTGATTTTAAAGTAAAGGCTTCCAATTTTTGGCCATTTAGTATGATGCTGGCTGGTGGTTTGTCATAAATGGCCTTATTATATTGAGGTAAAGACAATCTATTCCAATTTTCTGTAAATTTTCTGTAAAGTTCTTATCATGAATGAATGTTGGACCTTATCAAAGGCTTTTTCTGCATCTATAGAATGATCATGTGATTCTTACTTTTGGCTTTATTGATATGGTGGATTACATTTATTGATTTACGTATGTTGAACCATCCCTGCATTCCTGGGATGAATCCCACTTGATCATGGTGTATAATCTTCTTGATGATTTGCTGCATCGTATTTGCCAAAATTTTATTGAGGATTTTTGCATCTGTGTTCATTAGGGAGATTGGTCTATAGTTCTCTTTTTTAGTTGGGTCTTTCTCAGGTTTTGATACTAGAGTAACATTTGCTTCCAGGAATGACTTAGGAAGGATTGCTTCCCTTTCAATTTCATTGAATATTTTGAGGAGTGTCAGCATTAGGACTTCTTTGTATTTCTTGTATTTCTTTGTATTTCTTGTATTTCTTGTAGAATTCTGCAGTGAATCCTTCTGGGCCTGGGCTCTTCTTTGTAGATAAGGACTTAATCACATTTTCAATTTCATTAACAGAGATTGGGTTATTCAGCAGTTTTACATCCTCTTTATCTAGCTTTGGTACTTCATATGTTTCTAAGAATCTGTCTATTTCTCCGGTATTATCAAACCTTTGAGTGTAGAGGTTTTCGAAATAGGTGTTGATGATCTGTATTTCTGTAGAGTCTGTAGTGATTTCCCCTTTTTTATTTCTTTTGCATGAATTTGAGCTTTTTCTTCCCTTTTTTAAATAAGGTTGGCTAGGGGCTTATCGATTCTATTTATTCTTTCAAAGAACCAACTCTTTGATTCGTTGATTCTTTGGATTGTTTTCTTAGTCTCTATTGCATTGATTTCTGCTCTGATTTTTATAACTTCCTCTCTTGTTTTGGCTTTGGGCTTGACTTGCTCTTCTTTTTCTAGCTGTTTGAGTTGTAGCATCAGGTTATTTATTTGTATTCATTCTGTTTTCCTGATGTGGGAACTTAGTGCAATAAATTTTCCTCTCAGGACGGCTTTCATTGCATCCCACAGATTCCAGTAAGTTGTATCTGTATTTTCATTTGTTTGTAGGTATTGCTTAATTTCTTTTGTAATTTCCTCTGTGACCCACTGATTACTCAGGAGTGTGTTATTCAATGTTATTTCGATGTGTTTGTGTGATTTTTGCAGTATCTTTTATCATTAATTTCTAATTTCAGAGTGCTATGATCTGATAACATGCAAGGGATGATTTCAACTCTTTTGCATTTGTTTAAATATGTTCTGTGAGCTAATATATGGTCTATTTTAGAGAATGATCTACGTACTGCTGATAAGAATGTGTATTCTGATGTTTTTGGGTGGAACATTCTGTATATATCTATCAAATCCATTTGTTCGCAGGTGTGATTCAGTTCTGTTATTTCTTTGCTCATTTTCTCTCTGGTTGATCTGTCCCTTGGTGTCAATGGCATATTAAGGTCTCCTGTTACAGTTGTGTTACTGATAATTTGAGTTTTCATTTCTGTTAATAGTTGTTTTATATAACTGGGTGCTCTGGAGTTTGGTGCATATATATTTAAGGTAGTTATCTCTTTCTCTTGGAGTTTTCCCCTAACCAGTATGTAGTGACCTTCTCTGTCCTTTATGGTCATTGTTGGTTTAAAGTTCATGTTGTCTGCAAACAGAATGGCTACTCCTGCTTTTTTTTGGATTCCTGCTGCATGAAGTATTGTTTTCCATCCTTTGACTTTCAGTCTGTGAGTATCCTTCTGGGTTAGATGGGTTTCCTGTAAACAGCATATGGTTGGATTTTGTTTCTTGATACATTCTGGTAGTCTGTTTCTTTTGATTGGTGCATTGAGACCATTTACATTAATGGTTATAACTGTTAAATGCTGGTTTATTTTTGACACGGTATCTCTCTGCTATTGTATCTTTATCTTTCTGATCTGTTTAATTATCTGCTTTGCTTATTGGTTTTTTCCTTTGTGTATCTAAACTGTCTCTCAATATTTTTTTGCAGGGTTAGCTTGGTATTCATGAAGTTCTTTAGCTGTTCTTTGTCGTGGAAGTATCGTATTTCACCATCAATTTCGAATGATAGTTTTTCAGGGTACATCAGTCGAGGTTGGAAATCATTTTGCTTTAGGATCTGAACTACTTCACTGCATGCTCTTCTTGACTTTATTGTTTGTGCTGAGAAGTCTGCTGTGATTCTGATAGGTTTTCCTTTATAAGTGACCTGTCTTTTTCTCTGACAGCTTTTAATAATCTATTCTTGTGTTGGATTTCTGGGATGGTGATTATTATATGTCTGGGTGTGGTTTTATTTTGGTTATGAGTATTTGGAGTTCTATATGCTTCACTGATCCTGATGTCGGTTTCTGATCTCATGCTTGGGAAATTTTCAGCTATTACTTCTCTAAATATCCTCTTGACATCCTTTATGTTGTCCCCTTCTTTTTCATTAATCCCTATCAATCTTATGGTATTTTATTTGCATCATCTTGCAGTTATTGAATTGTTTCTTCCTGATTCCTTGTTATTCTTAAAAGATCTTTCCTTTCCTGTTCACTAGTTGCAATCCTGTCCTCAAGGTCTGAAATTCTATCTTCAGTTTCATTGAAGCAGTTTTTACAACTTTCAGTGGAGTTTTTGATTTCCTGTATATCTCTTTGCATCTACATTATGTATTCTGTTTGTTTCTTATATTGCTCATCTAGGGATTCTATCTTTTTGTTTAGCTCCTCCAATTTTTTAAACTGTGTTTTCTTTAGATATATTCATAATCTCTTCATTTCTTTTATCATTTCTTCTTTTAACTGGGAGATTATTTCGTGTTTTAATTCCTTTAAATTCGTGGAGTTGCTTGTTAATTTCAGTAGCTATTATGTCTGATATTTGAGGTGAGTGGCATATATTTTCTTCTATATACATCGCTCTTAGGGTTTCTTGAGATGGGCTGGAGGTTTGAGGTTTTAATTTGGTTTTTCGTTTTGTCATTTTCCTGTATTTCTGTGTTTCAAGTGTTATTTGAAAGCTTCCTCAGGGTCTGTTGGAAATCCACTTCTATGTTCACAGCTCCTGGGACTTGGCACCCAGTTCCCATAAGCCACTGAGTCTCTAGAGCCAGTGGCCCTTTTCTGCCTGCTTAGAACTCTGTAGTTCCAGATAAGTTCCAGGGACACTGTGTGCCCACTTGCTTGCTGGAAGCTCCACAGTTCTCCAAGCACAGCCAGAATGGGGAGGAAGATGCAGATGCCTCAAACCCACTTATGCACTTCACCACACCTGGAAGCCTGGAGTGTCCAGAACAGTCTGGGCTTAAGGCAGAGTGCACTGAGCACTTATTGCAGGCCACAGGACCTCTGGAACCTGCAATGTTCGCCTGCTTGCTGAGATATCCACCTGTTACACAGATTTAATGCAATTCTGATCAATGTAGCATTAACATACCTCAGAGAATTAGAGAAGACATTCCTAAGATTCATCTGGAATCGGAAGAGAAGTAGAATATCATAGGAAATCCTGAGCAACAATGGCAAGGCAGAAGGCATTACAATTCTGGACATGAAATTATACTGCAAAGCTATTGTGGTATGATAAACATGGTACTGACAAAAAAAAAAAAAAAACTGAAATCCAGAACAGATTACAAAATGCACACACAACTCCAAACATACTCAGTCATGTTAGCTTGAACAAAACAGCCTATATACTCACTGTAAGAATGATAGCCTCTTTAATAAACTGTAATAGAAAATTTGGCTCTCTTCATGCTGAAGAATAAAATTAGACTGATGTCCACCACCATGCACTAAACTAAAGTCAAAATAGGTCAAAGATCTAAATATTAAAACAGAAACACTAAATCTGCTGGAAGACAAATAGGTAAAAATCTTGAAAACATAGTGTTAGTTAGATACTTCATAAGCAAAACCAAAATAGTAAGGAAAACATTTCAAAGAATCTGCACCATGGAACTCATTTTATTAAACTCTTATGCACATCAGTAGAAATCACCAACCCAATGATAAGACAATTCACAGTGTTGGAAAAAATTTTAGACAAATGTCCCTCAAATAAAACAGTTCTATCTTGAACATATAAAGAATAAAAGAAAAAACTCAGACAATTTGGACCTGTGCAACCACTATGTAAATCTGTATGGAGATTTCTCAAAACACTAGGATGAGAGGCCCCATTCAACACAGCTATTCCCCTACTAGGTATTTTCCCCAAAGAAATAAAAACATCATATCACAGCAACATATGTCCACTTATGTTTATAGCATAACAGTTTTTGTGTTAGATAAATTTTGGAAACAACCAAAATGCTCATTGACCAAGAGATGGACCAAAAAAAGAAGTGGTATTTTGTACAATAAATTTGAGGCATTTGTACAGAAATGGATGCAACTGGAGACCATAATCATAAGTGGAGTAAATCAGGCTTACATTACTGTGTCCCTAATGTAAGCAGTTGAAAAACTAAATAGCATCAAGAATGTATGAATGTCATTGTGATGCAGGAAGGAACTATTCAAAAGCAAAGAGACCCCGGGATAGGCAAAAGTAGAAATAAGGAAGAGAAAAATAAAAAATAAATAATTGAATACATGTGACATGTGATTATCAATTAATATACATATGTATCATACATAAAACAGTAAGAAAGTGATATTATTAATTGTTATTAGCCTATTGAAAAGAAAGGCTTGTGTCTATATTGTTTGGTGAAATTTTTATGTCTATATTTTGTAATATGGGCAAATACTTCGAAGACAATACACAATCAATTGTTATATTCCTGTAAACTTCTTTTGAAATTTTGTACAATTATTATATTTTCTGTTCTAAAAAAGAAATACAATCAATCCTATTATTAAAATTAGTGCAAATATTGCACCATGGCATTATTTGCACCTATGAATTTGAGGCACTTGCTTGAGGTAAAGATTGAGGAAATAATATTCCTTTGTATGACTGGCTGACATGGTCAATGTTATATGTCTAGATAATTGTTTGATATTAAAAAGAAATGATTTAAAAATATAGATAGATACAGACACCATCTATGGAAGTGAGAGGTCAGTATTTCATCCTCTGCCATTTTTACTTCCAATTACAGGAGCACTAGTAGCTTCAACATCTGATAAGACCCAATGAATCACTGCATCAGTACCATCCTTTTCCACTCAAGGAGCAGAGTGAATCAGCTAGATTCTTCTGACCCTGTGTAAAAACCTATTCATTAATTATATATTTGGCTACAAAACTGATTTGATGGTATTTGAGAACAGAGGGCAGACATATGTGCTTGTGAAGAAGAGTCAATCCGGAAGGTGAAAGACTCACGCATGAATTATTCTTTATTTATGCTCTGGTTTTCAGGTCAAAGAGTCATGGAAGACACTCGGCATAAAGCCATGCTGTGCACATTATGGGAAAGTAACTGAATATCCACAGTACAATTCCCCTCTAGCAATAGTTGTATGAATAGCAGTAGATACTTGGAAGGATACAAGATATTATTAGATGCATAATTAAAGAAAATTAAAAGTCACTGATTTGCACACAGAGCGTGTTTTATGATAGCAGCTTGACACTGAATTCAGCACAATGTGTTGGACTCTCATTCTGCAGAATAGTCACTGTGTTAAACAATGGCGGTTCACTTGGGAGGGGAAAATAGACTAATGTAACAGCATCCAGGACAGCAAACATTAGGCTAAATATATAAGCATTTGCTTTTTGAGTTTACAAAGCTGAGAAAGCTTACTGGGAAATTCACAATAATTCCTGGAAGATATTTTATATCAATGGATGGGAAGAACAGGGCAGCATAATAGAGTCAATATGGATGTAATCAACCAGAGAAGCTTACGCACTATCCTTCCTGATAGCCAAAAATAAACAAAAATACATAAAAATACACTTATGGGAACATAAAGGAATCCTTCAGAGGCTGTATCTGTGAGATACTAGTGTAGCATATATAAATGAAAAGGGAGAAATGTCCCCCAATCACAACATCTCCATCCTTGTACACACTGTGTGCATGCTCCTTCTGTGTAAGCATGGTTCATTACAAAGATTTGATACTAAGACAGGATGCTGCAGGAAAATGAGCAAGATAATCAACAGGAACACCTTAGACAATGTCAGCAGTCTTTTATGAGTGAACCAAAACCTTTCTCTCTCAGCCATGGCAACATATACATATTTATCTGTCTTTGTGTTATTTTTTTTTAAATTCCCGTGAACTCTATCATATGCCTGACACTTTTCAGCAAACTCTCCCAATGGAACACAGAACAGTTGGTATCATTGGCCAACTGGGTTCACCATCTGATGTCTGGTGTCTGGATAAAAACTACAATTTGGAAATTATATGTGAGTATCATTCTACTCACTTAGAGACACAATGATTCATCCAAATCCATCGATAGCTACCACCCAGGGGCCATTTCCTCCTGGGAAGATGTGCTTCTAAGCCTGTGTAACTAGTACTTTTGGGAAACTTACTATAGATTTCCTGAGATGTCCTATGTTAAGTGTTTACTGAAATTGTCTGAGATAGCCAAGGCCTGGCAATAAAATCTGTGTAATGCATCATCTAAAGAACAAGACAAAGAACAATAGCCTCAGCCACCTAGGCTTACCGCATCAACTGAGCACTTCTAGCACAACCCATACTTGTCAGTATAACAGTTATTTGCACTGAAATTCACATCCATTTATATCATCATGGAATGTGACTATGTCACTTATAATGAAGAATTTTATATACATATATACATATATATATATGTATATGTATCACTAACACAACCTAGGTGCCAAAGTACTTACAATTTTTAACCTTATTTTTATTAATATATGTTTGCAGAAGAGAATGTTCTTTTCTTTTTTTAAATTGTATTTAAGGAGAAAAGGAAAAAAAGGGTACAAGTTATACAGAATCTCAGAAAAAACAAACAGTAGGAAATCACTAGCTAACAGATTACATATTGTCATCTTAGAAATAGCTGTTCAAGTTACAAAATCAAAGCATACAAAGTGGACATATCTATTTCTGTGCTTAGAAATATGTTTCCTCAGACCTAGAAACACCATGGATGTAGCCAGTTAACATATTTTTAAATTAATAGGTCATTTTTATTTATTTAATTATATTTCATTAGTGCATATTTTCTCTACAAGAAGTATACATTTCTATTAGGATGTTAGAACATGTATGTAACATATCTTGATTTTGTATCATTCCTATTCCCATTTACCTCCTTCCCTCTATCTCTAGAATCCATTTCTTTGTTTTTATTATTATTATTGTCAATATTATTTTAGATCATATTTATGGCAGATAACATTTACATTCATTGTGGATATCTGGTATATGTACATGCCACATCTTAAATCTTTTTACTTCCCATCCCGTCTTCTGCTCAACAGTTCAAGAATTACTAACTCCAAGTCTCTACTGAAAAATTTCCTCCATCTACTGCATATAGTAAGACCTTAGAAAGGAATCTGGGTCTGCCTTACTCTGATGGCTCATAGAGTTGGGATTCAGATGATTGGGTGGTCAGACGCTAGTGTTACACTTTGTACTCCTCATAGAGCTGCATGCTTGGAAGAGCTCAGCTTTAAAACACAAATCAGGTTGATCTTCACAATATCCCTTCTAGGAAGTCATATGGCATTTTAATCTAAGAAAATGCAGGTGCTGTTGGAAAAATATCAACCTGCTATCCAGAAATGAATTCTTTTTTAAAGTTTTGAAATCTCTTTAAAGATTTTTGTTTACGTATTTCAGATTTCAGATTTTTTAGTGATATGTTTGGTGCTTGGCAAACTTGAAATGATCCAGATGGTATTTTAAACCCAAAGGACAGTTATTTTTCTTTTTACAGAGAATTGAAATCATTGTCTACAATAATTTTCTTGAAATTGTTGTCTACGTGGTTTGGTAATAGAGCTAATGTGACTGACCTTTGAAATTTTGACTAATTTCAATTTAGTCAAATTGATTTAACAATGCTATGGCTTCCCAATGCGTGAAGAACAGTCTAAATCATATTGATGATGCAAATAATTATAGTGGACAATACTTCAGTACCTAAGCTACTTTATTGGTTCAATCATTTTGTTTCTTTGTCTTCAGTTTAACTATATTCTTGTCGATTGTCACATACTGCATAGATGCTCTTTTCAAAGTGCTTAGATACTTCTAAGATGACTCTGCATGCCAGCAGTGGCTAAAGACTCTCTCTGTGACCTGGTCTCAGGTGGTTACCCTGACCCCTGAGAACTCATACCCTGATACCTCTTTTACTTTGGATATCATCACTGCTGTCTGAATACACTGCCATATTGAATCCTGTTACACAGCCACATAAACTACCCCAGCCATACCACCTGAACACATTTCCATACTCAGTTATATTACAAGGCTACACAGATTGGCCCACTCCATGCAACACACAATGTGTTTTTTCTTCTAATTAAATTCACCCCGGATTTAAACACTCAAATCAAGAACTACCATACTATAACCAATGACAATACAGCAGTTGTTTATGTAACATTTTTACCCTAGAAGATACTGCCTTCATGAGAAAATAAATAGTATAATATTTATGCATATATGTCCATATCATACATAGTAACTGTTATATGGTAGAGACAGATGCTAAAAATTGTACCTGCTGAATGAAATTTTCTTCTAACAACATTTATGCTTAGATAAGATCCTAAGTGATTATTACTAACACTAGCTATCTTATTTTCATACAAATGGTAATACTTAAGTGAAAAGAAGAAAATGTTTAGGCATAGTCATTCTCTTCATGATAGTAACATTTTCCTATGATAGAAATTTATGTTAACTACGTAATATGAAAATGTTAAGCTCTGCCACAGAGTGCACTTTATTCACTGACTGTAACACATATTTCATAAGCTGAATAATATTTTAGACTCCTTACATTAAAAGATAATGGGTAAGGAGTCTTTGTCCTGTCAAAGGTTTTACCTGTAGCTGACCTTCACGTGAAAGTGGGAGGCTTACTCATCAACCAGGAGTCTTCCGGATAGTCCTAAAAAGGTGTTGCCTTTTCTATCCATGTGCTGTGACAGCCTCATGTTCCTCTGCTCTTGATTGCTAACATGAAGCCTATTATGCAAAGTTGAAGGAAGAGAGATCATGTCTAAGGGGTGCTGCTGAGAGATTTGAAGTCATCCGTCTCAGGCTAGATGCCTTTTAGGAGCCAAGCTATATCACTGGAGCACAGTGCATTCTGTTTCCACGTTACCCTAGGATTGTGATCTTGTGCTTCGGCACCATGTCTTGCATTTGCAGTAGGAAGCATTGCAGGAAGACGTTGCATGAATCCTGTTGTTGACTTCAGTTCCAAGAGGTTTTCTGGAAGGCATCATGCACTATACGAGGGATTTTCAAATGTGAATCACCTTATGAGAATCACCTGACGAGATGGCTATGGTCATGATTCTCATGCCCCACTCCAGACCTAATGACTTAGAATCTCTGGGAGTAAGTGCACACATGAGTATGTGTTTGAAGCCCTTTTTATTTATTATTTAAACACAAGTATTAAAAACAGTGTAGAGTTTGTTCTATCTCCTCAGTGAGTGGTAGCACCTTCATAACTTTAATACAATGATCTAATCCAGAAACTGACAGTAATATATATTATGAACTGTGGACATTGACTTGAATTTTAATAGTTTTAATTTGCAGATTCTTTTGTGTGTAGTATCTGTAAAATTTTCTTACACTCTACCTTCGGACTATGCCTTGTAATCACTAGTGCTTGTTTCCATTTCTGTACACTGTTGTTCAAGTAGGGCATGTACATGGAATCATATGATGTGTAACTTTTGGAATTGTTTTTGATTACTCAGCCTAATGTCCTTGAGACTTACTCAAGTTGTCATATCTTTCCACACTTTCCCCTTTTATTGCCAAGTATTGTTTTATTATTTGCATGCATCACAGTTTGTTTATCTATTCATCCATTAGACTTATTTCTAGTTTGGAGTTATTATAAACATGGAGTAGTGAACATTTGTATACAAGTTTTCATATGAACAAAAGTCTTTATCTCTCTAAGGTTTACCAATGTCTCAATTATATTATTTAAGCCTATATTTTCCCTTACAGTACTTTTCTCTCAATTTTCCCTTTGAAAAATTTTTTTGTTTACTAATTAATCATTTGCTTCTGAAATTTGTTGTAGGCAACCTTTCCTTCTGTTTAAATCTGAAGTAGTTACCTTCAATATTTGTTGTGCTGCTATCATCCAAGGACTTCTTATCTTTGTAGTTGTGTTTGATCTTCTTTTCCTGAGTCCCCATGTGTCTTAGTCGGTTTCTTGTTGTTGAGACACAATAGATACACTGACAACTTAGTGGAGGAGGAGTAGATTATGGCTCTGAGTTAGGGTCCTTGGCTATCTGCTCCAAGACAGCATAGCTACTCATCATGATGGTCAGAAAGCAGAGAGACAAGAGGACTCAGGAAAGGAGGTTCACCTTTCCAAGTCACGGCTCGGAGATCTACCCCTGCTTACCAGGCCTCGCTTCCTTAAGGCAAGATGGCTGCATCACTCCCAAAATTCATCATGTCCCACAAGTCCCATCCTGGAATGCATGAGCCTTTGGGTGCTATTGTTGATCTCAACTATAACATCATCTCTTTCCTTTTACCTATCAAGTCCATTTTAAAGTCTCCTTCCTCATAAAAAATTCTGAACTGTAAAAAGTTGAAATTTTATGTGTCGGAAAATATCTTCATTTCATACTCATTTTATACTTGATTATCTCTTTGTTGCATTTTAACTGGAAAATACTTTGCCCTAGTGTTTCTGGAGGTTCAGGGCTAAGGGACTCAGTGATGGCCTTCGTGACAGTGGGGTCCCCAGGGAGGTGGGCACTGCGTGCCAGGGGACAGCAGCCCTTGTCTGTGTGCACTGTGTTTCTGTCCTTCTTCAGGCACCAGTTTCCAGTCATGGGCCCTCCTTCCCCACGGTCTCATTGTCCCCTTCTCCAAAGCTCACTCTAAAATCAGTCAGATTGTTTTCAGTCTTTTAAACGCTTACAAAGAGGATTAAACTTCAACATAAGATCCAGAGGTGATGGCATATAGCAATTGTCTTCTAACTTTCAGTTTTTGAAGTTCAAGTTTAGTACCACTGTGATCTTTAACCTCTGAGTTGGATTGTGTGTGTGTGTTTGCGTGTATGTGTCTGTGTTTGTATGTGCTTAACTTCTCCTCTGTGTCTTTGATGTAATAAAATTCCATAGTGCTATCATTTAAAGATTTTTCTTAGTGTCTCTTGATGATATTCAATAAGTGTTTTACATCTGGAGTCTAATATCCTTATATTTTGAAAAGTTTTCCTTCTATTCTTTGCATACAAACCTTCCCTCCCATTTGTATTGCTTTTTTATTTCAAGGTATTTAACATCCTAAAATGGTCCACATACTTGCCTTCTTTACTATCATCTATTTGAGTTATTAAATTCTACTTTCTCGAAAGTTTCCTTGATTTTTTGATATGAAATTTTTAATTTCACATAAATATTATAAAAGTTTTCAGAAATTCTTTCTTGTTCTTTGTTGTTGTTGTTTTCTTATTCTTAAAGAAGAATAGCATTCTTTCTAGGTATGTAATAATCTTCTCTTCTCAGGAGCGTAAACTCCTGCATTGTCTCCGTCTCTTGGTGTTGTTCTTATTCTTGTTTCTTCTCTTGTTGTGTCTTTCATGTGGAGATTTGCACACTTCTGGTAACCCATGGCTCCCTGCTCATGTTTAAACATGGATCAGCAAATAACTAACTTCAGCACGTGACCAGTGTTTGCCCAAAGTGGGCATCTGAGCAGTACAAAGCCACTTTCTTTCAAGGAGGAAAACATGTCCACTTGTCACTTTTCCAAATTAGTGTATCTTTGTTTTTGCTTTGTTTGACTTTTGGACCTGTTGTGCTTTCCAGTGGGTTGCACATCAGGGTACGTGTCTGGGCGCCAGGATGGGAGCAGGGAGAGAAAGAAGCAAGTAAGAGTCTTACTACTCAATTTCTCTGGCTTAATCACTCTTTTAGTTCCATTGCCTATTCCTTGATCTTCATTCTCACCCTCTGCAGGGGCTCTAGACTTTGGAGGGAGGAGAGTAGTTCAAATTAGTCCCCCTGTCCCCATCCTTCCTCCTTCACTGCTTTCTTCCATCCTTCCCCTCCTTCTCCTTTCCTTTCTTTTTTCTCTCCTTTTCTGTATTGGGACTCAAACCCAAGACCAGGACCCTGGATATACTAACCAAGCACTCTGCCACTGAGCTATGTCTTAGGCCCTTAAAAATTAAATATTTTTCTTTAATAAGTTTTTTTTACATGATTTTAATAATTGTTCTGATCCTGACTCTTATATACTCATCTTTAATATACTTGATGAGTCCTGAGCATTCTGTGTTTGAATCTAGCTTTATTCTTAATATTTCTCTCTGAAGCACTTTGAAATTGCTGTCAGATTTCTGACCTTCCTGTGTCCTCCATAACATTTGTTGAAATTTCTTGCCCACTTTCCATTATTTGTCCACTTTGTCTATAAAATTAATTTACTGTCATCCTAAAATTGTTCAGTGAGGGAAAGATAAATGTCCCCAGTCAATCTGCCATGTTAAACTGGATATATAACTATCATATTGGCATGGTGATGCTTTAGACTACAGTAATTAGGTTCACATCTTGGTTCTGCTTTAAGGGCAGTCAGAGTAGCATTTCCCCTGGTCTCTGAATACCTTCTTTGTATAGGAACTCGCCAGAAAACAAGATGAAGCTGGACTCTTCATTTGTCATTTGCTGCCTTTTCCTGTTTTGTTTTCAATATTTCTATCCTCTTTTCTACTGTCTCTTTTATTTTGTTTTCTATTTATTTTCTCCTTTAGAATGATGCATTACTTTTTGCTAAAAAAAACATCAAATTTAGAAAAAAAGATAAACAATGGAGCACAGACAAATGAAAATAGCTAGATAAATCCTTGTACCTGTTGAAAGCAGTTTGATTAAAATGAAGGCTAATGGACTGATAACTTTCATCCTGAATTAGTTAATTGAAAGTATGACCTCCCATTCCTTGTTTCCCCTCTGCCTTTTCTCTGCTTTCCCTTTCCCTCCTCCACCTCCTGCTCCTCACCTTCTCTACCTTGTCTTCCACCACCTTTGATTCCTCTTCTTCTTTAAACCAATGATATTAAGTATTATAGAACTCACTAAGTTTTACAGTGGTGGCTAGAATTGAGAAGAGAGGGAAGGAACACATGGAATTTATTTCTGTGTGCTTATATTGAGATCTTGAAGAAGTCACTTTATCTAAAGTACTCAAATTCTCTTTTTATGGAATGTAGAAGCAATATATATGACATATATGTGTATCATACACATATGCACATAATATTTTGGACTTTTAGAATTTCATCAGAATGCATTGCCTACTATTCTTTATTCCTGTCATATGTCAGAACGAGTACGTACTGTGTTAGGTAAAATCTTATTCTTTTATTTTCTAAGTATTTTACTAATATGTTGTTTTAAGTAGTATCTGTGAGTATCTTAAACTCAGCTTATGTTTAAGAACTTCCATGAAATAGTCCTTCAAATTGGAAATATAAATCATTTTGTATTACTCTTCTGCTTTAAATTCTCCAGGGGCTTTTCCATTACCCAGAATAAAATTTAAATTTTATGTGAAACCAAAAATCTATGTAAAAACACAAATGCTACGTACTTCTTTTCTTATGCCATCTGTCTCCATTTCTGTGAATGATATGCTGTAGCCATCCTGGCCTCAAACTCGACAGTCTTATTTCTGCTCTCCGTTGACTGTATCACCTGTGTTCCTTGTGTAGCCCTTGGTATTTGCACTAAAGCGGCTTCCTCAGTCTCCTCATTCAGACTGTAGCTAGAATGTCTCCTCCATTTTACTCTCTCATTTTCCATTTCACCTCCCAATTTTAATTCTTTTGAAGCATTATCTAATGGTTTTCTATTTTTCTACTTTCCTACATTTTTTAATGGTAGGTCTCTAGCTTTTTAAAGACAAGGCTTTTGCCTGTCTTTATTTTTAGGATTCTCCAGTGTTTTCAGCACTTCTTAGAATTGATCAAACACTCAGCACATATAAACAAATTAAAGAAAGCAGAAATCGTAAAACAGACTAATTGGTTAGATTATCTAGGTGTAATTATTAGAGGAAATTGCTAACAGTGCAATCACCGAAACAGAAGAATTAACCATTTATGTCTTTAAGTTGATCGCTGAGCAGAGTCTAGAAATTTTAAAATATGGATGAAATAATAGCTTTTGTGGTTTTTATGATATACTGACTACATGCCATTGTGGCAATTCACAAAATGTTAAGATTGTAGTTTCATAGGCAGGTGGAGTATAATAGCTTTATGATGATTACAAATCATTTTACATGCGTCACATGTGCTTTGGCACTTGCTTCTTAAATTTATAAATCATGTAAAAATGATTCAACCATTACATATTAAAAACTAGATATCTTGGAAATAAAGTTGATTGAATCTATTTCCTTGAGCTTAGTAAGACTTTCTAAAACTGTTTGCACAGTCCTGCAACATTACACACAGTCTCCACTTGTCATTGTGGAAGGAAGTTGCAGGCAAAAGTTTATGTCACTAATATATCAATAGAGAAAATGCTAGAAGTGTTTCAAAATGCTGTTCTGTTTTTGCACAATCTGCACAAGGATAACTTGGAGGTTAGCTAGAAATTATAGTCATTTATCATTTGGGGAAGCATTTCTGAAGAATGCTAGTGAGTAAAAGGTATTTAGAGAATACTAGCTTTTCAAGTTTATTTTAAATAATTCTTATAGAAAATTGAAAAATTCATATTACATTAGTTATTTCGAACTTTGCTCAGCTGTCTTGCAGAATATAATTATTTAGAAGACAGCCTGCATAAAAATAAGAAATCATTGGTTTGCTGTGTTCTATTTCCTCTTGATTTAGTCCTTCCAACACACATTCACATGTTGGCTGTAGCTAAGTAATCAAAATGAACTTTTTGAAGTTGCTTATTTCAAAATATTTCTATCAAGAAATCAAAGTTAATTATTGAAGCAAGCATCTGTCAAATGTCAGTCTTTCAATTCATTCCTGATTCATTGCTTGTTTTATCACATAGTTGATGGCAGTCTCGCTTTTCCCCTTACAGAGCAGAGTCACTTTTTCCTTTCTGCTAATACTCGTTTTTGGCATGTGAACTGCAAGTTTTCCTCAAAAGTAGAAAAGAGACTTAAGGCATAGAGGTGGAGCATATTCTCTCAACCAAAGCAAAGTATTATGGCTCACTTACTTCAATAAGCCACAAAAAGTAACAGGAGAGACAGGCAAAGTAAATGGGTTTTGCAAGTAAATAGTGAAGTTATATCATTGTACCCATCAGATGGTTAAGTTCCATCATCAAGGCCAGGAGAAATGTTCTGGAGAGAAGGGATTCTTTTCTGTAGATGCAGGCTGACAAGAGTGAGGAGTTTGCAGACTTGGATGTTTTACTAGTAGCATGGGTCATGAGGCTCCAAAGTCATAAACACCAGAGAATATTGCTTTATAGCAGAAAACAGGAGGCTACAATTACCACAACAACTTGAAAGATCAGTGGGACAGTCAAGTAGATTTGGAAAGAGGTAATAGAAGTTGATATCTATAAGAGCAAAATAGATAGGCAGCCCCCTCAAGTGTTTCTTATTATCTACAACCAACACATGTTAGGAATAGAAGAATAAGTTATTGAGGATCTCAGTAAGTAGCCATGATTGCTTGCTCAGTTTCCAGAATGGGTTTATTTTCAAATAAAGCCACTACTGCAGGAGACGTGGTCAGATTCTTTAAGAGAAAAGACCTGCAAGGCTATAGTGTCGGGACTACCTCAGTTATTGTCTAAATGGTCTCAGGGCTACTTACCTGAGTATCTTTACTCTGGAAGAAGGGCTGCACGTGGACATTCTGAATATTATTGCACACAGAATTTTATGTTAGTATCCACATGAGGTGACTGAAATCTCACTTTGGTTCTTCTGTGAGAGTAAGAAGTAGCAGGGGCCAAATAATGAGTGAAGTCCTGGAAAATCACGCTTATAGTCCATGGCTTTTTGGTCATTAGGTGGAACCACTTGGTAGTCATTTCCCTAATCTCTGAGTGTCTTGTAGGGAATGATAGGTTTGTCTGTAGAATAATGCACATCTATGTCTTTGACCTGTGATACAGTTCTCATAATGAGGAAGATCAAAACTAGGAGGAGACCATGGAAGGTGCTTCTCCTAGATTTCTAACCAAGAGATTACCTTAAAAAATCACTACATGTTGCAGGCAGTGGTGGAAATTAGTGTTTTAACTATAAACCTATAGATTATAGAGATGGTGGCTTTTATTTTATTCACTTGTATTCTTCAGGATTCATCTAGCTTCTGAAGACATCTGATATGTCAGTTATATTACTTAGTTCAGCTTAGTTCATAAGCTCACCAAAATAACCTGCTATACACCTGCTATACTGACTATAGAAATACTGCTGGAACAGATTAATAGAGCCTTAACTATAAGGAATTCAGCTGTTGACTTGAGGAATGTCTTTTCTATTTTAGTGAGGAACAAAAATAGATTAGAGAAATTCAAATTCAAATTCATTGAAATGGACAGCAATATTGGGTTATAGACTTGACCCTGATTATGCCAATACCAGCTTCTCTGACAACGTATTCCAAAGAGATCTGGGCTCTCTGATATTCCACAGAAAGACACACTGATGAACTATATTGATTGAACTGGATAAGCAAAAGTGACTTATGCCCTGGGAACTGGTATGACACATGGACTCCAGAAGATTTGGCGTGTGTGTGTGTGTGTGTGTGTGTGTGTGTGTGTATGTGTGTGTGTGTGTGTGCATGCGCGCACGCAGGCGTGTTTGTGAACATAAAATTTGGGAAAGAGGCATCTATAACAGAATATTAATACTTCTTTTAAAAATTTCTTGAAAATGTTTGTCTGTTCCTTTTATTGTGAATGCCAGCTTGACCTGGCAAATATTATTGCAGAGATAAGCAAACTTTTTCTGGAAATGTCCAGATTTTAAATATTTTTAGTTTTGCAAGATTTATCATCAGAATTGTGCCAACTTAGTTCTATTGTAGTGTGAAAGCCACCATAAATAATTTTAAATAAAAACACAAAACCATATTTTAATAAAATTTTATCTACCCAAATAGATGATGGCCAGATTTGGTGCATAGATTGTGGATTACTGAGCCACATACAATTGGATTTCACTATCCTTTAAAATTTATATATCCCTTTTTCCACAAATAATTGTTGAGCACCTATATACAACAACTCTTCTAAGTACCCAGGACATATTGGTGGGCTAAAAAAGGCTTCTACTCCAATAAACTACAAGAAGATCAATAAATAGATGATGCAGACCAAAAGAAAAAAGAAGAAAGAACAAGAAAGAAAGAGGGAAATAGGGAAGAAGGCAAAGAGGAAAGAAGAACAGAAGGAAAGGAAAGAGATGAGAAAGGAGAGAGAGAGGAAGGAAGGCAGGAAGGAAGGAGAGAAATCTCAAATAAATGTGAGTAGGGGGCTTTGATTAATGAGTTCAGGAAATTATATGCTTGAAAGTCAGCATTTGATAGCAAAATATTAACTATTATTCTAAGATGATAAATGAGATTTTAGCTATGTAAAGGTCTGAGGAAAATATTTCAGTAATGGGAGAAAACTGGTCTATAGTTTCCATAGTGTGACTGAGGTAAGAGAGAAGTACAGTTTGTTGAAAAATTATCTTAAAACATTACAGTAAGATTGGGAGAGGGAAGTGTGAAGATCATAAAGCATTTAACTTTTATTCTAAATGCAATGAGAAACTATGGGATAGTTTTTAGTAGAATAATTTTATTACCTAATTCATATCTTTTTTAAAGAGCAGAATATATTTATTGAGAGAAAGAAAGCTTCTATCTGAGAGAGACAGAAGGGGTCCCAAGTGAGTTCCCAAGTGAGTTGCCAAAGACTGTATTTTCCGGGGTTTTTAGATAAAAACCACATGATGAGGCAGGTCTAAGGTGAAGAGGAACAGAACTATGGTCAACCAATAAGATCATGAGTATAATTGCTCAGTGAAAATTGATTAAATCAGGATAAATAGGGAAGTGAGATACACAGCAAGGGAGCATGAGTCCAGAGCAGGGCCGTTTCCTACAGGGGATTGGGTTAGTGGCTCCCGGCCTAATTTGCATGCTTAAAAATATCTCTCTGACAGACTCTGTTCTGATATGTCACATTTGGTTTTACTCTCTTCAAAAAAAGTAATGAGAACTGTGGGAGTAATAAAACCCAAAATGTGTAATTGTCAGTGTACAAAAGAAAAGAAAGTGCTCTAAAGGTTATAACTGCCTATATGTTTAAGTGTATAAGATAGATAACCATATTGCTGAGTTTTGTTGGATCACTGAACAAAACTGTTTGCAGTCTCACTGTTTGAAAGTCCACTTTATATGCTTTAATTTTGTAACTTGAACAACTATTTCTAAGATAAGAATATGTAATCTATTAACTAGTGATTTCTTACTGTTTATTTTTTAAATTTTGTATTACTTGTACCCTTTTTCTGTTTTTTTTCCTCCTTAAATAAAATTTTTTAAAAAATATCTCTCTGATTCTATTTAAAGAGTAGGTTCTAGGTGGGAAATATATGAGACGGGAGACTATTTAGAAGACTATTGATGCAATTCAGGAAAGAACTGATGGAGTTCAGCTGAGTGAGACTGCAGAGGCTTTGGAGAGCAGTGTATTGATAAAGGATGTATTTGGAAATATAATCCGTAAGCCCTATTGAGGACCTGAATTAAATGAGTAAGGAGGAGAGTGCAATAAATGTTGACTGTAGTTTTCAGCTGGAGAAATTTTATGGTGGCTTTTATTGAGATGAGAAAGAAAGAGTTTTGAAAATGTCAATATGTGCTAATTTGACAGGAAAAAGACAGCGACACACAAAGGAGGCAGTGGAACATCTGAGTCTGGAATTCAGGGATGAAGACACAATTAAGTCAATTAACTTCTAGAAAATGGGATAAAGTTGGGATGAAGTCAGAGAAAGGAGACAAATGCTCAGTAATGTACCCAGCCATCTCAACTTTATGGTAAAATAAGGTAAGGAAACAGCAGCTGGGCTGCTAGAGATGAGAGACCTAAGTGGGGAGAAGAACAGTGAGACGAGAACAGAGATGGCACCTGAGAGCATGATGGGGAAGACAAGCACACAACGGTGTCAGTGGTTAGGAGAGAACGTCAAGAAGTTAAGCAGGAAAATAATGAGTGTGGCAGTGATTTCTTAATGGCTATTTTGAACGATCACAACTGCATTTGGTCTCTTCTCATATCTTTTTCTGGCTAATAAGGAAAAGGAGTATAGTCTAGCCAGGGTAACTAAATGGAAATAGATGTGGAGTGTGTGTGTGTGTGTGTGTGTGTGTGTGTGTGTGTGTGTGAGAGAGAGAGAGAGAGAGAGAGAGAGAGAGAGAGAGACAGACAGACAGACAGACCGACAGACAGACAGACTATATCAGCTAAGATGTAGGCTTTCAAAACCTGAGGAACCCGCCAGGCTAAAATCAGTCAAAACTGAAATTAGTCCAAGAAGTCAGAAGGGGGCGTATGGTTACCAAAGGCAAGGTGCCAGAATCAGATATCAAAGCTGAGTTATAGAGCCAGGAAGGCAGAAACTACAAAGACAGAAACAAGCACAAGCAAGTTAGACAGAGATGGGAAATGCCTGGAACTTTGTCCCAGGCCAAAATCTTTTTTCTTTTTTTAAATGAAACAGCCCAGGTGTAGCAGCGCTGGGTCAGGCTGTGAGGATTAATGAATTCTAGTCATAGGATCTCTTCTCCAGGAGTGAGCTAAGGCTTCTTGTAGATTATTGAGTAGATAAGGGATAAGGTCTGATGGGCTATGGTAACTTCTGAGTGAAAAGTTGTAGTTGGGAAATTGCACATGATCCTCCCAAATTTGGCTTGGTTTAAAGCTCTGCTCTCATCGTATTAAAAATCGTAATCATTTTTGAACCAAGGTCCCCACATTGTTTGCATTGAGTCCTACAAATAAGTGGCTGTTCCTGGCTGTAATTTCTTATCTGACATATTTTCATATGTTTTCTGACTATGGGGTCAATTCAATTGGGTGCTCTTTCTTTTGGTTTAATGTGATCCATCTGGCTACAGATTGTATCCAAAGGTTAATGCACAGCACACACCAAAGTCAAATAATTTGAACAATGCTTTTCCAAACAAGTTTTAAGGTGGGCTTCACTTCTATGTGTAAATGTCTGGATGCATGCAGAGGAGAAAACTTCTTGCATATTTTGGTGGTGGTTAGAGCAGAAAAGCGATAGGGAGAGGATGAGAGCAGCACTTTTAGGTGGTGACCAACTGCTGCTTAGGTAGTGCCCAAATAGTTATAGGACAGGGACTGCTCCCTGACCAAGTCAATTATGGTCAAAGCCTATAAGCAAGCAGTGACTTCAAGGTTTATTACCCATTAGCCTTTCACATTAATTAGAAGCTGCACTATGCCATGGCTGTTATCCTGGAAGATGGCTAAGAAAGGCAACTTCTTCCATTTTTTGTCCTCTTGCCAAACTAAGCTTTTACATGGCTTGTGCTATCTGATTGAAAATACCTGAGAGTTGATGTATTGATAAGTATTTCCATCTTCTTTAGCAGGGATTCAGTGTTGGTATCTCTCTTTGCCTCAGTACTCAGGGTTACAGTGGTAAGATCATACAATTGTGGAATGGCACTGGACTTCCATGTTTTAAAGGAAGCTCTGATGATCAGAGCCCCATAAGAAAGGTTCCTATAACTGGATCCAATACCTCTGTGTGTGTTGTGGAGGTATGATGACCTCCAATTTTTGGTGCAATCAATTTCATCTTTGGTGTCTAGAGCTGGGTTCAAGTGAACTAAAGTTAGAGTGAAGGAGATGGGTATGCCAACTGGAAAAATGGTTTATAGTAAATGTTCAATATATTCCTACCTTTTCAGAAGAACCTATCAGTGATATGGGAAATTGAGCATCTTAAGGCAATTAAGGCAAACTGAAGAATCACTGAACAACTTGATTGTCCAGAGTTTTTAAATCCAAAACTGCTATTAAATTCAGAGCTACTCAAGCATGTTGATCTCCATGTGAATACTACAAAGCATTAATTCAATTTCTGGAACATACATGTCCCAGCACTGGAGCTAAGTAAGAGTGCATGATCAAGAATTAAAGGGATGCAGAATCCACCTCCTTAAAATGTCATTTAGGGTTGAGATGTGGTCATGGATCAAGAGGTCCTATAGGATCCATTCTATCAGTTATTCAGGAGCAGCAGTAGACCTTATGAAAATCCATTCAAACTACACAAGAAGCACCTGAAGGGGTGTATACCTCTTGGTTCTGATACTCATATAAATCTTAACTACTTTAATCAGTATAGTTCCTTCATAGAGCTCTAGGCTTTCTACAATAAGGTGGTGACACTTACTGTGGGCATGTATGTGGTTCCACACAAAAAGTTCTTTGGTTTTCAAGGTATTGCAGACATGAAGGACCAGAAGATCTTTCCACTTGTGTCTTCAGAGTATAGAAGTAAGTACATCAAAGGTCCTTGAATACCAGTCAAAAAATAAAAGCTGTATCACCATTAAGTCTGTCTTGGGATTACTCTTCAAATGTGGGGGTTTCTGAATACTGGAGTGGGGATGGACTGGTCAAAGAAGAGATTTGGGGGTGAAGTTCCTCTGCAGGAAGTGTGGATGGTATGATCAAAGAAATGTAGCTTGTGGGCTCTTTAGTTGATGATGTCATGGATCTTTAGTA
The DNA here is from genome assembly GCF_034190915.1 of Cavia porcellus. Taxonomy (NCBI): domain Eukaryota; kingdom Metazoa; phylum Chordata; class Mammalia; order Rodentia; family Caviidae; genus Cavia; species Cavia porcellus. The sequence continues at coordinate 133,079,333 of NW_026947485.1, read as the reverse complement.
AAAAGACGGATCCCCAAGACAGGGACCAGGGAAAATATGATGGATAGATATCACATCCTTCTGAGTCCATCTCCATAAGGACACTTGTATGGGAAAAGGTCCTTCTGAAGCTGGGTGCTACTTAACAGAGGCCTGTGTTTATCAGGATTTATCATAGCAAGTGTGGTATGGGGCTTTCCTCATCCTCAGATTCAGGACCCTGCCAAATTCTATCTGAGCTCTAAACACAGGAGGTTTCTTGAGTTTGCACAGTGGTTTGCATGCTGGACACCCACACTGGAAGTTGCTACTCTGCTACAGAATAGTCACAGCAGTCATCCCTGCTACTGAGAACTACTGTGGTCTGCAGGGGAAGGGGCAGGAAATTGAGGGCAATGCACACATCTCTACATTTAAATTCTTGACTGTTTCATCAATCAAGCTCAGAATCTTTTCTTAATTTGGGGATCCAGAACAAAGCCATGGGCAACTAGTTTGAGCTGAAGATTCCCCTCACCTACTAATTTTACTCTCCAACAGCCAGCTCCATTCCCCAGATGTGTTGTCATGTACTTTTAATTCCAAGGGTTTTATGAGGTCCCTTGGAGATCTCTACATTTCATAAAGAAGATTTGTTTATCATTTTCTGTGCATGAGTGGATCTCTAAAGTGTCATAGTCAAATGCCATTATGTCAACAACCTAATTAAGGCCACTCTATTTAGAAATAAGTTTTAGGATCTGTCTCATAAATTAGTTTGGATTCTTTGAGATCATATGAAGTACTTTTATGGGAGATGTACATATTTTGGGAAGTAAATACTTTTGCATTTGAAGTAACTCTCTTTATCATGAACTGTAAGAGCTTCATTTAAAATTTCATTTCATGGTCAATTCAGCAGGAAATGAAAAAGTCTGGGGAGGACTGCAATGTATAACTTGGGTCACAAGAGACACAGTTATATTTTATACTGCTTAATTTATATATATTTGTAAAAATGGGTGAGTAATGCTAATTCTTTGAAGGACTAAAGCCACTATATAATCTGCCAAAAATCTATGGGTTGCTATGGAGACAGGGATGATTTTGCTTCCCACATTCTAGACCCCGAAGACCCCAGGAATATTTACTGAAGGGATTTGTGTGCTTTCTGTCCCTTGGTAGAGGACCACAGCTGACTGACTGTCAGCTGCCCTCCCATCTCTGCCTGCACTTGGAGGAGGGAAATGTCTGCTCAGTGAGGAACCTCCTGTCTAGCGCTCTTGTTGTATGGAAGTGGTGCCTCACACTTGGAGAACTGGTTTGGTTACCATTTGTGTGTGGTCAAAAAAAGCTTCTGATAGAACCCATCATGAAAGTGTGAAAGATCCATAACTATTTATTGTACAAACAAATTACTTTATTGTTGTAATGAATTGCTACACATCATATTGGGATGCTTAAAACAACACAAACTGATTCTCTTACAATTTCAGTAGCCAGAATCATGACATGTATTTCAATGGAATAAAGTCAAAGTATCACCTGTGTTTGTTCCTTCTAGAAGTCCAAGAGAAGAATCCACCTCCTTGCTTTTTCTGACCTAGAGTGGCCATCTATACACCCTGATTTACAGGTCTCTCTTCCATCATCAAGGCCACCACTTAGTATCTTCAAATTCATTTTTGTCACCCCATATTTGTTTCACTCTGACAATCCCTGTGCGTCTAAGGACCCTTTACAATACATTTTGCCCATTCAGATAATCCTTAGTAAGCTCACCATCACAAGAACCTTAATTTGATCACATCTATAGGGTCTACTTTGCTATGTAAGGTAACATATTCATTCATAGGTTCCAGGAATTAGGATGTGATGTCTTGGATGGGAATGAATATTTCAGCCTGCCACAATGAGCACACATATTGAAATGTGCCTTGTTGGCCTTGAATGTGGTATATACCTTTATACAAAGCCTTTTATGAATCATTTCCAGGAAAAGTCTGTATTTTTGGCAGAAAGTTTTTTAAAAGCCATTTCGGTATAAAACTGCCCTATTTTGCCACTGCCAAACTCACAAGCACTTTACAGTTTAACCACAGTCTGTTTTGGAAACATGATTTGAAACAGTCAATTACTTTGGATACATTTGGTATTTTACTACTTAGTGGTATAGCAATAAATTAATTTAATAGTCACATAGGTGCCATGTGCCATTTCTTCTTTGACTGGGTACTCATTAGAATTTCCTAATAAATATTGTAAAATGACCATAGTCTGAAATGTTTGCAAATTACAATGGAAAATTCACATACAGAAAATTCACATAACAAGGCATAGGAATTGTGAGCTCTCTCCACTTCTCTCTTCTCTGTTTCCTGGCTTCCTTACTCTGACAGAGACCAGCTGTGATGTGCTGTGAGCGACTCTCTGGAGGGAACCACTTGTTGAGGAGCTGATGTCTTCAGTTAGCCATAAACAAGGCCACTAACTATTTATAATCCAGGTTCTTTAGAGGCTGAGGCAGGAGGATGCCAAGTTTGAGGCTGGCTTGGGCCAGTTTGTGAGATGTATCGAAAAAAAAAAAAAGAGAGAAAGAACACAGAAAAGACAAGAGAAAAGAACAGAACAGAAAAGAAAAAAGAATTGGAGATGTATAATAGCAGCAGAGCACTTTCTAGGACACTAATATCCTAAATTCAATCTCCAGTACCACAAAAAAATATGAAAGATTTAATAAAGCCCTGAGGGCTGTAAACAGCTACAGAAGGAGCTTGGAAGCAAGTCCTCCTTGGAGACAACCACAGTCCTGGCCAACTTCCTGACTGCAGCCTCAAGAGTTGCATCTGCCTTTAATGAAAGTCCTCCTAGCTGTGCTACTCTCAGATTTCTGACTTACAAACACTGTGGAATGGACCAATGTTTGTTCATTTAAATAACTGTATTCGGGGATATTTGTTATGCACCAATAGATATCTAATATACCAATCAAGCATCTTGTATTCTCATAAGAAGTAAGTAAAAAACTGAATGTATTTTCAACTAAGTTTTGAATTTTGAGACCGTAATAAAAATCTGTTAAGACAGAGGTGAAGGTGGGGGAGATCTGAACAGAAAAACTGTGTTTGCCCATAAACCTGTTATACTTAGGACGCTGAGAATTTCAATCAGCTGAGCATGCACTTGCTGCTATAGTTTATAGTCTCTTGGATGTGGATGCTTCCTAGGAGATGTTATCCATTCCTCAAAGCCTAATAATAGAAAATAAGTGACCATAGCTTAGTGCTTCTTTAAAAGAATTGCTTCACTTGGCAATACAGACATGTGGAGATGGTGGCTTTAAGGAAAATAAACAACTACAACAACAAACAAAACAAAAATGGCTCCTAGAGAAGTTTCATCAAAATTTCCTGGAGCACTGTTTTGTGGTCCAGGGCATAATGCTGTCACAGGAAAGAGGGGCTTCCCTGGGCAACTGTGCTCTCTGGAGTACCATCAACTCAGGATGACATGAGACAGTGCTGGTCTCCGGCTAAAGAGGGATGGAGACACGATTTCCCAGTACAATGTGTCAGAAGCAGAGAAGGAAAGGCAGACAGAGAGGCAGCATAAACACTCAGATGCTCTATGCAAGGCAATCTAAAAGAAGGCAAGATATAAATTCTACAGTCATGAGAGGAAGACAAAGCAGAGAAACAACATATTGCCACAAAGACTATTTTTCAATCCTCAAGTTGGTGTGGTCTATGGAATAGGAATGTATTCTTTGGGTTTCTTTAGATAATTAAAAATCATAGTGTAGCCTGGTTGCAGCCAAGATGGATTACTACCCAAAGAGTACAAGTGCGTTATGTAGTAGCAGAAAAGAATAGTAGGTATTTACCAAAGATTATGTAGCCCTAAGTTTGAGCACTAGACACTGAGTTAAAATGTTGATGTAGGTAGTAGAAAGGGCTGGTTAGTCTCTGAAGGAAAAGTGATGGTCTTTTTGGAGTCTAGAGAGGTCTTCCCCAGCCTTTTTGCTATAAAGAGCCTTTTGACCCTAGCTGGGACTTCCCCCTAAGACATTATTTAAAAGGACTCAGGAATGGAAAGTAGACAGAAGGGTGTTTTTTTCAAGCCCACAGGCCCATGGGAGAATTATAAGAGATGTCTTATAATTGTGGCAGAATGCTTGGTGATGTGTGAATGGATGTTTTAAATCACAGAAAGCTACATGGCCATATGGATTACATTTCTTAAGCTACTTGAGAATGCAGAGAAGCTCTGATTGCATGTTGCAGGAATAATGGCTCGGATAGTAATAGAAATGGGCCATCGTGAGGCTCACTCTAAACAAATGGTTGTCACGGTGAATATTTTAATGGCTATTTAGATTATAGGATAAAAAGTATGGAAGCCTAGATTTTCACAATTAATATAAATTATTAGAGAAGAAGGAAGATAAGGAGGTATTTTTTTATAGTGAAGATGGACAAAACCCAAGAAAGGAGGCATAAACCAGTGGAACAACCAAATCATCCTTTATTTCAAAGAGACACTGAAGAGCAACTTTGATGGTGACCCAAACTAATAGCTGATTTTTAAACTCTACCCTAAAGTGCAATAAATACACAAAACTCAACCAGCATTGAATAAGCATTATCACAACTGGCTCATTAACAACACATGAATCCAGGAACAGCTGCATTTTAATACTTTAAAAGTTCAATTTTATTTGGTGAACCTGTCAAGTCTAGATTTTCTGGTCCTTTAAAGATAAAGCTTAATTAAGGTGGTTTGATTCCAGAATCTCAAACTCGACTGTCAGGTTGGAGATGTAGCTCAGTAAACATGTGCCTACAATGTATGTATATGTGAATTCCTGGGCTCCGTTTTCAGCAAAGTACATGCACACACGCACACACACACAAATTTATTTGTGCTGAATGGTGGTAACACTCAGTTTGTACCCAAGTAAGTTCTATGTGTCAGTGAATTAGGAGTACACTGAAAATGAAAAGGATATTGAGTTCTACACTCTTAATATAATTTTTACAAATTTAAACATGCATTGTAGTTTTTGGCCATTGTATCTTTCTTCTCTCTGACAAATAGTTGAGACCACATTTTGTAAAACATAATTCCAGAAGTCTTTTTGAAAGATGAATTCTGTGAAAAATCAGGGTCATGATTATACTCAATAGAAAACCAAAGTACAGAACAGAGAATGCAGCCAGGAAACCCAATAGCCTGCTTTTGACATTAATTTTTATTATTAATTATAACAATAATTATTAATAATAATACAGCTGGCAATTATTATAATTATTATTATTAATAATACTGTTGATACAACAGTATTATTACTATCCAGATGCCATCTTGAAGATTAGCATCAAGCTGATAGCCAATCATTTAATTACTTGCACCCTGAAGATTGCAAAGTTTCACTCTGGAGTCAAAAAGGGTATAGATCATGGCTGGATCTGGAAAGTCAGTTCCAGGGCAGATCTCAATTTATAGTACTACTAGTCCTCAGGCTACAAAAGAGAGTTTTCCAAAGTGATAAGAATCCTTATTAAGAGCCAGTATAAAGGATGATTATGATAATAATAATACCAACAACTAATATTTCTAAGCACTTATAGTCAAGCACATATTTAAATAACCTTTAGCAGAATTTGTGAAAACTATGTAATACCAAATGAAGAAAAGTCAACTTAGTAACTTGAATGAGTTTATTAAGATGCTGTGTGTGTGGACAAACTGGGCTTTTAATCTTTGTCTGAATCAAAAACTTTTCAATCAATTATTTGCCTAAGTGGTAGAATGATACAAAAAAATAAAGATGTCTTCCAAAAGGAATTAACTTTTCATAGAAGATGTTAAATTGAGGTCATTTGTACTACTTTTCTCATCAGAACATCCAGAACGCATTTACCCAGGTGACTCCTGGCTATGTATTATGTGAGTCTCAACATCCTTCAGATGCATGACTAGTGGAAAGCACAATTTATTACAATAAATAGATCACCACATTTCTGGGGGTAGAAACCTTTTAAGGATATTGTTAGGAAGAATGTAACAGCAGACTCAGTTGGGTCTAAACTGAATGTGATTTAGGACTTTTCTAAGGGACCATCAAAGGCAGGTTTTGATGAGTAAGTAAATCTCCTGAGAAATAAGGGGATCTGGCACAAAGATGTGCCCAGGAAAATCATAGACACTGGGGAGGAAGAGTTGATCACATTTATCACTTGGTTTGTCCTTTGGAATTCTGTTGGTCCTAGAAAAATGAGACATGCTCTTGTGTCACTGGGGGTTTCATATGCGTGTAATGGAATGTGCCACATGGCCGACTGTGAAATGTCCTCAACCTGTGCAGAAGACAGATAGTCCAACCCCAGTGTTATCAGCATTTTAGGCATGATGTCATGACTGGTAAGTAGTTAGGATTTAGCCCAGCAGGGGATCAGCATAATCCTGTTTAGTGTGATCAGTAACTGTGGTATGTCAGCTTGACTTGAGTAAGAGTCACCTACCCCATTAGCAAAGCTCTGGCTGTGTCTGAAGATGATTCACATGTAGACTGCAGATGAGGTTTCTGAGGACAGAAAACCCATCACCGATATGGCTGGTGCCAAATGACACTCGTAGTCTGAATGGAATGAAAAGGGAAGTCTGCTCTTTTCTCAGAGGAGCTCTGGTCTTTACCTTTGCTTTTGGATGTTGGTCTCCAGTGGAGACTCTTTCACTGAATCTCACTGTGAGCTTCTGTTTTCAACCTGTAACTGCTACTGCTACTGGAGTCTCCAGTTGTCTGGTATAATGTCCTTTAAAATACTTCTACCTCTGATTCTGTAGACGACCACTGGGACTCTTATCTACCTGCATCTGTAATCCTACTTAATAAATTATTTGGGTACTTATACATTTATTTTATATTGATTCAGTTCCTCTAGTGCACCCTAGCTGATACATTCAGTAATTGATGTCAGAACTGTGCTAAATACAGAAGAGTTTTCTTCAGATTTAACAAGCCTGAAACCTGAGTAGCAGACAGGAAAAAATGGTAATGTTTGCATGATATAAGAGTTCTTTTATTGCTGGGACAAAATGCCTGACATAGCATAAATGAGGAGATGGTTAATTTTGGCTTATGGTTTCAGAGGTTTCAGTTCATGGTTGGCTGGCTCCAAGGCAGAAACATCATGACAGAAAGGCATGGAGGTACAGAGTTGCTCGACTCATGTCATCTGGGAAGTAGAGAGCATGGGAAGAGCCCACAGAGGACAGAGACCAAATAGAATCCCCAAGGGGATATCTCTAAAATTCACTTTTTCCACCCAGAAGCCACCTCTCAGCACTGCATTTAGCCCATTGAACTGAAGTTAGCGCCCTACAGCCCAGTAACTGCTGAAGAAATCTCTTAATCTGATCAAACTGATAATCAGCATTAACTGGGACAAAGTTTGTGCTTGAAAACACTTGAGAAGCCTCCAAAAAAACTAGGGGGAACTGGGTGAGATTCTCGTTATTTTAGTCAAAGACTAGGAAAGAGCACTAAATAGGATATTTGTTGCAATTAATGCTATCGCATTCAGCTTCCCAAATGCTTCCTAACATTTCTTGACTCCTCGTATTCATGTCTTTGGGTAAAACTCATTCATTTTAGATCAGGCTTGAGCTTTTTGATTACTAGAATACCAGGGAAGTGATAGTGAGTGACCTCTGAGGTTAGGGACATAAAAGGCACTTCTTTGTTTTGTCTCGTGATTGGGAGCTGAATGATTTAAAGGGAAAAGAAGACATTAGAACAAAGAACTTATATGAGTACTTTAATAATTATAGACGATAAAGCTAAATGGGCTAATAAACAGATACATTCAAAGAAAATAGCTATCATAATTTTAAATATGATTATTTTACAAGAAGACTTAAATTTTATTGCATATTGATTTTGGAGATACTTTCCTTTATTCATAAACAAAACATTTATTGAATAATTATTATAGAAGTTGGGCACACATACATTAATACATTTAATTCAATATTGTAAATTTTCTATTTACAAAGTTGGTAACATAAAGACAAATATCAAATTAGATATTTTAAATGATCTCCTGAATTAACAGGTACACGTTTTGGAAAAGTAAACAGAAATATTCCATCTTTACAATATTTTTCAATGATTGTGTTGTTTAATTTCTACTTACAACTTTTAAGTAAATATAGCCTGAGGAGTAATTTCACTTTTCTTCATAAGAAAAAGTACTAACTTAAATGACTCTTGGCCAGATGATCCCATTTGCAGGGATGGGGAAGGATAAATTAGTTATGACTTTTATCTCAGCTCAGCTGCATCTCATAATCTCCTTTCTTATCTCTGCCTCTTACCTCACTGGTTATCTCAAGAACTCATCTCTGTGGGGGAAATATCTCAGTATTTTTATCTGTCACTAACAGTTGCCTGGTTCTATAGCTCTGAATCAAAATCAACAGATCACATACTCAAAATATAAGGTATTTGTATCACCTTTTCAGGCAAAGTATTCATGTCTACAGCTACACATCTTAGACTGTCACTGATGGGCACCATGGGAATTTTCAGAAATGAGTAGAAAATTTCTGAAGAAAAGGATAGATTTAAAGACAGGACATGTCTAAATAATTTTACCACTTCATAATATGTATGACATTAAAAATCTGTGGGGGCTGTGACCCATTAATAGATATGAAATCAATTTAGTGTTATAAGGAGCATTTCAAAAACTCTTCTATAGTGGAGTGGTATTTAACAACAAATTTCAAAATTTGTTGAACAAAATATGAATACTATTTCTATAAATGTTTTATTACATACAGATTCTGTATGCCTAGCCACAATGTAAAATTATTTCCTATCACAGATCATAGTTCATATTTTTGAAAACTACTGCTATTTAGTAGTACAAAGCCAAAAATTTAGGAACTTTTCCCAATTTAATAATAATTTGCTTTCTTCCAAATTAGAAAAATATGCAATATAAAATGGAAATAGATTATATAAGACCTACAAGAGGTGATTTTATGCTACTGTAATTTGTTCTGCAACCTGTAGCTTTATACAAAATAAATGTGTATGATTCCAGCTTTAGTTCCAAAGATGATGTAATCGTTCACCTTAAGACAACAATACAAAAATTTGCCTCTCAATTCCCTCCATTTAAAACAATTTAAGAAATAGCAAATACATTTTTGAAAAATAGCGGAGGGTGTCACAGAGAATGTTCAGAATAAATTTGTGACTATAATATATTTAGCATTGCTAAGTACCATATATCAGTTGAGTTCCTGAGGAAGCTATGTTCATTTCTTAAGTATGTTTCTTTCTCAACAGATTAACTATACAGCTTTCTAATATCATCCAAGCAAACTAAATTTTGTATGAAACACAGCCATTAAAAGCTATGATACAGAACAATGCTTATGAAATGTAAGTATTAACAGGGAAGACCTTGTAAAATGCTTGTAAAGTAATTGTTTTATGATTTCAGTCTAGTAAACTTTCCCCATGCTCTATCATATTGGTGTGAATTACACTATCTGTAACCTTTCATATTGGCATCTGACTATTTGAAATTGATATGCTTTGGGTTCTGTACGCTGTTTAATATTTAAAACCTTCTGATTGTAGTAAAATGGGATGTAAAAGCAACTAATAGGGTTAAATTTAGAACTAGAAGACTGTTGTGATGATTGAGAAAAACTTGAAAAGTTACTTGTTAATGAACTCCCCAGGCAAACAGGGCTTTCCTTACACATGTACATTTCTATCCAAATTTACTCCATGCTATCCAACAAGTGTTTATTGATTCTCACATACTTAACAAGGATTTTTATATTCTCATTGTAGTTCCTGCCTGCAAGGTGTTTATAATCAGGAAAAGAGATAGCCAAGTACATAGAAATCAGAGCAGAATATGCCAAGCGCCTTAGAAAAGATTAGCAGTAAAATGGTTTAAGAAAGTTTACTCAAACAGAAAATAGTAGCATGGGTTTTGAAAGATAATAGTAAATATCTCACGGTTATTATAATAATTCACAGACAGCAATGGAGATGGTCTCAATGAGTATTAGTTTTCATTTTTATGGCAGCTGCTACTTTTCATTTTTCAACATGGCTTATTTAGAGGAAGACAATCACAATTCTACAGCTACCTTCATTTTGTCATTTTGGCTTTCTTGAATTTATTCGATTAAGGAAGTGATAAAATCAAATATTTTGACTTATATATAATCAGTACAAAAGTATAGCTAGCATTGGTAGAGTTTTAGTGGCTTTAGTGAATTGGTGGCAGGTGGTAGGTGCCACCATCATTCTTTCCTGCATTCTACAAGGACTTCATCTTCCAGGCTTGCTTTGGATTTCCAAGAGGAGAAACACATCTGGGTGTACCAATTCCTATCTTGGTTGCCCCAGAGATTTCCTTTTCATCATTGTCTTAATTACTCTTTTCTCATTACTGGGACAAAATACCCAACACCCAAAATGAAGGAAGGAAGTTTACAATTCTTAGAAGGTTTACAGTTCTTAGAAGTTTCAGTCCATACTCAGTTGGCTCCAAGGCAGAATATCATGGCGGGGCAGTCCTTCATGGTGGCTGTAAACAGCAAAGCAGGAACTACCAAGAGAGCCATACCTTCTTCCAGGCCTTACATCATATCTCGGCTCCACCGCAAGGTGGTTGTAGCACTCACACCACCAATTAGAGCGCTAGACAATGAACCAATCACAAATGCTAAATTTGGTCGAGTCCATAATTGCATGAAGTGTGGGGGCCAAGGACATAAACCATGAAAACCATTACCTTTGTTTTCTCACTAACTGTAAGAATACCACTATAATTTCTCCAGTTTGTAAACCCAGGAATTCTAATGTCTAGATGGAGTGCTTGTTGCTTGGTCACACAGATATCACCCCATAGACCACCGGACTGTGTGCTTTGTAATAATACTCAGCCTAAGGGACTCTCGGGAACACTCTGATTCTTAGAATTGTTACAACTATAGTTAAAAACTTTTTCTATTTTACTTAAACTCTTTTTTTTTCTTTTAGTAATTGAGCTTAGTTAATTACACATTGACATTTTAATGCACAGTACTGTTATACATTTTAGATGTAGCAATCCAGAAATCACTCTTCCCTTTACGGTCTGTGATGATGTCTTTATATGCTTCACAGGGGATAAATTACTAGATTTAACTTTAAAAGGCTCTTAAACTTTGCAGTCTATTATTCATCTTTGTTCTACACAAAGTCTTGCAAATTTGGTTCTCTATCAAGTTTTTGGAATGTCTAGATGAAAATATATTATTTTTCCTTGTCATACATCTTAACACTCCACTCAGATTCTATGCAAGATAGTAAATTTATAAGTCTTTCTGCAAATCAGTGTGGGGAAAAAGGAGAGGGAACTTTTTCTCCATGATTTATTGTGATCATGCCACAGATTGTTAGTGTCTTTCAATCAATGACCTCTTTTTTTGGATACTTAGATTTTTTTTTTTCATTTGAAGCCAAAAAGAATATGTTATTTATGGAAGTGGGTTCAAGTCGTTGTATTTAACCATCCAATTAGATTTCTTTGAGAGGAGAAAGTTTAGAGTGATTCCAGGAGGACATTGCTGGGACTGAGACTCATTCCAGATCCATCACTGCTTAGCTGAATAACTTTACACGGCCCTCTTGATCCTTATAGCCTCAGTGTTTTATCTGGAAAATGAACCACAGAATCCAGTGAACCCTTAAGCGGCCTCTGTGTTCTAAATTCCTAATATTCTATAACCAGAAGGATAAAATAAAATGGAGAGTTAAAATTGATAAATATGTAGCCTATGCAGAAGATAAGGTAAAGAAATTAGGAATTTCTCAAACATATATTGAGCATTACTGTGTCATCAAAGTGGGATAAGTAATGTGTGTGTGTGTGTGTGTGTGTGTGTGTGTGTGTGTGTGATAGGTGTGGTAGGAATTCTAATCTTAAGTCTGATGAATAGAATTGGGTATGTGCATGACTAACCCTCATGCCAGATGCTGATAAGGACTCTCCATTTTTAGGAAATTAAATAGGCAATTGAGCCACAATTCATTTCATCTTTTAAGACAGCAGTTGATGTTCTGTGATAAATGGCTCAATCTAAATTTACTTCACAGTGAAAATAATTTTACTGCATATCAGCAATCACAATTCGTAGGCAAAAGGCTTGCCAAATCCACAAGATTGGATGGGTGTACCTGTTTAAAAAATATGTGATTAAGCCAGAAATATCTTTTCTCTGGGTCTTTCTTTCCTGAAGACAAATAAGCCAGCCCCAATCCCTGACTGATAATAATAATTTATAAAACAGGTGATAGGGCTGAGCAGACAGATTAGAGTAAGGTGTTAATCAAACTCATGCTGGCATGCTTTTACAAGAAAGCAGCAAAGAAATAGATAATTGGTGTCTGGGACTGCTGGGCTGTGTTAGGCGATATTTTAACTCTGATTAATGATACTAGTAAGAAACATTTTCTAAACCCATATAGCATATTAGAAACCCATATCTTCACACAAACCCCTTCGATTCAGACTGCAGGCTGTTCACAGTGTCCTTGGTAATAGAGTGAGGGCACTGAATAGATTCCTGCAATGCAGATTTTGATTTTTCTTAAATATTCAGTGATAATTTTTTTAAAAACACACAACTGTTCCTGATTCAGCACAATATAGCAATGCTAAGCTACTTTGTTACAGAAACAAGCAGAAAGTTATTTTTAAAAATACGTGGGTAATTACTGGCCAGTTCACGGATGAGGTGGAGGAACGTAGAAAGGCCTAGCTAAGTATAGGTTTTGTTCTTTTAGGCATCAGTGGAATATTGAAGGCTTCTTTTTTCTCTTGAAGGAGAGGTATATGAGCAGATTGATGTTTGAGGACGGCAATCTAGAATGAGTAACAGTGACAAATGATTTAGCGGTGTGGTAGCTTCCATGATTTCAGTATCTGCTAGAGGAATGAAAGTACAAGTCGATAGTCTTCAGGATTTGGTGACCAGTTAAGTTTGAGAACTAAAAGGAGAGCTAATCTCTAGTGCTATTCTAGGCACTGACAAGAAGACAAGTTTGTGATCAAACCTGGGTGAGTTTAAGAAAAATCCACTTTCGATCAGGTTGTGCTTAGAAAAGAAAGGAAAGAAGAAATAATTTTATTATTCACTCAACATTTTTATTTTTAAATATTTCAAAGCTACAAAAAAGTGCAAGAGTACATAAATACCCATATGAAATTTTCTATTAAAAGTAACAGTTACTGACATCTTGCCACATATGCTTATGTGCTCGAGTACTTTCTCTGCAGTCTCTCTTTCCTTGGTACTTTGTTCCAAAAATTTTGCCATATATCTTCTACCTACCCCAAATATGACAATCTTGTTTGAAAAATTTAAATCATTTTATTATTCTTATTTAATGTATAACTATATTTATTTTCTAATATTCCCATTAATAATATCATTTATAAGTTTTTTGTGGAAGAAGATATTGTGAATCTGGCCTGGTGCTACATTGATATAATTATAAATCTGAGAATCACTAGCAGAGAAGTGATTATTATTGAGCCAATAGTATACAATTAGATCTCTGGTCATGAACTTCATTCAGTCTATGATTCTGGGGAAGATGGCCATGGTTGTGAACACAAGCAAATTTTGCCAAATGCTTCTGTTTAAGAACCAAATGGTTTGTAAATAGAAGTCTTTCATGAACCAAGGTATTACAGTATATAGATAGGTAAGATAATTCTGGGAAGAGATTGACAGAGTTCAAGCAAAGACAGGACCTTGAGGACCCTGTAGATTTATTTTTAAAGTTTGTAGATGGTGTTTTCCAGGTTTCAGTGAAGAAAAAATATATTTTGGTTAGATGACTAGCTTTAGACCCATTTATGAAAATATTAGCTAGGACTTTTTTTTTCTTTTTTCCCTTTTTGTTTTAAAATAAAAAAGAATAAAAACGATGATACAGAATTTCAAAATAAAATAATAGAAGATTAAGAGTGGTTAATATATTGTGCATTTTTATTTTCAAAATAGTTGTTCAGATTGCAAGATATTTGCATGAAAAAATAATGAAACAAACAGTGAAAGCACAAACCATCTTTTAATGAACTAACAGAGGTTAGTAGTACAGTTATCTATCTTGTATGTAGATAGGTGTAGCTATATAGTTAAAATCTTTTCCCTTCTCTCATTTCTCCTATCCCAGCTGCTCTTTCCTTTTCAGCAGCTTCTTTCTCTTTCTTTTTCACTTTCACAATATCTGTTGTCCCGCTTTGGATCTTATGTACACTTTCAGTCTTTCCACTGTAATGCAAGGACAATGGTGTGTATACTGACTTAGTTTTGGAAGACACCTTAATGTGCACAGTTGGATCTTCCAAAAATCGTGGTGGTGTTATGCAATTTGACTTGCAAGCTTTCCCACCAGAGGGTGGAGTCTACATATTGTTCAATTAGGTTGTGTCATGGAAAAATGAACATATTTGTGTCTTATTTAATGGAGATGTCTAACACTGTCGATAAGATCTGGCAAGTGACTACTTTACACACACTGTCATATTATCCAACAAAATCTTAATGCAGCTGGAAGTAGAAATGTTTTGTGTCATTCTTCTCAGGGTCCTCAAAATATGTACTTGGATCCATAAGTCTGTTTGTCCATTCCAAGATATGGTATTTTGCCACATTTTTCTTTTATCTCTTTCTTTCTCTCTTATTTTATGTTTTTTTTTTTTTTTTTTTTTTTTTTTTTACTGTTTTAGCTGCTCCAGTTAAAAAATGTTCTTTATTTCTTTACTGTTTTATTCAATTGTATTATAACTAACGATATAGGCAATTCTATTAGAGATAGCGGGAGGCATTATGATAACCATTGTTGATCACCTTGTATTATGTTTTTACATTATCTATTATGTCCACCCTTTTGACTTGACCGATTCTGTTCTGTTATGTCACATTTGGTTTTACTCTCTTCCAAAAAAGTAATAAGAACCGTGGGAGCAATGAAACCCAAAATGTGTAATACTCATGGTACAAAAGAGAGGAAAAGAAAGTGCTCCAAAGTATATAACTGCATGTATATTTAAGTGTATAAGATAGAAAATGATATCACAGAGTTTTATTGGATCAATGAACAGAACTGTTTGCAGTATCATTGATGGAATGTCCACTTTACAAGCTTTAATTTTGTGACTTGAACAATTATTTCTAAGATGACAACATGTAATTCATTAACTAGTGATTTCCTACTGTTCAATTTTTTTCTGTAAATCTGTATAACTTGTACCCTTTCCCTGCTTTTTTTTTCTTTTCTCCTTAAATAAAATTAAAAAAAAATGTTCTTTATTTCTGAAGAGTTACTGTGAATACTGTCTTTTTAAATTTTTTAAAAATTTTATTTTAAAGAGAATAAAACAGTAAAACCAATCAAAACAAACCAATGTAAGAGATACAGGATTTCAAAACATTACAAAATCAACAATAGTTACCATAATGCCTCTTGATGTCTTCAAAATAGCAGCAGATAACTTCAGACATAGTAAAAAATCAAAAAGAACAAAATAGAATAGAAACAATAAAACCAAAACAATGAATGCAATAAAGGACTTCAAAATAAGCCTATAGTAAATCCAAAATTACTACAATAATATATTTTGCCACCTTTGAAATAGCTTCCCCTGCCATCAAACAAAATAAAAGAGAACAAAAGCCAACCTAACAAAACAATGGAAACTCTATGAGACCTCCAAACAAGACTATGGAGAATCAACAATGGCTACAACCCTCAGGAGGAGATTCTGCCCTCACATGCCACACTGTGTACCACTATCCTCTGAACCTGTGATCAGACCACTAGCCCTAATCCTGCAATGTTAGTGAAACATCAAAGCACCACAGACATTCAATTGCATTTCATTTCCATAGCGATCATCACTGCATAATCCGGTCACCTACGGTGTGTGTGTGTGTGTGTGTGTGGGAGGGGGGGAATTAGTACTTCTTGTTTACTAGCCCACGTGCCAGAAGGGGCTGAGGCCTGGCTGTTTCCAGTCTATTGGTGGCCTGTGCATGGCACTGGTTCTCAGACTGGGCTTTTTTGCTGGTGTTGCATTGTTCTCCCCCCAGTCCGAGAATCTGTACACACCATCTTTGAGATAAAGTACTGCATATTGACTTAAGTGCTCATGTAAAACCATACATATATAATAATGTTTCTGGGTTCACTAGTCAGAATCAGAATCAAAGGAATGATATAGTATATTATTCAGGACAGAAAATAAGTCACAAGCATAAATTTTGACTTGGATACACTGGGAAATAATGATTAGATTTGTGAGAGGAATTAGCAAAGAGATGAGGATGAAAGTGAGTCTGGTGTATAACTCATTAATTAGCACCAGATTTTAAGATTTATTGCCTAACTGATATCTAGCGCTGTGTTTTGAATGAGAGTGTATAGTTTTATCTAACTGAGAACTTCTAAAATAATCTTTAATTTTATGTATATATGAATATTGTCATTAAAACTTTTGGTAAAAATTTTAAAAATTCAAAAAGGGGTATCTATGATGGAATTAGATTAGATTATGAGTCAAAACTAGTTCTCTCTTTCATTTTCTATTTTGAAATTTATTATCTTTATGAGAAATTAAAACGTTTCCAAGGGGAATACAAATTTTCTCCTTATCTCTAGTCATACAGATTCCTCTGAAGTCATCATATTATGAGTCCTACTCTATCTATTTTAGTTCCTAAGCATCATAGATATAAATATCAGTGTTTCTTATGCTGTTTTTAATCACTTAGTAGCATAGAATTTTTTTTTTTTTTTTTTTTTTTTTTTTAGTACTAGAGAACAAACTCATGACACTGCGCTTGCCAGGCAGGCGCTTATGCTGCTGAGCTAAATCCGCAGCCAGTAGCATAGAATTCTTATATGCTTTTTTACATTTTCAAAAGTAGATTCATATCAGTATAAATATGTATGTGTGTAACAGTTTGTATTCCATAATGTACCTGCACCATAATTCATCCCACTGGTATCCTTCTAATGGACTTGAAGTATATACTAACTGTTGAACAATGCTGTAAAACATTGTGAAAATCCAACAAAACTGCAAAAATCTTTAGATTGATTAGGTAAGACATCAGAAAGTGGAGGTATTAGGACATAATGTCTTTCTATAAATGTAACCTTTATATTCTATTTCAGTGCATTCATGTGTTTCTCTGTGTGTCTTCTCCCATTTATGTGGATTTTGTTCTCTCTGTACAGATATGCTCCTAATCATTCATGCTTTCTCTGCATCTTCTGTTTGTGAATATGCTTCACGATTTAAGTGTGGAATAGTGGGAGGTATGCTGAGCAGAAGTTTGGCTCATCTCTGGTCCTGTCTTTCAGCATATCTCAAAACATTTTTTACATCTAAAGTCATCAATGTTGTCTTTGTCAAGTGACATAATTTTTATTGCTCTTTTCTATCATTTTTAAATTCATTCATTCATTAGTTATTATGTAAAAAATTTATTGAGATTCTGCCATCTACCAGACCTTGTAACAAATACTAATAAGAGCACGGAATATTCTAAAAATAAGTAAATTTTTTCGTAATGTAGTAGAGAACACAGAAACAAAATAACTGTATAACATGTAATTATACTTATTAAATAGTTTTAAACTCGGTTTCCTAATTTAAAAATGAAGCACAAAGATATTTAAAGTGTATACTTCTTTTTTAAAAAAAAGTTTCTTTAAATTGCAATTGAACTATATATTTCAAGGATTATTTGCTCTCAAGGAAACAAAATAATTCTGACCATACTATTTCAGAAGGAGAAGTGCTTAGGGTTTCACAGAGCAGCTTACTATTTTAACTGGTTTTAAGCTTTCATTCACACCTACTAATTCATATAATTATTTTGGGAATAGGACGCATGTGCCATCCTTATGGTAAGGTGCCCTAGGCAGTAGTCAAGTCATGCATGGGCATGAAAGAGAGACTTTGCCACTGATGAACACAAGGGTGAAAAAGTAAGATCTGAAGCTCACTTAGGTTCCTGCCTACATAGGAGCAGGGCAAGAAGCCAGAGTCGTAAAGAGAAAAACACCACCTTTATGGGAACAGTAAAATGTAATGCCTCCTTGGAGTCCTGCTCCTTTTCAAAATAAATACGGGGAATTAGTTCAGAGCTATTTGTGTGGCCACAAATACGTACCCTGTGCTGTGAACTCACATCAAATGCTTTAAATAATATTTTACATGATAAATATTTACTTGGAAAATTAACATTTATAATGCTATGTGATTTACAGAAATGGGAAAATGTGAATGGAATAATATTTAATAATCTATTGATTGAGATATTACTAACATTCCAGCTTATTGTTTGTGTTTTCAGTGATTGCTTGGTTCACTTTCTTTTTGTTTCCTAAGAAAAAGGAAGAACCAAGAAAATGGTTGGTCCAGTTTAAGGGCTGTACGCATTTCTATGGGTAAAATGGTTAATTAAAGTGAAGTGAAATTACATCCGTCCATATATAAAGTTCTAGAACAAAAATTAAAATTTGCTTTTATGGTTTTAGTACCTAAATAATAGTATTTAATATATAATTCTGAGTCATAAACATATAAAATGTATGAGCTTTAGTTTTCATCTCTACAAAGTAGAAATAATGAGTAACATGAATATATATCAGAATTATTATGAGAAATAAGTAAAATAATGAGTTAAAATACCTACCACATGGTTAGTACTCAATTCTTATTTGACATCATTAGGTGATTTTTAATGTCTACTGAATCTGAATAACATAACTGGTTCCAGAGAAATAAACATAGATGCAGCTAATAGACAATTGTAACTTTTGAGATTTGCATAAATTAAATTAAAGTGGTGCATTACACTGCTGAGAATAGCTGAAGAAATTATTTCCATAGTTAATTTCTGGGAAATGGATGCTCCATCTGTGCTCAAAGAAGGTGGGGGCAGTTCTGAGCAAACTGGAGAATTTTTGCACTTTATTTTGAATGAAATTATATGTAATTGATCAAACTTAGTAAAATATTTTTGGATGAACTATACTGCATTGGTGCCCTTTATATGTCAGTTTTAAAAATGATTCTGCAGAAGTTGAGCCTCATTTACATAGGTCCATTTGCCAAAGAGCTCCAGCTCTCTCTCATCATAGCAAATAATAGGATGCTCTAAGAAACTGACTCTCAGAAGCAGCCTTATGCAGGAATTCCCACAAGCTTAGCTATAAAACTTAAATCATAAAATATCTCCCCAAGTGGACTTCATCTCTTTTTAAAAAAATTTGAACTGAAAATTGCGTATAATTACAGTATATGCTGTGATGTTTGATACATGCACACATTATGGAAAGATCAAATCTGGGTAATTTATACATAATTCCCTCAAACTTCTATCATTTTTTCTGTAGTAAGAACATTAAAAATCCTCTCTTTTAACCATTTAGAAATATGTGTTTATTAATTCGATATACCTTTGCCTGAATTCTATTCTTTACCCAGTGATCCTCTTTTATTTATTTATTTTTTCCGACTCAGTAGTCCTACTCCCAGTACGCTCCTCTTTTTCTTGTGTGTGTGCATGGGTTTTAATTTTTTTTTTTTTTATCGCCTCACTCCTGCAGGGAAAAGAGCAGTATGAAATATCCCTCTAGAGACCCTCCACCTCAAACAGCCATATGGGTTTAATGTATAATGCATGAGAAGCTGTGTAAGCCCCAGATGATTCAAAAGAGAAGCCTTCCAGGCTGGGCTCAGGAGGCAATCTTTAATAATAATTAGAAAATCAAACAGCATCTTACTGTTGTTCTAGTCATTTCATTGCAAAGTAATAACTCCGGCTCTAATAGTGCCAGAGAGTAATATGTTGCTATAATGCGACCTTCCCAACACAATTATTGTGCAAATGCACTTATTTACTGGTAATGGGCTCATTGTCCTCAGAATTTCCTATGTAGATCTATGGACACCTCTCTAACTAGAGCTGTATAACTAAGGTCTCAAAGCACAGACAAAATAATGTGAAACGTAATTTGGATGCTAATTTTTCTGTAACAATATGAAGGAACTCTTGGGAGAGGCAGCAAAGGGAAGACTTCAGCATGGTTTCTGCAAGTGACGCCTTCTTTGGAGAAATGGCTTTTCTCTTTTTTGGGCCAGAAACAATATTTGAAATTGAGATTTGAAGACTTTATATTTTGTCACCATATACAAAAGTTTTACTTGCAATTAGGATTTAAAAGTAAACTCTACGAAGTAGCAGAATATAGAAATATCTATACTTAATATGTGTTAAGAGTTCTTAATTAATTACACCGAAAGAAAAAGCTGTGCTCCAAATGAATCAGTGTCTGCAAGGAAAGTCTGCAACTCTGGAAAACCTTTCAGGACATACATTCTTTACTGGAATGAGTTGATCTAAAAGTCTGCAAAGATTAGAAAAAGTAAGTCAGATAACAGTACAGAGGATAATCCATCTCATTTGCTTAGGAGTTCTAGTCAGTGTTCTTTGGGTATTTCATGTATAAATATATAAACATTATTATCTCATTAGAATTTAGGGCCACAAATTTGACATAGTCATATAAACATAAAGGAGAGAAGACTCAATATTTAAAAAAATCAATTGGTTTTAAATGGAAAAAATATCTGAAGCCACAAACTACAGAATCATTGAATTTAATCTCACTTCAGGCTAGGTAGCACACAATGTGATCCTCTCATTTTGCACATGAGAGAACTGAGAACCATGTTGTCAACTGCACATCTAGCACACGGGTTCCATCAGTAGACATCTAGCCTCTTTCTGATGAGTGCCAGAGAGCTTTGTTTGCTTTTGGCATCTGTCACTAGAATGAATGGCTTAATTTGTTATCAAACTTCTATTTATTTATTTTCGTTTTTATCGGTACCAGGGATTGAACTCACGACTGCCTGCTTGCAAGGCAGGTGCTTATGAGGCTGAGCTAAATCCCCAGCCCCTCAAACTTCTATTTATAAATGTTCCGTTTACTAAATTTGCCATTTATTGTCCTTTGCTCAGTTTTATAGGAAAATTATAGAATAATATAGTGTATTATTTAATCTCAAATACAATAAATCAACTTCTTTAGCACTTAATTTTGCCAGAAAAACATTTTGAGGCTGTAGCACAAATCAATGGAAAGGGATTTAATGGCAATATTAGGAAGACTGACTTTTTATGTAGAATACTTAAAATATATTAATACAAGTAAATTGCCCATATGTGAAAAGTAATTGTCAAAAGTAACAGAGTAAATTGCAGGAAAAGATTTTGTGTGATACAGGGAACAGGCAAACTTTTTTAACTTTAAAACTATAAAGTGCTACAGGAAAATGGATTATATGTTCATCACAGATACGGATTTCTTTAAGGAGGGATATCACAGACAGAGATAATGCACAGGTATCATAAAGGTAAAAGGACCAAAATGCAAAAAATGGACACAAACTCCAATAAAAATGGACACAAGTTCTGAAACTCAGCTTACATAAAGGACTGTCAAAAAGTTAACAAAGAGATGCTCAAATGCATTCGTAACACTGAAAATGCACATCAAAAGAGTGATGAGGTATTATTTTATATATTTGTATTCCTGACAGTAAGTAAAAAGCTAAGTAATGCCAACTTGACAGGGTTATACAGACACAGAATTTCATGTTTATTTCTGGTGGAAGATGCAGCCAGTCAGAAAAGCATATACTGATATGCTCAAAATAAAATGTTCTCTTCTATGTGTCTAAACTATTCCTTTCCATAACAGATCTCTCAAGAAAAAGGTCACAAATCCACTAAGGCACATATGTAAAGATGATAATTCCTGCATTATTTGTGGTGGCTGGAGTTGAACTTATCTGCTGGAGCAAATAATAGAACGCAGTAGCTATGCACTGTAGGGTAGTGTGTAGTGGCTAGAAAAAAGGAATCACACTCAAGGAGAAAACATACATGGATTTAAAAAACTCAGTGCTTAGTGAAATAAGATAAAACTTGAATGGCACACAAAAATATTTTCATAAATAAATTCATGTATCGAAATTCATTATGTATTCACTTGCATTCATTCAAGCCAAGCATCACATTCTTGCTTATATAAGACACAGAAACAAAATGAAGTATATTGAATATAATGGAATGAGGTTACAGCCTGAATCATGAATAGTGTGGAAGCAAAGGAATATAAAAAGAACCACCTGAATAAAGCAAAAGAGACCTTTGTAAGTAGCCCAATGATAATAACAAGCCATCAACTATGGGGTATGGTTAATCCAGCCCTCTGCTCCTGCAGGGAAAAGGAAAAAAGATATCTCATAACTATGATTCTGAAATAATCTGAGGCATTTTTGAATTTTGCATTAAATGACAAGTATGTTTATTGTCAGTGACTTTTTAATGGTCTAAATATTTGATTTTAAAATACTGTATATGAATACAAAAACATTTGTGATTATTGAAAACTGTAATAATGCAGTTTTTCTTAGAAAAATTTAATTAAGGAGAATAAAGCTACAAAACTTCATAGTAAAATGTTGAACATACAGTCTTTCCAACTGTTTTTCAGTTTTACAGAGGTAACCTTGTTTGGGAAACTCCATGTTTCAATTGCTACACCTCTGCTTCCTATTATGTTGTGTGTAACAGCCCTGGTACCAATGCCTTCTTTATAACCCATCATTATTATTACTAATTTCTATGAAACCGTATGGAATATAACCATTTCTAAATTGCTTCTACTCAGGAGCAGAAATAAATGTTGATAGGCAGCTGACAGTATGAATGTAGGGCGGACTTCCTGGGAAAATGACTACTGGCAGCCACATAGCATCCTGGGCTCAGAAGGGACCTGGGCTTGTTACTATGCTCTGCAGTCACTACCCTGTTGATAACAGGCCTCCTGTGTTCATTATATTCTGGTCTCTCAAATTATGTAGGGCCAGAACAAATGGATTCTGAATTCAATATATTCAGCAATGCTTTATTCAGTGTCTCTTATATGCTAAAAACTGACAGCTCAAAGATAAACAAGTAACATCCTTTGCTAGCCTAGAAACTCACCTAAACCAGGGAAATGCACATGGGACACAGGGCAATGTATATTCACAATTATGAAAGCCTTCTTCTGGTAGACATAGTTTTTATTTGCAAGGTTTGGAATTTGTAAGTGAAGAAAGGAATAGAAATATTTATTCCTTACTGAGACATATAATTAAATAAATACAACTACTGTGTTTAAAACATGATGGAAATATACTACTGATATCTCAAAATTTTCTACAGTTTTCTTTGGAAATAGTAGCTAATGTGATTTCAAGCAGTTCTGAAACTTCAAGCTACTTAACCTTTGCTTTTTAATGAAATGGCCGTTGGGATAGTAAGGAAAAAATAAACTGGGTCCAGTTTCAGTAGCTTTGTGGATTAACTTCTTCTGTAATTTCATTTTACTTTTGTTGTATTTTTGATTTCTCATTTTAAAATTTTTCTCCTCTTTCTTGTTCATGTAGGTTAATTTTCTAGGCTATTCTTTGCAATGTCTATCTTCTGAAGTTTGGATCATCATAAATGGAAAGACTTTTGCTTAGTTATGCAGTGAATTTGCACATTTAATTCTCACTTACACCTTCAGCACTCTAGTCGAAGACCTAGAACTTGTTTGGGATCAAAAAATAAACAGCCTTTCTCTAATAATATTCCGGTGCTAAGTTTCAAAGGCACTGAAAACATTTCTATAATAGGATGAACTGTATCTACAGTTTAGTTGGACTATAAACATTGGTGCAGACTATACATTTCTTCTTAATATTTTGGAGACAAAATTAATTTTGCTTTCAGAAACAATAAGGCAAAACATGATGTCAATCATTACAGGGTTATTTTAGTGTAATTTTTGCTATTTTTTATTTGTATCATGTTACCAAAACTACTTATCTTTTTACATACTTTAAATACAAACTTTCTTGAAGTATAACTTATTAGCAATGAGCATTTCTGATGATTTCTATTTGTTTTTGAAAATCTACATTTCCCCTGGCATAATTTTCTTTACCTTTATTCAGTATTTTTCTTTTTCTGTTTTTGGTACCAGGGATCGAACTCATGACCTCAGGCTTGCCAGGCAGGCGCTTACACCATTCAGCTAAATCCCTGGCTATTTAATATTTTTAAATAGGTCTAGTGCAAGCACATTTTCTTAGGTTTTATTTTTATAAAAATCTGTAAATGCCTTTATCTTACCTTAATCCTTAAAGACTATTTTCATTGTATGTATAATTATGTGCTGTAGTTTTGTTCTTTCAGTACTTTAAAAATGTTGCTTCCTGTTTTCTAGCCTCCATAACTCCTTCTAGGAATGCTTACAACCATTTGCATCTTTATTCTTCTGTATATTCTGCCATTTTTCATTCTCTGATGTTCTGAATTTTTTTTCCTCATCTTTAGGGTTTTACTTTTTGTCACTGAGAGACAATATTAGCATCCATAGTTTAAAGAAAGTGAAGCTTATTTTGGCTCACGGTTTCGAACCATGATTGGCTGGCTCCAAGGCCAGAAGGCAGTGGTGGGAGACCCTGGTGGAGGAAAACTGCCTCATGGAATAGCAGCTGGGAAGAAAAGAGAAAAGAAAAGAGTTGGGGAGGGAGAGATACTGTTCTGGGCTGTATCTTCAGTGATCTGCATGTTCTGACCAGTCCCCATCTCTTAACAGAACATCCAGCTTTGACCCCTGACAGGTCATCCTTAAAAGCCATCTTATGAGGACATGAGGATTTGGGGGGCATTAGTGACCCAAACTATAACATCAAGTTTTCAACAATTTGAATTTGTTTTACCAAGACATGCTTTTCTTCATAAATTTAAGCTATTTGTTGAGTTTTTTGAATTTATATCTTGGTCTAACTTGAGAAAACTTTTAGACATTATTCAAATATTTTTAAACTCATCTCTTTCTTCCTGTTCTGAAATTCCCATTACCCACTTGCTATTATCACTGAGTCCTGACGCTCCTTTCTTTAAACAATCTTTTTCCTCCTTATTTTTCAGAAAGGACAATTTCCTTTGATCTTTCTTCTGATGTCTTCATTCTTCTATAAATCCCTTTCAGTAACTTTAAAAATTTCATCTAGTGTATTTTTCAGTTCCAAAAATTCCATTCATTTTATTATGCTTCCCATTTCTTTGTGATTTCTCATTTATACATCACTATGTAAATATTTTCCTTTGGCTCATTGAACCTAATTATAGGAGTTGCTTTAACTCTTCATGTAGTAGTCCTGATATGGGTCATCTCTGTTGATTGTCTTTAACTGAGAGTAGGTAACATTTTTCTTGTTCTCTAAATGTTGAACTATTTTGGATTGCATTTGTTACACTATAAATATTATATTGCTAAGGTTTTATAATTTATCATAAGCATTGTTTTAAACACCATGAACATTTACTGAACTGTATGTATCAGGGAAGAAGCAGTCCAAGACCAAGGAGAGAATTTCTGGAAAGAATTCAAGGGAATAATACTTGATGCCCACACAGGATCATGAATACTACTTCTCTTTACTGAAAAACTTCTTAATCCATAAATGAAGAAGAGAATACTCAATAATGGGAATTCATTATCTCAATAATAAGCATTTTTCTACTTTAACCTGTCAAATCTAATAAACAAGATTAAACAAGTTTAATGACAAAACCACTTCCAAGTGACTTAATTGTGTCCTAAGTGAAAATATAATGTAAACCTATGTCTGGCACACAATCAAATATTATCAGGCATACAAAATATCAGAAAAATGTGCTCCTTACTGAGAAGTCAGTCAATCAAACCACCTTAGAGTTGACACAAATGTTAGGATTTGTAAGCAGGAAGAATTAAAATGATTTGTAAGATTCTCTTCCATACATTCAAAAATATAAATAAGGACATAAAACTCAAAAAAATAGATATCAGATCTGTAAATGAGAATTACTAAACTTGACCCATACACACATATATACACATGTACAAACACACATGCATATGGTATATAAGGGAAACCAGAAAAGAAATCAAGAAAACATTTCCATTTATAATAGCTACCAAAGTTGTGTTTATTTGGGAATAAATCTAACCAAGGAAGTAATACACTTGTACTCTAAGAATTATGTTCTTTGGATATTTTATATATGAAAAATTTAACATTGATGAAAGAAATAGCAATAAAATATCCAAATGGTTTGTATATTCAGTGTAATCCCTATCAACATCCAGTGATATTTATCACCTAAATAAGAAAAAAAAATCTTAAAATTTTCATGAAGTGACGAAGGAGTCCAAACCAACAACAAGGCTTAAGGCATCACACTATCAAAATATACTAACAAGGTGTAATAATCAAAACAGCATGGAAATGATAAAAGCAGGCACATAGACCATTGAAATAGAATACAGAACTCCAAAATAAATTCATACACTTATAGCAAGCTAATTTTTTGCTAAGCTGTCATGAATATGTAGTAGAGAAAGAGAACCTTCAGTGTATGGTGTTAGGAAAGCTAGATTTGAAGAAGATTATCATTAGGTCATATACTAAAACATCAATTTAAAATGGATTAGAGGTATTCAGGTAAAATTAGAGACAATGAAACTACCAGAAGAGAACATAGGGGGGAAATCTCCATGATATAGGCAATGATTGTGGTAGATATGATGTCAAGTACACCAGCATCAAAAACAAAAATAAACAAATGGGATTGCATTCAAACTGAAAAATTTCTACACGACAACACAGTGAACCTAAGGAAGAGGGTAATATGTTTGCAAAGCACAAGATAATAAATAATAAGGAGATGGCAGTAGAGTTATGTGCTGTGCATCTAAAAAAATACAAGAAAATATTTTGAATGTTTTACCATAAATAAATGGTAAATGTTTGAAAAGATGGATATATTTGACAGGATTTAAATTTCATGCTGTTAAAGCATACTATTTGTGATTTTTATGTTTCATGTTTTTATTGTAAAATTGTATTTAAATTAAAAATATATAAGGACTTTAACTTGATAACAAAAAAGCAAATAAACCAATTAGAATTAAAATGTGTTAAATACTTTAGTTGGCATTTCTCAGAAGAAAATATAACAGATATATAACAAAATTCTCAATATCACAATCATCAAGAAAATATAGATAAAATCCAAAATAATATGTTTTTCATATCTATTAGATGTCAAAAGAGCTAGTATCAAAAAGTCTAAAAGTTTTCGAAAAGTGCAGAAAATCTGGAAAGTAAACAAAATGGAAAGTCTAAAAGTAAAAAAAATGTACTTGGAAAAATACAGAGAAAATATGGCACACTGTTGATGAGGAAATAAATTAATATAGTGACTATGAAAAACAATATGTAGCATCCCCAAAGAATTAAAAACAGAGCTACCACATGACCTAGCAATCCATCCACTGGGCACACATCCAGAGGGAAGGAAATCGGTCTGTTGAAGAGCCCTCTGGGCTCACACGTGTACTGCAGCACTATTCAACACTGTCGAGATGAGGAATCAGTTTGAGAGTCCATCAGCGGATAACGAGTGTCATCCATATCCATGGAAATCTGTTCAGTTTAAGAAGGGAACTCTGTCATTGGTGATAAGATAAATGAACCTGAGCCTCAGGGGACAGAGAAGGGAATAGAGGGAGATACAAGAGAGGGAGAAGGAGAGAGCAAGTACTGGTCAGAGAATGCACAGTTACATAAAGGGAATATAGAGGAAGGGGTACAGCTCAGTGGTAGCATACTTGTCTGGCACAACCTCTGGTAACCTCCTTTCTACTCTATTTCTATGAGACCAGATTTTATAGTGTCCACATATGGAGAACTTATGCAGTATTTTTTGTTTGTTTTTCTGTGCCTTGCTTATTTTACTAAATGGAATGACTCCTGGGGAACTCATGTTATTCCCAATAACAGCAAGCATGTTGCCTGGGGCTGGGGTATGACAGCGAGGGGACAGATAGGAAGAGAGGACAGATAGAGAAGGACTGCCAGGGGTTGGTAAGTTTCTTTCTTGGACTGTTGGAAATGGTCTAAAATTGTGGGCGTTATAGAACTCTATATACCAAGTAAAACTCACTGGATTGTACTTTGAATGGATGAATTCTATGATATACAAATTAGATCTCAGTGAAGTTGTTTGAAGAAACACAAACATAGTACAAAAATATGTTAGCAGATTATTACAGAAGAAAATATGAGTGAATTTGCTAATGGCATAGCAGCAGAAATTATACAAAATGAATGACAATGAAAAAGAGAACTATGGCACTTTCTCTAAGGTTCTCTGTCCTCTGGGATATTCTTTGTTCTGTCCAGACCCTCAGCTTTGCCTCTTCCTCTCAAGAAGTTCCTCAGTTTCTATTCTAGTCACCCCTCTCTTCTCTAGTCATCTCTCTCTCTCTGCGCTCAGGGCTATAAGTTCTTTCACCAAAGCAAGAATCTGGAGCCTTCTCAGTGACCGCCTCACCCATTTTTATCTTTCAGAAAGCACTAACACATGAAAAACAACTACCTGATACCCAGTGTTTTGACATTAGGTGGTTCATATAATTTGTCCAGTTTTATGACTGTTTCTGGTGACCAGGAGAAGCCAGTCCCTGTTATAACATGTTGGCAGGATTGGGATGCAAATCCCATTGCATTCTGAATGTCTTTTTGTTGTGGAAATGTTTGTAATTTTTAAGTAAGTCTCAAGTACTAACAGTATTGATGTCACCCTACAGATACATGGTCCATCCACTTAGATCAGGATTTTGATTACATAGAACATGGCAAAGCATAAAAACCAAGCTCTTTTATCTCAGATTAAAGCTGTGGTTTGCCCTCAATAATTCCTTGTTTTGTAAACAGTCACCTGAGTAAATTTTTGTAATTTTGTCTATGTTAAGATAAACAAACTAGAAGGCTTTTCTTGTCTGGGTCTCCTGATGCAATTGCAATCTTTCCTAAACAATTGTTGAATTACGCATGTAAACAGAATTGCTGTCATGAAGGGTGACCCCTTTTCTTGGATGCACACTGGGGCTTGGTAGGCATTCAGTTTTTCTTAAATATAAAAGTACAGTTGTCTACTTTCATTACTGGTTTAGTAAAAGAAGAAAAACTATAAAACTTGAGGCTCATGGATATTTGTGGCAATGTTTTATAAAACAGGTTGATCTATGAGTCCATTTTTTGGTCTGGATTTAAATCTTGACTGTATCTTATCAGGAATATCACCTTGGTCAAAGTATTTTACCCGCTTACTTACAAAATATATTTATATCATTTATATTAGGGAATTGTGAAGCTTATATGATAGACAAGATAAAGACATTTAGAATAATGCTTGGTTCATGTTAGCATTTAATGAATATTAACAATTTTTGATATATTTCTGTTACTATTATCAGTAGATAGATTTGGAAATGTATTTTAAATAATATACTTTGGTAATTTTCTCCTTCGCCTTAAGGCCTTGCCCATGCTCCCTGAGTCTCTTAACCTCTTCTCTAATAGTCCCCATTGTTTCATGTTCTCTGTCTCTCTTTGTCCCTCCCACCATGCAATGTCTCTCACCCCCCCTCTAGAGTTCTTACCTAGTATGGGTAAGGATCTGGGTTCGAGCCCCAGCACTGCAAAAAAAAAAAAAAAGTCACAAAAAACTAACAAAACTCTATGCAATATGATTGCACAATATTTCACATGTATATTTTAATATTTACTTTAAATTTTATAAATCTAAAATTTTCCCTTCTTAGAATTGGCTTGCAAATTTTAAAAGAGGATGGAGGCCTGGTTTTATTAATATATTCCCAATGTGTCTTGTAACATAGTGTTTAAAACGCAGCAGGACTCAATTTATAGTTGGTGAGTAGAACTGAATTCAACTGATGTAAAGGAATAAGAAATTGTTTTCAGTCTTTTCTTTTTCCCTACTGGAGAAGCAGCTATGCACAAACTCTGGCTGTAAACTATTTATTTACACTTCTACCATGTAATTACTCTGAGCTCAGTTTCCTCATCTTTTCAGTGGACAAATAATGCTGTCTGGAATCATAAAAAGAATAAATTACATTGCTGTAGAGATACACATTGAATATGATTATTGATATAATGTTGCCAGTTATTATCCTTTCTTTTGAATTCCAGTTTTCTAGAAGATATAGGAAAATGTTATAAGTTTCTAAATGCTTGCCGGATTTCAGGACCAAATAACCCTTAAGTCAGAACTTTCTTCTCTTCCGTTGCTTTAGACGTACAACTTATCATTTCCTGGACCAAGCTCTCCAAAACTGACCGAATACAGAAGAGATACGTCATTTCTAGTTTTTATGATACCCCTGTGCCCCTTAGCTAGCTACCTGTCTTCCGTTCTGTAACCAACCCAGGAGTAAGGAAGCAGGATCAATAATTCTGCTATTACTGTCTCTGCATAGCTCCTATCTTACTTTTTCTGCATTCTTTGTCCTGCACGGAAAAACCTCCTTTTTTTCTAATCTGAATCCTGCATGCAGAATAAATGATGCATTCCAAGTGACATCTGGCCCATTACAGAGAGAACAAATAAACTGCATCCAGACAGTTACAAATGCCACACAAAAGAATAGGATCTTTCTTAGGCAGTGCTTTTTTTTTTTTTTTTTTTTTTTTTTTTGTCGTTCTCTAATGTGGTTTTGATTGTACATTAGTTTTTCACATTTGTAACTCATTTGTGCCTTTCCTACTATGAAAAGATCAACTCTCATGGTATATATTTTTAACAGTGGTGTGAGAAAGAAAAAAAAAAACCTCAGAAATAATAAGCTTTTTGCGCTGTAGCTTGGAACAAGAAAACAAAAGGAAGAGTTTTATTCTTCTTATACATGGCAAATCATTTTTAGTTTTGGAGCACATTAGTTTTTCATCAACTTCAAAATTAATTAATTAATTGTCAATTGCTGCTCTCCTGACATTGCCTGATACAGTTTCTGACTGACTATAATGAATTTCTAATAGCAAGGACTTTGTAAAGAATGAGTGTCTTTTCCTTGTTGCAATCAGTTTAGAAGTACTGATTGCAGCTCCTAAATCTGTGTGCCCATTGAATTTATGGCCAGCAGAAGGTCCAGACTGGAGGATCAGTAACTTTTGTGAATACTCGAGGGAAATGATAGCTTGGACTTTTATTTTAGGAATTCAAGTTAGAGGTCTCTAGGAAGTCAGAGGGATGGAAGCTTATCTTAAATACAAGGTAGCTGAATCATCAAGTGTTATTTCTTGATTAATCTTTAGAAATGAAATTAATAATTTCTCTATAATTGTTTAAACAAATCAGTAAATTGTGAAATCAGAGCCAGTTTTGCCCTCTTACATTTTAACATACACGTTTTCTTAAAAAAGATTATAAATTCCTAACAGCTTTCTAGATTTCATTCTAAGTCAGTGAATCTGCTATGAGGTTCAATAAAATTTCAACAAGTTTTCTCAGAGTTCATCAACATTTGACTCATGGCTGTATGATTTGCTGTCTGTGAGCTTGAACAATAAAAATAGATTTTTAAATTTGAACATCATCTGTAAAAAGGGTTAATCATTTTAACTTATATTTTTTCACCCAAAGTTTGAATGTTTTAATAAACTATACAAGATATTCATGTCTGATATTTCATACATATCCAAAAATTATAACTCTCTCTCTTGATAAGGAAATGATAGAAAGAATGTACTTTTTCTTCATGTGGTTTTGGGGAAATGACAATATACAATTCTCTTCATTACAGCAACTAATTTGAGAATTTTGATACAGACTCAAATAAACTGAACTTCTCAGTGACCCAACCTGTCAATAAGTCTAAATGAAACTTTCAGGAATAAATCTAAGTGCCATTTGGAGGAAAAAACTTAACTTTGCCTCTGGTTTGGATCTGAACTGCCCAATCAGCTTATGTGACTTTCCGCCTTATGTGAACTTCCCATCTGCTGTCTCTGTTATCGGACATGTGATTCAGAACAACCTCCTATATAGTAATGGCAAGTTGAGGCGTGTCTGCTTGCTGTCAGTTGAACTGTATATTATTTTGAAAAAGAAGACTTGAACTTTAAAATCTGGTTTGATAAACAGTATTTACCATTTTAAATATATATCAGAGGAGTCTAGAAATTCTGAAGAATGGTAAAATTTAGATTCTGATATGTGAAGATTTGTAAATCAGTTAACAGTTTATTCTTAGAATGATTTTTGAGATCAGGAATGAGACTAATCCTGAAATGGAAGCTATGAATTATGCCAGTGTCTAGTTCCAAAGGGATTGCCAATTACCTTTTGGTCATGCACTTTTGGATAATTGCAAAGCAAGTAAATCACCTGGACCTCCATATGCTCATGGTCCCCCAGCTCAGAAGGAATGCCATTCTTTCTAACAAAGCCCAGGCTTTTTACCAACTAACTGTCTAGTGATCCTTTTAGGATACCAAAGACACGGACATTCGTTGAAACCTTATCTGAGGAATATAGCTGTAAGGTGCCCTGGTACTCATCTCACACCGGCTAGTTTTTGCAAAGAACATTGGGGCGATACATGTTGTAGTTGCTGCTGACTATAAAGTAGTATAAGGAGGCAAAGATCTATTGTTAGGACTTGATAGCTCTGTGGTTAATATTTAATTTCAGCCGTTTATGGACTCATGGAAGCCACCTGCTTGGTCTACAGCCCATGAGCTATTAGCTACCTGGATTTGACCCAGAACTTGGCCTGCATGGCATAGAGAGCAGCAACAAAACTTCTCTCTCTACTTCTAAGAAAAGGATTTGCGCCACAAGACCCACAGGCATTGTGTTCTTCATTTACTCACTGATTGATTTAACTGCCAGTTAAACAATTCCTTCTTAAAATAAACTTTTAATTTTTATACTTTCCATTTCTCTGATGAGATTCCCCATGCTGTCATCCTTTCCTATAAATCTCTTTCCATGTTTGTAACAGCTGTTTTAAAGCCTTTGTTTGCTAATACAAACAGCAGGACATTTATAGAGTGGTTTCCTCCTTCATGTTCCCTTTCTTCCATATGTGGCTTGAATTTTTCTGATTTTCGGCCAGTGTATGCCTTCTTTTGCTTTTCCTGCAGTATATTCAAATTCTTTTCTTTTTTAATATTTTGCTTACAGTGCACAGTAATTAGCAGTGAGAGAGTCAGTCTGATATAAGCCATTTTGTCGTTCCTGGAAGAAAACTATAAACTTAAAAATTAAAGTACATTTTACATGCACATGCATGAAACAGGTAGTTACATGTAAATGCACACGAGATGTCTTTTTTCTCTTCTTTTTAGAAATGATACTAGGTAACACTGATTAAGTACTTTGTGCTAGATAGCACAGGTAGAACTTTAAATTTAGTGAATCATGTTTAAAAATTATCAAACATGTTTAATAGAAATAAAACAATAAAGCATTGCACATACAGAACAGTTTCCATAATGAATGACACAAGGTTGATGTAAATTTTATTCTACTTCACTTACTTCTTTTAATCTATTGCATTACCTGCAAAAATGAATTAAAGACTGCGGTCGTAATTTTTTAGTATGAATCTCTGAGATAAGAGACTCTTTAAAGATTTTTATTAGTCCATGTTTTTAGTATATAACGACCTTCATTGTGAGTTGTTACATGTACATAACACATCTTCATTCTTTTTTGTTTTCCTTATTTCCCTTCTAATAAAAACAAAATTGGATTTAAAAATAATAGCAATTTCTTGGTGTTATCCATATTGTGATAAGTTTTTCCCAATTTTATCAGTTCCTCTTATAATTCTTCTGCATGTCATACCAATGATAGTCTCTAACTCCTTTAGAGTTGCCTTAATAATTATTTGTTCAACTGGTTTTCTTGTTTGCATTCAGTTGTCTCACGTTCTGAATTTTTCTGTACATCATCTGATACCATTTAACACATTCCCTTTTCTTTTGTGTTTTACTAGGAAGACCAAGAAGGTTGAATGAATTCAAGGTGAATTTTTGGCAGAATATTTCCTAAAAGTTGTTATGTGCTTTGTTTTCTGCATCATAACAGGAAATTCACACTAGCTAACTACCTGATTCTGTATTGTGAAATTAAGACAGGAATCTAGGCTTGCTTTCTTCTCTTGGCTTATGTGATCATTCCCTTGAACTATATGACATCTACTCCAGACCTTCTCAGCAGGCCCCAGCACAGATGGTGCCAAACCAGAGAAAGGGATCTCAGGAGGTGAGTGGGTCTGGATCCACAATGAGGTTCCCTCAGAGGAGCGAAAACATGCAGGCCCTAAATTTGGAGTTAACTTGCTTCTCCCACTTCATAACTGTGCTAACCTCAAGCCAGATATTAATGCTGTCTGGACTTCTACTACTTAATCAGTAAAAATATCTGCCTCAAAAAATTGTTATGAGGATCAGCGATAAAGCATGTAAATGTCCCATTCAAATCAAAAATCCTGGACTAGGTTCTTACATTGAATGTTTATGGCAGGAAAACAAGGAAGAAAAAGGATTCAGAAAGAAATGATAAGGCTTTTTATTTGCTATTTGGCCTCGAAGACAAAGCCTGAGGATTATTTCTTTGATTGTAATGAACTCCACTGATTTCATAGCCTCATTCATCAGTCACCCATAATCAGGTAAATAAAGAGAACATATTGTATGCTTACTTTAACTTTAAGTTTTGTATTACAAGTTTGGATGCTTTTAGCTTTTATTTATTTATTTATTTATTTTTGACCTGATCTGGCCTTGAACTCTCTTATGTAGCCCAGGCTGTCCCCTAACCCACAGAGATCCTCCTGCCTCAGCCTCTCAAGTGCTGGGATTACGGGCATGTGCCACCATTCCCGGCTTGCTTTTATTTTTTGTAATTTTTCACCTTTAGCTTTTTGAAAGTACCAAAACAATAAAAAAAGTTTTATAAATAGATATTTATGTTAGCTGTGAGCCTTCTCACATCTTCACATATTAATGTGCCTCCTGGAAATAATCTTGGGATGAGAACAATTCAAATTCATGATCAATCGGACCATAAACCAGAAAACCACATCATCAGGTAATTTAATGTAATCTAGCATGAGATTAAATTGCTTGATTTTTAGTCCTTTTTGTTAATCATGGGAAATACTTTATTCTCTTTATAAAAGAAATAAAATTATAGAAGGCATAAACTGGTATATTTTTCTAAATTTTCAGCTGATTTGAAAACCTATGGGTTGAACTGAGTCTCAGCGTTATTCTGGGTTTTGGTTCCCTGTGTTTCTCTCTGAATGACAATGTGTAAAAAAATGGATGCTTATGCAGAAACAGATCTTTGTTTCCTAGGGAGTTGATGTTATTCCTTTTATTTGAGCACTCCTAAGTGCAGTTCTGCATAGTAGGTACAATTTGGGTTAAAATACTCTGTGTTATGCATCCTCAGGTGGGAGAAGGCAGTGTTGCCTGTATCCTAGATGAGGTTTCTGGCCAGCTTGGTAGATTCTGCCTGGCCCATGAGCATATAAAGCCATTGCTGTGGCTGGGCACAGTGGAACACGCCTATAATTTCAGCATTCCAGGGGACCACGGCAGAAGGAACCCAAGTTTGAGACAGTCTTGGTTCAAGGAAACTTAGCAAAATCCTGTTTCAAACAAACAAAGCGAGCATGATAAAGAATTGGGTGTATTGTGCAGTATGAAGACTCTGGGTTCAATTTCTAGTACCACAAGAAAATAAGAATGACAAAACTCCTTGTTCTCATTCTGGAGCCATAAGACTGAGACTCATTTGCAGAACACAAAGTAAACCCAATATAGCCTATAAAAACCAAAACAAAACGCAAACAACAATAACAACAACAAAAAAACTCTCTAATGGTTGAAATTTCAAATGAATTGCATTGTAACTTTTTAGACATCTGTTAAATATATAAACATCCGGTTTAATTTTTTTTTTTTAATTTTGTTTTTTTTTCAGAGATGCCGGCATCTAGATTATGGACACAAATCCCTACCTATCATTACAACTCCACTTTCCACATTCTAGAAAATGTATGCTGTCTTGATTGGACCCCAGATGTTGGTGCTAGTGACAATCTTTTTATGTTTTTAGGGGTTGATTTTCACATTGATCCTTATCATTCATTTAGATAACCGATGCTTATAATTTATTCAGTGGTTCCTGACTTAGATCACCAGACGCAATTTTGCTATAAATGTGACATGTTCTCTCTTATAGCACAACTGAAGTAAGATTAACCATAGCATTTTATGGACTTGAGAGGAATAAAATTAGTCCTTTTGGAGAAAAGAAAATCCTATGGGTCATAATAGATCTCCAAGTATAAAGTAAATCCAACCAGGTAGACAGAAGTAAGCTCCCGTGCATTTCAGTGTTAGATCAGTGAGGAAAGACCCAATGAGGAAAGAGTTATGAGATAAGAGGTAACTGAAGACTTACTTTTATATTTGTTTGCTTAGTGAAAGTCCTTTCTAATGGTAGTAGATTCCTCTGATATTTCCCTGGAGAGTCATCCTGACCACAGTCCCAACTCACAGTTTTAGGAGGCCGGCTGTTCCCCTGGCTTTGAGAATGAATATGAGACCCACTCTTGGTCAGTATAAGAAAAATACATAGGTAGGATAGGTAGGGACTTATTGATTCAAAGTGGACTCCATGTTGTTGGTCAAGACCATGAAAGAACCTTGGATCTCAAAACAATGCTATTTATTTGTGTATTTATTGCTTTTTTTAAAAATTGGTAGACAACAGACTTTTTAGCACTTTGTGGGGAAAGACTTTTAATACAGAGCATAGAGACAAGTGGAAAAAAAAGATATAAAGAAGAAACGAAGGATGGAAAGAAAGAAAGGGGAGAGAGGGTGAGAAGAAAGAAGGAAAAGGGAAAGTGAGGAAAGGAAGGAGGACAACTAGATGAAATCCTTTAAATACCTGGCACTAGTTGGTTGAAAGTTAAATTTATGCCCTCAGTTTAACCAACACACAACTAAGAACTCTCTCTTATTCACCATATTTTTCCACCAAGTTCCTGGAAGACTAATCTGGGATCAGACAATTTTGAAAACCTAGTGAGACAGAATTAGGGAGAATGGACATCTATCAAGAATGATCAGTGAATGAGGGACAGGAGAGTTAGATTTGTCAACAAAAGAGTGAGTAAAGCAGAGAAAGGCCCAGCCTAGCAAGATTAGAGATACGATTTTTATGACAAAAAATTCACTCAATAGATATAAAGTTACAACTGTGCCCAGATCTGATATTTTTCTAAGTCCTGGAAAATAACTCTATTTACTATTAATGGGACTAACATTAAAGTGAATAAAATAAGTAAAGAAAGACCTATGTAATTTTTTAGCTATGGTTCTTTTTACATAGGACTGTATTGTTCCAAGAGCATAGCTTGAAATCAAGTACACGATTGCGGATAAAAACGTTCTTGCTACAGCAAAAACATAGATTCAAGGTGAGAGAAGAAGCAAGCAGTTAATAGGAGAGTGGACGGAAGAGGCTGGAGCTTTGGGAAGGAGGGAATGCAAGTGTATTTGACACATAGTGCAGAGGGAGGGTCAGTTTATTCATTTAACCCAGAGATTTATAGCCAGTCATACTTTTAAGGTAACTCAGAAAACATTAATTTCATTTAAAATGAGAACAGGAAACTTCTAGGTTGAAAACATATTTGTATTCATCCAAATGTAGTCACTATATACTCTGCCTATATTCTATGCTCTTTTAAGTATTCTGTATTATGTATATTGTCTAAATATTTCCTTTTTATGGAGGAAGCGACCCACAACCACAGTGAAAATCACAGTGCAATGATGGATCATGATTGTTAACAGTGTAGTCATTTACAAACACATTTTCTCTGATTTCTCTACTGGAAAGGCTGAATAATTGGAGGATTCACCTTGTATTTGGGAATGGCTTGTATTCACTTCCAGCTAATGGGACTGGAAAAAAAAAAACTCTCTACATAATATACATGGAAAAATGTCTTAAGAGGAAAACACAGTTCCACTTCATTTGCTTAGGAAAATATTTGACTCATGCTAAGCACTCAGTAAATGAGGAGAAATGGTAATAAGCATTTTGCCATTGAGAAGGTCTCTATATATGGAACAAATTGTTGAGTGGTAATATTTATTTCTCACTCCCTGCTTATCCCTTGTATTCAACAAATATTAACTGACATGAAAAACAACATGGTCAGATAAATCTTCCCAATGATAGCATTTCTAGAAACTACAGAAAGAGCCAGTGGTATCTGGCAAGAGACTGGCTGATCCTGCTCAGGGATAGGTAAGTCATGGCAGGACTACAGGTATTAATACCATGAGATTTTACTCACAGGTGACACCCTGAGGAATAAATTGTGGAGCAGTCTACAGATTTGGCCAGTTGTTGCTGTTCAGAATTTATGTGGATAATAATGACACAGTCTCATTAACTTCTCATCTTTTTCAACTTTATGTGGTGAATGGACTTTGTTAGTGATATTGGGATAGTGGGGTGAGTTATTCGTAAAGTACATCATCTAACTTTAACCTGTAATACCTGGAATTCCTTAACATACTCCTGCTTAGGTGGTGAGCATCACTGCATCTCTTTCCAACCTGTTCTCCCATTGGCTAATCCTCCGTTTTCCTATCTTCTTTTGATTAGCTAAGTGTTTACTTGTTTCATTATTTCAACACTCAAAAGCACTTTTGAGCCACATTATCTACTTAAAGAACTATCTCCCCATTCTCATGTAAAATTCAAAATCTTCCTCTATTAAAAATAAGATTAATCCTGTTTTTACTTTGCCTTTGTATATACTTTCCTCCATGCTCATTTTCTCTTGGAAATAGTCAAAATGAGACACTATGTTTACATCATTTGGAACCACCTTCCCAATAATGAATTCCAAATTGTGTGTTAATGTATATTCCTTGTGCAATTTAAGTCCCTTCTCCATTATTAAACATGCAACCTACCATTATTTTTTTCTCCTTGGAACCGTTATGGTTTTCTGTCTAATATTTTTTGCCTGTAGTTTTATCTAAGGAAATAATGCATATACACTTCTTATGATAGTACAGCAAAAGAAAAAGAACTTTTGTAAAATTCTATTTGTGTATACATCTATATAAAATAAATAAATATAAATACATATTTATACACAAACATATACTTGTGAATATTGTGTATTCAATCTCTTTATCAAGGATAAAAAACTTTTTGAAAATGTTTTATCTTATTTTTCTTTCATGCATAGCATTGCAGCACAAATTTTCAGTAAATAATAAATTAATTCTTAAGAACAGAAATTTTTCCAGTGGCGTTCTGAGAATGCTGCAAGTTCCCCAAATACTTCCAGGGGATTTGAAAATTTCAAAATTGTTTTGATAATAATACTAGAGTATTATTTTTCCTTTTGCTACCCATCAAAAGTATACTGTGGGATTTTTTGAAAGCTTACATAATGATGCTGTAGCTAGTTACATGCAAAAGCAGATATAAGAATCCAAATGTCTTTTATCTATGAGGTACATACTTGGGACTGGTAAGAATATGCAAAAAATTTCCTGATTTGAGTTATCTCTCATAAATAAGCTTTTAATAGTGATCCATAACTGCTTTATTATGGTTATCTCAAAAATGAATGTACAAGTGCATAATTTATATTTTCTTAATTTTAATTTAGACGATAGTTTATATTGATAGAAATACTTTACAACAATTAGAGCTCTTCGGAGGCTCTGGTAATTTCTGAGAATATCAGGCATCCTGAGCTTAGAATGTGAAAATTTACCTATCCTCCCAAGCTTACACTTTGCTGAGAAA
Organism: Cavia porcellus; assembly: GCF_034190915.1. Lineage (NCBI taxonomy): Eukaryota > Metazoa > Chordata > Mammalia > Rodentia > Caviidae > Cavia > Cavia porcellus. The sequence goes on along the minus strand of NW_026947485.1, from coordinate 133,039,427 downwards.
GATCACCTTAGGAAAGAGAGAGCACAGAATGACGTGGGTGAAGGCAGTGGTGCAGATAACACAGCTCCTGTGCTGTGGTGGAGCTGCCTTGCGTGGAAAGCCACCAGGTTTCTTTTGAGTGAGAATCTTACGTGGAAGTCAAAATATCTTACATTCAGGGATAAAGCTTAGATATTGACAAAATGCCATTTTCCTTAACAAAATCCCTCTTTAATTTATTCTTACGGATGACTGTAACATTTCTGGTTCTTTCTTTTACATGCTTCTTTCTCTAAGTTACAAGTTCAAAATGTAAAACATAGCACTGTTTATTGCCAAACATCAACTGTAAGAACACCTAACATTGAGTGTGTGATGTGAGCCTAGCATTTTTCTAGATTCTCCACATACATTAATTCATTTAATCATCTATAAACTTTATGACACAAACTTTATTATTGCCCTTGTTTTGTAGATGAGAAAGCTTAAGAATGTAGACATTCAGTAAATAACTACAGCTATTCAGCTAACAATGAGGTCATGTTCATACATAGGCAGTGTGTCTCTGAGAAAGCTAGCTGAGAAGTGTGTATTTCAGACTTCACAAGTATTTATTCTCTTCTCCCAAAGAAGCAAAACAAAGCAAAAGTATGGTGACAGAATATATGGTTGATTTAGTTAGATAATCTTGATCATAAGCCTTTGAAATTTATACCATCAGAAATCGTTTAATTTATAGTGATGCCAAAATATGATAGGTTTAGAATTAGGGCATCAATGGTCACAAGCATGCACGTTTTTTCGACTCAAGTTTCAAAACTGTCCTTTACATTTTAGAGACATTTTATAAGCTAAAGTAGTATAAAATAAAGAATCTCACCTCTGGAGTTGTTATAATTATTTTTAACTCTCCAACTTGTGTGCCAGCCTTTTAAATGTGAGAAGCTGTGACTTTACACTTGGTACTGATATAATTAGTTTTTTCAAAGTGAATGCTCAGGCAAATGAGAAGGCTGAGAAATTTTGAGGTCAGACATGACCGCAGTCCGGCTGTGAAACTGACCAGTGAGGGTCTGGGGAGGTTAAGGAGAATGCCCACTTCTCCGACATTTCTATACAGGCAAATCTAGCTCTGTCACTGTTTGGACTTTGCTCTGCTGCAGTTCACTGCTGTGGTCTTTTCACCATCCTGGAAATAAACAAGCTGTAGAGGTCTGGAGTCCTTAGTCATTTGTGTAATCAGCCCACGATTACTTTGGAAGATTGGGCAACAGACTCTTCATTAGTCTATCGTATTCTTCTCACAAGTTTCGTTTGATGGGTAGGTTGCATTGAATTGTGAGTTACTATGTAGCTCCTCAGGAATCTCATGATGAATGCCTTGGGGTGACTAGATGGGCTCTATCACTGACATCTTCAGGGTCCCTTCAGGAACAGGCTCTGGTGACTGAAGACATATGAGTAGAATCAAAACATGGGCTCATGATTTTGGAAGGGAAGAGACTAGTACCTAGTTCACTTGCTCCTTGTTTTCCTTGTTCAGATTTTATTTGAGTGAATTCAGAGTTCTTAATGTGTTGTGTTACATCTTTCCATTTCCAGGCTGAGCTTCTGAGACAAAAAGAATTTCAGAAGACAATGTGTAGCATGGGGAAAGCAAATAGATTAAAAAAAAATAGGGGAGAAAGCAGCCCAGTATGATAACAAAGCTCAGACAGTAACATACCGAGATAGGAATCACCTCTAATGTAATTCCTGGTTAGAACTAGTAGTCAAAGAGCTTCTTAATTCCAGGTAAGTGTTTTTGAAGACTCAAGTTTCCAGAACAAGAGCGAAAACTTGCAGCTTAAATGTACATAATATGTAGGTGGCTAGCCTGCTTGCATGTCTACAAATTTTTCTGATTATAGTTTTGACAAGAGTATCATTTCTGTTCTACTAGTCTGTGCTAAATTGCACCCATTCCTAATTTGTTACATTAAATTTAAAAGAACTTTACAGTCTTGATGAGTTAGAGACATTTTCAATGTAACAAAAGCACTATCTCATTTAATTTGGAAAATATATTGTTTTTGGTACAAAATAAGTATTTAAAAAATGGGTCATCTTTTCTAAAATAAACATATGGTAGATTCTTTATGAATCACATTTCCTTAATTATGAAATTCAAAAACATACTTAATATAATTTTGTCTTTGGAAACAAAACTACTGTCAGAACAGTTTGTAAAAGCTAACGAATCCATAGCCTGCCTTAGATTTTGCTTGTATGGTGAATAGCATCACTATTTCATTATATTTTAAGCTTGGAGAAAATTAATTCAACTAATAGCCAATAAACACAAATGTAAAAATTTATGCTTCTGTGTTGAGAAATGTCACTTCTAACTAAAATATGACAGTATTATTGATATCCTGCTTAGAAATATTTTTAAGAAATCTGCCAATAGTTCCAGATAAGATTCACTAAAAAGAAATTTACTTCAATTTCCAGAACAAGTTTGTAAGTTTCTAATTTCTAATGTTATCCTTTTCATATTTAAAATATTCTTGAAGTTTTCATCAAGCAAGAACTACATTGAGCTTGTCATTGTCTAAACCTTTTTTTTAATTCTCTGTTTTCAAATTCAAGCAACAACTCTAACTGCATTAATGACTCATTCCACATATTTTTCTAAGCCAACCTATCAATTTGAAATTCTCTTTTGTGACACTCAAAATTTTTATTATGACTTTCATGTTCTGGAGAAAGATGATTATATCTGAATACATTTAAAATTGTCCTTGAATTCTTGCCTGTGAAATGCACCTGCTATGCCTTTGAATTATTCCCTATGTTATAAACACATTTTATTAAAAATATCTTCTCTTAAAGCAGCATAAAAATTAACCCTTATAATGTAAGAAGCAAATATTTTTCTCAGTAAAATTTTGCTTTTAACAAGTATTGCTTATTCTTAATCAAATGACACTTTTCCTCTTACAAATTTGTGATTTATTATTGCCAACAGCTTATTTGCCTGACACTGTAAACAGTTCCCTGAGCAGAGCTGTCACCGAGCAAGAATGACTTGAAAACTTCTGTTCTGAAAGGAGCTGAGGCCCAAAAGTACCCTGTTTAGAAATCAAGGCTGGCTGAAGGACCAGGGGAGGCATGAATTTCTAAAGAGAGGAAAGTTGAGTAGCAGACCTGCATTTTGAAAGTCTAGCTGGGAATATCATGGCCCAGGCCCTCAGATGTGATAGGTGCAGTCCCCAGCTGAGAGCAGATCCAGCGGGGTCAGTCAGTGTCTTCATGCAGTCCCCAGCAATTTATGCTGCTATGTGCTCAGAGCAACTGTGAACTCACTCAGGCCACTTGAAGACCATCACAGAGCTGTACCATGCTTTAACGCTGTCACTGAGGCCTCATGTCAATGGAGCCTTGTAGGGGGAGCTGTGAACCTGGAGACTGATCACATGTGTGGGGCAAAAGCAAGGCCAGCCTGGAAAACCCAGAGAGCCCAAAACAAGCTACGTAAACAAGGTGCTCCAGCACCAGGAAGGCAAGGGGCCCAGGCTAGGCAGGCAAGTTGCTAGGAAGTGGGGTTGAAGCTGACATTCTTCTTCAGGAGTGTATGGAGTATATAAGTAAATGTGCTATAGAGGTCGAGCAGTTCCTTTCCTCCCATCAGGAGGAGAAGGGCTCCACCCGACTTATTTGGTTGATACGGAGCTGCTTTTCTTCTTTTAAGAAGGAAATAAAGCAGGAGCTAAGATTGTCAAAGAGGAGACCTCCTTGGATTGAGACAAGAAGACCAGAGCTCCATGGTGAAGTGTGTTGATCTGGTCCATGCAGATTGGGTTGACATCTGAGCAGCAAAGTCTAAAAAGAAAGGAAGACACTGGTAAAGAGTTCCTCAGGCTCCATTCTCATTTGCATGGAATCCAGGGATTGTGAAGGTTTATTGAAACACCTATTTTACTGTTGCTTATCTTTATTTTCTACTTTTTTTTTCTTTGCAATTTTAAGAGATATCTTAAAAAATGTGAAGGAAATTGTGGTTTTCTTTAAAGAAGGCCAGTGAAAAATCTGAGAAATAGCTTCTGACTCATAAGATGATGTAAATGAGGGTTGTTGATGGAGGATGAAGGCTGTAGAGCTGCCACCCTGGTCAGCTCTTTGTGAGACAGAAAAGGTGACAGGTCGGACCTAGACTATGCCGAGAGGGACATCCACAGCCCAGTCCTGAAATATAAACTCAAGGAAAGCATTGACTACAAAAGTGATTTCCTTAAAAATAAGTCCAGTTGATTAAATGCTGGCTGGGAAAGATAAGTGCCAAAAAGAATATTCTACGAAGCTTCAGCATTTTCATTTGATTTCATATTTTCATTCATTCTAGATTTGCGTCACTCAGAATTCAGTCTTGAGATAATAAAGACACAATTTCCTGATAGCTATATTAAAGTTTGTAATCTTATTTCCTTTCCCTAAATGATTTATTTACAACTCACTTTTGATAGTTCAAAAGAGTCTGGTGTTGGAGGACACATTTTTAGAGGTTGTGGAAGAAAATTTGACATTTTTTCTCAATATTGCATTGGCTATTTTAGTAACTGACTAAACTGCTTTCTCTATCCATGCAGTATACCCTCTTATCTCGAGCAATTTGCCAAAGCCCATCACATCCTATTGCTTTTTTGTCTCAAGACTTACTCAGCCATTTATTGATAAAGACCCATGTGGCTTCTGTTCAGTCTCTGGAGGAGCACCTATCAGCCCATTGCCAGCTTTTCTAGAGGGTATGGAGATTACAATTGTGCTGCTGCCACTGCTAAATTTTAGTATTTACTGGCCTTTATAGTTTTAGGGGTTGCTCAAATGTTTCCAAGTTTTCATTGCTTCAAGTTTCTTGGGAAGGGTTAAGACTGTCTAGAAAACATCGTTTTACTTGAAGAGAAGGTTCATTGTACCTTTGTGCTACACTGAAACACTGATGTGAAATCAGGCAGGTAACCTGATTCAGCTGAAAGGCTTTCAGCAACTGGACTATCTATTGGACTCAATAGTCAGAGGCACTCTTTCATGCATTCCTGAGTCATCAATAATAATTGCTCCCTGAAGTGTGAGAGCAATTTCTCTGTCTTGATGCACTGAGTCACCCACTATTTTAGATTTCCAAGTGTTCTTTTAAAATATTTGTTAATGCACCATTTATGAATGTTGAACATTACAGATCATGTTAATTTCAAAAGGAGCAAATGACATTTGTCCTTTTTTTATGTGAATCATGCCAACTTATGAGAAATATACAATTTAGAAAAGTAGAACATAAATGCCACCGCGATCAGTAGAAGGATTAAAAGCACAAGGAAATGACTGTATGTGGAGCTTTGAGAATTCAAAGTTTTGGCCAAACGAACTCTGCCTTCTCTACTCTCAGGGATAGGTGTCCTCCCAGCCATGCAGTCATGGGCATGGTAATGGGGCTGCAGGATCAGTGCTTGCAGTTTGTGAATCACACTAGGTCACCAGTGTCATTTCAGCAAATAACACATTTTGAGAAAATATACTTTTACTTATACAATCCCTATCATTTGATAATATAAAAAAATTAAAATCTGAGACTACTGGGACTAAAGCAAGTAAAAAATCATGTAATTCAACTCCCGCATGTCTAAGAATCTTTTTTTAAAGTGGACATTCAGATTAAATAATTAACTGCAACTTCCTTAGTTAGCCTGGATCAGACTGAACACTTAATACAAAGCATCTGAAAGTGTGCTTTAATATTCTTTTGTGTTTAATTCCATATGTATTTGAACATTTGTCACAGTAGAAGGAAGCTGCTATTCAAAGATCTCTCGACATATCACCATGTTTCCTTTTCCATACTTGCAGTGTAGAATTGGGAGAGCTGGGACATGGAGAGAACTTTGGATCTGAGTAGGGAAAAAAGGTGTGCAGAAATGAATGTGATCTGGGGCTGGGGATTTAGCTCAGCGGCATAAGCACCTGCCTTGCAAGCAGGCGGTCGTGAGTTCGATCCCTGGTACCGATAAAAATGACAAAGACAAAAAAAAAAAAAAAAAAAAAAAAGAAATGAATGTGATCAGTAGCGAGAGCCCCTCGGGTGCTGAAGAGAGGAGCTCTGGTGTGTTCTAGGTTTTTTCTTTTGTTCTTTGCTTTTCTTTCTTTCCCTCCCTCCTTCCCTTCATCCTTCCATTCCTCTCTCCCTTCCTTCTTTTCTCCTTCCTTCACTCTTTTTTTGCTTGCTTCCTCCTTCCTCCCTTCTTCCCTCTCTTCCTTAATTTCTTTCTTCCTTCTTTTCCTCTATCCTACCTTCCTTCCTTGAAGTAGGGATGAACTCAGCATCTTGCACATGATAGGCAAGCCCATTACTACTGAGCCACAACCTGAGCCCATAGCACTGCCTTTTCAGAAAGTCCATATACATGTGTATTGCCACAATTTCATCTAGTGTTCTCATACGTCAAAGGGAATTAATTCAGATAACTGCCTAGGAGAAAACAGTGTTATGGTCCAATGTTACTTCTCAGTAAAATAAAGTTTGCTCAGCAAGACAATGTGTGTAAGCTCCACATTTGTAATTGCCTGTTAGAAACCTCAAGATAAACCCCTTGGTTTCTTTTGTTATTGGTACTGTGTTGATGAAATATTTTCAGATGTGTTGAATATTAAAAAAAAAAGTCTCATAGCTAACTACCAGAGTAATCTGTATTATTTGGGCTTCTAATTTTCTAATCTGAGATATTTTTTTCCCATGTGCTATAATAACCTATTCTTTCCTCTGTCATTTCAAAGTTTCCAGCACGATTCTGCCTGGTATAATCTAAGTGGAATACACCTGAAACATGCTCTGATAACCCAAATGGATTATTGTGAGCTATGTGTACAAAAGACCTCCTCTCAACTTCAAATGCCATCTGTACTCCACCAAAGAAAGGTTATAAATGATGGAAACTGTGATCTTGTAGTTAGAAACTGCTTTCTAAATAAAACAAATCCTTTTGGAGCCTGGAGTGACAGTTTGCATGAAATTTCATTTTTTGAAAATACAATCTGTCCAAGGCAACACTAAAAATGAGAAATAATCCTTGCCACGTGCAAAAAGATGGTTTATTCTAGCCACCATTGACTATTTTTTTAGATCAAGTATGAAAAATGTGTCATGCATAAAGACAGCCCTTAGGATCATGATATGAAAGAACACTGTGCAGTTGTTTGGGTTGAAATGTCTTAGATAGAGTGACTTAAAGAAATGCTAATGAAAAAGGCACAGGAGATTGTGGATTTCAAATATTAACCTATTTATGCATCACCATCTCAGGTTTTTATTTTTTTCTTTATTTGTTTTCTTCCCATGTTTCTTTAAGCTGAATCCTCTATTCTGCTTTACTTCATTCTTTTCTATGATCCTAAGTTTGCAAGGCAGTGCTAAGACTAATAGAGTTTCCTCATTCCATTCTTGATTGGACAATTTCATTATCTTTTATTTCTAAGTGTAGAGGACTCATTACAAACACTATTCTATTTGAATATGAGAATTTAAAATAGATTAAATTAAATTATTTCTATTTTTTTCTTTTCATCTATGTATGGTCTAGGGACTAAACCCAGGCCCTTCTGCTCTGTATGCATATACTCTACTGTTGAGCTACACTCCTACTTTATTTTATTTATTAAATTAGCTGTATAAAGGTGTGGTGTACAAATAGCAGATATGAAAATCTCTCTAAAGGGTACATTTATCATTGAATTTTGACAAATTTATATAGCTCTGTAATGTATGCAATAACCAAAATATATTATCTTTTTATCATTCTGGTAAGGTTCCTTGCATCCATTTGCAATCAGTTTTCTCTCAGCCTTTACCTATTTTCTATTCTTGTGACTACACCTTTTACAAAATATTATGAATTTAATAAAAATAAAACCTGCTCTCAAGAGACACCATTAGCAACATAAAAAGTTAAGCAATAGTCTAAAGGAAGATACTCACAAAATATAGTTAATGAAAGATTTATATCTAAAATATAGATAACCTTAAAAATTCATGAATAAAAAGGGACAGATAAAAATTATAAATATATTTAAATAGACACTTCATAAATTGTCATGGATGAATGGTTCATAAAAACATGGATCCATAAGCATATAACATCATTAGGTCACAGGAAATTTAAATTTTAAGAACTGTGATACAGTTGATGATCTGTATCCATAGATTTCTTATCTGTGGATTCAACCAATTGTGGATGGAAAATATTTAGAAACACAGTGACATTTGTACTCAATTTGGGCAGACTTTTTTCTTGTTTTTCCTTAAATAATGCAGCATAACAACTGTTTACACAGCATTTTGTATGGATTCAGCTTGCCATGACTACAGCCTTCTGAGTCAGAACTCCTCTGATTGCCCAAGTGTAAACCTAGTTGGTTTTTCCTGCATACTAGAAATATTTTCCTAGAATATTATAAACAGGCAAACTCTTTGGAGAGTATGTGCCGTCAGCACCATACCCTGGCAGCAGGAGAGCCTGGGCTCTTGGACATTAGCTCAAGTTACATTCTGTTTTGGATAAAGTCACTTCTCTCTTGTCCAGTACATATGCTCTTATTTTTGACCCAAATCATGAGAATCCATTTGACTTTGCTGCCACCAAGTAGCCCATTTCCATCAAGAAGAGCCCTGATACTTTGTACTCTGTGCCATCGCCATCTCTGTCTGCCCCTCTTTGCTTTGTTCAGGGGGTCAGGCCTCATAAAATGGGGCTGAGTTCTTCAGAACACACAGTGGTGTGAGTAACCCAGAGATGATCTAAAGTACATGAGAGGATGTGTGTAGGTTATGTGCACTATTACATTACTTGGTAAAGTGATGGGCACCCTCAGACTTTGGCATCTACATGTGCGCATGGTGGGGGGTTCTGGAGCCGATCTTCACATACACTGAGACTGGACTGTGCTCCTGCAAACCCACGGGACTGGCTAAAATAAAAAAAAAAAATTAAAAAAAGACTAATACTGAAAAGTGTTGTTGGGTGATATGGAACAACTTGAATTTGTACATTACTACTGGGAAGGAAATGTCACTCCTGTTGGTCTGCTTGCTTATTGTGGGTATGTGTGTGCCTTCAATTTCAATAGAAATCAAGCACATGACCAAAATCCTTTAATAATGTGGCTAGAGTCAGTCATAGAGGCTCAGTGAGAACTGAAAAACTGATCCTGAAAAACTGATTGTGATCAATGGTAAATAGAAAACAATCACGGCTCTCCAAAGCAAATTTCACTGAAATTGTGAATAATGGCTTTTCCTGTATGAAGGGAACACTTCATGGGTGGACTATGGCTGTGGGAATCTTGAAAAAACCAAGTGAATTTGTTTCCACATTAGTTTCAAGTTATTTGGGATGTAGATCAGTAATTGGATAGCTCAGTAGTATTGCACAAAGTGTTATTGGTTTCTCTTGTTTTCACAGTGGCTTAACTAGATGAGGGAAGTAAGTCACTCCCTTGTCTATTCATTCCTTCTCAACCTATGTTTCTTCCTGTTTGAAGTTCTCTAGAAGTACAGTTTTAGAACCACAGGCGCTAAGATGGGAAGTTGGGAAGATAGTTCTCAGTTTGCACTTGGAGTCCTTTTCCAAACCTTACCATAGATTTTTGTTTGAATTTTTAATATTTATTGTTTATTATAAAAGCATCAAAATTTTCAACATTGACTGTTTTTCAAATTTTAGTCTAAAAAATAACAACACAAATAAAGCCTTTATATGAATGACAATGAAAATGCCATTAGAATCTGAAACAAAAATCATCTTTGCTTCAATTATTACACCCAAGGTGGTCTTCATACATGACAATAGCATGTTCTGTATACTAATCTCAGTTACACTGACAGCACATGTGCTTAACTTGCCTTGCCTGTGTGGTGGTCCATTCCTGTAACCCATGTTGTCTTCCTGTTCTGTCAAGAGCTTCTTAGAATGTTACACAATGTGCATTTAGCAAGAAGAGATGTCAATAATATAAAATATCACATATTTATGTGTATTAGAATACACATACATGTTTTCGTATCAGCTCTTTACTTGTTTCCAAAACCTAAAACATCAGAAGTGAAAATCTCTGTGAATTTCAATATAAATAAGAACAAAAGTCTACCACATAAATAATCTTTGCTTCAACCGTCACACCCAAAACACTCTTCATACAGGACCATTCCATGTTCCACTCACATGTCTCACTTACCCTGACAGCACATGTGTTTTATTTGCTTGTCCTTTTTCACAGGGCAGTTGACATCTTTTTGGTTTCCCTGTCATTGTGATAGAACTTTGTGCTGGTGTACCTGCCTGTTCTCTTGTCAGCTCATCAGGTTGCTCCACTGTTTTAGGGGGGCAGGGAGGAGTAGTTCCCTGGGCAGAAATATTTTGTTCTTTCTCAGAGGTAAATGATCTCTTACCAGTTCCAGTCCCAATCCTCTAAGAAAATTTCTCTGTGATATTTTGCACTTAGCATTTTCTTTATTAACTATTAAACTATGCCACACATATTTAGAATTGAGTAAAACACCTCCATCTGCCAGTGCTTTGTGTTTCAAGTGACATTGAAGATACAGAATAACTCACTGAAAACATCTATTCTTTTTTTTTTTTTTCAAATGTGACCATTTTACAAATGTTACCATTTCAGGCTTCAGTTTTCTCAAGGTTTCTCTCTCCATCTTATTGTACCAGTTTGTTTTTCTTTGTCACGTACAAGAACAGCTTATATCTTTCTGAAATTCAAAGATTATACCGTACCATTCTCTGTTTTGTAATTGCAACATTGTTGGAATTTTCTGCTTTGTTCTTGCATACAGTTCCTACACTGATCAACTTGTGCTCAGTTAACAAATACAACATGAATTAAAAACTGGCAAACCAATTGTCAAATGTCATAATTTGATTGCTTTTAGAGGTGGGAGCTACAAGTCTTTTCACAACATCATTCAGTTTTTTTTCTATAAGAATAAAAACCTGGTAACTGAGTTTCAGGATAAATGTTTAAATTGAAAGTATATCATGTCTTTGCATCTACCAGGGTATTTTTTTTTCATACTGGGACTCAAACTAATGACTTTGTTCTTGCCTGGCAGATGCTGTGCCACTGAGCTATATCCTTGGCAAGGGCATCTTTTTTGTACCATATTTTGAAGACCTTTTTGTCATGCATTGCCTAAAGCTACAGTGACCAAGAAATGCTGCAAGATGTTCATCAATACTCTTGTATTCAAATGTTGTGCAAATTCCTTGAGCCCAGTCACACATTTCTCAAATAGTTAGCAGACTACAGCCAGATTATCTCTTCTTTTTCATTCTTGGTGATGGTTTTGCTGTGAAACTTCAGAGAATTTTAAAGGAAATCAAATCTCCTCATTGTCTCTCTTATTCTACTGACCTCAAGGCTACCCCTACTGGTTTACCATATGTCTTTTACAGTCCTGCAATTACCATGAGAAAGTCCTGCTAAGTACAGCAGATCCAAGAACCTTCCAGTTCATCTGTGAGGTGTCATAATATGTATATTTTTTAAAGTGTGACTATTGGTGCATATGGAAAGTTTTACTTGTATTTCTTCATTTGTGCATTTCACAGCCTCTTGTAGCATTTCATTTATAAAAATTTCCAACTTCGAATACCATTGCAGGCATTCCCTTCCAATAGTGTTCACCCCTGCCAATATCCTCAGTATATTTTCAGATCTAGTCCTGACATTGGATCATCCCGTTTGTTTGTATAGCCATTTTGCATCATTTTCACTAATTACACATGTACTCACACTGTTGTTTTGTTTGTCATTTGAATAAGGCAGGTCTGCATTCCCTGTGTCTGTATTGGTCAATTCTTGTTCAATTTCACTGTCACAGGAGTTTTGGCTTACATGGCCAATGTCAAAGTCATCATCATTATCATCATCATCATCATCATCATCATCCTCTATGCATGAGTAACCTGATGATTCTATTTTGGCCTCCCCTAAACTTGCAAATCTGGGTTTTCATGTGCCATTGTAGTGAACTGGCCAACTTTTGTTGCTACTTTGGAGCTCCTATACAGAACTTGCTGCCAGTCTGCCAAGGGATGAATGCCCTTGCCTTAGATTCTTGTTCCTATGTTTTTGATTTCTACTTGGTATATTTAAAAATTTTTCTTCAATGAAATATCAACAAAATTTTTATATTCACAATTAAGTGAGTTCATAATCTTAATTATTTTTCTTATAATCAGATTTAGCAAATAACTATCAAAATCATAAAGTAGGATGACATCTGAGAAATCATCCCAAGCTAAGGAAATATGAGGGTCAGATGCCAGTTCATCAGGGTTGCCAGTATTTGTTGCTAGTTCTGACGCAGGTACCATAGTAATGTAAAATATTAACATTGGGGAAACTTAAATTGGGATATAAGAGTATCTGTATCTTTATAAATTTTACATAGGATAAAGATATACTAAAAATTTGAAAAACTCATATAAAGATCAAGTGGGAGGGTTGGGGATATAGCTCAATAGCAAAAGTCCCTGGCAAGCAAGTACAGTGCTATGAGTTTGATTCCCAATACCAAAAACAAAACAAAACTAAACAAGAGTCAGAGACTCTTCTTATCATAATCATCTCTAAAATTAGGGAAAATAGGACGTGGTATCAGAAATAGAGAAAATAAAAAGAAATATGAACATCAGTTTGGAGAAACATTTTATAACTTTTTTATTTTGCTGCTTTTCTATATCAGATAAGGCATTGATAAGTGAAAGGCTTAATATATTAAATTAGTTATAATTTAAATTGTGACAGGAAAAAGGAAATCATTTTGATGAAGAGTTGCTGTTTAACTCCACAGCATTTCATATGCTTAGGATCTAAGCAAACTTATGTAGCTCATTCATTTTGCTTTTTTAATCGATCACAAATAAAATATTTTCATCCAAGGTATTTCTGACTCACTCAAAGAGCACTAAATTTCCAAATGTTAGAGTTACAGCTCTAATTTTCATGAAATTAGGTAAACTTCTCAAAGATATGCAAATAAGGTGAATGTATTTCCCTATCCCTCTTTTAAAAAAGATATCTAAATTTTCTTAGAGGACAGAATTAGAATTAGATAGTAGAGTTGTTTTTGTGTGAGAGCTGTAGTGGGTTTTTAACAAAGAGCCTCCTGCTGGGCAAGTAACTTCCTCGTTGCAGAAAATGACTTTTATGAGCTTTAGAATGCTGGGGAATTTCCAAGCAGTATTAAGTTCTGTGAAGGAAGGCAGGATAAAATAGCACGCATTGCCTTGCAAATCACTATGAATTTTGCTTTCCTGAGGTAACATGGCAACTTTTGCCATCCCTAGACCACAGAACATTGTTTACTGCCAACACTCTGGACATGAATTTTTAATATATCTTTTGGGGTGATTAAGACCTCAAGTAAAATTGAAGTCTTTTTGGGAAGTGTGATTCATGACACTCACTCCTTGAGAATGATGGGAACAGGTGTTCTCGATATCACACATAATGGTTGTGTCAACTCCAGAGAGGAGCAAAGAACTGAGGCAGTGTTCCAAATAGAGGTGATCACAAAGCAACTGGAGTCTCAATTGGTTTGATGCACATGAGTCCTAGAACTTTTCAAATATTCCTCTTGGCAAGCCAAATCCCTTTAGGGAATTTTCACAGACAGAAGGCAGGAAAATAAGCAAAATCATTGTCATAACCATAGTTCAGATATTTAACTTGAAGCAGTGTTAAGAGTTAATTAGAAATATTGCTAATAGAGTTTCTCACTTAAGTTAGGCAGCTACATTAGAACTTCACCAGGAGAGGAGAATACAAAGGCAAAAACAGTGTGAAGAGTTTAGGAAAGTTTGGATTGGAAAGTTTCATTTAATAAGCAAAGCACAATAGATCCTGTTTCCTGGAATATTCCTGGTGGTCTTTACCTGTCTCAGTATTGTTATTAACTGTCTCCTTACCCTACTTAATTCTCTAATGTTTCTTGTTTTAAGTCAAGCAATCACTTCATTTAAAGCACATTGAGTCTGGTACCAATATAAATTGTTCCTTAATATGACTGTGTGAAGTACAGAAAAAGAAACAGGTATGGAAAATTAATGTACATGACCACACATAAAGGAAGAGAAAGTCAATTATCTCACGTCTATTTATATTTAAATATCTATATGTCATTTTGGTTTTAAGAAAGTATAACTCTTGAGAATATAATAAAAATGTACTTCTGTAACAGAAATTAATTCAGAAAATAAGGAATAAGGCATATGACAAACAAATATTAGTTATACTATCTATAAAGGTAAATTATATGATTTAGCGTAGTGTGAAAAGCAAGTGAGTTTCCCCACATTACAGCCCAGGACAGCTTTAACCAGTCAGAGACTCTAGACTAGAGTAGGATTCTATGATAAGCCTGACCCTGAAGGTAAAATTAATGTTATTCCAAAGAATCCTACTGCCTGATGGAAAACAAACATGGTGGAGGAATGACAGAAAGATGGAGATGGAGGTAATGGAGATCAGAGATCTGAGCTACATCAAGAACCAGAGAGGGAGCAGAAAGGAATGTTTTTACGTTGATGCAACCCCACATTGTACTTCTCTACTTGGCCGGTCTGGGCTAGGCAAAGTTACTAGTGTGAAAATCATAATAAAGTATCTATCCTATAAGCCTGGAGTAGGCCACTGATCCCCAGAAAAGAGGAGGACTGTGAGCCTAGTGTGTCTAGTTGATTCTTTGAGGATTGTCTTATTTTTCTCTGATTGCTGGGACAAAATACCCAACACCTAAAATAAGGGAGGAAAGATTTATTTAGCACACAGTTTGTGGAGGTTTCAGTCTATAATGAGCTGGCTCCAAGGTAAGGTGGCACCGTACCAGGGCAATACTTCAAGGTGGCAGAAGACAGAAAAACAAAAATATCAAAAAGGAGGGATGATCAAAAAGGAGGGACAAGCAAACCTCTTCTCCTCCATTGCATTGTAAGTAGACTATGCCCCTTGAATGGGAATATCATTTATACCATCTCCGTGCCCTCGTCTTCCACAGACTGAGGATGTTTACAAAGTAAGAACCCCGACCTTCTGCTCAATCACTTAGTTAAGCTTCTGCCCTTCTAAAATTGTCACAATGGACAATCTCCTAGAGATTAAGGGTATGTCTTTTACATCCCAAGATGGAGAGCTGCTGAGTTACTTAGAAAAGCTTCTAGATTTCTCAAGTTGACACAATGTATCAATCATAACAGGGGTCACATAAAAGGAATGATCAATATTGAGTAGTTTTATTTCTCTTTAAATAAAACATCAATTATTACAGAAAAGACAGGAATATGGAAAATGTTAAGGGATTTATTTCTCAAGATATGGAAAAGCAACATTTTTAGATGTAAAGTTAAGTTTCTACAGAGAGAGAAAGGAGATGAATTTTCTAGCATTATTGTGGAGGTGGTGTCCCTTGGAAACTACTCTCTAAAGAGCAAATTCAGTTTCCCTAACTCCTAATCCCCTAAACTTCTTCACATGGAAAAATTTAGCTTTTGTCCTGAACCTTCTCTTCCATTTTGATACAATTATAATGATGCTCTCAAAGCTGATCTCATTTGTGCTTGTTACCTGTGTTAGCATTGTCCTGAGCATGAACTGTTTAGTGTGTCTCCTTGATGAGTAGTACTGTGCCTGATGAAATTTTATTTTTCAGATTGATTGTTCACATCATATTTTTGGAACCAATTGCATTATCCGCCACAAATCATTGTGTCTGCAGGGTGTTCATTCTCAGTCAAAATTACAGTCTTCTTCTCTATTTGTGGGGAAAATGAAAACAGGGGTGTGCTGATGAGTTTCAAAGCCGAACACACTGATTCATTTCCAGGGAAGGGAAAAGCAAGAGGATGACATGTTTCCCATCAGTGGACTGAAAGCCTGGACCGTCAACACTACATTCTGTTTTACATTTAGATTAAATGCTCTTTTCCCCAGCAGCTGCCTGGTGATTACCACAGAGGGGATTTTGATCAGGTGAGGGGGTGATTGCATTTCCTTCTCATCTACTTGTTCTTACCTTTGGCTTCTGAGATGTGCAGAGGACTGAAATATAAGTGCTGATGGCTTCCCTGACTCTGCCCTTTGGGTGTTACTTTTGCTTTGGATGGAACTGGGCTTTAGGATTTGAGGATAGGCTGTCTTCTCAAGAGCAAGGCCACACATGTGGGGCATTTACTAACCCAGCTCTATGAAAATTAAAAACAGTGCTCCGGATGTGAACTTATCATTTTTCAGTTTAGCTCAAAATTCAAATTTCTTTTCAATAGCCATTTAATACTGGCCTGTTCCTCACTAAATACGGTGCTACCAAAAGTTACAGTTTCAAGTTACAAGTTTTTCCAAGTGTCACACACATAATTTCTTAAGCTCTTTTAAATTGTTTTTATTAATTTATTGGTACATTTCAGATACATAGGATGATCATATTCATCAGAGAGAATATTCTTTTTTTAAATTTTCTTTTTCTAAATATTTTTTTTTTAAAAATATTCTTTTTAAAAATTTTTTTCATTTTCTTTTCTTATTATTTATTTATTGAACTGAGAAAGACAGATCATTGGAATTTCCTATGTTGGTCCCAGATTGTTTGTGTACCCCCAGATTGTTTACCTGGTCACTTAGCAACTCGAATGTAACACATTTTGAATTATATGTAGTAGCTTTGCTCATGGACCATATTATGTTATATGGCTTGTTCCACAAAAGAGAGGAAAACACTTCAATAGCCATTCCATTGTTCCTTCCCTATAACTGCTAGGAACATCTGGTCTCATTAATCTCTGGTGTCTTGCTCTATGTGATAGACACATCCTGCACTTTCATTCATCTCAAGCATGGCCCATTGAAAACTGCTGTTGCATAGCAATATGGGCAGATGCTTCTAGAGCACGTGTTTTTTAAAGTATTCAAAAGGAGCAGCATTGTCCTGCAGCGTGAGAATGGCACTTAACATGTTTTACCTTATGGTCATTGGTGTGAGTGTGACTCAACTGGAGGATTAGTTTAACATATTGGGTGGTCTTAGAATAATTTCTTACAGATTACCAGTACAGAGTCAGTGTTGACAACCACATAGTGAATTGTGTTTGAGATTCCCTGATGTGGTTTCCAAGAGACCATGGCTCAGGGATGGCCCTAAGGGGCAGACACATTAGGGAATGCTCTGTAAGGAATCTTAGCATTTAAATTAGCATTTAAAATTCAAAAAAGCTTCACCTAATAAAAATTCTGAAGTAAAGCTGTGATCCTGTAAAGGTTGATAGCATTACTGACTTCCTGGAAATTTTATAGTAAAATGACAATGACTCTTAGCCACAGACAAATGCAAATTTGAATTACTCTTGCAACAAGCAGCACAACCAACTGTAACCTTAGGAAAAGTAATTTAATTTTACTATACTTCAATGTCATCATACATAAAATTGGAATAAAATTGTCCACCTTGATATGATGAGGATTAAGTTAGGAAGCAGAGGGCATATCTGAAATACAGATGTACAGTTTTATTATTTTTTCTCAACAAAAACAGATAAGTGAAGTTTTACTACATAATCTGAGATGATTCTGTTGACAGGCCATGATCAAGTCACTCATATCTTTGGGGATCCTCAGGGAAGTGGGAAGGAGGAATGATAGGAACATCAGGAATTGCTTTCAGGGTGAAAGAATTTGAGTGAGGTTTATCATTTTACTATAAAATCTCCAGGAAGTCAGTAATGCTATTAACCTTTACAGGTGCATGGACCAAGTTAGGTTAGGTTTTGACGTTGGGAGTATGTAGCACAGTAAACAACTTTAGCAAAGTGTTTTCTGCTATGTCACATTTTCACTGCAATGATTTTTGCTGCTCAACAAATTGTTTCTCAGTGTGTGAGAGAATATTTCATCATTTCTTGTCAGGATGCCCTCATCCCTTCTAATCCGGGTACCTTGATGCTGTAAAGCACTCATTCCCATGATAATGACATCAGTTCACTGGTGACAGTGAAGGTCTCATGCTCAAGCACCTCTTAAATAGCTCATTTCCTGGTACCATCATGGTGGCAATGAAATTTCAACAGCAGTTTTAGAGACAGTATTCAAACCATAGTAGATCAAGAGATGGAGCTTTTGGGAAACAGGGTACGGGGATTAAACTCCGGTACATCTTGTGCTAAATGTGGAGATAAAATTTCTCTTCTTTTTAGAAGGTTCTTAATTTTTAGGATTCTGCTCAATTTCTTCCTATTTATAGAGTCTATTTTGACTTTTACACTTTTTATATCTTTGCCCTACAATTTTTTTGCCACCTCACATCGACAGTTAAAATTTAACATTTGATTCTATGTTATGTTGAGAAACTTTCTTTTATTTTGAAGATAGGATCTTCTTTCCTCCAAGCTAATATTCTATGCTTTAATGTTCTGCTATACCCTACTTGCTAAGGATCCTAATTACCACTTATAAGACTAGCGAGTACTCATAATTAATTAGCTGATGTCTGAATGTAAATTGCCCAGGCATCCCAAGACAGTACGTGAATTTACCTCTGATACGGACCCTTATATGGTTTTTCTTTCCTTCCCAGGTTTCTAGCATTTCTAGTACACCTCTTGTGACTACTTCTGATCAGTGACTTGTGAGGAGGTATTGTGTCACCTTCAGACCTGGGCAGTGAAAAGCTCTTACCTGTGGGGGCCATGAAGGCACACAGTAGAGAAGCGTGGACCTAACTAACTCACTGACTCACTGCCCAGAGGATTGAGCCCATGAGAGCTATGTCCTGTGAGCAAAAATAAACCATGTTGTGTGAAGTCACCAATTATTTTTTTCTTTTGGTATCAGGGAGCTTGCCAGGCAGGCACTTGTGCCACTGAGCTAAATCTCCAGCCCCTAGTTTAATTTCATATCATGATATGATGTTGCTTCTCTTGACCAGCTTTGTCAGAGGCCATGGTGCATCGTCTGGATCCCCATTTGGAAGGTTCACTCAATGATTACCAGGTTCCCAGCTGGCCACAGCTGATTGCCTCTTTGGGAACTACACTGCCTACAGAGACTTTCCTTGCTCAGGTTGCAGTGTCTCCACAGGAAATTTGCATTCAATGACCAGTAAATAAGGTGGTGTAAAGACCAGTGCCCAGGCCCCACCAGGGAACTACTTGAAGAGGGAATATCAAGAATCCTGTGACAGCCACATTTAAATCCAACCTCTTCCCTTGACCAATTGTTTTCTTTTGTTCCCTAACAGATGGTGTTTCTCAGGGCTTGCCTCACCAAAACTTTTACATGTGTGTTTTGGCCTTGAGTCTCTTTCCTGGTGAACCAGGTCAATGGAACTAAACAGAGTTGTTTCAAATTCCACTAATTAAAAACTTACAGAAGAAAGATAAGAAGTCTGCAGTTTGAGTCCTAAGTGTCATCTATCCACTTACCTTAGCAACATATAGACCTGGATGCAAAAGAATTAATTTCTGCTGTAGCCATTCTGCAAATAGTCAGAATCCTGTGACTCATGTCTTTAAATGCCAAATGAAGATAGCAACATATGTGGTAAAGGGAGCAAAGAACTATTATGTAGATCAAATGTGACAGAGTATGAACCAAATAATGCTTTCTAAAAAGCTGTGACCATGTAGGATAAGAATAATCTTTTTTAATAAATGCATTCCACACTAAGGGAGAATAAGAAAAACACCCTTTAAACTTTCTTCATGGGTTTCATTTCACTTTCACCTATAGCCAGACTGTCTTTAGAGTTTACTTGTTTACTTATTTTTCTTGGACTTCCCAGCACATTGGAGCCATCTGGCAGGAGGACATGTTTTAAAACTTCTCCATGTTCCACAGCGTGTAGCACAGCGCCTCCTACTGAGTAGGATACCAGTGCATAGTCACTTTGGGTCCTTCACAACAGGGAACAGAGAAGAAATTGTTACTTAAGAAAAGTCTCTGATTCATGTTGATGAAGAAAAGTGGGAGAAGGGACCCTAGGAAAGTCCGGTGAGCAGCTCATGTCCTACCTTCTGTTTCACTTTAACTTGGAGAAGGTAAATTAAGCACCCCCCACAAGGAAGGATATTAAAATGGTGTTTTAAAGAAACATGGTTGGAAATAATGGAAAAAGTGAATCCATTTTAACTCCTGGGGCTCAACAGTGAACATTCAAAAATTTTTTAGGCAGCAAAAACAAGAATAGAGAAAGAAAAAAGACTATATGATACAATTAGAAATTAATCTTGTTTAGACCAGTGTTGCCATCCCACTAATCACTATATGTGGGCATTTCCTTTTTTTTTTTTTTTTTTAACAGAAGATCAGTGTTTGTATGCAAAGCTGAATTATACTCCTGTGTCTGATGTTTGTTTTTGTTACTGTTTGATTGCATCCTCTGGAAGAGTTGAGAGGTCACCATTATCCCAAGCATACCACGAATAACCAGAAGTGTTAAGCAGACAAAAGCAATGAAAACAAAGGGTCTGCCTCTTCCAATGATGAAGTCCTGGAGTTAGTGTTGCAACATTATATTCCAGGGAAGCTTGATATCGCTGAGTATTTTAGAACATTTTCCCAATAATAGGTTGTGCTGAGGGAGAAAGTTGACTAATTTTGTAGTGAATTAAAGACTCATATATTTGATGGCAAGAACAAGATAGTGGTCATTGCATACCTTATTTCAACGAAATGGCTTCAAAATAACTGTTACTTCAAAAATTATCTCACCAAACTCACTAACATAAATCTTCACACAGAAACAAGAAATAGAATGCAGGCACAGGATCTTTCTGAAAAGATCAGCTCAAAGAGTCAGGTTAAAAGCATAATTTATGCTTTTCAGAGAACTTCCAGTGACTTTAAGAATATTTTACCTATGTAGCTTACCCAATCACTGCCTAAGACATCTTGGAAATGATTTTATTTTACATCTACCACTTAAATGTCTTGGTATGAATCATGCAGTACCTAAATTTGACTATGTTAGTTATGAGTTCTCAGTGTTAACCCTCAGTCTATGACAAGCATAGTGAAATGTTTTGTACACAATATGATCAATTTGAGAGCGTGTGAAAATTTCCAATAAAGCACATTTTGTTTCTATCCTTTCAGGTAAGCATAGATATGGAACATTGGGAAGTGGAAAATATAATTCTACTGAGGAAAAATTTGGAAATATGCAGTAGTTTTTGCTGATGTTTTCACATGTCTGCTTAGTAAGGTTTAAAACTATGGGTAGACACTTAATAAATATGTTATGCTCTTAAAATAAAATAAAATAAAATTACAGGCAGAAGCAAAACATATAACATGATGACTTACACATACATAGGGTCCTCAGTGATGGCCAAGAGGTTGACAATTTAGTGTCAATTGGACTAATTCTTCGGTCCTCATGAGTTTTGAGTTTATCCTGATGTCATCTTTGAGCTCACTAGCACCTTCATCGTATTGGATCTGTCATTAATATCTTCAAGCTAGGTCTGGAATAAGCCAGTGGTTTTTCACCTCCTTCCCTACCATCTCCCAGTTAACTTTATGGAGAAACTCAGCGATTACTTATTTTCCTTTTTCTAGACACTTTACCTTAGATACGAGTAAAATAAAACACATTGCTTTTCCTTCTTTATTATAGTGGCGATGGTTGATAAAACCCATTAAATATTACTAGCAGAGTTAAGAAACTTGAAACATTTTTTTGAAGGAAAGGCATATACTTTCATTTAATTCTGCACATAGTTTGCCACTGCTTCTAAAAATAGCTGAAATTCATGTAATAGTCAGGCTCAGGCTTCTGATTTAGGGATTGCCAACACCAATTAAACTGTGCTAAGTCCAGTAGCAAGAATGGACTAATTCAGTGACAATCACAGTTAAAATATCTCATAATGGTAAAGTGTCACAAACTGAGCTTTCTGATAGTTTATCTTTGTGGTGCTGCAGTCTGTGACATCCTTTCGTGTGTGGTCCCCCAGCATACTTAAAACTGAATATTTAAACATAGTCAATGATAGACCATTACACTACTTCAAGGTAGTTCATTTTATCTTCGGACGGTTTTGTTCTAAAATTCATTAACATTGACTTAGTTTTCCTCCTTAAAGTTTCCTTAGAAAACACCAATAAATTTTTTGACTAAATACATACATCATTGTATTGAGTAGAATTCATTTATGAATAAGATGATTCAAGAATTAGGTAGTTTGACAATAAGACTTGATAGTTTATAGCCTGACAGTGACTAAAGAGGTAAAAAAAAAATCTAGGGAATGTAACACAACCTGACATTATTTTGTGGAGATACAAATAGGTCATTTCACCTACTTTGAAAAGAATTGGAAAAGGTTAGTGTAAGAACTGGCATTTAAGGGGCTGGGGATTTAGCTCAGCGGCATAAGCGCCTGCCTTGCAAGCAGGCAGTCGTGAGTTCGATCCCTGGTACCGATGAAAAGGAAAAAGACAAAAAAAAAAAAAAAAAGAACTGGCATTTATAACAACAGCTACGAGTACCAAGGAAAGGTCACATTATAGGAAGCTTTTTTTTTTTTTTTTTTTTTTTGTGCTGGGAATTGAGCTCACACCATCATGTTTGCCAGGCAGGATCTACACTGCTGAGTCGTATCCTTGACCTTATTTAAAGTGTATTTTACTGTTTCCCTGTCACATAGAGCATTATTTTTTCATCTTTGACTTTCAGTCTATAAACCCTCTTTCAGGTTAATTGTATTTCTAATATAGAGCATCTTGATGGACTCTATCTCCTGATCCACTCTGCCTGTGTTTCTTTTTATTAGTGTATCAAGGCCATCTATGTTAGAGATTATGGCCAACTTTCTCAGCCAACTTTCTATGCTATTTTTCTGCCATTGTTTGTCTACCTTTCCCCTTCATTCCACTGTCTGCCCCATTCTGTGAGCCCTCTCTCCTGCTATTCCTGAAACCATGGTCTTTTTTTCTCTCTCTCTAGAATATCCTTCAGTATTTTTTGGAGGGTTGGATTGGTGGTCATGAATTCCCTCATTTCCTCTTTGTCATGGAAGCATCTGGTTTCTTCATTAATTTTGAGAGAGAGACAGTTTTTCAGGGTACATCAGTCTGGATTGGAGGTTATTTTCTTTCAGGGCTTGGAATACTTTGTTCCAAGCTCTTCTTGATTTGATGGTTTGTGTCAAGAAGTCTGTCCTGATTCTGATGTGTTTTCCTTTATAGGTGATCTGTTTCTTTTCTTTGACAGTTTTAATATTCTGTTCTTGTGTTGAATTTATGGGATCTTGATTATTATATGTCTGGTGTAGATCTATTTGAGTTATAGCTGGCTGGAGTTCTGTATGCCTCATATATCTGAGTATCATTTCCTTTTCCTATGATTGGGCAGTTTTCTTTAATTATTTCTTTTTTTCCTTTCTTTAATTATTTCTGTAAATAGACTTTGTATTTCATTTGTTTCACCCCTGATTTTTCACTCAAATTTTTTAATTCTTAAGATATAGATCCTCTTGTCATCTTCTGGCCTTTGTATTTTTACTTCCTGGCTCCTTGTTATTTTTAAGAGGTTTTTCCTTTCACCATCACACATTGCAAACCTGTCTTTAAGGTTTGACAGTCTGTCTTTAATTTCCTGGTAATCTCTTTGAATCTGTTTCACATATTCTAGATTTTTTTTATATTCTTCATCAAAGGTTTCCCTCCTTTTTCTATGTTCCTCCATTCGTTCTTCTGTGTCTTCTTCAGAGGCACTTAGCATTTCTTTTATTATTTTTCTTATATCTTCCTTTACTTGTATTAGTATTTCTGTTTTGAGTTCTTTTATAATATTGCAAAGATATTGCTTTATGTCAGATGCTGCTTCTTCAGAAACTGTAAGGTGTGCAACCCCCAATCTCTTCTGTGTTTACCTCTTCTAAGCCAGTACTGTTTGGGTTGAGGACTGGAGACTTTCTTGTTTCTTCTTCTTGTCATGTTTCTGGTTTCCTTCAGACAAGTGGATAGTGGAGGTCCCTGGCACTTCTTGTATTATTGGTTATGATTACCCTGAAATGTGCTGGCTAGGGACTGCTGCCCTCCCCGGTCTGCTGGTAACCACCGAAGTACAAGCAGGTGTGGGACAGTCTAGCTTCTCCCTTCTGAGCTGGTCAACCACCGTAGCTCACCCCATCAGCTGCAGATCGGTTGTGTAACACTTTTATACAATGGAGAACTACTCAGCTATAAGGAAGGAAAAGCTTGAGGCTCTTGTAGGTAAATGGATACAACTTATGATCAAGCTCAGGGGTTAAAAAGTGCAGAAACACTTAGGTAAATAGTGGGTTGCCTCCCTAATCTAAAAACTAAAGGAATTAATGGGATACAAAATATACAGTGTATCCTGTGAAAGGGAAATGGAAGTAATTGTCTAAAAATGGAAGGCAGAGGACATTGTTAATCTTGTACCATGATTTGAAACCTATATTGTTTTCATTGCTCTGTTTAGTTTGGTTATATTCTGTTCCAGTTTGTCCACTTATACTAGATTTGAGGGCAGCTATTCCAAAGATACTAGGATATACTATGATCACCATTTTTTATTTCCTACTAGCTTAATTTCCTATGAACTTTAATTTTCCTATTAACTATATTGCTTTCACTGTCTTATTTTGACTGATTTTATTTGAATTTGTTTTGTTCAGTTACTGTCTTGTCTTGACTGATTTTATTCAAATCTGTTGTGTTTGATAGTATCAAGTCTGAGAGTATAGGCAACTACTCTGAAAAGAATAAGATTCACTATGATACCCATTCTGGTCTGATTATTATCCTCTTTTGAAGTCCTATAATGTCTCCAATGTTTTGTTTTTATTGATTTTGTTCTGTTTAATTTTATTGTGCCTGATGATATGGGCAATTCTATTGAAGATAACAGGAGACATTATAGTAACCATTGTAGATCACCTTGTGTTGTGGCTTTAAATCATGTACTATGTCCATCCTTTTGCTCTGAATGACTGTATTTTATTTTTTTCTTATTTGATTTTATTCTTTTCAAAATAAAAAATAAAGAGTTTAAATAGGTAAGGTAATTTGTAAAACAATTCATAAATATTTCCACTCCTTCAGGCACTTAAACATATAAAAATGTGGTGCTTACAATGGTAATTTTGAAGTTATCTGAGAAAGAATTTACAAAGTATCAATTGTACTGAAGTGATGGCAAATAAGGCACTGTTATAGTTAATGTAAGTCAGAGTCCTAATGGTTTCAGAGTGATTAAAGTCAAAGAATGTTTAAATAGGGACAGAAATAAGTGACAACAATAATTTTTAAGTATTATAAAAGAGGAACTTACTAGAAATGTGAATTGGATATGAAATGCTAAAATATTGAACTGAACAAAATAAAATATATTTATATCTAGACGTCTCTCATATAAAACTGTCAATAGTTAATTTAAAAATGGACAAAACTTTTGATGTTCTGCCTGAATATTTTTTGAGGAATCCTCTAAAATATCATTTACATATGCTGACCATTATTTGAAAAATATTCCTATATATCTATCTATTTGTCTGCTTGTCTGTCTATCTATCTATCTATCTATCTATCTATCTATCTATCTATCTATCAGAGTGAAAGGGGGGACATACACACATGATATCATACGACACATCATACATTGCAAGTAGGATTAAACTGCATTTGCCATTTTAGATTTCTATTTTCCCTTAAAATGAAAATATTTATCATAGAATTGCAGATTGAGCGATCTGGTTTCTTGTCTTAGATCTGTCACTGTACAGCATTTAATTTCTTCATATGCTGGGGAATTTTTCTGATTAAATGCATATTATGGTCCTAGCTGGCTCCAATAATTTATAATATGACAATTTATGAATAGTGTGGATTGGGGAAAACCCATGTGTATATGGAAATGTGGACAGTGAGTAAGGAGAGGAAGGTGTTGCAGGGGTACATGCTGACTATCTTCCACTTGCTGATCTCACCCTCTGCTACTCTGTACCTCTGGGCTCTGCAAGCTGCATGAGTCTTTTTGTAGGGTCCAAGCAAGCTCTCTTGATCTCAGAGCTAGGACGCATAGTGTAATGAAGAGCAAGGCTGGGTGAAGAGTAAACCTTCTTCTTCCCTGCAGGTGATTATCACGGGCTGCAAACAAAGCCTGCAGCTCTTATCTGCCAACCATCTCCAACTTGTATTGATTTTTCTTTCCTGTTTCAGGCTTACCCTCACAGGGTTGCAGTCCTTTACTACTGCTTGTGATGACTACTCCCTAAGGACATCTTTGCAAATGCTTTCTTTCTTAAATTCATTACCAATCATTCCAGGCTGAGTGTAGTATCAGTGGTTTCCCATTGAGATTGAAACTCTGGGAATACAATCCCCTGGGTTGCTGCAGCCTAGAGCATGAATATTTGTGGTATAGGATGGATGTCAGAACTGTGGCCTCTGCCTCAGTCACCAACCTGGAACTTCCTCTCTGACGAGAGGCACAGAGAGCAACATTTCTCTCATTGCCATGGGACAGGCAGACAGGAAACAGTGACACATGAGACAGAGCCCTGAAAGCACAGGGAAAGAGAGTTCTCCCAGGCTCGTGTAAAGAGAAAGAAAAGCCAGTTCCTGGGAGGAGAGAGTACTTTGTGGTGATTGCATATGAGAGTGAATCATCCGAGAAAGATAGCTCTTCCATACAGTGAACTCCACAATTAGAGATGAAGAGGCTGAGAATTTTTCACAAATAGTTCTTGGTCCCTTGAGATGCAGAAACAGCCAACAATAGGCCAGCTCCTGTGCTTTGCACCATGATGCTGTCTCTTGTCTGAGTTGGCCGGCCGGGAGGAAGGGCATATGGATCCCAAAGACCACATGTGGTTAGAGGTTTGTAAGAGCTTCGTTCAAAGAAAGAAAACAAATGAACAAAAGGACTTTGAGTTTAAATCCAGAATCCTACTACATTCCATTCTTACAGGATACAGGAATAGATAGCTACTATAGTTACATAGTTGGATAGATGATAGGTTGAAACACAAACTAGTGAGTGGATATAGACTAAAAATTCCCTAAGAATTACAACACACATATTTAGACATTTTCACTCAGCCTCGAACTTAAAAATCTGAATGGATTGGTCTACTAATCATTGCTGATAACATACTATTTCTGGAGTAGTATGTGCATGTATGTGCATGTGAGTACGTGTGTGTGCATGTGTATATGTGCAATATGTGGGCACACACATATGTGCCTGGGAGATGTTCAGGGCTTTGTACTCACTATGCAAGCCATCTACTACTAAGGTACATCTTGAGCTTTGGGAGAGGTATTTTTATATGTCTATCTTTACTGAAAAAGCATATTAAACACCAGGCTTGTATCAAGCACTGTCTGAACTTCCCAAACAAACCACATTGTCTCTCCGTATGTAACAGTGTGAAGGAGACAGAAGAGTGGGGGCAGGGAGGAGTACTCCAGGTACTGTTCTGCTCTTTCTGTTAGCTTGTTTCCCACACGCTCACCTGGTTACCCTCTCTTGTTTCCTTTCTCAAAACAGCACCCCCACACACAGTGAGGCATTGAAGATTTTAAAAATAAAACATTTGTGCTTCTATTCTGCATTTTATTTTCTCTTAGAATTTATCATTATCTTAACCATTGTTGCTCTCCATCTTCTTTATAGAATCTAAACTCTATATGGGAGATTTTTTGTCTGTTTCTCTTGGCACTTTAATTCCAGAATTTAAAGAGTTTCTGGCACATAGTGCAGTTTATTAAATATATATTTAGTGACTGGAAGTAAGGAAGAGGGCAAAGAAGGAAAAGGAGAGCAGTCAGTTTTACATTTAATGAGAAGTCAGGAGAGGCTTTGTGAAGATCTTAGCTTGGATTTGAGTCTTGAAACATGAGTGGTGTGTTTTGATGTGTAAGTGGATGGCGCTGGACTGAGAAGGGTCTGAGCTGAATGATGTCAGTCATCCTGATGAAAGCGCAGTTCAATGTCATAAATGTTTAATTGGAATCTTCACCCAACAGTAATTCCCTATTATTATGTCTGCTTAAGCAAGTTCTGAATGAAAATACTTGGAGAAGGTTTAACACACAATTTTCTAACCCAGGTGATTTCTGCCTCCCTGGAGAAATGTCTACATATCTGAATATATTGTTGATTTTCACACCAGTGAAAAATGCTCCTGGCATTGGGTGGGGGTTAGGAATGCGATCACAGCAGTGTGCCACAAGCTGAAGTTAAATGGCTCACAGTGCTAATAATAGAGCTGTGCTGGTTTAGAAAGAACTAGTAAAATGTAGATTAATCTCTAGTCTGCCAGAATTGGTTCTAAAATTTTTTTAAAGAGTAGAACTTAAAAAAATAATAATTTCATTGAGGGTCTACAGAAAAATTAGGTCCAAATTGGTTATGATGGGAAAAAAAATCTGAGTTGCCCTTAAAGCCTACATTAACATTTTTGTGTGACTGCCAATAAGTACACTGGGTCTAATATTTTTTCTGTAGGACCTGTTTGTCTAATTTTGTTTTGTGCAGTGTAGGGAGCAGTGTCACTGCCCCACTGCTGTCTCCCCGCCTCTCCCTCCTGTGGGCACATAATGCACCTACATTAACCATAATTCTCTCCTACTCATGTCACGTACATGGACATGACCACCCATCAGAGATCACCCCGCAGCCTCTTCCTGTCCCCACTGGCCCGCCCCTGCTCTATAAAAGTAGCAACCACTTTATTAATAAATGAGGCTTGATCAGATTTTCTCGACTTGTCTCTGTCTCTCTGTCTCTGCCCCTGTCTGTTTTAATCCTCGTTCCTTCTCCAGGAAACTGCCCCACGGATCCGGATTGACCCACGGGTCAGGTCAAGTGGCGCCCGTGGTGGGGCTCCTGGCATGAAGGGCTCAACGAGGGAGCCATCCTGAGATGCACATGTAAGAAGGGAACTAAGAGTTTTGTGACCAACGCTACGTGGGAACCTGCCACACTGCTCAAGTCACGGTAAGTGGATGGCGATCCTTTTCCTTTTCTCTTGGCACGGGTCAGGCATTAAGTGACACTTGTGTCAGGTTTAACTAAAGCTTTAAAGACAAGAGGGATAAAGGCTAAAAAAATAGATTTATTATAGTACTTTCAATTTATTCATAAGGTTTGCCCTTGGTTTCCTTTAGAGGGCTCTATTGATGCAAAAAGATGGGAAAGAGTAAGAGATGCATTAAAGGATTACTATCGGGTCTTTGGCCCTGAAAAGGTCCCAGTTATGGCCTTTGCCTACTGGAACCTAGTCTTGGAGCTACTTACACAGCGCTGCCGAGACCCTCAAATTGATAAAACAATCACCCAAGGTGAAGCCGCTTTACGTGCTTCTGCTTCGCCAACATCGCTCCCTTCAGGAGACGAATCTAAACCTTCTTGACCCTCCGATGAGTCAAATGATATGTTAAAAAAGCCCCAAGATAGTGGCCCACCACCATCCAAGCCCCTACCACCCAAGGCCCGCCACAACTCTCTATCTAAAATGGCGCTTGCCTCACTTCCACCACATCAGGGTGAGCCCCTCCCCAAAACGGCATTTCCGGTGATGGAAACAAAGGTACCTCCCCAAGATGGCACTGCGCCGCTAGCACCACAGGTCATCAGGACCCATACACCGTTCACAGTGGTGGCCTAAAAGAATTAAAGATAGCAGTTGTTCAATATGGCCCTATAGCTGCTTTCACTCTTGCTGTTTTAGAATCTATGACCTAAGATTGAATCATTCCAAATGAATGGAGGAATTTAGCCAAAGCTACTTTCTCTGGGGGCAATTATTTACTCTGGAAGTCTGAATTTATGGAACAATGTGAAAATATTGCTAGAGATAATGCCGCTAGACAAAACCCCTGGACCTTTCCCATGTTAACGGGAACTGGGGATTTTAACACCAAAGAGGCCCAAATAAAATATAATCCCGGCCTCTTTGCACAAGTTAATGCGGCCGCTATGAGGGCTTGGAGAAATCTTCCCTCCAGGGGTGATGTAACTTCCTCCCTCACCCAAATTAGACAAAACCCAGAAGAACCATTCTCTGATTTTTGCCTCATAAAGGAGGCTGAGCACCTTTTTGGCACCGTTGAAACTAATGCTGTCCTAATTAAACAATTAGCCTATGAAAATGCAATATCAGCTTGCCAAGCCACATTTCGGCCTCATAAAACAAAGGAAAATCTATCTGGCTACATATGCCTATGCGCCGACATAGGCCCTGCCTACCACCAGGGTCTAGCTATGGCTGCCAAGGTCAAACAAGTCTTTCTTGTGTAAAAAAACAATGGTACGTGCTTTAAATGTGACCAGTTGGGACACTTTGTCTGGGACTGCCCTCTGAACAACAGCAGGGCCCCCTCTTGATCGATTGTGATAACAAGCTAGCCCACCTAACCCTCACTCAGTATTCCCAAAGGCTCTGGTAATGTCATCCCAAGCCCTAGGTAGTGCCAATTGACCTGCAAGGCCAAGGCATTGTTGAATGGGAACATCGTTCTCTCAAACTCACTATTGATAAAGTCAAAGGGGGATCATGGTACCCTATCCAGGGATCCCCCAGAAATATTCTATCTCATGCCTTATTCATCCTTAATTTTTTAAATTTGGATGCTTTTGGACAGTCAGCAGCCATGCATTTTTGACATACTGAAACACAAAAACAATTTGCTTCTGTACTATGGAGAGACCCCCTGACTAACTCATGGCATGGCCCTGACCCTGTTATCATATTGGGACATGGTTCAGTGTGCATATACTTCCACCAAGACAAAGAGGCTAGATGGCTCCCAGAACACCTCGTTAGGCAAATTAATGAGCCAAATAATAACCCCCAAAAGGCCCAGGAGTAAACACATACCTTGAGGCACTTCTTGTACTTCCTTACAGAAAATGCCAAACCAATGGATTACATGGTTCCTTCTCAAGAGCCCCCTTGGACCACCCTTGACCAATGATGGATTTGGATCTCCCATCACAAATGGCCTCTAACTCCTTCTCCATGCTGTAGGGAGGGCTCTTTCCCTACCTAGCCCCTTTCCTGGGCCCCTAGTTGCCTTGTTGCTTCTCCTCTCTGTGGATCCTTGTATTTTTCAGAGGATTATGACCCTCATTAATAACCAGATAGACACGTTTATGGCAAAGCCCATTCAGGTACACTATCACCAGCTGGAGATAGCAGATCAATAAACCTACTGGGAAAGAATTCCCATGAGTGGCCGATATGACGATGTGGCCTAACTGCCCTGAGACAATGGACAGGCAGCCAGAGAGGGGCAACTAGGACATACATTCCACAACACCAGCCATCTAAGACAGGCATAGGACCAACTGCTGTCCTGCAAGCCTGTGACAGTTAGGCCAGGTTGGGTTCATGTAATGAGGTCCTTGACCTAAGACAGGCGCTGTCCTCACAGGGCCTGCCTTACTCCTGATTAAAAAATATAGAAAAGGAGATGTAGGGAGCAGTGTGACTGCCCTGCTGCTGTCTCCCCAACTCTCCCTCATATGGGCACATAATGCTCCTACATTAACCATAATCCTCTCCTACTCATGTCATGTACATGGACATGATGATGGCCCATCAGAGATCACCCCATAGCCTCTTCCTGTCCCACTGGCCCACCCCTGCCCTATAAAAGCTGTGACCACTTTCTCAATAAATGAGGCTTGATCAGATTTTCTTGACTTGGCTCTGTCTCTCTGTCTCTGGCCCTGTCTGTGTTAATCCGCGTTCCTTCTCTGGGAAACTGCCCCGCGGATCTGGATTGACCCATGGGCTAGGTCAGTGCAGTTGTGACAGAATATCTGAGACTGGGTAATTTATAATGTGCAGAAATTTATTGGCTCAGAATTTTGGTGTCTAAAAACAGGTCTGTGGCCCAAGTGCTACAACAGAATGGTTCTGAGGTTTGTGAAGTTATTTTATATTGACACTTGAAATGAAAATCTACTCGCCTATGTCTTTAAGTGTGCATTACTGTTGAGTATTCTTGGCTAGACTACGCTGCACAGTAGGTATCTAACATGTACGCACTTTACGTCAGCCAGCAATTGCACCAACTGAACCACTTACTTTTTTGCTTCTTTGGCTTCTGTGATTATCCTATTATTCTCTGCTTCTGCGATCTGACTTTTCTATATCCCGTGTCAGTGGAATCATGCAGTATTTGTCTTTCAATGACTGTGTTATTTTACTTAACATGGTGACATCAAGGGCTGTTACTTATTGCAGAATCGCCTTCTTTTGTATGACTGAATAAAAC
This sequence comes from Cavia porcellus, assembly GCF_034190915.1. Taxonomy (NCBI): domain Eukaryota; kingdom Metazoa; phylum Chordata; class Mammalia; order Rodentia; family Caviidae; genus Cavia; species Cavia porcellus. The sequence goes on along the minus strand of NW_026947485.1, from coordinate 133,007,096 downwards.
CCCATTGTATATATATACTGCACCTGTGTTACCCTTCCATTTGTGGACATTTGAATCATTTTCACATCATAGAATTTCATAATTTTAAATAAGCTTAGACAAAAATATAAAAACTAAATCAAAATTTGATTTTCAAAGCAAAAATTCAGTAACAAACTTTTTTTGGTAATTGAAAAATTTTGCCTATTTTGTTCATCCCAGTTAGAAAACTGTACACAGGCTGACACTGGTGGTACTAGAGAGACAAAAGCATTAAGAATATAGCGCATTATCCTGGGAAAGATATGTGAATAAAAAGATGCGTTTTCAAACCACTGATTTATTTTTGAGTTCTGCAGGAGTGCGTGGGGCGATTCTCTGTGCTGTTCTTGAGTGGCTTATAGCAGGAATATCTTCCTGAATCCCTATTTTAGTGCCACATAGGCTCAGAAACCACCTTGGAAGCTCTCTTAAATTGGAACAGAACCTGTGCTGCACTTCATCTCCAAGTATCATACCCCTGACTCACATCTCCAGCGATGTTTGTCTATGTAAAGGTATAGGTAGGGATGGGGTGTGTTTTGCTGAAACCAGTTCAGGTGTGCCTGAGCCAGTCCTTACAATCCAGATTTCAGCACCAGTCCTTGACAGGTGGAGAGATTATCAATATGCAGTCTGCCTGAAGTGTTTTGGCTGAAACTAGCACACTAAACTGGACAGTCTAGTTTAACGGTCCATAAAATAATTAGGACAAAGCTAAAATTAAAAATCACCTTAACTCAATCTAAGGTGTCGCATCTAAAGTATAATTAATGCATTTTTCTTTTCCATTAAATCTTTCCAAACATCAAATAATTCTGTGAATTGGTTCAGGCGTAATTTTCCTTTCTTAAAAAAAAAATCTCAAAGAGAATTATTTAAAAAAGGCTATTATAGCAGGGCTGAAAATATAGCTCAGTGATATAGAATGCATTTAGCATGTGTAAGTCCCTGCATCCAATCACTAACATCCCCCACAAAAAATAAATTATTGTTTTAAAAGTTGATAGAAGAGTTGACCAATAGTTCAATTAGGGAATTATAAGTGGGTGAATGATTTATTTATTGCAAATAGGAGCGAACAATATGCTTGCAGGAATCTAAAACTTTGCCTTTAAGCCCCTTTCCTATTTCTGTCATTTTAAAAATTGAGATAGGAGATTTTTCTGAATGTTTTAAATTCACAGAAAATTTGGATAGAAAGCAAAGAGAGTTTTCATATTAATCTCCCTCTACATGCCATTTCTCCTATTTTTCTTTTTGATACTGGGGATCAAACTCATGATCTTGTACTTACCAGGCAAGTGTTTGAGCCATTGAGCGAAATTCCCAGCCCATTTCTTCTATCATTAACATCGTGTTTTGTGACTTACATTCACTAAAGTGAAAGAACCAATAATCTCAATTACTTGCCCATCCCTAGGGCAAAATAGCTAACACCAACTCAAAGGAAGACAGGTTCATTTCGGTTCACAGTTTCAAGCCACACGTGTCCGGCTGCCTCTAAGGCAGAAATGTCATGGTAAGAGGGCAGGGCAGAGGGAAGCTAAAACCAGATAGAGAATGCAGGAACCATGGTGGAGAACAAGGTATCCTCCAGCTCACACCCCGCCCTGCCTCTCCCCCAACCCGGTCCCGCTTTTAATGTAACTCAGTTATTGTACCCTGTCTGTGGGCGAAGAGGCTGAGGAATGCAGCACACCCGTAACCCTGTTACTGTACAAACACAGAAGACTTTGGGCACAATACATGTTATTTTTAAGGCAATGAAACTATTCTTTTTTTATTTATAGAAAAAAAGCGAAACAGAAAAACAGGTAGAAATAATACAGAATTTTAAAAGAAATAACAGTAAGAAGTGGGTAGTTAAAAAAAGTAAGAAATCACCAGTTGATAATTTATATATTGTTATCTTAGAAATAGTTGTTCTAGTTACAAAATCAAAGTACTAAAAATGGACTACTATGGTGGGCTTGTGCATTTGTCAAAACTCACAGAATAAGCCCAGAGTGGGGGTGCATGCCCGTAATCCCTGTCCTTGAGAGGCTGAGGCAAGAGAACCAACATGAGTTCAAGGTGAGCCTGGGCTACAAAGTGAGTTCAAGGCCAGCCGGAACTGCACAGTGAAACCCTAAAAGTAAATAAATAAACAAAAGTAAATAAACAAACAATCTCATTGAATGTACAACACAATGAATAAATTCTTAGGTAAACTGGGTTTTTAGTAGTAGTGTATTGGAGTTATAATTTAAATCTAAAATGTTTAAGTAACAAGATGTAAGTGTGTAATTTTATTAGAATGGATTATGAAAATAGAACTTTTGGTGAGGATTCATTAGATACTGTCACCCAGCAAACCTATTGGCCTTTAAGGCTTATTTGTGTTAGGTTTGCTTCTCTAATTCTGTGTATATTTTTCTATGGTCTAAATTTTTCTTATGTTTTCAAATCTTCAAAAAAGTTAAGGGTAAAGCATTGTAATAAGTTATTAAGAATTCAGATTGTTTTACCCTGTTAATGAAGCTTGGTCTAAAACTTGCCACCTCCTGTAAGATGTAAGACTATAAAAATATTCTCTGGATATTTGTTAAGTAAATTAAAGTGTAGGTTTCAGATAAAATATGAAATTCTTTAAAGTAGATGAGCATATGAGTATTTATTAAATGATGTGTATGCATACATGTACATGTACACACAAATATTCCTTGTACACAAGAAGTAAAACATGTGGAAAGCTACAAGTCAAATGCTAGCAATGGATGGGATGGGATGGCGAGGAGCTGAAGCATTGCCTTCTAGACTGTATTCTTAGAAAAAGAGGCAAGGTTATGTGTGACTTTTATTTTCATTTTGTTTTTGAGTATTTTCAGAAAAGATAGAAAAGGAAAATAAAACAGAAACCAGTAGCATAATTTAGGAAAAATTTTGAACTTTACATTTTAAGATGGAGGACTATGCAGGTGCACAATCTTGATGTTTAAATCGCATTTCTTTTTCTATAAATAGCTTCTTTAAAGGTTGCTCCAATGTTCATTCTAGCGAAGTCACAAGAAGTGAAAAACAGAGAGGATGGAAACAGCACAATGCTAGATGCTGCTCTTAGGGCATGCCCCAGATAGCCCACCTGCATGTCTCAGCAGGATTTCCTTCTTCCTCTCTTGACAGCATAAAATATTTCCCTGCTTACCAGGAAATGAGATTCATAATGATCAGACATAAAATGATGGTAATGCTTTGTCATTTCAGGAGAGCAGGGTGAATGCAGAGCTGCAGCCCAATGCTGGCCAGGACGCCTGTGAGAGTCTGGTCTCCATTCTGTGGGATACAAAGGAGGTCTGTGGGATTGCTCAGCTGGAGCAATCAGGAATGTGTTGTGTCTTTGAGATTTCCTGCCTTCCTCCCCCTTCCTTTTTTTCCACGGAGATAGGTCCTTTGCTGAAAAGACATCTGTGCTTTCTTCTCTCTCTTCAAGACAGAGAGCCATGATTTAGGACACACAAATGTAATTTCAAGTTGACTGCCTGCTGGTTTATTTCATGCACCTGCTCTTGGAGGAAGGGGAGACAGGATTTTAAGAGGCCATTTTGAGGCCAGAGCTGACATTTGACCTAAAATATCCCACAGGAATATGGGAGACAAAAGCACTTATTCATAATGGGTAATTTAAACAAGGGCAACACATTTGCAACTATATTTACATATTAACACATAGGCATGCTCCTTTCCTCAGACTTAGTGTTTTTATTTAAATCACAGAAAGGAAAGGTAAAGATTCCTCTCATTATACTTACATTCTTTGTATAAAATCCTTTCTTGATTAGATAGATATGTTAAGATTTTGCTTTTTGGGCTCAGATTTTTAATGTCCTTTATAGCATTTTGAGTTTTTTAAGTTAGGTGTAAACTGCCTATGATAATCTGAAAATAAATGTTTTTAGTATCTGTGGTTTTAATTGTTTTTAACTAGCAGATCCTCTGTTCAAAAACATTTTTTCAATATCTGAACATCAAGGAATTCCAAAGATGGAATTATTATTATAAGCCATCATATCCAGTTTTCCTTGAAGTCCAAGACAGCTAATAAATTGAGGGTTGACTTAACAGACAATTCTTGGTTCCTTCAATTGCTTCCAGGAATGAATGGATATGTGGCCCAAGTTAATTGCCAAATGCTTAATTTCTTTCAGGCAAGTAAATATCAAATTTAATTAAAAACCAGGGAAAAAACCCCTCAAACAAAATAGATGGTTAATAGAAGTAACCATCCTGTTTCTTTTGCTGCTTACACGGATCATGGATTGCTTCATCTTTGATGAATCGGATGCCTTGAATTAAGGAGTTCATCTCCACCACCATAGAACAAAAGATGCCTTGCATAATTAATTCCTTTTGGATTATAAGTTGCAGAAGCAAAGCAGAAGGGGAAGAATGTTGAAAACTCCCAGGTTGTAAACACAAGGGTACTAGTTGGGTTTTATGGTGACACTATGTATTTGTTAGCACTGATGAAGAGCAGATGTCCTGAGATTTTGCAAAAACATCTGCAACAATCACTGGAAGGTGAGAAAATAATCTTATTAATTTCCTTTTTTGGTTTGGTCTGTGCTTTCCCTATAAATTATTTTTCAACCAAGTAGCTTTTCTTTCCCATCATTCTTAGATGAAATGTGGTAAAATAAGAACTTTCACAGTTCTAGAATATTGTGGGTGGGTTAGATGGTTTAAATCCTTTTCTTTAGTTATCAGTGTTCTCTGGTAGTGTGACAGAAAACAAATCTGTATTTCAATCTGTAAAGCTTTTTCTGTGATTGATGGTTCCTACCTGTAGACAAATTATCAATGGAATATCAATAGAATATCTTTCATGACGTGCTGTTGTCTTTTTCGGATGTGGCCATACTTGGTGCCGAGGAGGTCACTGAAGAAGGCAGAAGCCAATTTCCAGTCAGTCCCTCTGTGGTTTCCATTGCTGAGCAATCAAATCCGCGGAGAGTGAGGCTACCCAAGAGCTCCAGAGGGAACTTTTTACTTTTATATTTTGTAAAGCTTTGGATTCTCTGGTTCTGAGAGAATCTAGTAATCCTTTGAGTTTATATGTAGATTCTCTGGGAATCTGTAACACAGAGGCATTTACTTTGAGAGGAGCTGACCGTGTTCTAAAATATACTGCTTTACTTGAAGGGAGTAAATAAAAACAACTTTTCAAGGAAGCACTGCTTTATCTCCTGCTGATATGGAAGAGTAAACTAAGAATCCATGAAACATAAAAGAATTATGTTCTAGACTCCTTTATTTTTACTTTGGGCAAAGTAACCTGCTTCTGGATGGTAACCTTTGAAACATGACTACATTTTTCTGTCTTAAGACCATCCCTACACCTTTATCTAACGTATCTTATTTATTTATTTTTAACCTGAAAAAGATTAGAAGATACATGTGATTCTTGCGAGGGAAACTGTTAACAATTCACTTAGGACTCATTTGCTCCTTAAATTCCTTATTTCCTGCTCTTCTTTTCCTGATTCATTCTCTTAAATTTTCATTACCTGAGGCTGAACTTAGCTTTAAAAACTATAGGAAGTCAATTCCATAAGAAGTACATAAACAGACAGCTGAAAATCACCATCTGCACATTGCTGTTGTATTTGGGAGCCTTTCTCTGATCCCCTCAGGGGTTTAGTTAACTGGAACCTCAGGATCTCCACTACCATGAAACAGCTGGAATTATGCTGTGCGTCTCATGAAGCTTTGTCTGAGTGACAGCTGGTTTAGCTATAGAACTGAAACTTGATCAACTAAATTCCTTGTGAGTAGATGAACAAAGAGAGACAGCCCCAAGATGAATCTACTGAAGCAGGTTGAGTTTGCCGAGGCTTCCCTGCAAACTAAACATCAGACACAGGCAAGCATAAGAACAGGCAATGTGTGTGCAAAACCCCACCTATAGCCAAAGAAAAAGACTTCAGAAGACTTGAAGGATGAGCTGTGGCTTCTTCAGTAGAAAGTGAGGGAGGAAAAGAGCCAGATGTTGTAAACTGAAAGCGTCCAGCAGCTCAAGATGAAATTAAGTGATGATTTGTTTCATACCGAAGTACTGTTCCATCCACCTGATGTCTTGGAAGGATTTTCCCTTAGAGATGTTCTGCCTTTGGGGAATTTTGTACTTCCCATGTCCCAGATCAGGTAACTTGAAGTTGCACCCAAAACACATTTGGAAGAAGGCACCAAAAAGAAAAAAAAACAAAAAAACAAAAAACAAAAAAAACTCAAATGTTTAGAGTTTTCCCAAATTTGAAAAGAAACCAAGCTTGCATGTGAGCCACTAGCACTAGGGTTGAATCAACACTGAATCACCACTTTTTGAATGTTTGCTATTTGAATGTCACTGCATGATGTAGTGGAACCAAGAAGAATGAGATGCACCTACTTATTAAAGGAACGGAATGTCCTGTGAAGGAATAGACATAAACATAAAGCGACAGAACAAGGCAGTCAGAATTTGGAGCATTGAGTTTAGAATGAGAGAGAAGTGAAAACAGAGCTCAAGGGCGACACGTTTCACTTGATAGAAGAACTTTTCCTTTTTCCTCCCCTCACTGAGCAGTTTTTTTTTTTTTTTTTTTTTTCCCATGGTTATGCTAAGATTGTAGTGCTTCTTCGCCAATGCTTAATCAGTCACTGAATCATATCCCTGAACCCTAACATTTGCTCTTCCCATAAGAGCATAAATAACCTTTCAAATTGCTTCTCTGATTCAATCATAAGAGCCATATTGAAGGACTACTTTGTGTGAAAGCTTCACTAATTTTGGTACCTGAACCGAAATAAACTTCATACGTAGTTTGTTGGGGGAGGCACAAGTGTAATATTTATTTGAAATAAGTCTTGCTGTGTTGCCTAGGTTAGCCTGGATCCATGTACTAGACTCAAGTCATCTTCTTGCTTCAGCCTATCAAGTATAAGAGGCACGTGTGCTGTATATAGTTCTTAACCCGAATGTTGTTTCACTGTTTCCAGAGAAATACAAAGCAGAAATAAGAAATGTTAAAAGTATACTACAGAAGAGATAAGATTTAGTTATTCAAATATGGTATTATGACCAATTCACCAGATATTAGTATTAAATTTTACAGAATATACATATATATAATTTTGTTGCATCTATTGTTATAGTAAAATAAATCTTTAAAATAGCTACTGCTCCAATTGTTTTTCTCTAATGATTTAGGGTTTTGGGCTGATTTAATTGAATATGATAATTTTCAAACTATCATTACTATCTCCTGAGTACACCATTCATAGATACGAAGATAATTTAGGGTGCTTCAGTGTTCTGACAAAACCCTAATGAGAATATAAATATTGTGATTTTAAAAACTGTATGTGGAATGTTTTGGTAAATTTTTGGAATAATGAATTCTATTTTAGATCTCTAGACTGTATAAGGTTTCAAACAGGGTACTACAGTCCTTTCTATGCTATGATTTCCCTAGAAACACTTGTGAATTTGTGTAAATTTCTATTGAGAGTTGTAATGAGACTATTGATTGGTGTACATGAGTAGAATAGAACTGACTCATGAAAAAGCATTATACAAGGAGATTATACAGAAACCATTGTTAATTTTCTGTTAGTTGATTCTAAATACTCTGTAATGCTGTCATTCTCTTGAATGGTTTTACATTGTTTTGATATACTTAATGCTACAGTATACGAAGTTGTACTCAAGGATTTCAAAGAAAGAGACAATATGGTAACTACTTTTAGGTTAGGATTATCTGGTGGTGAAACACTACTCTGCTTAAATGGTTATGTTTTGATCTGCGCTGTTTCGTTGTTATGCCTTCTTTTATCTCAATCTCCACTCCATTATTTACTTTTTTATCTTTATCCTTTTAATTAAAGGAAAAAAATAGCAGGATATATTATAGTAACCCACTTTGACTTTTCATTACCTCGATTTAAAGCCCTGTATTACTCTCACCATCTGGTTTTTAACTGATGTTCCCCTATTCTGTTTTGCTGGATAGTATCAGGTTCGAAAGTTTAGGCATCAGCTGTGACGATAATGAGATTCATTATGACGCCCATTCTTGTTGACTTTTATCTACTTTTGAAGACCTACAATGTCTCCAATGTTTTGGTTTTGTCGGTTTTATTCTTTACTGTTTTGTTCAATTGTATTATAACTAACGATATAGGCAATTCTATTAGAGATAGCGGGAGGCATGATAGTAACCATTGTTGATCACCTTGTATTATGTTTTTACATTATCTATTATGTCCACCCTTTTGACTTGACTGATTCTGTTCTGTTATGTCACATTTGGTTTTACTCTCTTCCAAAAAAGTAATAAGAACCGTGGGAGCAATGAAACCCAAAATGTGTAATAGTCATGGTACAAAGGAGAGGAAAAGAAACTGCTCCAAACTATATAACTGCATGTATATTTAAATGTATAAGATAGAAAATGATATCACAGAGTTTTATTGGATCAATGAACAGAACTGTTTGCAGTATCATTGATGGAATGTCCACTTTACAAGCTTTAATTTTGTGACTTGAACAATTATTTCTAAGATGACAATATGTAATCCATTAACTAGTGATTTCCTACTGTTCATTTTTTTCTGTAAATCTGTATAACTTGTACCCTTTCCCTGCTTTTTTTTTTCTTTTCTCCTTAAATAAAGTTAAAAAAAAAGAAAGAAAAAGCATTATAGAAGCAACATGGATAGAATTAGCTTTCTAACTCAAAGTTATTATTCTACTTACAGTCTAATTTTTTAAAAAAAGATGTTTAACTTCATCTTTTTAAAACTAATATAGTCATATGTGAAATGTCTTTAGATATAGGCCAGAATGGTTGAGAGGTAGCATTAATGAACAAAATCTGAGAATTATGAAATGAATTGACCCCCCAAACTAGCCTGCTCTGCGGTCTCAGGAGACTGAGACCAAGAGACACAGCCAGACAGATGAGCTTCACTAGCTGTGGGGCTGTGGGTGACATGCCACTTAGAAACAAAGCTATTGGGAACCCTTTTGGCAACCTAATTGGCCAGCCACATATGGACAGTGCATTATACACAGGCCACTCCTTGCCTCCACAACGGTGTAGCGCTCACAAAATGTCCTTGCCCTCCTCTTGCACAGACTGAAGATGTTTACAAAGGATCCTGGCTCCCTGCTGAGTGGCTTAAACTTTTAAACTTCTCAAATTGACACAATGTATCAACCACAACAGTTACAAACAGCAAAATCCCCCCTTTGCTACACACAGTTTTATGGGCACTGACAAAAACATAGAAGTATGTATTCCTCTCCAAAGTGCCATACTGAACAGGTCCTCCACCTCAGAAGTTCCATCACACTGACTCTTTGTGGTCATCCCTCTGCTCAGACCTAATCTTGGCATCAGTGGTCTGCTTACTTCCAGAATGCATCAGTGAATTACAGTTATACCATGTGAAGTTCTTTTAGTCTAGCTCTTTTTACTTAAGAAAATATTTTCAAGATTCATCTCTATCATTCTATCAGCCTATAGTGTTTCATTTTTTATTTCTCAGTAGAACATTATTGTACAAATGGGCTACTATTTGTTTATACAATGATTGTTTATATAGCATTTGTACCAATCATTTGCATTATTTCCAATTTCTGGACTTTATCAGTGAAGTGTCTATGAACTTTATATATTCAGTACTGAAGTGTTATGTTGCACAGTACTTACACATTTATGCTTATGCATACCTATCAAAATTAGCTTCTAAGTTTTCTATATCATTTTATATTCCTTCTACATTGTTCTTCATCCTTACCACATTTAGTAATATTATTTACTATTACATTTTGGCTATTCTTATATTTTAAGAATTGCCATGGCATCACATGTTGAGTTTTTACTCTGTATTTCCTTTATGATAATATTACTGCACATCTTTTGTATGCTTAGTTTCCATTTGTATATTTTCATTAATAATGCTTTACCTTTTTCCCTCTTTTTAAAAATTGTCTTTTTGTTTTGTTATCATTAGCTTTTGAGATTCTTTACATATATACATATAAGTGTATTATCAGTTACAGATTTTACATACATTTCTTTCCAGGATATAGTTTTTTTGAAATTGTGTTACCAGTGTATTTTACAAAACACAATGTTTTAATTTTATCTGTTATACATTTTCTTTTATAAATTTTGCTTTTAGAATTTTCTCTAAAAATATTTTTAAAAGTCAAATTCACATAGATTTTTCTCCTATGTTTATGTCTAAATATTTTATCTATAGGATTTAGACTAATATCCATAGCCCATTTTGGACGATATGAATTACATCCAAAGGTTCAATTTTTGCATATGGAGATTGAGTTGTGTTAGCACTTTTTTCCTAGGAAAACTATCCCTGGTACTTAATCTTCTTGACTTTCAACTTAATTGGCTTGAAAGACTCATAGGAGTTTTGTAAAGCACACCTCTGAGTTTGTGCTGGCAGGTTATAAAGGCATGACCTTGGGTAATATATCTGGTTCCTGAGTCTTTTCTCTCTGACTCTCTTCTTGATCTCTGATTCTGGATGCTATGACATTTACAGTACTCCTCTTCCATGACCTGGTGCCATGATGTTTCTGCCTTGGAGCCAGCCACCCATGGATGGAGCCTCTGAAGCCATGAGCCAAAAATAATCTCTTCCTTTAAGTTGCAGGTATCGGGTGTTTTGTTCTAGTGATGAAATCTAGTTGATATACTATGCTTTTCTGATTACTCCCAAAATTTTATCAAAATAAATCATTTGACTACATTATAAAAAATTATATTTAGGTTGCATGCTTTATTCGATTCACCAACATATACTTTGATACTTATACTGATACCACATTGTTTTGAATGCCATAGAATTATTCTAAATCTTTTAGATAAGTAGTATGAGCCTTGTAACTGTTCTTTTACTTCAAAAATCGTAAGATGCATTGTTTCCTTTGCTTTTCATATAAATTTTAGAGTAAGTTATCAATAACTTAAAAATATTTTTGGGAATTTGAGATTGCATTAACTCTATACATATAATAATATATACCTATTATAGATGAAATTAAGAAATACTAAAATCTTAATGCATTGAGTCTTCTAATCTGTGAACACAGGATATTTCTTTGTGAGCATTAATCATGATATGTCAACATGCATGGATTAAGCACTGCTCAGCAAATTCCTAAAGCACATTTCTGAATGTGTCTATGAATGACTGCCCTGTAGGCCAGCAAACCGGAGGAAGAAAGATCCACACAGAATGGACTTGCCTACATGCTTATAATCTGAAAGGGGTAAAAATAGGGAAGGAAATGTTCTTGTTTTTGAAGAGCTTCAGTTTTTACCATTACTCATGACATAGCAAATCAGCCTCCAGTTTCTTCAACCTTCTAATGCAAATTTTCATTGGCTACACACTAGTGAGTTTTGAGGCCCTCAACATTGGATTGTACTGTCATGGTTTATGTCTGTGTCCCCCAGGTCTCATGGGTTTGCATTGTGCATTTGTGATTGGCTCATTGTCTAGTGCTTGCAAGGATGGTGTCAGTGCTACACCCATATAGGGATGGAGCCAGGAGGTGATGTAATGGCAGGAAGAAGGTGTGTCCTGCTCTTTGCTGGTTCCTGTTTGCAGTTTGCAGCCGCCATGAACTGCAGCCCTGCCATGCCACCCTGCCTTGGAGCCAACTAAGTGTGAACTGAAACTTCCAAAAACTGTAAGAAACAAGCCTTTCCTTTCCCAACTTTGGGCTTCAGGTATTTTGTCTCAGCGACGAGCATAAAGTAACTAAGACAGGTACTGTGTGCTTGGTGTTTCTTATTCTGTAACTTCCATCTTCTTGGACTGAATAGCGGGTGGATACTCTGGCTATCCAGCATGCAGACAGCCATTGTAGAGTCTCCTACCTCTGATCCTGTAAACCTACCTAATAAGCCCTTTTCCACAGTTATGCATGCATTTTCTATTGATTCTATACCAGTGAACACATGTAATATGAATTTGGTGCTGATAGTAGGACGTGAGCAACCAATTGTTATAAATTAGGTCTAAACTTCCCCCCACATCCTATCTCATGTGTTTGGGAAAAGATCGGGGATGCTATACTCAAGCAGTGACTCAATCCACTGACAAACTGAGCAGATGGATGGGTTGCGAGGTGGAAACAAGTTGGAAGTGGGTCCCTGAAACATGACCTAGAGGGTGGACACTTGTCTCTTTAGTTCAGGGAAAAAGCATTCAACTTTCTTATCACTTTCTTAATGCATTGTGATTCTTTATTCATGTATGGGCATTCTCTTCTAAGTTTGTAGAAAAGTTATTTTGTTTTTCAAATCATAACTGATGTTGAATTTTATCAAATGCATTTCTTTAATTATTGAAATAATCACGTGACTTTTTTCTTTAATTGTTAATGAATTACACTTTTTCAGTTGTTGAAACAGACATTCATTCTTGTGGAGAAGTCTATTTGTTTAGCATAAATCATCATTTTCATGTGGTGGCATATTAAAATAGTTGATGTTTTGCTGAGGATTGGTGTGTCTGTGAGAAATTATTCTCAATACTTTTCTGATAAAATTTTTGGTTGATTGTGGCAGGTTAAAAATGTTAACTCAATGTACTAGGCAAGCGAGTATGTTTTTTTTTTTTTCATTTTTGGGTGAAGTTAATGTGAAAAACATTTTTTTCCTCATATATTTCATGAGCTTTATCAAAAGAATTACATGATCCTCAAGTTTTCTTTTTTGAGGCAGAGGATTTTTTTCATTTTTTAAATAAAATTTCATTTAAAGAAAAAAAAAGCAAAACAGAAAAAAGGGTAGCAACAATACAGAATTCCAAAGGGGGAAAAAAAACACTAAGAAATCACTAGTTGATAAATTACATACTGTCACCTTAGAAATAGTTGTTCAAGTGACAAAATTAAAGCATACAAAGTGGACATTCGAACAGTGATACTGCAAACAGTTCTGCTCAATGATCCAACAAAAGCTTAGTAATATGGTTATCTATCTTACACACTTAAATATACATGTAGTTATATCATTTAGAACACTTTCTTTCCCCCTGATTTTTACAATAGCAATTACACATTTAGAGTTTAATTACTCCCACAGTTGTTATTATTTTTTACATTAGAGGCAAAATGTGATATTTATAAATATGATTATTATTTATTTCACTTATGAAGATAGTCTCAAGTTGCCTCCATTTACCTAGGAAGGCCTCAAGATAATTCCTTTTTATATCTGAGAAATATTCCATTGTATAAAAATACCACATCTGTTTCATCCACTCTGCAGTTGATGGGCATTTTGGTTGTTTAAAAGATTAAGCTATTACAAATTGTGCTGCTATGAACATAGGTCCATATATATATCACTGTAACATGATCTTTCCAGGTTTTCTGGGAAAATACCCAGGAGGGGAATAGCTGGATTGAATAGAGCTTCCAATCCTAGTCTTCTGAGAAATCTCCATACTGATTTCCATAGTGGCTGCACCAGTCTACACTCCCACCAATAATGGAGCAGTGTTCTTTTTTCCCCACAGCCTCGCCAACATTTGTTATCAGTTGTTTCCTTGATGGCAGGTATTCTTTCCGGGGTGAGATGAAATTTTTAATTTGCATTTCTCAAATGACCAGTGATGGTAAACATTTCTTCATGTACTTATTTTCTATTTGTATATCTTCATCGGAGAAATGTGTGTTTATCTCAGATGCCCATTTTTGGAGAGGATCTTTGAATTTGGGGGGCTTGATGTTTTTCAATTCGTTTTCTTTTTTTTTTTTTTTTGTGCCATGGATTGAACTCATGATGGCGTGCTTGCCAGGCAGGCATTGAAGCCACAGAGCTAAATCCCCAGCCTCTGTTTTTCAATTCTTTATGTGCTGGCTAAGAGGCTTTTCCACTATATGGGTTTTCTTTTCAATGTTGGTGATTTCTTTTGAAGTGCAGAAAATTTTCAGTAATATGAGGTCCCAATTATTGATTCTTTGATGTGTTTCCCATGCAGTTTGCGTTGTGTTCATAAATTCTCTGCCTACCCCTATGTCTCCAAGGAGTCTACCACCTTGTCTTCCAGTATATTTAGTGCTTCTGTTTTAATATTTAGACCTTTGATCCATTTAGACTTGAGTTTTATGCATGGTGATAGGCATGGGTCTAGTTTAAGGCTTTGGCATGTGGAAAGCCAATTTTTCCAACATTATTTATTAAATAGGGTATCCTTCTTCCAGTGAACATGTTTAGCATCTTTGTCAAATATCAGATGGCTGAGTGTCTTTGTAGTATGTTTGCATCTTGTAATCTTTCCATTGATATTCTGGTCTATTTCTTTCCCAGTACCATGCTGATTTTATCACTGTGGCTTTGTAGTATAGTTTCAAATCACTCACTATATTTTTAGATATTTCTGTGGTGTTACTTTTGAAGTCCTCTATTTCAATGTTTCTTGTACTTGCTCTTGGTAGACTAGATGTTTGAGGATGCATTTTGCCTTTTTGTTTTGCCATTTTCTCCTTTTGGGTTAATATTTGGTCCTTCAATCCCTCAAATGTCTACTGTGAATAGTCTGTATCTTGGGGTCCTATTTTAAAGTTGATGTTTGTCCAATGCTGAGTCTCACAATGAAGAGATGGGCCAGTCACCTGAATTTCCCCTGTTTGGTGAGTCCTATGTTCTTCATAGGCTTCCAAGCCTAGGAGTACAGATGGAAAACAACCTCTAGAAAGTTTTAGAGATTTTTAAAACTTTGTTTTTGTTGACTTCTGTCTTAACATATTATGATCTGATAGAATAAATTGTTTTGGGTTCTATTTAAGTTAGTGCAGTAAGTAGTTGTGCTGTTTTCAAGATTTTTCATGCTATGTTTATTCTAAGTAACCAGAGGTTTCAAATTCCAGCAACTGTACCTTTTGTTTGGTGTGGGAATTTGTATGTTTGCTTTCCTACACAAAATAAACATTTGACTAACAGCATTTTGCAAATTCTTTCTTTTCTATTAGTTTTCTCCTCTATAAATCTTCATGATTATGAAGATTATCATTTAGCAAAAGAAATATTTATTAATTTATAGCCACTGTTGGTTGTTGTTTGCCAAACCTGAATTATACTTGTAGTATTGAAAATAAACACTGACTTGTTATGGTTAGGATACCAAAACACTCATGTTAAAATATAAATTCCATTGTTACTTATGAAAAAGACAGAAAAATTAATCCAACTGTGCTATTTGGAGATGGGAAGTAAATTAAGCATAAGTAAAGCCATAATTTAGGGTACTGATCCAGTGAAACTTAGTTTGCAAGATGAAGAGGGGAGACTTGAGCTATCTTATCATGTCACATCATATAATGCCTTTCCTACATTAGGATTTCTGAGGAACTTCATCAGTAAAAAGACTCTCACTAGGTATGGTGCCAGTCTTCAGAAATGTAAAAAATAAATTTTCTTTTTCCATAAACTACCAAATCTGTGCTTCATTTATAGCATAAGAAAGCAGACCAAGACATAACTTTGTAAGTCAACACATGACTAAAAATATACCAGGAAATCTCATTCTGACAATAATAATATGTTGAGAGTTGAAGGGTGTTAGAAAAGAGTCATTGTTCTTAGGTAGATCTGGCCATATATTTTGATTTGCATTTCTATTAAGACTCATGACCAGCATCAAAGGTGCAGCATATATCCTATGCTTTGCCAAATGCCATAAACAGTGATGAGAACTGTAATTCATTTCTGAAAGTTTGCAAAGATAGATATGCTATAGATTTGCAACATACAGAAGACCTTAATGTCCCATCTTTAATAGGAAGACTACCAGGTTAAGTCCCTTGGGACAGGAAGAACTGAAACCATGCAACAATTAGCTTACATGAACATGACTTTATTATTACCAGAACTTCTTTTCTAAGAATACAATAGTGCCAATAATATATGGTTTCTTTCAGATTTACTTCATGAAAATCCATTATGTGAATTCTTTTGTAGTTGCTCAAATGGGATCATCAAGGTGAATTTGACTCTTTGGTTTCCTTTGAAACGTTTACATTTCTGTGTTCAGTAACCCTAAATAATCATATTATAACCTTAACCTAATTCTTATCTAGTCCTCAACATTGAAAGGCCTCCCTTTAAAAATAAATCTCCCCAAACCTACAGATATCCTAAATTTATCCTCTGCATTTAAGTGACTGTCTTAGTATAATGGTCTCTATTGTTGCGCCAAACAAAAAATTCTGTGTTGCTTGATGAACAATTTTTTTCTGTGGTCTCTTTGGGAAGTCAGCAGTAGACAATGACAACAGTCTAATAATAATCTAAGTAAAAAATACACTTAGTAGAAGCAATAAGATTTTCTATAAAACTTACTCTCTACCAAGCAGGCTTCAATATGGAGTTGGAAGTAGAAATATCTTCCTGTCCACAATGCTCCTCTTCTAGCAGTCACTGCCTTCTTAACTCTATATGTATTCCATTGTCTGCCTCCACTGTAGGGCCAGGAAGACACCAGTCATTGGCTCTTCCCCACAAACCCATCTCCCACTGAGCGTAGTACAGCCTAGATTATATCATGGCCATGGCAGAGAAGCCTTGCAAAGCAGCTAACCACTGACAGAACCACCTCTCTCAGAGACAGCATGTGTGAAACCTTTCCTAATGATAATGGAATTAAAGTGGATGAGAACTATGCATTTTTAAAAGTCCTCTTGTTTTCCTTTTATATTTTCAATCTTTTTTTTCTATGTAGACTTTTGACTTTACAGAACACTATGAGCTGGAATACAAGTATTCTCATTAGCATGCATTTTGCCTTTAAGAAATCAAGTACAAATAACTTTTTGTTTTCAAGATTTTTTCATGTGAAATATATGCTGAGAAATGTAATCATGTGTATTGAATTTTTTTCAATGAGTTGGAGAAACAATGACTTGGAAAAAAGCATCAATAAAGTAAGAATAAATTTTACTCAACAGTTAGAGTACTAGTTTGACTTTTATATTTAAATAAGCTAAGTATCTTCACACATATCAAATATTTAAATGAATACTAATAAATGTTATGTAGCTGTCAATGAGAAACAAATATTGAGCTTGTATCTGTGAGAGAAGTGGTACAATTCCTTTTCTGTTCTGACTTACTATTTCTTATTATGAATGCTCACATATAGTTTTAATTATACATCTGTTGTTAGGCATAGCATTTTGCTTTCCGTATGGTGTGCTCTATCTGAAATATGGAGTTCATGTTCATTGACTTTTCACAGGACGGAAAAATGTATTCCATGCAACAGGAACCCCCCAAAAAGGCAGGGGTAACTATTTTATTTTCAGACAATGTGAACTTCAAGCCTGAAATGATTAAAAGAGATAAAGAAGGCCACTACATGCTCATTACTGGAAAAATTTAAGAAGAAGAACTAATAATTATGAATATATATGCACCAAATACTGGAGCACCCAGTATTTAAGACAGATACTAAGGGACATAAAAAACCAAATACACAAGAACACAGTTATAACAGGGGACCCAATTAACAGCCCATCATCACAAAGAGATAGATAAACTTGACAAAAAGTCAGCAAAGAAATAATAGAACTGAATCATACCTGTGAGAAATTGGACAGTAGACATTTGTAGAGTGTCCCACCCAACCACATCAGAATACACATTCTTCTCAGCTAACATGGGACATTCTTCAAAAGAGACTATATATTATGCATAAAACATTCTTAAGTAAATGCAAAGGTACTTAAATTATCCCATGTGTGATTTCTGACCATAGCACACTGAAATTGGAAATTAATGATAAAAGAAATTGCAAAACCTGCATAAACACAAAGAAATTAAACAACAACCTTAACAACCAGTGGGCTACAAATGAAATTAAAGAAGAAATAAAGCAATACCTACAATTTAATGAAAATGCAGAAACAACCTATTGCAATCTGGGGGATGGAATAAAATCGATCTTAAGAGAGAAATATATGGCAATAAATTGTCACATCAAAAAACAGAACATACACAAATAAACAACCTAATGCTTCATCTCAAGCTTTTAGAAAAAGAAGAGCAAGTTAAACCCAAAGCTCACAGAAGAGAGAAAGTTGTAAAGAGTAGAGCTGAAATTAATGCAATTGAAACTAAAAAAACAATACAAAGAATTAATGAATCAAAAAGCTTGTTTTTTGAGAGAATGAACAAACCTGACAAGTGTCTAGCTAATCTTATCAAGGAAACGAAAGAAAAAACCCAAATCCATGCAATAAGGACTGAAAAGGGGAAATGACTACAGATCACATGGAAATTCAAAAGATCATGTATACCTACTTTGAAAATCTCACATAGAGTGGAAATCACAGAGGAAATGGACATATTTCTCGAAACATACGAACTACCAAAGCTCAACCAAGAAGATATAGCAATTTTGAATAACCCATTATCAACTATTGGAATTGAAAATGTAATTGAAAACTAGCCAACAAAGAAAATCCCAGGTGCTGATGGATTCATGGATGAATTCTACAGGACATGTAGAGAAGATTTGATGCCAATACTCCTTAAACTCTTCAGTGAAATTGAAAAGGAAGCCGTCCTCCCTAAATCATTTCTGGAGGCAAGTATTACTCTGATACCAAAACCAGAGAAAGACCCAACCAAAAAGGAGAACTAGAGGCCAATCTCCCTAATGAATATTGATGCAAAGATTCTCAGTAAAATACTGTCAAACAGAATGCAACAAATCATCAAGAAGATTATACACCATGACCAAGTGGGACTCATTCCAGGATTGCAGGGATGGTTTAACTTACACAGATCAATAAATGTAAACACCACATCAACAGAGCCAAAAACAAAAGCCTTGTGATCATATCAATAGATGCAGAAAAGCTTTTAAGTCCAACACATGTTCACGATAAAAACCCTTCAGAAACTCAGAATACATGGTGTCTATCTCCATCTCATATAGGCCATCTATGACAAAACAGCAGCCAACATTATACTAAATGGACAAAAACTGAAAGCTTTCACACTAAAATCAGGAGCAAGAGGAACTCTTAATATAGTTCTGGAAATACTAGCTAGGGCAATCAGAAAAAAGAGAAAAATTAAAGGAATAAATATGGGAAAGGAAGGATTCAAAATACCTCTATTTGAGGATGACATGATACTCTATATAAATGACCCAAAAACCCTGTTAAATAACTAACAGAGGTAATAAATTCAGCAGGTAGCTGGATACAAAGTCATTTCTCAAAATCAATAGCATTACTGTACACAAGCAAAAACTCGTCAATAGAGAAAAGATGGAAATAGTGCCTTCCACAATAGCATCTAAAAAATGAAAAACTTAGTAACCAACTAACCAAAAATGTAAACACCTGTATGTTGAAAATTATGCTACACTAAAAAAGGAGATTGAAGAGGATATTAGAAAATGGAAGGATATTCCTTGCTCTTGGATAGGAAGAAGCAATATTTGAAAATGGCCATACTCCCAAAATTATTATACAGATTTAATGCAATCCCAATCAAAATACATTGGGATACATTTCTCACAGATCTAGAGAAAACACTCCTAAAATTCATTTGGAAACAGAGGAGACCTGGTATAGCGAAGGAAATTCTGGGCAACAAAGGCAAGGTGGGAGGCATTTCAGTTCTTGACTTGAAACTACCTGACAAACCCACAATGATAAAATCAGCATGGTATTGGTAAAGAAATAGACCTGAAGATCAATAGAACTGATTAGAAGATGCAAACACAACTACAAAGACACTCAGTCACCTGATATTTAACAAAGATGCTAAACATGTCCACTAGAAGGATACCCTCTTTAATAAATGGTGTTAGAAAAATTTGCTTTCCACATGCCAAAGACTGAATCCTGACCCATGCTTATATGTCACCATGCACAAAATTCAAGTCTAAATGGATCAAAGGTCTAAATATTAAAACAGAAACACTAAATCTACTGGAAGACAAAGTAGGTAGAAGTCTTGGAGATAGAGGGGTATTCAGAGAATTTATGAACAAACACAAACTTCACAAGAAACACTTCAAAGAATCAACAACTAGGATCTCATATTATTGAAAAGTTTCTGCACTTCAAAAGAAATCAGTGTGAAATCTTTTCACTAACAGAGTGAAAAAAAAACCCACATAGAGGGAAGGAATTTTAGCCAACAACCTCTCAGACAAAGGACATATATCTAGAACATATAAAGAATTGAAAAAATCAAGCCCCCCAACTCAAAGACCCTCTCCAAAAATGGGCATCTTAGATGAACACACGTTTCTTAGATGAAGATATACAAATGGCAAATAAATACATGAAGAAATGTTCACCATCACTGGTCATTCCATAAATGCAAATTAAAACAGCAATGAGATTTCATCTCACCCTGGAAAGAATAGCTGCCATTAAGAAAACAACTGATAACAAATGTTGGCAAGGCTGTGGTGAAAAAGCTCCACTGTTGGTGATGTAGACTATGGACAACCACTATGGAAATCAGTTTGGAGACTTCTCAGAAGAATAGGATTGGAAGTTCCATTCAATCTAGCTATTCCCCTCTTGGTTATTTTCCCAGAAAACCTTGAAAGGTCATTTTACAGTGATATATGTGCACCTCTGTTCATAGCGGCACAGTGTGTAATAGCTAAATCTTGGAAACAACCAAATGCCTATCAACTGCAGATATAGTATTTGTTTTACAATAGAATATTACTCAGCTATAAAAAGGATGATATTGAAACCTTTCTAGGTAAGTGGAGGCAATTTGAGACTATCCTCATATATGAAATAAGAATCATATTTATAAATATCACATTGTGTCTCTAGTGTAAAAAGTAATAAGAACTGTAGAAGTGATAAAATGCAGAATATGTAATTGCTACAGTATGAAAGAGTTCTCTACAGGTTATAACTGCATGTATGTTTAACTGTGTATGATTGATGAACATATTACCAAGTTTTTGTTGGATTGTTGAGCAGAACTGTTTTCAGTCTCACTGTTTGAACGTCCACTTTGTATGCTTTAATTTTGTCACTTGAACAACTATTTCTAAGATGACAGTATGTAATTATCAACGAGTGATTTCTTAAGTGTTTTTTTTTGAATCCTGTATTATTGCTACCCTTTTCCTTATTTTTCTTTTTTTCTCTTAAATAAAATTAAAAAACCAATTAGCTCCTTCATTTGATTCTAGGAAAAATGTACTAAAAATGAGGACAAGTAGGTATCATTTTGTTTCTTAATATTTGAACTGGAAATATTGTGGAAATATTGTAAGAACTGACTAAAATATATTGTTATGATTACAGAATTTTATCTAGTTTTAATAGAAACTTTCTATTTCTGTCTATCTCTCTATCTCTCTGTCTGTCTCTCTTTGACACACACACATCATTATTACTTCTCATCATATGCTTCCTTACAAAGATTCTCTAAACTTTAGTAATCTTTAGTTTGCTTATGTAATTGAGTCATTTTTTGGTTATTACCAGCATAAAATTCATTCCCTTGATTTTGAAATTATGCAGTTTGACAGACTTTCTCTGATAAAAATAATAGTTCAAAACCAGGGAGGATAACTATGTTCAAAATATATTATTCACATTGAAACCCAATACTTTGTAAAATTAATAATTAGTAGTAATAGATGGAGACCTTTCTTCATGTTTACTTACACTTGTGAGTAAGTTCGGAAGAAAAGAATTTACTCAGTAGCAGTTTAGGGAATCGAGTTTCTACGCAGGATGTGTGATTGTGTATACTTGTGATCCTGTATGTGCATGTGTGTGTGCGTGTGTGTGTGTGTGCGTGTGTGTGTGTGTGTGTGTGTGTGTGTGTGTGTACTTTGGGTCCTATTCCCCTTTATTAAGACTCTATCCTTTATCAGACTTTATGCTTCTGTTACTGGATTCTTCTAAGGACTCTTTTCAACTAGTCTTCACCCCTAAGAATTATCTTCAGCACGTGTAACTAACTCAGTATTAGCAAAAATCCTACTGTCAGCTTAAAAATTACCCATCTTGACATTCTGATCAAATTCATCATTCTTACCTTGACCTGCCTTTAGAGAGAATCTTAAATCTGTTTCCCAAGAATTCCCACAATCTTGATAACTCTGCTTAGCAGTACATTTTTTTAATCCATTGATCCACACACTGTACTCATTAGCTATGAACGCCAAGTCGCCTTTGCAGTATTTGGAATTGAGCCCTGTCTCTCTTCTTTGCTGTGACAATCTTGAGGTCCACGCCAACGGCCTTCAGTGTAGTCATTCTTACCATTTTATCAAGTGTTAGGCTAATATTTCGTTTAAAACGTTCATGATCCATCCTCAACTCTAGTTTTGGGTTCCACATCAAGGCATCAGAAATTTCACATTGTAGCATATTCAAACAATAGTGTCTTCTGACAGATCCTGTCTTTTTTATTTTTAAATGTGCACAAGGAGATAGATATGCTGATATTGCATACACAGGAAGCCTACTTCAAAATATAGCCCCCATGAGTGTTGGGAGGAGAATGCACACGCTGTTTCCCAACTTCTCCACTCCAGTGGTTTCAACATGTCTCCTGTCATTGCCTCATGGGTTGGTGTCTTAGGTTTGACACATGGGAGGATATTCTAGTCACAAAATAAGAGCAAGGGACAATTTAATTATCCAAAACAGGGAACAGAAAAGGGCTGGATGATAATTAAAGATGAAAAACTACTTTTGCTGATCTTTAGAACATAATCTTTTTGAAGTTTTCAATCTTCCCTTTTCTTTCCTGTTTTCTTCTACTTTTTATTTTCCTCTCACCACACACAATTGACCATTATACCCCTTGTGTAAGCCACAATTTGCCAATCCCTCTGTATACCGATAAACATTTTGTACCCATTATCTTCAATAATCTTCAATATCGTGCTCAGATATCAATAGTATATTCATTTTGCAGATGAAAAATCTGATGTAGGCGGGGTTAAGGAATGTAGGCAGATGTAGACAGTGACATATACACTGTAGCTCGTAAGTTGGAAAATCAAAATTTAATCTGAGCCCCACTTAAAACTTACTCTTTTGGTAAGTTATCTGTGCTTTTAAACTTTAATGTGGATACCCATATTACCCAGGGATCTTGTTAAAGTGCTCTGAGGAGACCTGGATTGGAACCTGATATTATGTATTTGATGAGATATTCGTCGTGTGATTCCCTGGGCCATATTTTGAGTACCATTTGATGGTCATTAAATTGAGACAGAAAGTTTTCACAGATAGTGGCTGTACTAAAAATTCTGTTATTTTAGTGTAAGTCCAAAATAACAGAGGTTACTATTTCCCTAAATTCCTTTGTATTTATTTCACATAAAATTTCAAACTTTTTTGGTATCAGTGGAATTTCCCTAACAAATTCTCCTTCAAGGACATTGTTGAGACAGGAATCTCAAATGCATCCTGTTTTCACTTCAGTGCATTCATTAGTTCTTTCATTCCTCTAATCATTCTTTTCTGAACTTATTTCAATTTATCTAGATCTGTGGGCACTAAGAGACATAGAAGAGAATGTTGTATTCCAGGTGCAAGCCTATCATTCATTTGGAAAATACTGTCACATCACGTCTGTCTGTTCTGTGACATGAGTGATACAATCTCTCTCAGTATTGAGTCCAAAAGAACTCGGCGTGTTTGTGACTCTTCTATATTGAAGATATATATCTAATTTGACATTGCAATTTACAGCCTCAAATATCTGTGATACTTCAAAAGAACTCATTTACATCTCTGAAGCTAGATGGCATGTGTTTTCCTATTCCATGTGTTTCATCTCCCCTCCTTTTTTGGTGGAGGCTACTGACATTAGCACACAACCATCTCCATTTTGTAATTTGGAGTGATTGGTTGTTAATGAGGAAGGATTTCATTTTTTCTTGTAACTGTTGGCCTGATATCAAGGTAGAATCATATTTTATAACCCCAAATTCTCTAAACTGAAATAATGGCTTTCTAGGGCCCATGTATTAAGTAGGTGATGAGTATTACAAGGCGTTAGGGACCTTTGTTTTGAAAGGCCCTCTGAGACAAGTTCAGCATAATTTAATTAGTTAAAGTGTTTCAACTGAAGTTTAGAAGAGTATTCTAAAACTTAATTTAAAATATTTATTTTTTTAATCTTCCACTGTGATTATGCTAACTTTAGTTACCCAAAATGTTCCTTTTGAAATATTTTAATCAGATATCTCATGAGTTAGGAGAAAAAAGACTGACTCATGGATATATCAAGAGAGCAAAGCAGGAATATTTTTTTGAGAACAGGATCAGCTTTCAATTAGATTTACAGATACATGCAGAATAGTGCTGTCTGTATGTAAGAAGCTTATTTTTTAGATTCTAGTTAAGATTTGATGAATTGACCTTTGAAAGGATGGTTCTACACAGGTGTAGTAACTTCACTCGATAAAAAAAAGCCTCCCTAGGAAGACGTAGCTGTGAGTGTGTGTGACAGGAGAGAGAGAGAGAGAGAGAGAGAGAGAGAGAGAGAGAGAGAGAGAGAGAGAGAGAGACAGAGAGAGAGACAGAGAGAGAGAGAGAGAGAGACAGAGAGAGAAAGAGAGACAGAGAGACAGAGAGAAAGACAGAGAGAGAGACAGAGAGACAGAGAGACAGAGAGAGAGAGAGACAGAGAGAGAGAGAGACAGAGAGAGACAGAGACAGAGAGAGACAGAGACACAGAGACAGAGACAGAGACACAAAGGCAGAGAGAGACACAGAGACAGAGAGAGGCAGAGAGACAGAGAGGTATATAAATATTTTTAATTCAGGAATTAATGTCTTGAGGGCCTCCTATGAGTCAATAATATGCTAGACATCAAGAAGGGGATGGGGGAAAGCTGAGAAATACATTGTTCGGGTGAACTAAATTTCTGTAAATGAAGTAGCTTTTATCTGTATTGCTATTGTAGTCTTATTTTTCTACTTTGAGCCAAGGAAAGCTTGCAGGAGAGATAAAAAGATTTCCAAAGTAATGAGAAAATCCTAGAAAGGCTAGGGTAGGATTTTTTATTAGATGAGTAGATAAAACAATATGCCATAGACTTCTATTTTGGAAGGCTCTGTGTGGCAAATCCAATGGAATTTATCTGCTTATAAATTAAGGATTATAAAATTGAGCTTCAAGAAATTATAAAACAGGCACATAAGCTTTAATATAACAATGCTTTCCTTGAAGAAAATTATGAATAGAGGATATGCCTAAAGACAGCTCATCTCAAATAGATTCTTGAGATTTGAAACTGATGCTTAAATATTATTGTATGCAAGATGTGTAGAAAGAAGTAATTACGAGTGAACAAAGGACTGGAATGAGATGAGGTGGAGGGCATGTCAATGACACAGTCTTACACCCGTACAGGGCCTTCTTTTGTCTTCCATATTTAGTTTCTGTCACATAAATGTAGATGCCTAAAGATAATGTCACATGACACTTTTGGGTATTGATGCAGTATCTTTAAGTTCTAAAACTAACTGGATATTAATACCTTTTTTGAATTCTCTTTTTATAGTGATTTACTGTAAAAGCTAATAATGTGAAATCATGTAAATCATGATATTAACAGAGACTCATATTTTGGGGTGCTTACTATATCACTTACCATGCTAAAAGTTTTAGCAGAACTGTATCATTTAATCTTCACAGAACCTTGTGAATTGGGTATAATGACAAATCCATTGTACTGATAAGGAAATTGAAGATAAGAAAGGGTAAGTTGTCAGATGCTAGTTACTATACAACTAATCAAGGATTTCATTCTTCAATTGTCTGACTCCAAAACCATATACCTACATAGCATATGCTATATTTTTATGTTTGCCCAAATCCCTATGCCATCAGAACAACCAGTCAATTCTATGTAACCATCAACTGATAGTAAAGCTAAGTCTTATAGAAGAAACAAAAAGTGATGGGTTTTCTACAACCAAACCTTCTTTATACTAGGCCTTGCATTTTTGTATTGTAACTCAAACATAATGCAATGTTGAATGTTATGATAGAGGAACAAATTATTAGTTGAGGGCATAGTGGAAAGATTGGTTTCAACTGGGAAACTCTGGAATGATTTTCAAAGAAGATATGAGTTAAAATGTGGCTTAGGAACTGTGTGAAGGTCAGTAGGTGGTTATGCAATTGTAGCTGTGAGAAGGGATAGTGAAATTGGAAGTGTAGGTAAAAGATGAATTGTAGACAGACTTATTTAAACTTTGACACAGAGTTAGAGACATCAAAAGGTTTTCACTCGCATGTGACAAAATCAGATCTATGTTTTATTTTTTTTATTTTTTATTTATTTTTTTTTATGTTTTAGAAGGACATTTACTCTCTCACTGTGAGGAGTGGTTTGGAGAAACTACTCCAGGTCCAGGTAAAACATGAGAGAATATAAACTGCTGTTTGGACCATGACCTGGAAAGACAGAGACAATGTTCTTTTGTGGTTAATCTGAAGTTAGGCTGAAATGTGTATTTTACATTTCAAATATATCTTATTTATACCTAGGTAAACTTTGAATAATTAATTTAGTAGCCTCTATCAGGGATACTTGCTAATTTTTCTTTTACTGGAGACACCGGGTGACTTTTAACTTGACATGATCTAAAGTTTGTGAGTTTCACACAGCAAAACTCTTTTTCTTGATTTATAGTTTATTCTAAGCATTTTAACAAATTGCTATCATCCTAATTCTCCTGCCATTCTAAAAGCTGGTTATGCCATGCAAGTTATAACTAGGGTAGTTTAAAAGGAGAAAAATAGGCTTGAAAGAATTTTTTTTAAATAATGAAATAAGACACTTGCATTTGAATTTTTGAAGAAGTTATTCTTTTTGGAGAAATGGATGGATTGGATGACTTAACTGGGTCATTTTCAAATTTTAGTTTCCATGGATCTGTGATTCAGAGACAAGAAAAATTGTTTTACCTTGTGACTGATGGTTCTTCGAATCATTGTTTTACCTCCTGCCACCAAAAATAAGATTCCTCAAATATAAAAATGTTTCAAGTAGACTTTTGTCTCTGCAAGGCCCCAGTGATAAATACAACCCTCAGAATTGCTATCTGAGATGGTAAATCAACCAAAACTCAATGTATAAAATTCTGCAGAAACATTTGCTCTTCAAGTATTTTATATACAGGCCTGGAGCTCTCTGAGATCCCAGAAGAAACCTAGTACCAAACATTAAAGAAATTAATTTAATTTATTAAAAACACTTTTAAGCATATTTTATAGATTTTTCAATGATCATAAAATTATATTTATTTATTTATACAATCACTCAATTATCATTAACTAACTGCATAGTTTGTTAACAAAATGTTCAGTGTTGACAATTGCTGTTGGGAATATGTCAGACCAGATACTAAGAGAGAACTTGCCTACTATAAATAATCAGACCTTGCAAAAATTATGTATGTGCTTGTGTGTTTGTGGGGGTGGCACACTCATAGCCAGTAAGGGAGAGTACTAGTTATTGTTCTGTAGAATCAGTAGATAATTGTGTGTGTGTGTGTGTGTGTGTGTGTGTGTGTGTGTGTATGTACATGTGTATGTGTAACTGCACAAGCATATTTATGGAATTCACAAGATCAAAGGCAGGAGAGTCCACTATAGCCATGTACACACTGTAGAACCAGAGGATCTGTTCAATTCAAGACATTGAATGTCTCTGAATAAGAGGGTCCAAGGATAGAGTGTCAGTCTGAGACTGAAGGCCTAGAGGCTCCTTGAGGAGTTGCTGGTGTGAAGTTTCACTGAAAGGCAGAAGATGGAGTCTGAAGTCCGCAGGTTACGGCAGTAGCAGAAAGCACACTTGTTCAAGCAGAATCAGGCTTGCAAAGGCAGGATAATGTCCTCCTTCTTACTCTTTGCATTTTGCCCGGGGTGCAGGCTCATCGGTGGTGTCATCCACTCTCAGTGTGGGTCTTATTCCCTCAGTTTGTTGGCTGCATGTGGATTGTTTCTAGAAGCACCTCCATAGACACAGCCAGAAGTGTGTTTTACTAATATCCTAGGCTGTCATGGTCCAGCCAAATGACAGGATTAATCATCACAGGAATCTTTGTTTCCTCAATAATACTAGAAAACACAGAAATGTGATTATTCGAGGTTAGTAATGATATCAGCTCTGTGATCCCAAAATTAAGTATCAGGCTTTTAACAGAAAGATAAGGATTGGTGAAGATGAGATTTTAGGGCAACCTGAGACCAAGAAACAATAAAAGAGGGGAGTGGAAGTTATCCCAGTTTGGTAACATTGCTTGGCTACCTGCAGATGCAAATATAAAAATCCTGCAAGAAGGAAAATTTTCATATATAACCAAAGGAATCCAATTTATTAGACTATGGGAATACCCACATATCCACTTTCATTTAGACACAATTCACAATATGCAGGGTACAAAGCCAGCTTAGGTGTCTACTGATGGATGAATGGATAAATAAAATGTGGGATATATGTATACAATGGATATTCAAAATCAAGAATATAATTACATGATTTTCAGGAAATGAGTGGAAATAGAGATCAGCATGTTAAATGAAATAAGACTCAGAAAAATGAAGTTGCATGCTTTCCATAAAACATAGAGTGTAAAAAAGTGACATGAAAGCAAAAAGGAGAATATTATTAGAGGAGAAGAAAGGAATAAGGGGGAGAAGGAGGGAGGTCATTGAAGCAGGTAATAGGGAGACGGACATGCAGTAATCAAAGTATGTTATACGTGTATTTGAAAATTCCACATGGAAACCTAGTTTTTATTTTCAGTACCTTTTTATTAATACGGGTATGCGATGCATAACGTTCACATTCCTTGTGGGGAGTGCGCACATGTACATTACATACTTCAGTTCCTTTCCCCCTCCTTCCCTCTCCCTCCACTCATCTTTTCATCTCCTTTCTTTTTTAATATGTTTGCAGTATCCAAATTCACACAGTAGCTTGTAAAATTAATAGTCACTAATAATATGCGTTTAAGAATTAGAAAACACCCTCAGTTTGGGTCCACATGTTATCTATATAATGAAATTTATTAAAGATGAACACATAATTACAAATTATTAACCCCATAGGAAACCAAATCACTATGAAGGAGTCATCAAAACCAGCCTCAGGATTCAATATCACAAAGAACAGGTGCAAATTTAAATTCTTATATTGTAAATGCATATTAAATACAAATGAAATAGAAATAATAGCTCACAAGAAAATATTATTATGACTAGCTGAAGCTATTGGTACAGGCCCTCAATTCCACCACAGCGGGAACCAGAGACAAGAAAAATGGAAGTTGGAGAACAGCCTGGGAAACTTAGTGACAAAAAATAAAAGAGTGGGGGCTGTAACTCAGTGCAAAGGTCCAGGTGCATTTAATCCATAGTGCTGCACACATGCACACAGGACGCCCAGGCTAATTTGTCAGTTATATCAGTTAAGGTTCTCCGAAAAAGGGGAAGCAATAGAAACGCTCCCTTTCTTCCTTCCTTCCTTCCTTCCTTCCTTCCTTCCTTCCTTCCTTCCTTCCTTCCTTCCTTTCTTTCTTTCTTTCTTTCTTTCTTTCTTTCTTTCTTTCTTTCTTTCTTTCTTTCTTTCTTTCCTTTCATCTATCTTTCTGCCCATTGGTCCCTTTCTTCTAGTTTATTTAAAGTAATTGGTTCTCGTCTAGATTTATTTAACATGACTGGGTTGGGGAAGGTGGCTGGAAAGCCAGGTGAAACTTTTCAACAGTGTTGATCATACAAAACTGATCGGACAGGTTTGACTGACTAGAAACCAGGCAGGTGTCTATGTTACAGTTGAGCTGGAATTCCTTCTTTGAATAGCCAGATTTTGATGTCAAGATGTCCAACAACTTGGGTGAGGCTCAGACACATTATCGAGAGTAGTTTCTTTTATGTTGAGAGTTGTTCAGTTATCTAGTTATAAATGTTAATCACGAATCACACCCACAAAATATCTTCATAGTACAGCGAAGCTGAGGTTTGACCAAACAGTCAGCCATCACAGCCGAGTCAATTTAACTATCACAATACTGAATACCACAAATTTTATGAAAGAAAAATATGTGCTGAAAGATATTAGCCATCAATAGAAAAAGTAAAAGCAAATAGTGAAAGACTTAGCAGCAAAAGACACTGAGAATAACTGAAGGGTAAGATAGTCCTAAAGAAAACCCCTCCCCTCAGCACTGGTGACTGAACCCAGGCCATTCTCAATGAGCTATCTCCCAGCCCTTTTTAAAAATTTAAATCACTAAATTGCCCACTCTAGGACAGAACATGGGCTCTACCTGCCTCAACCTCTCCAAACCCTGGGATTCCAGTGGTGTGCCCATGGCTTTAGTGCTTTTTTACTGAGAGTGCCTAAGGCTTCTTGTCTTCATGTATCACGTGCACTATGAGCTCTGTTGATTCTTCTTCCAAATGGGTGTTATTCTCTATCTTTCACTCTAACAATGCCTTCAATGTTTCATTTTGTTACTCCTGTCTTTTGACTAATATTACAATTCCTAGTTTACTGATTTAACTTCCTGAGAGAGTATATATGCTGATCACTGAGATGACTCCTTTTTGTATTTTTGAATATCTCTTAATAAGGTGTCACAGAGTGAACTGCATTGTCCTCAAATTCATATGTTGAAGCCTTAACCTTTAGTACCTCAGTAGGTGACTGTATTTAAAGAGGTAATGAAATCAAACTGAGACTCCTAGCGTGGGCTGTAATCCATTCTGTGTTTTTCATAAGAACACATTAGGACACACAGAACAAAAAACACACATGTTGCATCAATCGGTTTTTCTACTGCTGAGACAGACTAACCAACACTCCCAATTTAAAGAAGGTGAGTTTAATTTGCTTCGTTTCAGTCCATGATCAGCTGGCCCCAAGTCAGAGGTACATAAGGATTTTCTGTGAGGTAGAAAGATAGCAAATTAACACTCTCCTAGCCTGGCCTACCCATATGTGTACTTACTGACCATTTAATATTTGCAGCAGTTGGAAGCTGGAAGACGACATGAAGGACCGACAGAGCATGTATAGAAAACTCTTTGTGAAGTGAGGTTGTTGTGATGAACATTACAGTTTTCCTTAATGGAAGAAGAAAAGCTATACTATCATTTTTAGTAATTCCCATTTGAGGATTTTTATATCCATTAGACTGATATTTATTAGGAGCATATCAAACAAGAAAAAAATTGCTATCCATGTCAGGCTTTCTGAAATAAAGTTGTCAAACACGATAAAACATCAAAACTTAGTGTGAAATCCTTTTACATTTTTGGTGAGTTGTACATGAAACTAGGAACTGTTAAAGACAGTGTGTGTGTGTGTGTGTGTGTGTGTGTGTGTGTGTGTGTGTGAGTGTGTACACTCTGCATAGGTATGGTGAACAACTATAGTGCAGTGGATAATTCTCATTGTTCAGGGCTTTATGTTGTGACTTGGAGAGAAAAACAATAAAAACTAAAAGCTTTCTCATGTTAGATGATTTGAAAAAGTCCTAAACAACGTAGTATAATGGGAGGTTCAGAATTAGGGAGCAACTCAGAAATATTTCCCAATTTATTTTCTGAGCGGCAAGGCTTGGTGTACTTGTTCCCTCCACATGTCAAGCTAATGCTAAATGCTCTGCATGTCCTTGCTGAAATGAATTACACCAAATTAAGGTGGAGAAACTCACTACCTACTCGGATAATTTTGCTGTCTTATCTCTTCCCATAAGAGAAGAGCATTTTCTGAGGCCTCTGAATCATGGGATGTGTTTCCCTGAGACAAATTACTACACTATTTTTCAAAGTAGTCAAATAAGCCATTGTCAAGAGTGTGTAATACAGAAAGAACTCGAGCCACAAGGGTGATGATCGATTCAGAGTTAATATAAACAGAGCTGAAGTGGCTCTTAGGAATTTGGCCTGTCCTGTTCAGATCACAGTTGCTCATGCTCCAAACACCACATGTGGTTTAGTGTGGGAAGCTTCTAATTGATGCTGGGTGGAGAAGGAAATACAATGTTCTCACTCACTTAAAAAATTAGTAAGTTGATCTTTAGTATTGAGTTGCTTGGATTAAGTTTTGATTAATTATTTTCCAACACTAGTGGTTAGGCTGTCTTCTTTCTCACCCCTGTTTAATACTGTGTAGTGTTGTTCTGTTGTTCTGTTACTGGTTTGGTCCTGATGAAAATAATGCCCACACAGGCTGTTCATCAGATTGGTTGTTGAGCTGTGCTTTTCTTTTTATTATGGTCCCCATTTCAGTGGCATCAATATAATAATTTTCACAATCGCAGATATTTATGCAACCTGGAAGTTCCATACAGAATAGGAGTTCAATATGAAAAGAGGTTTTACAACTTTGTTGTAGTCAGAGTTTGCAAGGAAAACAATTATATACGGGATACATAATTTATAATATTATTTTATAATAGTCACCCAAGAGTTACATACAAGAAGTGCAAGAAATCTGTTACACACTGAGACTCAAGGAATCTAGCTGAGGACATGGATCCCCCAGCAATATATTGCATGAGTCCAGTTAAAGACCTAGAATCCATGACAGTGTCTCCCACAGGGAGGCCTAGAACTCATGACAATGACTCATGCAAGTCTGTTTCATGAATGGATCTGCACTGGGAAGGCCCAAAGGTCAACAATGGGAGCTAGAAAGTCCATGCCAGAGGGGTGAAGGATCTACACCAGCAGGCAAAGGATTCTGTACTGGAGCCAAGAGATGACGCTCAAAAGAAGGACTAGGGCTCCACTGAAAAGTACCATAGCCGTCCTTAGCGACATTGAAGTCCTGAGCTGATGATGAGAACAGCAGAGTTCAAAACAGGAAGCCAGAGACTTCTCCTGGAGACTAACCAGACCACATCTTTCCCTCTGGAGCCAGAAAGTGATGTTCAAAGTAAGTTCCAAAGCTTCCCCAAAGTGAACCATAGTCACTCTCGGTGACAACAAGATCCTGAGCTCCTCTTGGTGATAACAGCCAAGATCATATCAAGAAAGAAGCTCGACAATCTTCTCCAGGAGAACCAATGGAAACAGGAGAACCAACACCACCATAGAAAACCAACAGCACAAGTTCTTCCTCTCCAGGTCCCTTTTATGTTGGCAAAAATCCTCAGGTGATTCATCCACACTCAGCACCATGCTGATACAGTTGAACTGCTATTGCAATTGATCACCAATCATCAATCCACCACAAACTTTTTCAACAATAATAAACTTGTCATTATTACTATTATTATTAATAATATTTTGTATTGTTACTTTCCACCTACTGCTCAGAATTAGCTTTAGCTCATCATTTCCATTTGTTGCATGGAACTCTTAACTTTAATAAAATAAGTAACTTTCTAGAACCAACAATGTTGTTATATTTATTACTGATTTTTCTGGAATCTGTGATTCGGAAAAATGAGAAAACATTGTCATTTTTTGTTGTTGGCTTTTTTGTTTTTGTTTTTTGGTACCAGGGATCGAACTGAAGACCTCATGCTTTCCAGGCAGGTGCTTATGCCACTGAGCTAAATCCCCTGCCCACATCATCATATTTTGACAGTCAGAATGTTTTATAAGACAGAAAGTATGTCATGGTAGTTGGGTTTAGTTTGTTCCTACATTTAAAATTAGGAAAACAATTTTTTAGAGATTTGTTGAAGTGAAAAACGTGACTTTTCTCTTGAAGTCTGTTTTCTCTTAAAGTGTTTATGTCCCTAGGAGTATGGGATTATTGGCATCTTCCTCTTTTTTTTTTTTTTTTTTTTTTTTTTGTCTTTTTATCGGTACCGGGGATCGAATTCACGACTGCCTGCTTGCAAGGCAGGCGCTAACTCCACTGAGCTAAATCCCTAGCCCTTCCTGCCCATTCTTGCAAGAAATCTGAAAAGATTTCACCATGATGATAGCTACACTCATCAGAATCTTCCATTGGTTCTCCTGAGTCTATGCGTAGTCAGATGTAGAAATTAATTACATGTATTTTAATTCATTAGTATCTCAACAAATATATGACCATTTTAATAATTCTTACTTTATAATAGATATATAGTATTTTAATCCCTGTTGGAAATGAATAATACAGTTCAATTTACATTTATTTTATGGAATATCCTTCTAAAAGTTTATTTACTGTGCTAAGAAACATATGGGTGAAACAATTTGAAATTTAGAGGAAAGAATTTAGAGTAAGTTGCTAACATGTTCTGATGTCCTCAAGTACTTTAACATGTATTTTCTACTGGGAAGGTTATTCTCCTTACACAACTAAAATACAGCTATCAGTATAAAGCAATTAACATTGATTTATATTTTTATTTATACAGGTATCTAATTCTGCTTTGGGCTTTATCATATGTCACAGTAATACCCTTCATGGCAAAAAGATACAGTTCAGAACCACACATTAAATTATTATCCTGTTTTTGTCTTTCTTCATTTTTGAATAGCCCCTAAGACATTTCTTGGTTTCGTGGCTCATTTTCATCAGTATATGAACTCAGAAATAGTCAGTGTTAGAATTTCACAATTTATTTCCACAAATTAATATAAGGAAATGTCTCTTTGTTATTTTACTTGGACTTTATTGACTATTAGTGATTTTCAGAATTTTTAAAAGTTTTGTAGCTTTGCATTTCCTTATACCTATTTTTCTATCAGAATATTTTTTATCATTCGTAGACACTTAAAAAATTAATCATATGTGTGGTAAAATTTTCTTTTACATTTTTTGGACCTTAGTATGTCATATAAAAACATTTCAGTCATCAAACCTATCATTCAGTCTTTCCTCTTAGACTTAGTAACTTGTTAAAGAAGATTTTGCATTCGATTATTTACAATATTCTCTTACACATTATTTTATCATATTTACTATTGTTTCACATTTAGATTTTAATTACCATAGACAATAATTTTAGATGACATGACAAACACATCTACTTATTTACTTCAAATTAATAATTAATTATACTAGTACCATTCATTTAAAAAGGACCTATTTCTTCTCAACTAAGATTACATATTTTAAAAATTTTATCAGTATTATTGTGTAGTACATAATGTTTACATTCCTTGTGCAAAGTTGGTGCACGTACATAGCACATCTTAATTCTTTTTTTTTAAATTTTATTTAAGAGGAAAAAGAGAAAAACACAAAACAAAGCGGTGTAAGGGTACACGTAATACAGAACTACAAAAAAAAAATAACAGTAAGAAATCATCTGTTAATAGATTACATATTATCATCTTGGAAATAGTTGCTCAAATCACAGTATCAAAGAATACAAAGTGGACATTCAAACAGGGAGACTGCAAACAGCTGTGTTCAATGATCCAAAAACATTAATATAGTCAGCTATTTAACACCCCTAAACACACTTGCTGTTATATCAATTAGAGCTCTTTTTTTTTCCCTCTCTTTTTTACAACAAAATTTACACATTTTGGATTTTATTACTCCTCAGTTCTTATTACTTTTTGGGGGGGGAGAGAATACAGTCAAATATGGCAAAACGAAGCTGTCAGTCAAAACCAAGGATAGACATAGCACATGATGTAGAACAGAGTACAAGGTTATCAACAATGGTTATCAACGTTGTCTCTTGTTTCCTTAAAAAGAATTGTCTATCTCATTAGATATTATAAAGTTGGACAAAACAGTAGAGAACAAGACCAATAAAACTTAGGCATTGTAAACATTACAGGACTTCCAAAGGAGACAATAGTCAAACCAGAATGGGCATCTTAGTGAATCTTATTGCCTTCAAAGTAGTTGCCTATACCCTCAAACTTGATACTATCATACAGAATGGAACAGAGTCTAATCAGTCAAAACAAGATCGTGGGAGTATTACAGGACTTCAAAACAAGTTAATAGGAGATCAAAAAGAGTTAGTATTATATATCCTAATTTTTAAAATTTTTCCCCTTAATTAAAACAAACATAAGAAATAACTAAATACTTTTTTTTTAAAGAATAAGGGGGAGATTGAGATTAAACAGGACATAACAATATAACAATAGAGGTCAAAGCATGACTGTTTCAGCAACCTAGTACTTCACCACCAAATAACCCGACTTAACAGTAGTTACCATAGTGTCTGTCTTTTTCCTTGAAATATTTGGATAAAACTTCATATACTATAGCTTCAAATATTTCCATATCAAGAAGCCCAGAATAAAGCCTTTCTAATTAATTCTTTTTTGTCCCCTTTTGTCACTCTTCCTTTCTTCCCTTCTCCCTCTACCCATGTCTTTATCTCTTCCTTTTCTGTATGTGTTTGCAGTTCATCATATTTACATTCCTTGTGGGAAGATGGTGCAGGTATTACACACTTAACTATTTCTTTCATCCCTTACCCCCCACTTCGTCTCTTGATCCCCTTTGGGAAAGGTTAATCTTCCTCCTTATTGTCTATTTTTAATTTTATTGTTTTATTTTTATTCTGAGTTTCTCATATAAAAGTAACCATGTGGTATTTTAGCTTGTGTGTCTGATTTGTTTCACTTACCATTATGGCATAAAGATGCATTCATTTTCTTTTTATTATTTAGCTATCTTTGCCATATGCATTGTACCAATATCTGAACTTTGATCTTACTTCATTGGTGTATTTTGCAATATCT
This sequence comes from Cavia porcellus, assembly GCF_034190915.1. Lineage (NCBI taxonomy): Eukaryota > Metazoa > Chordata > Mammalia > Rodentia > Caviidae > Cavia > Cavia porcellus. The sequence continues at coordinate 132,970,362 of NW_026947485.1, read as the reverse complement.
GTTTGCAATTTTGCTTTGATAACTTTATAAAGGAATTCAATTATGGAAAGTCATTCTTTGTGATTAGTTTTATTTTCAGTTAAAACTTGCTCAGTTTCATGTTACCCTAGTTTAAAAGTTACAGTTTAGCAGCCATTATACCAATATTGGATTTCTAGTTAGAATTGTTTAGAACAATGTGTGATTTTAGGAAAGATGATATTTAGATATATTGTTTGTGTCTTCAGTTTTACTATCTAGCTCTAGTGCCACATTGTCGGATACTAACTTGATTATCAGAAGACATACAAATGGTCAACAGGTTTATGAAGAAATGTTCAACATTACTAATCATCTGGAAAATGTAAATTAAATCCACAAAGAGATATGACTTCATTCCTTTTCCAGTGTCTATTATCGCAAAGATAAAAGGCAATGAATACAGTAAAGGATGTGGAAAAAAGGAAGCACTGTACACTATTGATGGGAATGTAAATTAGTATAGCTATTATGGAAAAAGTATATGAATATTCCTCAGAAAATGAAAATAGCTGTCATATGCTCCAGCAATTGCACTGCTGCTTATATTCAAAGGAAATGAAGTCAGTATGTTGAAATCTGCATTTCCATGTTTATTGTACCGTTACAATAACCAAGATAGGGAAAATGTCTAAGTGTTCATCAGCTGATGAAAGGATAAAGCAAATGTCATGTGTATACATAATGGATTACTATTTAGCTATTAAAAAAGATGGAACATTGCTGTTGTAACAACACAGATGGAACTGGAGGTCATTAAGTTAAGTGAAATAAGCCAGGCACAGAAAGACAAGTCCTACATGACCTCACTCATACGTAGAATCTCAAATGATCTATCTCTTGGAAGTTGGTTAAATGTTGGCTACAGAGGCTGGAGAAAGTAGGAAGTTTAATCAATGAACACTGGGTAACAGATAGAAAAAGAAGTTCCGGTGTTCTGTTGCATAAAAAGTGACTAAACAACAATAGATAATGATAATGTGCTGTGTATTTTTAAGTACTACTTGTAAAAATGTTGAATATTTTCATAGTAAATACTTATGGTTGATAAGATAACGTGTTTACCTTGATTTGAACATTACACAATGTATGCATGTATCAAAATCACACATGGTATACCCCATAAATATAATTTTTGTGGATGAATTTTAAAAAACTAAATCACAGTATAATAAACCTTTCATATCTTTTCCTTTTTGTATTTTGACAGCAATTTGCTTTCTTTCAGTTTTTCTTTTAACTTTATTAAATATAAATTCTACATGTAGCTAGTAGGTGAATTTTGTTTTATAATTCAACCTATCATAAGGGAATTTCCATTAGCTCTGTGATTCAATATGTTTTGTTTTAATTAAAACCATGCCAAGATTCTAAATTTTATGTCCAGATGGCAGAAAATTAAATTATCATTATTACAATTACATAATATTAATATGTATTCTCTTCCTGTTAATTCTGAAATTATAAATCAGGGTCTTTCAAAAGTTCAACCAAGCATCACAAGGAGACAACAGCTGTTCTGTCTGATTTATCCATAAGCTGAATCTTTTACATACGTTTGGTTTTTATGTAGAACCCTCTTAATTTTCACCTTTTCAGTTTGTAAATGTCATGTTTATTTTTTTTTCACTTCTGAGAATATAAAAAAATGTATCTCACTGGTTTTCTATGCTCACAATTTTTCTACTCCAATATATTGTCTACATTCAAAAACATAGCTAACATTTGGAGCCCATTAAAGAGCAACAAAGCTTTGATTATTTCTCCTAAATGTTATTAGGTAAGCTTCATAGTGAAGAAATGGCAAACAACATTATGAGATCGATGCTCTGATTTTTTCGAATTAGTTGATGACCTTATTCTAGAAGAGATAAAATATTTATTGTAGGCTTTCGACTTCAGGTTGAAAACATATTTAAGAAACAAAATAGCACATATTTAGGAATACATATAAAGTTACTCCTCATTTTAGTACATATAGTGTTATGGAATAATAGAAGTATTCACAAATCAGCTGAGAATTTTGAGTATCCATTACAGAAATACTTTTAAGAGCAATAATTGCATATATATAATTTTTGACACAAGATCTTGCTATACAGTTCAAGCTGGCTTTGAATTCACTATGTTGCCTAGACTGGTCTCAAAGTCCTGGAAAGCCTCCTGCCTCAGCCTCTTGAGTGCTGAAAGCACAGACATGTGTCATTATTTTCTGCCTTAATTTGAAAGTATTTTTCAGTCAAATTTAAAGTCATTATCTCAACATTCTTGGATTTACAAGAACATTATGGGAGAATATGAAATATTTCACCTTGCAATTGTCTTGTATTTAAATTTTTATTTTTTATTAGGTCATATTTGCAGTAATACTGTGTTGGAAAGTTATAGGAAATGATTGGAAAATAGTTTTTGTCTGCTTCCTAAGGCAGCTCTTTCTTAGATACTTCACGTGAACAAAAAGATTTTCTGATTAAATTTGAATGTGTCATTACACTTCTGCTTTGTGTCTTGGAAAAGATTAGAGTCCATTATGTGTTTTCCAACAGGCTGTGAGGACATCCGCCAGACCAGCAGCTCTGAGGCAGCAGTGGTCTTTGGGAGAGAGGTCTGATTTCGGCAGATCTTCAGGGCTTGGCTGTGGTTGCACTGATCTCTGTAGGTTTTATTCATTTCTAAGTTAAACATTTAGAGCTAGTGAACTGCTTTGTACTGCTTTAGCTGCAGTGTACAAGCTTTGCTATTTCATCCAGTTAAGAGTATTTTGTAATATGAAGCATGATTTTTTCTCAAGCTTTTCAACACTCTTTAAAGGCTCTTTACTTCAGTTCCAGAGCTGATTTTTCTGCTTATATATGTACCATTTAATTTCTATCTTAATAGGTAACTACCTCAAGAGAGCACAGGATCAGAAGGTTGGACAGAACTGCATATTTGGATCACACCAGGGTCTTCTTGGTCCTCCGATTCTGATCATCTCAGCCTCTATGGTGCTTCTAAACATTTTTTTAAAATGTGCTTTTCTAAAAATTGCTTTTAATAGAGAATGTTTTACTCTAAGCTATTATATTATAAATAAGAGGTAGATGTCTTAGTCACATGGATGCTTTTCAAAAAAAATTTCATTATTCAGTTAAAACTTAGAAAAATAAAACTCATAAACACAACTCAGTCAATTGTGATCACTTGACATCCCTGCAACCAGCTCTCCCAGTCACGCAGGGTAGATTTTTGTGGTCACAGCAGAAGCCTTCCATGTGTTTCCTTCCAAACACAATCTCTCCTTTCTCTCTAAGAGCAGCTGCTATGTTAGCTTTATAGGACTGTGCAAATGCTTCTTTGCTTGTCCTTATAATTTCAGAATAAACTGAGCATCCCTAAATATCATAATTTAGTTTACCCTCTCTTTCATTTTGTCTTGTTCCTTGTAATTTGTTAAGGCAACAGGATTGTTTGTCTTGTAGTATTTCCCATAGCTTGGACTACACTGATCATGTTCACATGATATAGTTTAAAATGCTCTTTTGTAGCTTTTGTTTTGCTGGATTTAGAAGCTTATATTTTGGCATAGTTCCACATTGTGTGTTGCTTTCTTCTGTCACTTGTGCTGTTTTCTTCTTCTATGCATTTTTATTGCAAGCTAAGGTTAAGATTTTTATCTAGATGCCCCTCAAAAGCCTCATGGATCATACACTAGGATTTAAGTGATCGGATCATGGGGTGTGCTATGGGTCAGTAAGAGTGGATTATTCCATTGATGAGTTTATGGCTAGATGGAGTGCTGGGGTGTGAGGCCTGGTGAGAGGTGGGGGGCCACTGGGGGCGTGGCCTAGAAGAGTCTCTGTCTGTCTCCTCCTCCTCTCTTCATTCTACCTCCACTTGCTGTCCACCTCACCCCTCTGCCATGCTGTTCTGTCTTGGAGTCAGCCAATCATGAACTGAAATATGAACCAAAATAAACTTTGTCTTCTTTAAATTGAGTGTCAGGTATTGTGTCTCAGTACCAAGAAAATGACTTAAGACTTTAAATGTCCTGGGATTTAGTTGTCAAATTAGTTTACTGTATGAGTAATTTCTTTTTTTATTGTTACTTTATGTGGAAATGTGTACTTGAATTTCACACTTACATAATTCTCAACACTGACTCTATTCTCTTGTATTTTATCTATTGCATTATTGATTTAGGAAAACATTTTGGCTTGTTTCTTCCAGCAAGTTATTGGGATGTGTATTTTGAGACTGAACCTCTGCTAATGTTCTATTTAAACTCAAATTGTTATTTGTCTCCTCTAGCACATCTTCTTTGTTGGCATATGAGGCATGATAGAAAAAAACAATGAATGTTTAAATTAATGTTTTTGAATGTCTTTAGTTGCGTTGCCGCAGCTGACTTGATGTCTTGAATCAATTCAAGACATTTATCTTTCAGGACCATTTTAACTTTGTGGAAGAGCCAGAAGTCATCTGGTACCAGACCCGGTAACTATGGTAATGTGCATTATGAGCCTGCCTTTTATTGGCTGGCACTCACCATCAGCATTTACAATATTTTTTCCTAACAGCTTACCCTGAGTTTTTGCAGTACATCAAATTATGTTAACTTTAAGTGATGTTAACATAAAATAATGGTGAAGAATCTTTTGCTAACACTTTTGTATAGCTTTTATATTTGATGCAGCACATAATTTATTTTATAAATTTGTAAGTCTTTTCCTCATTGTAACATTAGTGCACAGTTTTGCCTGTGTGTAATCATTTTTGTTTAGAATGTAGTGTTGACCAATGTATGTGTATGGAAGGGGAAAAGATGTGCATTCAAAAGTTTCTGATTAAAGGCACCAAAGAAGACTTTCAGAACTGCTGCAGAAAGTGACAAGCATGATACACACAGGCCTTGCAAAACTGTGCATGATAGTATAAATTTGTTAAAGGCAAAGAGGAATATTTTAAAGTGGGTTCATGACAGCATGTCTTTTAGTATATTACATCTTTTATTCATCATATATTTTAATCATACTTTATATACACTTTTGTCTTATTGGACTTTCTCCAACTTTGGACACCCTGTGTAGGATTCATGTGTTTTTGCCCGCCACAGGGGCTCAGTTTACATGTTGGAGTGTGCTTAAGGAATTTTTGTTTTAACAAAACGTGAAAGATGCAGCAACTTTTATTTGTTCTTGTGGGCCAGTGTTTCAAAAGTAAATAGGCTTCTAGTCTCTTGTTAATGCATATTGTGAGAAGCAGCCAGTAATCTCCCACCTTTACAGCTAAGATGACTCAGTCTATCTGCTTATTTTTTTCTTGATCTCCTGAGTGCTAAGAGAATTCACACACTCCTAAGTGGCTGATATTGATCTCCTCCCAGGGATACATTGTTCTCTGCAATGCAAATTCTTCCTAAAATTTGATATTAGCATGTACCTTTTGTGAAAGCACCCTGCTCACAGTAGAGAAAACCTCAGACCAGTTTTTTCTATCGGGAACCTAACCCAACTACGATATCATTAACATTCAGCTGCTTACATGCATGAGGAGCCATTTAACTCAGAAAAGCGAAGTATATTGAAGTTACTAGTGGAGGGCAAGAGAAAGACAGTAAGGAGCCATGTTCCCATGTTTTTCACAGTAGGCTGTTAATGTCGGTTAAAATTTTAGGGGATTTTTATTGTGCACACATTTTTTGTGGTTGTCTCCACTCAGGAAGTCATATGACTTACAGAACCTTATTATTATTATTATGACATTGCAGGTGGGGCATGTGGCTCACTCCCAGCACTTGGACATCCTATCCTCCAACAATGATCTGTGGTTTTTGCCCTCTTAGAACTGTCACTATCTTCTGATGGCTTCTGCCTATTTTGGTTTTCTCCCTTTTCTCTCTGCTAGATCTCACTTCCACTCCTCTCTCCTATGTGTTATCTAAACAGCATGTGCTTCAGCTTCTTAGAGATAAGGCCTAGAACTCTGCTCTTCCACTAGATTTGCAGGTATTCTCAGTGTCAACATGTCAGGAAAGTCAATCTTCACTGTTGCTTCAGAAATCTCTTACTCTACTTCAATGGAATATATCACCATGCATCCAAGTAGGCTAGAAAACTAGCATTACTCACACTGTTTCATCTTCCAAAGATAAACCTACAACATTTCCTTTCGTTTCTATGCTGCTCTTCTGCTGCAGTTGACTCTACTGGAATATTTTTCCTAGGATTACTACAATACCATCATATTTGGACATCCTATTTTCTAGTCTTTATATATCCACAAAAAAAATTTAACAAAAATTTATTGCCTTATACTTTCTCCTCTGGTAGGTCAATGTTTTTGGATGCATTTATTTAATAAAGCAAAATTTTATATGATTTATAATTATATAACTTATGTGATGTATCCTTTACTCTGTCTCCAAACTTCTTACTTTTTTCTTAGCTCACCTGGTACTAAACCACCTGAACTGATTATTTTCAAGTTGATTGCAATGACCAAATTTCTATATGCTCAAAGAGTTTGAACAAGCTTTCTGTGCTTGTCAAACATATGTGCTTTTCCTCCTTTGGATGCCTGACTTTTTTATAGAGATCCTTTTCACTCTGCATCTCATTTAGTAATTCAGTACCCCATGTACTTCCTCCACGGTAATCAAAAGGCAATTTTCTGCTTTCATTTTCTCATCTGAAAGAATACTCAGCTTTAAATATCTAATACTATTAACTGCTTACATAGTTATTGTGAAAACTAAATATGTAAATTTAAATAAAATGTTTAAAACAGGCATCAGCAATGTTTTATTTGTAAAGACCATAGATTTAATATTTCAGGCTTTGCAAACTACATAGGATCTTCTCATATTATTTTTATTCTTCTATTACCTCCCAATGTAAACTTAATTTGCTATTTCTATAATTACAGCAGGCTAACTGGGCTTGACATAGGCAGAAACTAAGTGACCTCTTGGATACTAGTGCCTGGTAAGTGCTCAATAAATATTACTTACTGCAATGAATTGAAAAGTTCAATATTTTGTTGTTAATTTATTTGCTTAAAAATTATCCCTCATTAAAATACAGACTCTAGCTTGGTGTGCTGTCACATGCCTGCAACTCAGTATTTGGGAGGCTGAGGCAGGAGGATCACTGCAAGTTTGAGGCCAGCCTGGGCTACAAAGTGAGCTCAAGGCCAGCCTGAACTGCATAGAGAGACCCTGTCTCAAAAAAATCCAATAAATAAATAAATAATAAAATATAGACTCTAAAGAACATTCTGTGTTTGTGTAATATTAAATCACTGAAAACAAAATATTCAGTAAACATGATAAATATCATTCAGTGTATCATATTAGTTTGAGAACTATTGATATTTCTATTGGGAAGAAACAAAAAAATGAATTCACTATTGAACTGTATAATGCATATAATTCAGAGAGTAAAAGCAAAAATTAAAATTATAAAAGCCCCAGAAGAAAATAAGAATGTTAAAAAATTGTAATGATAAATGTGCTCAGAGTCTTCATAAAGTAAACTCTGATAACATAATAAAAGTAATAATAAGTTAAATGCTTGAATACATGCTGATGAATTTATGGGAAAAAGGCCCTTTCATAAACACATAATGGCAATTTAGATCAATATAATGTTTTAAATTAAAACTGAACCAGGCATAGTGATTCACACCTGTAATCCCAGAACTAGGGAGGCTAAGGCAGGAAGATTGTTGTGAATTTAAGGCCAGCCTGGGCTACAAAATGAGTTCCAGACTGAACTGCATAGTGAGACCCTGTTTCAAAAAAATACAAAAACAAAACAAGGCATTAATAGCTGCCAAACTTCCTTATTATTTATTCAAAAAAAGAAGGAAACGGTTTAGTTGCTCACCAGCATGGGTGCTCTGTAGGTGAATATCTTGTGGGATCACCATGTTATATGTGGAAGTGTTGTGAATATTATACAACCATCAAAAGGTTTTTCTTATATGAGAAACACAAAATATAAGCAAATTAAAAAGCAAAATACAAGACAGATAGAAGGAAACAGGGAGATAGATCCTTTACAAAAGGGAGGGGACAAAGAGATGGAGGAATAGAAAAGGGGAAGGGGAGAAAAAAGAACTGAAATGTGTTATATAGCTAGGGGTGCCAACTCCCCATGGTGAGTATACTCATCATGCACCGCAAACTTGGAATAGTAAAAAAGAATGAAGTGGATATGGAGCCGCTGCTACAGTGTGATGTAACATAGAGGGATAGGTACAAACTGCCCCGTCTTCCAAAATTTATGCATAATTGTATGCATTGCAAAATAATTATTTACTTTAAATTTTTATTTTGAAGAAAAGCAATTAAGGCAGAGGTGCTAGTGTAAGATGACTTAATATCACATTTGTGCTGCTTAATTTTTTCTATGTCCATGTGTTATTTTTCAATAAAAATATAAATTTATAAAGAAAACGATTTTCTCCTAAAGAGTATGTACACATAAGGAATAGTAGACTAACCATTTTTTAAAAAAATTATTATGCAAGCTATTATTTAAAAATGTTTTGATTCTTGAACAACTTGAAGTTCTCAATATAATTCTTCCCATTCTGCTATTTGCTAACTTTCTATTTCCTTAAATATCTAGCAGAAGATTTCTCCATATTTTTCTTTCTCTGTTTTTGTCTTTACATATTTCTTGACTTATACAATTTGACCTGCAACCATGTTAAAAATATAGAGGATATTTTGAGTGAAACTCATGTAGAAACCACATGGATTTGATTTTCCTCATCCTCTCAGTTTAAATACTTAATTATTTTTTTAATTGGTGATGGTTGACTGCTGATAAGCTGATGACTTTTCCTCTTACATACAGATTTATACACTTTTTAGAAAAGCCTTTTCTCCATTCAAGTTGATAAACATTTCTGGGGTAGGTACTTACCCAAGAAATTAAAAAAATATTATAAAAGTACCACAAAAAATGAATATAACTGCTCTAATAATTTTTAAGATTTTAATATTAAAAGTTATGGTAAGCAAATAAGATCAAAGTACAATTATTATTAGCAATAGCATACTAACAATAAAAATCAAGATAACTAAAATGTATTGCATTTTAATTTTTGTTTGTTTATTTGTTTGTGTTCAGATGGTCTCTTTATGTGGTTCAGGCTGGGCTTCATGTAGTTCAGGTTAGCCTCATGGCAAGTTTCCTGTCTCAGCTGTTTGAGCGCTGGGATTACAGCATGAACCACCACTCATGGCTGCATTTTAAATTTAAAAGAAAATTTTGTGAGCTAACGTCTCCGTATATTACCCAGGCTGACTTTGAACTCCAGAGCAGGAGCGACCATTTCCTTCACTCTCCCAAGTTGTTGGGATTACAGACTCATTCTACCACATCTTGTTACTGAGTTTTTATTACCTTCTGAGCATGTTCTAAGCCTCTACATACATTACTATTGTGTGAATAATCTAAAAATACATCTCACAGCAGAAGGTGTTCTTAGAAAAGCTTACAAAGTTTTGGCACAATATGTTGGTAGATATCATGGATATTCATGGTTTTAACCATTTTATTGGTGAAGATATAAAGTCAGGGAGTGGCAAATCTTTGCCCAAAATCCTGCTACTAAGTGGCTAAATTTGGATTCAAATTCATTTTTCTTGTCTCAGAACCCACCTGCTAACCATATTCTATGCTTTTTCCAAACAATTATTCAACTGCATTCAAGTGTAATGGACACTACTTTGAACACATAAAAGTATTACACTGCTTAATTGTATCTAGGATTCTGAAGTTGATATTATTGCTACTTTACAATTGAAGAAAACAAGGTATAAGACACAGTGATTTGGATGTGCCACCTGGCCAAGTGCTGCATGTGGCATGCTGAACAACTGAGGCAGGATTTGGGCAGTGCTAGTAGTCAGTACATGATGGAGTGTGATAAGGTGCATGGACACAGAGGCATCATAGAACTACCCAGAAAGAAGAAACAAACAACAACCAAACAGAGCCAAGCACGACAGAATATGGAGAGGGTTTGTAAAATACCCAAGACAATTCTGCAGTTTGGAATCCAGTTGTAAGAGGAGAATTGCACAGTTAATGATTTCATGTACTTCCTGAAGAATTCTCCAGGGTAGCGCATTTGCACACATTCTGCTAAACAGCATACACTGCTTTGTAAAACCCACCTTTCATCCTGGACCTCAGCCTACTTTTACTTCCTTTCAGGGTGCATCCTTTCGTGTTACCACAAGAAGTTGGCGCATTCTTTTATTGCTTGCACTGGGGAAATGACTTTCTCCTTTTCTCCAGGTGTTGCTCATTCTTCAAATTCTAGTTCACATACGGTTTTTAAAATATGCAACAATTTTTCACTCTGTTCCTTCATTCCATCTGCTGTTATAGCATTTTTTATTGGTACATGTCTGTAGTACATTATCACTGCACTCATCACGGGGAGCTGGTGCATGTACATGACATTTCTCGACTGCTTTTCAGCTTCACCACCCCACCCTGTGGCAACCTTTTTTGACTGTGGGTTTTGTTTATGTTTATCTCTATCTCCTTTGTTAATCAGTGGGCTTCTCTGAGGAAAAAATGCATTGTTCATTTTCACATGAGCGTGGTTGCAATGTTTGGGACATAATAATAACAACCAAAAATGTTAAAATGATGAAATAGAAGAAAAACGCATTAGTTTGATGCATAGTTGTGGAATTTAGGAAGAAGACCTCACAGCTAATCCAGTAGTGAATCCTATTGGATCTATCTTTAAAATATATCCAGAATCCAACCATTTCTCAGTCTTCACACCATTTAGTAATTATCATTTCTTAACTGGTTCATGCAATAACTTCCTGATTCCCTGTGCTGCTTGTTAACTTTTCTCCTTCACTTATTTTTCCCTGTCATGTGCACTGTTCATCTTTCCATGATTTGCTTTTTCCTGCCATTCCCTATCTTAGCTAGATGTCACATTTTTCTTTTTTCTTCATTGACTATATGCATATTAATATGGTATCATCTATATGTACATAAATATGATTTTACATATAATGATAAACATTGATACAATATTAAGTTATCATTTTATAACCTAAGTCACATTCCAGTTTGTTGTTTATATACCTACTGGAATATACTTTAGAAAGAACCCTTCTTACTGTTTTGTGTGGGTGTAAGGTAGTGGCTGATGGATAACATGCTCAGCAAATCTCTGTTCCAAGAATGAGAATCAATTGTTCAAAAGCTCTAAGACAGCTTGTAAGTAAAAATGTCTTGAGATCAAATATTTTATTTATATTTATGTCAGTTTCTATACTTAAAGTGATCATGGATAAGATTGATCAAGTAGATTAAGGAAAATAATCTGGTTTTGCTTGTTTATTTTGCAGATGACTACAAGGGCAAGTGTGTGGATGCACTGACTATTTGTCAGCCTGAAGCAGGGAAAGGGACCCTTGAGACTAAGGAAGGAATTAGGGACCAGACAGGATGCTGGGATGGCTCTGCTGGTGTTTGGGAGAGGGATGCATATATGATCTGCTGCTGGCAGAGGCAGCCTGCATGTGGACCATGTGATGCACATCTGTCCCACTGAGCTGAGCGACAGCAGTGGCAGGGGTACTGGGAATCAGGTTCATTTGAATATCTCTGAGTTGTCATCCCATTACTTAATTATACAGAAGATGTGACCCTTAGGATGTAGGAATGCAGTTTTTTCTTAAATCCCAAAAGAAGGATGCTGTTTACCATGAGATTAGCACTGCACTATTTCTGATCAAACATCCTCAGTATCACGAGTGCATTTTTGAAACAGCTTCCTATGTCCATGCATGTTTATATACACAACATTGTACATAGCTCTTCAGGTTGCTCACTGTATTAGATCTTGTAAGTGAGGACTGAAATACAGTTTGTGTTCTCTTTTCTTGTGTGTGTGTGTGTGCCTCAGAAGGGACAGTTTTCTCAAATTTTTGCAAAGCCACTGATAAGCGAGTGATCACGTATAATTGTAGGATTATATGTGTACATGTATGCATTAGCAGAGAGAAATGAGTGATTAGCCATGAGTGAATAAAACACCAGAGAAGACAGTTTTTCCTCCTTCTTTCTACACTTGTCCACCACTTACTCTATAAATTACTATAGACCAGTGAAGGTGGTGTCTGGCTTAGGCACTGAACAGGACAGAGTCTGCGAGTTAGAATTTTATGAGGGAGCAACACAAAAGCAGTGAATTATATAAAGTTTCTGTATGGTCTGAGCATAACTTTCAGATTTTTTCCCTGTAAGTGATAACGAATGAGACTGAGAGTTTAGGCAGAGAACACAGTAACAGAATTGAGAAACTTTAAGAGGAATTACAGTGCATCTCTTGAGATGGGCAGGATGAATGCTTTGTGAAATTTAGTTTGAATTAAGAGAAAATTATCTTATTTAATACTCCTACTAGTTAAAGCAAGGGCAATTGGGAACAGAAATAAATAAACGCAATAAAAGATGGAAGAAAAGAAATACACACAAAAGAGGAAAGAATGAATTATACAATGCACCAAAAAACAGAAACTTCCATTGAATTGATGTGCAGGTGTTATTTTTCCACTGTATTTTTTCCCGATACTGGGAATTAAGCCCAGAGCCTTTGTATGGGACTACATTCCCATTCCACTCTTCTTCTATTCTGAGGCAGAGTCTTGCCAAGTGGCTAAGCTGCCCAGGCTGGGGAGGTAATTTCCATCCTGTTGCCACAGCCTCCCAGAGTGCTGGGTCACAGGCCTGTGCCACTGGGCCCAGCTGTCAGTGGTGCTTCTTTGGGGAAAAAAAACAAAAAACAAAAAACCAAACCAAACTAAAACAAAACATAACAGAAGAGAACACAGCAGTTTCAGTCATATTTACAAGTCATCAACTTACCTGAATGATGAAAGACTCTTAAATTTACAGAATTAACTAGTAGAGAAGGAAAATAATATTATGAAAAAGTAATCCAAAGCAGACGATCTTTAACATAAGGATCATGACAATAAATTGTAAACCTGACAGATTGAGCCTCTGAAATCCAACTAATAACTACTTACATTTCTTGAGCATGTATGTTTTCTAGAACTGCTTTAGAATTTTGCATATATTACTTCATTTAACACTTGAAAATCATGAGCAGTACTGTATTTATCCTTCATTTACAGAGGAAAGAAACAGAAAAACAGTAAATGTGAATTTTCATAGCTAGTTAAGGTGAAACCATAATTTGAGTTCAGGAAATCAGCTGGTAATTCCTGAGTTGTTTTTGTTTCTGTTTTTTGTCTTTTTCCTTTTTTATAGGTACCGGGGATCAAACTTACGACTGCCTGCTTGCAGGGCAGGCACTTATGCCGCTGAGCTAAATCTCCAGCCCCAATGCCTGAGTTTTGACACTGTACTGTAATGCCAGCCTCCCAGCAAGGATGTCAAAGCTATCAGCTAATAGGATCCAAAAGTACAAGCTAACTGTACTATTTCCAAATATGGTAATCAAAAATAAAAGCATAATTTAATGAATTCAAAAGACACATTTTCATAGAAGAGATACAAGCAAAAAATAAGTATTTTCCTTAATGTCAAAAGCACATTTAATAATATTTAATATTTATTTCTAATAACATTTACCAATTTTGTGTTGTCTAAACAATAGAATTCTGTTTTATATAATGTATCCTTATATCATAAATTATACAGGCATATGCGCATATGCATATATCCTGTGGAAATACAGATATAAGAATAATAAATTTAGGAAAATCCAAGAGTTTCCAGTGTATAAAATCATTAAAGAAAAGATATAAAGATTGAGAAGGATTCCATTATGTTGTTTGTTCATAACAAGATATCCAGAATAACTGAACGCTAGACTAAAAATACTAGTTCAGTAGTGTAATAACTATATATAAAATTAACATGTAAAATCAATGTATTCTAAATAAACCTACCAGAAAAATTCATGATATGATATAAAAGTTACAAAGTACAACAGAAAAGCAGCAAATATAACACTTAAGATATACATAATAAAAATCTTCAGAATATACATTGGAAAAACTTCAGCTGAAAATATAACAGAAGATGGACAAGTACAGTAATATTCATTATCTTTGTGAATAATGTCTCTGTGTAAATTCAGCTCAATCCTCGAGTCATCTGGGGATACAGCACTGTGTGAAGGAGCAGGAGTGGGTGGCAGTGGAACTGGACCAATGTTTCTAAGCAACATTTGGAATTACAGCCATGAAACGATAGCCAGCAAAATATTTTAAAAAGAATTCTAATGAGGTAGAGTTTAAAATAGAAGTTAGGAACATAAAACCTTATATAACAAAAACGGAAATGTTTAATACTTAAACAAGAATTATCAAATCAGTAATCAAGATAATCATTAAAAGGAGAAAAACTTGGGAGTGTTTATGTAGGATAAAAATGTAGAAGTAGCATTTGAAGTGAAGAATGGGATCATATAATAGTGGATATAAAGTAGGTCAATTTTTAATGTATTTTTATTAGTCCATATTAGTATGAAATTAATTGGCGTCATTTTGGCAGATTTGTGCATGAATATAACACACTTTAACCATTCATGCTGCATTACCGTCACACCTGGTTTCAAACTGGGTGAGGTTTCAATGTGTGTAGTTTGAATTTACCTCCATCACATCTACCTTCATTGTCCACCCTTACATTACCTCCTCCCAGATAATTTTAATAAAAACTGAATCTCTAGATTCTCTTTTAGGGACACTATTCCATATGAAATTAATCAAATTAGGAAAATCAAGTTACAATTACTTAGGAAAAATGATGTGGGAGTTTTAAATAATGTTTTTGTACTTTTTAGTGTTAGTTTTTAGTCATGCTGCAGTCCATAATGATCACATTGCTCAGGGGGAGTTGCTACATGAGCATAATACATTTTAATTCCTTTTTTTTTCATTTCTTTCTCTCCTCCTTACCCTTTCCCTCATCTCTTAGTCACCTTTCCATTTGCAAAATAGCTATCTCCCTGATTATTATTATCTATCTTACATTGCCTTTTTTTGTAATTTGGGTTTCTCATATAAGGAAATTCATGGGATATTTAAGCTTATGTGCCCAATTTATTTCACCAGACATTGTGATCTCATACCAGCTTCTATCTCATTAACCTTCATATGAGCGCTGTGTAGCAGGTACTTTTAAACATGGAAGCTAAGTCTGTGAAGGGTTTCTGAGCATTCTGAGATTTGCATAGTTAACAAACCACAGCTGTTTTGTTCTAAATCCATATTAATTACATTTTGACCTACATGCTGACTGAAACATACCTGGAGAGCCTGAAAGTCCAGAGTCATTAAAGAACCACTAAATTTACTTAAGTAAACTTCAAAATCACAAATTCAAGATAAGAAATTTTGACCTTGGTAAAAGAAATTTTAGAAAAGGCTGAACAGTAGAACTGTTATTGACTAAAGGTGATTGTTGCACAAAGTAAATGGAACATAGTGGAAAACACATGAATACGCATACAGAGCACCTTGTCAGTATTTGAACTTCATTATGGGTTAAAGGTTACTGTGGAAAGGCTATGTCGTGCACCATACCTCACACTGACTCCAACTGAGAACAACATACAAGAAAACAGCAGTATTATTGTGATTACCGTTATTTTTATTTTAGTGAGGTGGCACTTGCTTTTTATTTAAATGCTGTAGTCTTTAATTCATGATAGTGGAAGACATTTAGGCATTGTCCATTAGGAAAACTGAGTCCCCTAGGAGATGAGCTGACAGAACACTTGCAAAAATGTTCTAGGCTATTATAGTCCAAGGATTACATTTTAAAACACATGGATGCAAGAATAAGAATAATCACTCACATTGGAAGCATCCACAGAGCAGGTGAAGTGATTACACACAACTCCAGTATATGTCCTTGAGTGCTGCATGACAAACAAATGTGCTATTACTCTGTGATATCGATATTTTTATGGGTTTATCAACTTGAAATCTACCAATGGTTCAAAATGATCTTGTGATATGTAAACACTGTATGAAAAATCAACAAATGACATTACTCATGTGGATGCAGTAAGCAAGAAAATTTTAGAGAAAAGAAAATCTACATTGACAAAGCTTTCGCACTTTTTCTATTGCTTGCTATCTTAGCATTGAAATGTCAAAGGGAAGTGTAGAAGAGATATTATAGTACATATGAATTGCTCTGAAAAGTCTCTTTATTTAAGAAGACTTAAACTCAAGGATTTATTGAATAAATATGGGGAATATGAACAGGTTGTCTTCTTGGAAAGTCAAAACAATTGATACTGAATTGTTTTGACATCAATTCAGTCAATTTTTTGTGATCAACTAGAATGACAATGCTCAATGGCCTCTTACATGTGTCTTTTACATGTGATTGAAACCAGCTTAATTGAGGATGCAGTGCACTCTAGTGTCTGTGGGGATGGTCCATGTGGGGCTGGTAAAGTAAATGTTCACACTCTGCTCATTTAAGTCAGACTCTTCGTGTTCTGGGGAGGATGTGGCAGAGAGATAGAGAAACAAAGGTTGGATACTCTGCTTCAGAAGGCTTTACTTCAGACAGTGACATTTTCTAGCTTAGTTCATGTGGAACATGGTTTGTAGATAAGCTGGTAGACATCTAGCTATGGCACTATGAAAATAATGTCAATTTTCTGCCAGGGAAAGAAATTCAAGACAATTTTCCTGTTTCTGTACTATATTCTGCATGTTTTATGTGGCTTAAAATGCTAGATTAACATCCATGCCGAAAGATACTCCTACTTTCATGGAATGGACGGGTAGAGAGTTTTTGGTTTTGGTTTGAATTTATTCGGGGATGATACTCATATGGTACTTCTAAGAGATCTATTAAAATATTTTAATTTTTAATTTGATAACTTTCTCTAGGAAATGACTTGTTTGGTACTTTTTAAGCTCCTTGAAGACTTGATTGAACTGTGCCACGTAAGTAACTGAAATACAGTTCTAACAAGCAATGTGTATTTTAATAGGAAACTAAACGCTCCAGAAAAAAGAGTAGGAGGAAAAACAAAATTAATTAGATTAAGGACATAAACTATTATTGGATTCTGGCAAGTGCATTTGAACCTTTACAACCTCTCAATAAAAAATGCTACTAAACCATTGTATTCTTTCACACTCCAGTGAGATAATCCTATAAAGATATACAGTCCTCTGTCTTACTCAAAATGCTATTAAATAAAAATTAGTACTAGATATTATTCTATTTTCTTCCTTGTGATGGAAAATAAGTTGGAATTTTTTGGTTTCATTTTCAAATAATGATATAAATATAAGAAGGTTAATAACAACTTTGCCAATGGTGGTCAAGAAGGATCATGCCTGGTTAGTCATTTATTCCACCCTACCAAACTGCACCTGCTTGAGTTTAAAGTCTGCTTTAGGAAAATTCTAAATGATGACAGGGCATCAAGTTTATTAAAAAATGAAAATCCAAATGTTAATGTCTTATATATCAAGCTTTTACTACAATGCATCTCATGGTTTCCTGAATTAGAAAAGGAATACTTTCCTCTATGAAAGCAGTGAAATACTTTAATACATAATTCATGAAACAAAGAAAATATTTTATTTACTGTGTTACCTTCTCTCATAATAAAATTCACTTTATCTGTGAAATGTTTCATATTAATATATTTGCAATTACAAACTAATGCAAACTACTTGTGATGCTTTATAAAATACTCAATATAATAAAATACATGAAATACAGGAAAAAATTTGTTAGATACACATGTAGAAAAGTTGCCTCCTGCCCTGATATTTTTCTGATGAGTTTGGAGAAGAAAAATTACATAATTATTCTTAAAATACAGAGAAGTTTTCAGAATATTTATCAATATGTTTACAGCTTTTGTTGTAAGATTGTACAAAAACAATGAAATACAGATGAGTTTGTGTAAAAGGAAAATGCAATCCCTTTCAGTTATAATAAATTACTTTTATTAGAAATATTGTTAAATGATTAATAGCATTAAAAAACAAAATATCTTAAATGTTTTGAATGCATATAAAGTTTAATTTCCAGAACCTGAAATGCAAATCATTTGCATGAACATGTTTTAGGTAGTGTGGCCCACCAGAAGGAGTAGAAGGTTAAATGTAATGTAATTAAAATACATTATCTGCCAATATGTTTAAAAACAATATATTTATTTAAAGTTAATCAATCTTAGACATGATAAAATGTGCCCATTTTATTCCCATTATCTTTTATAAACACCATTAACTATTTAATTTTGGGAATGTGTAACATAATATGATTGGTCCTAAAAATAAGAGTTATCTTAAAGTTACACTTAGAGAAAGGTCATTCTCATTTTTCCCTTCCTCCCTTTCTCACTGATATATATTGGAAGTATTCCATGTCACCCCACAGGACATTTATGTTCTCTTTATGTCCATCTATCATTCCCTCTTCAGATGCACCTGTATGTTCAACCAGTCCCACATGTGAGGACTTACGCTGGTTTCGATATTTTACAATTAAAACTAATGATATAGCAACTAATCTAGTGCATGTTTACATTTACATTATTGAAAGTTGTATTTAGGGTTAATGTCTAGAGACGGGATTTCTGGTTCAGAGATTAACTACATATGCGACCTCATTAGGTGCTGGTTGCATCCTATGCAGAAGGGTTGAGCCACCTCGTGCTTCAGCAGCAATAAGGAGAGTTTTTGTCATAAAATAAAATTTCATCCACCTAGTAGGTAAGAACTGTTACATCAGTGTTGTCATAACTGTGTTTCTATGATTATGAATGAGATTGACCCAGTTTTATGAGGATACTCTTTAAGTTTCACCTAACTTCATTGTTTTCATACTTTTTCCTAATTATCTGTTGGATTTTGATCTTTTTCTATTCACTTCTAAAGCTTTTTTATATATTAGTGATACATTGTGTACACTACTGCAATGTGTTTGATATTGCATTTCTTCCCAAAGCTTGCTAATTCTTTTTTAAATTTATCTATAGAGTTTTGTTCATAGTTTTTATGTGGTCAAATTTAGCAGTCTTATTTTATTGCTTCTAGGCTCTGAGCTCTGAGCCCTCGCAGTGAAGTGAATGAGGCTTTTACTCATATTTTCTCTTGGCATGTCTATGTTTTCCTTTTGTCTTCCACTTAGAGTTTATTTTTATAGTATGAGATGTAAGCACTATTTTCAATGATATGTTGCTGTCCTGGTACCATTTATTAAAGTCTATCTTTTGCCTCAGTAATTTGAGATATGATCTTCATCATATACTAACTTTTTACAGCTATTTGCATGTGCATCCTTCTGTATTTTTTGATTTCATCTATCTATATGTCTTTCAGAGCACATTGCGCCTATTAGAAAATTTTAAATTTTTTTAATGTTCATTTTTCTTCATATTTTTCTCAGTGCTTTTCTGGATCTTCTTATCTTTCCTATAAATTTATGTATTAACTTTCCTAACTCTCTATAAATGTTGTTTTTTAAATTGAGTTTGAGTTTGTTACGGTTAAAGTAAAAATGTCTCCTAAAAGACTCCTGTGGGCTTTTGAAAGGTGACTGAATCATAGGGGCGCAGTGCTCATTAGTGGGTTGCACCCTTTATGAGTTTCTATCTGAATGTGCTCTTAAGAGATAGGGCCTGGTTGAAAGACGAGGTCCCTGCGAGCATGATCCAGATTGCTGTATACCTGTCGGAAGCACCTTTTCTGGGTTCGAACTTCCTGGATGCTGAGGGTGAGCAGGTTTCCTCTACCACATGCTTCTCTGTGCCTCTTTTGCTTTGGAGCTTGTGAATCATGATCTAACCTCACTGAAACGGTGAGACAAATAAATCTCTCCTCCTTTAAATTATGAGTGCTAGATATTTTGTCCCAACTATAAGAAAATGATTCATATAGCATAGTGTTGTAATCAAGGGTTGTGCAGAGAACAATTAGAATCAGGACATGGAGTTTATAATATTATTTTTATAATGGTCCCCGGGATTTAACACAAGGAAATGCAGGAAATCTATCCACAACACCAAAGACATAGAATATCTAGTCAAGGGCCTAAATCCCAGAGCAATATCCGACGAGTCCAGAGAAAAACTCAGAGCTCATGACATTGCCCCTCCCCTCCCCCCAGTTCAACTGGAGGTCCAGAGTCCACAAGAAGGACTCACACCAGTCTCTTTTAGGGATCCGTGCTGGGAAGACCCAAAGGTCAGCGGTGGAAGCCAAAAGTCCATGCCAGTGGGGTGAAGGAGCTGTGCTAGTGGGATGAGGTTTCCACGCTGGAGCCAAGAAGTCACACTCACAACAAAGACCAGGGCTGTCCTGAAAGGCACCACAGCCATCCTCAGTGACACAGAGGCCCCGAGCTCCTCTGACAAGCACAGTCAGGTACATGCCAGGAAACCAGTGCGACGAGTTTATCCTAGACAACAGCAGCACATGCCTTCCCCTCCGCAGCCAGGAAGCAATGCTCAATGTGAGGACCAGAGCTTCTCCAGGAGAACCAATGGCTCAAACAGCAACTCGTAGGAGAATCTACAATGCCTCAACGCAACAATGCATTAACGCATTAACAACCTCCTTCTCCTTCTCCATTTATGCTGGCAGCTTTCCTCAGGTAGAGCATCTTCACTCAGTGCAATGCTGATGTAATCCAGCTGGCGTTAAGTTGACCACCAGTTCTTAATCCATAACACATAGCACTAAATTTATAAAGTAAAATTGGGGAAAATATATAATGCTGTTATTATATACAAGAATGAAATATTGCTGCTTAAATCCACTTTTGAGGAGGGGAAGGAAAAGTAAAAAATATCAAGATGTGAAGGGAAAGTAAAAAAATCAAGATGTGACATATATATGCACTAGTTTTCCATGTGAAACATATTGCAAAAATATGTCAATGAAAAATGCTTCACAATTTGGAGTATAACTCAGCAGAATATCTGCTTAGCTTACAAGCTAAGGTTTTGAGTTCAATCCTCAGCATTACACACAGATAAAATATTTCATAGTTTTCTGTGCTTAGATTTCACGCAATTTTCCAAGTATGTTTCTAAAAATGTAAGTTTTTAGATGTAATTTTATGAAGGGATTATCTATATGCTATGAATTTTGCTTGTTTCTTGATTATGTATACACAACCTATTAGTTTCTGGGCTCTTTTATACACATCTAACTTGTAGAACTATTTCACTATTTAAGCTGTATCATTGACGCTCTTTGAATTTTGAGATATAGTAACAAATAACCTGCAAATAGAGATTGTTTTATTTCTTTTTCACCAATTATTGTATCTATCATTCCTGTTTTTATTTTTAACATTCTAGAACAATTTATATGCAAGTTATCTGATCTTTCAAAGTCAGGTAAAATTATCCTTTGAAAACATCCAGGCTTGGTACATTTTGGGGAGTGTAGTTCTTCACCGTCTGCTTTTTCTATGGAAATTACTTTTGAAGTTGGGAGTCAGTTTTCCATAGAAAATTAATAATTTTTTCTTGGTTTTTAACTTTTCTTTTAAATGAGTATAGAATTCCTTATGTCCTTTTAAAGGTGAAAACTGTCCTTCCCTTCCCTTCCTTTCCCTTCTCTTCCCTTTCCTTTCTTCTAAACCCAAGATACCAATGTTTCTAGATTAAATTATGTGCGTGAGAAACATATGTTTGCTGAAATAATTCCCCATCATTGTTATCAAATCACATACTAAACTTTTCAAAATGAATGGAAGCAACTCAATGCCACATTTTGCTAAACTTAAGTAATGCTCTCCTGCCATAACCAATAGGAAACAAGTATCATTTTTATGAAACATTTTTACTATTGACAGCTAGAAACAGCTATAAAGAGAAAATGATACTACTATTTAAATGCCACCAGAAGGAACAGTTTAATATTAATTACGTTAACATCAACACCAACTTTTGACAGATATTCTCAAATATTCAAAAAGATGACACTAAATAAACCAATTTGGAAAGTCAACCCACCCAATTATCTGAATATCACTTTCAGTTTGGGGGAGACTTACACCACACTTCATGTTCTTTAGCTTCTTTGCATTAATTTCATGATCAAGGAAGATAATAAGAGCAACCTTATCTTGATATTTTCCAAGATAAAAAAGTTTTCCAGGTCCGTAGCCAAAACCACTGGCTATGCCAGTGAGGCACAGAGAAGAGCCTTGTGTGAGTACTGGTCTAGATACCGGGATGCAAAAGTGCTTCTTGAAGAAAATTTGGACTAATATTAAATTTAATGATTTCTGTATACCAAAGGAAACAACCACCAGAGCAAAGACAGCCTACAGAATGGGAAAAGAATTTGTCAGCTGTTCCCTGGACAGAGGACTAGTGTCTAAACTATATAAAGAATTCAAAAAATTACACTGCCTCCCAAATAAAAGACCACATAAAAAAACAGACCACTGAAATGAACAGACACTTCTCAGAAGAAGTAAAAATAGTTATCAAATATATGAAAGAAATGTTAAACATTTCTGGCTATTACAGAAATGCAAATTAAAACAACTCTGAGATTCCATTTATTCTAGAAAGAATGGTTTTGGTGAAGAATTTGAAAAGATAACAACTGCTAGTAGGTCTGCGGGGAAAACAAGTGAAGGCACCATATTCCATGATCCACACATAGCTGGCAGGGAAATTCAGAATAGCTAAATCTTGGAAGTGGCCTCTGTTCATCAACAGATGAGTGGACCACAGTGTAGAAGTCTGCCAGGAAGAAGGGTAAACCTGTGCCATGCGCAGGAAATTGGATGCATCTCAAGACCACAATATTAGTGAAATAAATCAGACACATTAGCTTACATATTGAGGGCTTCCTTTCTGTGAGAAACACAAGAATAAACAAAGAGAAAAAAAAGTAATGGGAAATATGGAGGTAGATCTTTTGCAAATGGAAAGGGAACCAAGAGATGGAGGAAGGGGGAAAGGAGAGGAGAGGAAGGAAATAAAAAGGGGTAAGATGTACTATATCCATGTACCACCTTCCCATGAAGACTGCAATCAACCGCAAACATGTACTAATAAAAATATACAAAGATTGAAAATAAGTTTAAAAGTAAAGTTTGAAAATAAAGGCAAAAATAAGTTAAAAAGTGGGTGCAAGTGCATAAGTAATTGAAAATTAAACACAATCTCCTTGCACTGAGCTACCTCCCCATCTTTTAATTTTGAGTCAAGATCTTGCCAAGTCGCTAAATAGCACAGGCTGGGCTTGAATTCGTGATCCTCCTGCCTCAGCCTTCCAGAGTGCTGGGATTTCTGATGGGTGCCATTACACATGGCTTAAATTACCTTTCTGATTGTTTAAATTTCTTTCAAACCCTTTCAAGTAGAAATTCCTGTTTTTACCATTTGTGACAAAATCAAAAAATACATCTTTCTCTGATTGAGAAAATAACCCTATCACAATCAAATCTGTCACCAAAGCAAAAATTATATTGTGTCATTAAGAACAAAGTAGAACATAAATTTTAAGAGAAAAAATTTATAACAGTTTTATGTTTCACAAGACATAGGTTCAACACTCCATTGAATATTAATTAAATTAACCATTAAAATAAGGAATTTGAGATGATATGAAATATAATTATAAACACCTGCATAACCTAATTATTTAGAATTCGATGTTTTGATATTGGATTAAACAATGTTTGATAATATATATTATTTTTTGAAATTATATTTTTGTTGAATTTTAGATTACTTTTTTATGATTAATGAATGGATAGATTGCAATGGTTTTAAACTTATGCAAGACAGTTTATTAAATCTTTATTACTGTCTCTAGAAATATGTGTTAGTCAAAAAGTAAATTAATTTTTCGTGTTTAAATTGAATGATACATTGTGTTTTCAAAAGATCTTTGGTACCATCTTTATAATTTAAAGTGTATATTGTAGAAAATGCTTTAAAACATTTTGAAGTGAAAATTTATTATATAGCTCAGTTGGCATAGTGCCTACCTGGCAAGCAAAAGTGCCTGAGTTACATTCCTGGTACCAAAAAATAAATAGACAGAGAGAAACCATGCAATATTTATTTCACTTATTCAGATTAGAACAGCATAAAGATTCCATGTTACTCTGGAAAGAATGATTATTATCAAGAAGACAAATGATAACAAATGCTGGTGAAGATACAGGGGAAAAGGAACCCTGCCACATTGTTGGAAAGAATGAAACTTACACAAACACTATGGAAATAAATATGAATATTCCTCAAAAAGTTAATTTTAACTTTTATTATTTTACTTTACATGTATGTTGAAGCTGTGTATTTATGTAAGAAAGAAAAGGGTGAATCTCTTGTGCTGGTCCTAGAAAAATGGGTTGAAATTTTAATTATTTATTTACAGTTTGTTTTAATTTTATAGGATAAAGTTTGTATGCTCCAAACTATTGTTTAAAATGAAGTATTTCAAATGTTGTGTGAATAACTGAGGGTAGTCCATTTGTGAACTATTAATTTTAACCCTTGAATCACATGTGCTACCATGGTACAACTCTTGGGTATGTATTCATAAAATTGAATACAGTTATAGAATACAACTTTTAAAATCATTGCCAAATGTAACATAACTGCAAAAGGAAAAAATGTTGCTTCCTTAGTGATTCTTTCAAAATATTTGGTTAGTATATCCAGAATAAACACCAATTTTCAAAATTTAGTATCTTGACCTCTTTAAAATCACATTAAATTAAATTTGATTTGATCCATTTGGTTACTTGAGACTTCACCTCCAAAAGCTACAATTTTGACATAATTTCAGAGGTTTGGGGCCAATCACAATACAAAAAGAAAAATCTACAAAGTAATTTGAAAAGTTAAAGAAAACTACATTATTTTGGGAATAAATGTAAGGAACCAAAGTCCCAACAATCATTTAAAAGCTACATATGTAGAATCTGAAACATTATAGTTCAAAGTGTTTCATATGAATTGTAAAGGATCGACTTTAACCTGATGCTTTTATTAGGTTGGCGAGGCTTTATCACATTTTCTAATTCCTTACTCCCATTGATGATTGATGGGTGCATTTCATTATTTTATCATAAATAATAAGGCTCAATGAAGCATACAGGTTACCAGGCTGCCGCCTGGCATCTTCTAAGTTTTGGGGTCTTTAAGCAAGAACAAGGGTGGATATAACAGAAATGCACACACTCTCTCTAGTCTGACTGTATTTCAGTAAAGTTTTCTACCATGGAGTTTGCGCTGGGGAGATTAAAACAATATTAAAGACAAACAGCCTTTATTTCCTTTCAGTTATAGACATTGTATGTTATTTTTAAACAAATGAGACAATTTACAAAACCATAAAAGGAAACAAAAGTCATCTGTACTGATACAAAAGTGATCTCTCTCTCTCTCTCTCTCTCTCTCTCTCTCTCTCTCTCTCTCTCTGTCTCTCTCTCTCTTTCTCTTTTGGTACCTGGGATCAAACTCACTACTTTGCATTTTCCAATAGGCACTTACACCCCTGAACTAAACCCCGAACCCCTATGTCTCCTTCCTAAAGTAAAAAATGTCAGATGTAAAATTCAAAATCGAAAATACGTAATGTAAATTGCCAAAATGATTACCATTTTTCTATCCCTAGAAGTAACTACAGTTAATAGCTTGATATTCACTGGAATTATTTTTTAATGCAATTAAAGGTCATATGTAGAACAACTGCTTGTAATTCATAATATAACTGGAAAGTAATTTGTTAATCTTGTATCAATTATCAGTTATACTCTTTCCAAATATTTCCTCTTAAAATAATTATGTTATGCTCATGTATAAATATAACTTATTAGCACGGAAGTACATTTTAGGGACTTCTGTTAGAATTTTTCATACTGAGTTTCTTGCTTGGCAGGTAAGGATATTATATATGTTGATAAATACTTTCAAAATTTCTCTTACATTTTCCTGGTAATTATATTTATACACCACATTTTAGATCATTTATCATTTCCATTAATGATTGGGTATCATTAATATTTTTCAGTTTTCCAATATCAAAGATAAATTGAATTTTAATTTTGCTTTAATTTGAAGGGCTATTGAGTATTTTATTGGTGAACTTTACCATTTTCAAGTGTTTATTAGATGTCTTTTTTCTCTTTTGCGGGACTTGTTTACTTAGTACAATTCTGTTTCTCTCTTTCTTTCTCTTCTCCTCACCTTCCATTATTTATAGAAGCTCTTTTCCTATTATACATGCTGCAAATCTTTCCTGTCATGGTATTTTTTGAGTGGCAACATTGTGTGTTTATGGTGTCTGTGATAGATATGCTTTTAACTTTTATACAGTAGTTTATTTAAGCAAACTTCTGGGTAAGTAATCCTAACAGCTTCTATCTTCGTAGCACTTACTGTGTATAAGGCAATATACTGAATGCTTTACAGATACTGACACAGTTTAGCTCTCGCTGTAGCCTGATGAGCTGCCATTTTCATCTTACCATTTCCACTGTAGGAAATAAGAAAAAAGCGGCATTGTGCAGCTAATGCCTTGTTAAAAGCTTAACGCCACATAACAAGGAATAAGCAAAACTAGGACCTGACTTGCATGCCCATGGCTTTAGTTTTTTGTCGTATCATCTCTCTCAAAGGAAATTGCAGCCTCTAGCCATCTTTAGGCTGATAGAACTGGCATCACATAATCTATGTGCATGAGGCTGGCTCCCTGCAGACATGGACCATTAACTTTATATGTAGTGGGATTTTCAGGTCTTTTCAGCAAGTTCTGCTAAAGCCCTCATTTCCTTGCTTGTTTAACTGATATTTTAGAATTGGTTTCCTTCTTGAGCAGGAAAATTTGATTCTTAAGGTGTAAGAAATTAATTCAAACCTATAAGTAATGATAGTGTCTTGTATATTTATTTCTGTTTACAGTTTTTGTGACTACATTTCAGATGCGTTCCTCAGTACAAGGTTAACTTTATGGAGCAGAAAAGATAGCGTTGAGTGTCTTAGTTACTTTTCTTGTCATGAGATACAGTACTCAATACATAAAATTAAAGGAGGGAAGGTTTATTGTGATTTACAGTTTATAGAGCATTCAGTCGATAGTCACTTACTTCAAGGCAGGACAGGATGGCAGAGGGCCACAGTGAGGGAGAGCTGCTCACGGCTTGGCTAGAAGAAAGTGGAGAAAGGGACCAAAGGCAGAGGAAAGTCGATAGACACTTCCAAGCCACATTTCCAGGAACCTCTCTTCAAAACAAGCTTTACCTCCCAGCATCACATTTAGCTATAAATCAATGAGTATTTTGTCCCCATAATCTCAACACCTCCCCCAAACCCCAGCTATGAGTACATGAGGCTTTGGAGGGGACATCTAGATAAAAATCCTAATGAGAGGACTGAGAGTTTAACAAATGAGAAGCTTGCACTGCAGTGAGGAAACCGTCCCCCTGGAGGCTTCAGGGGAAAGAGCTACTGTGAACCTATCTGGCCCACAAGAGCTCTCTTCTAATTGCCACAAAGTGGAGTGAAGTTTAGGGGCTTATCATTAAGCAAATCAGGATGACACATTAATTCGGGATTACACATTACTTTTTGCAGCACTTTCCTTGCATTTTTGATTAATTAGCCATCATTTTTTTCTCCATTTTATGATACATATACAGGGCATTTGTATATTTCGGCAATGCAAATGGCTTTTAGACATTTGAGGTAGGCTATTAAATTGGTAAAAATGACATATATTAGCAACCTTAATAGGTGCATAATTTGTATGCCTAAGTGTGTGTATAAAACCTCCTTGCTTTTGAGAGTATATATTTAAAATACTATTTCATCTTTTTTAGATGAAATCATTGCTTATTCACTCACAACTTTTGATCTTCTGTCTCAAATAGTTCTGTTGAAACAAGTTATGAACAGATTTGATATTTGTCTGAGTTGCATTCTTGTTGCTGGGATGAAATAACCCAACACCCACAAGTCCAAGAAAGAAAGATACATTTTAGCTTAAATTTTTGAGGTTTCAGTCTACAGTTAGTTTCTTCCAAAGCAGGGCAGCATGCAGAAGGAGAGGATAAACCATCCATGGCAGGCCAGGCAGGAGGCAGAGCACTCCTCCTGCTATTCTTTTTACTCCATGGAAGCTACAAGTTCATTGGATGATGCCACCCCCCACTCAGGAGATGGGGGTCTTCAATAAACTATGATAATCCAGTCAACAAATTAATCCAGTGTTAAATGCATGATCTAGACACTTCCCAAAACCCAACCTACGAGGGCAGGAAGCCTTGGCAGGGGTTGGATATCTAAATATAAGCTGCAACAACATTCTCCTTCAAAAGAACCATTTGGTGTGTTTGGCATATTTTATATAGTCTTAGAGATTATTTATAAAATTATTCTTTCTTACAAGGCTTGTGATGTTATTTTCACAATATGTTATCTAGCATAAGAAGTTTAAAAGGAAAATAAGGATCTACTTTAAAATCAGTTTGGTCAGGATTTCAGAGCATGAAGTAGATTAAAATTGTATTGACTCAGAGATTTAAAGGATTGAATGGTCTTGGAAACCTTCACACCTGAATCACAAGGCAGCTATCAGGTCATTTTGAAGTGGTGAGAAATCCAATCAGTAAATTTATCTAAAACTATTGAACTATAGAGTTTCTTTACTTTTCTAGAAGAAAAGAACCATGAAAATAACACAAATGTAAAGAGTCTAGCAATGCAATGGACTAAAAACATCACTTTTAAATGTGAAACTAATTTTGTAATAATTTCACAATTCCAGTATTACCAGTATAATGTTGCAGTGTGTTTTGTTTTGCCACTTGTATTAGAATGGAAAACAAAAAGAGAATGGCAATTTTAAGCCATCACATTTTTCTATAGTTTTGTGAAAAGAAATAGATATTTATCATCTCTCCATACTTTAAAAAGGTTTTTCAAGAAAAAACAATTTTTGAGGAGTTTTAGGTTCACATTAAAGTTGAGGGAAAGGTCCAATGATACCCCATACGGCCCCTGGGCTCACAAATGAATAGTTTCCTTCATTATATTGACATCTCCTATTAGAGTGATAAATTTGTTACAAGAGAAGGATCTCCACAGAAATATTGCTATTATTCAACTCCTACTAGAGTTCACTCTCAGTTTGTACATTCTATGGTTTGGACAAAAAATGAATAGTTTCATGCATTCACCATTTTAGTAACATACAGTGTGTATTCGCTGCCCCCATATCCTCTGTGTGATGTTCATTCATCCTCCTTCTTTTTATAACTTTTATTGTCCTTTGTACAGGGACAGTGTCTTGTCAACATTTTATTTTCTCTGTGACTGAATAGGTACAATTGTTTTAGTCTGATAGTATTTAGGTAGAACTTGAGTGTTACTTTCTTAAATGCTATTCTTTTAAATAAGTTTAATTTTGAAATCTTGAAGAGGATTGAGACAGAATGGAAACAGCTGGACTATGCCCATGTCTTCTGCAATTAAGAATCATAGATGAGAAGGTTTGGCATAATATTTACATATGAATGTACACACACAGAGAATTTAATGCTGGAATGGACTTTAAGTGATTGTCCAGTCCAAAGTATGAGTACACAGTATAAACATAAAGCACATATGTGCGCTCTGTAGGCACTGGGCCGGGTAGTTCAGCTTTGGAATGCATACTTACCAGAATTAAGGTTGGGTTGGACCACCCGCAAAAGCAAGGCCACCCAAGGGAAAATTCAAGACCTGGGCAAACAGAGCTGCCAGACTTGCCTCATAGAACAGCTGGCCACCCCAGCACCTGCTGCCCAGCTCCAGACAGCTGGGGAAAAGGCTGTGTGGGCCCAGCTGCATTTAGGATGGGCGCTGACAAAGACCACTGCCGCTTTGGCATCTGTCAACTGCTGCTATATTTAGTGGAGGAAGTTTGGCAGGGAATTGTGTGGTCTACCAGCTAAAATTTAGGCTGATTAGTCATAAACCAGAATCATAAAATCATGGGAATGGAAGGAACCTCCGTGAAGTAGGTTTTAAACTTTGGTGTGAATTAGAATAACACTGGAATCACTCTTAAAAGGTTCAATCTCAGGCTCCGTAACTTACAGACTCAAATTTAATTGCTTTTAGGTGAAGTTATTAATAATTTTCATTTTTCAATAAGCTTTGAGGTAAATTTAATTTAAATCAAACAAGAATTTTACAATTCTAACAACAGCTCAGTTTAGGACTCATGTATTACTTGGGATTTTGTTAAAATAAATGTTATATTAGTGGATTATTATATTGACTCGGAAGTTAGGATATGCTATTTGTACATATACTACATCTCCATGGTGAATATCATTGCTATATGCTGAAAACTTGTACTAACAAAAAATAAATTAGACAAAGTTAGAAGACAAAGATTCCTGTGTGAATCTTTTTTTCTTTTCACTTATTTGGTACTAGGGATCAAACTCACGACCCATGCTCTTGCAAAGCAATACTTATACTGCAGAGCTAAATCCCCAGCGCCTGTTTGACTCTTTCTAAAGGTAGATAGTCACCACTTGCTTCACACACATCTATAAGGATCCTTACAAGTGATTGTTTGAATATTTGTTACTGATTCAGTGGACATCAGGACATCATGAAAATTATTTATACTTGGAGAATCCTGCATTTTCTTCTGAGATACACGCTAACAGCCTGATGAAACTATAGTGACACAAATACCAAACCAATGCACATATTTCTTTATATTCCTTTTGCTCTTAGTTCTAAGTAAATCAAAAGCTTTAAGAATTTCAAATGGAAATATACCCTGGTAATATAATTTAAAATGCTAGCAAATTAGACCACGAAGAAAGTGAGTATTTCTGTGCATTCTGGAGGGCAACATGTGTGTTTCATTCAAATGTTTCCAGCGAGGAAAGAGGGGCAGCAATGGTGTCCACCATCAGACTCATTGACATGACCTGGCCTAAGCAGGAGTGGACTTGGAAAACGTCTCTCTTCTGAGGACTTTTATCCAAGCCTCAGGATGTGTGCAAATCCCTGATAGTTATACTCATGAGACTTTCATTTTTCTAAAGAAGAGGTTCAGGTCTTTCATTCAAATTTCAATGTGACGACTTACTCCATCAAATGGGATGGTAACTGAGCTTTACAATTATTCAGTGTCATGCTTTGTCAAGCAGAGAAAGGGAAAAGGTACATGTGGAATAAAACTTTTATTTTAGGAGATGTAAGCTAGCCAGAGAAGGAGCAGATGATAAACTTCCAGTTTTAATCATGTGATTTTTATTTCCTATTAGTGAAATAAAATACTTCAGTCAATCCAGATATAATTCCAGTTTTATAAAATATTTTAATGGTACTACAATGGTGTGAATGCCTGTGCAGTGAGCGAGTAAGTTCCTTTTCATAAATTTTACTCTAACGATGCTTTATCCTCTACTGCATGGTGTGGTAAGACCTTACGACTATTCCGTCTAATCACACAGTGCTCACTTCCCCTCATTTTCCCAAACATGAGCATGCATGTATAATTTGAAGAATCCATTTCCTCTCTCATTCTCTTTGCTGTTGCTTTAACAAACAATTTTTGATTCTGATTTTGTGGAAAAACAGCAGAATGGAAGCTGTAAGTAGACCAGCAGGTGACGTGGAAGAATGGATCCTCATTTCTATGGGCTTTGAGTGATACTGCATCGTTTGAGGAGAGGAAGAGGAACAGATGATGGAAGACAAGGAGAAAGAAAGAGAAGAATGCAGAGAAAAACAGAAAGAATGCAAGTTCTCCTAGCTTTAAGCTCATTTATGAGTGTGATATCTTTGCCAAATATAATAAAATACACATATATAAATTTATTAACAGAAATTATTTTGAAATTGTTAGCATTCATTTTTATCTTGAAATTGTATCTTTAATAAGACAATATCAATATCTAGATATGTATTTTATCAAATAAGATTTGAGATAAAACTAATTTTAATTATTTTAATATTTATTTTATTTGATACATAAAACGTAAGAATTCTATGAGTGATGGGGTGTCACATGACACTTTGATGCATTTATACATTGTATCATGTTTGTTATGGTTTGAGTCTGGATGTCCCCTCAAAGCCTCATACAGTCTTGGTGGTGGGCTTCTAGAGTTTGTGAATGACTCATAGTCCAATGCTGGGATTATGGTTGTGAGTGCTACACCCAGGTGGGTATGGTCTACATACAATGTAAGAGATAGAAAGAGTCTTCTCTCCATGCTCCTCTCCTTTTCTTCTTGTTGCTTGTGCTGTTTTCTGACACCATGAACTCTTGCCCTCTGCCTTGTGCCACTTTGCCTTGGGGCCAACTGATTATGGACTGAAACCTCCATGAGCTGTGACATAAATAAACTTTTCCTTCCTCATTTTTGGCATCAGGTATTTTGTCTCAGCAATGAGAGAAAAGTATCCAAGACAATGTTCACATCAGGGTAAAGGTGCCATTTCCTCCAATATTTGTCACTGTTTATGATGAAAACCTTCAAAATCCTCACCTAGTACATTATAATTGTCTGTCATTAACTTACTATGCAATAGAAGAGCAGAACCTTTTAGTATCACCTGAGATTTAGAATGAACTAACTTAGTTCTGCTCATCCTTCACCCCTATTGTCCTAAACCTCTGGCAATCTACATCCAATATCCAACTTCTAGGAGGTCAATATTTTTATATGCTATACATAAGATTTTACAGTGATAATTTTTCTATGGCTGGTTTATTTCTGTAAATATAATGTGTTCCAGTTCCATACCTGCAGTCACAAATGATAGGATTTACCCTCATTTATGATGGTTTTCCACTGCATACATATACATCATTTTTCTTATTCATTAGTTGATCGACTGTTGATTTTTTCTGGTTTTTTGGGTTTTTTTGCTGCTGAGAATAACGTTGGAGTAAACATGAATGCAGATGTCTCTCTGATGCAGAGGATCATTTTATTTTAAATTTTGAGGAAACAACTTTTTAAAATTGAAGTGAATTTCTGAAATTTTGGCAGATTTGGAGTATGGGTTCCTCAACATGAGGCAGAATGGCTATCATTAGCAACTGTGTTACTACCAGAGACCTGTCTTCCAGCTAACATTCCTTCCCAACTCTACTATAGGGAATTTAAAAAAAAAAAAAAGATTTCATTTTCAACCCCAGTTCCTTCCATAGAACTCCTTTAATGCATGGAATTTTATGAGCAGTAGGAATGTGGTTTGTTATTCATTGTGAGTCACGTGAGCAAAAGGCTTCATTTTTAACCCTACAACCTGATCTGCTAGGTTGAGGGAGGGACTGGCTACTGAATTCAGTTATATGGTTAATAAGAAAATGAGTCATGGACATAAAAGACCGTAGAGTAACCCCCTAATCATGAGGCTTAAGGAGTCTCTAACACATAATGTTGGGAGAGTGGCGGTGTCAGGAAAGGATGTAGAAGTTCTGCATGGGTCCCACCATCCAAACCTGCCTTAGGTATTGCTGATTGTTCCTGAGTTGTATCCTGTATAATAAACCTAAAATATTAAAAGAGAACTTCTCTGAGTTGTGTCAGTCATCCTGCTGAATTGTCACATCTGAAAGAAGGTCATGGAACTCCTAAATTTATATCCAGTTGGTCAAATGTATGAGCTTTTTCTGTGTTACTGGTGGTAGAATCTCATGATGGGAACAATAAAAATATGACTAAGCATTTACCATCTACAAGACAGGTGAAGGCCTCTTTACTGGGCCTTTAGCTTGTGAGCAGAAAGAAGCCTGTACTTAATCAAACAGATGCTCAGTCTGCTCACGCGACAAAGGGGCTCTTTTCTTCCTTTATTTTTTCAACAACCCATCAGCATGCGCACAGTTTGAAAAGATGTTCATCGTGTGCAAAGACATTGTGATCTTGTATTTGGGGGACTAACAAGTGGTCAAATTGCTCCAGAATTACTGAGTTATTTCTGTATTGTCATTATCATCTTACATAAATTCCCTACTCTTAAAATAAGCCACAAGACCGTTAGAGTGGGTGAGAAACTTCAAAAGCAAGACAGAAGAATAAGTCACATTGATCTCTTATCATAGTATTGGGCAAATCATTTGATACATTGTAAACAGATCTATATGCAAAGCTGGATAGAATCTGACTCAAGGATTAAAATAGCAAATGGGACAGAAGCAAATGAAGAAGGAAGGACCAGGACAGAGTCTTTCATCCCATTGTAGTCCTCTATCAGATATCTATAGGCTCAACAGTTTTAGCAAATTTTTCCACAACATGACCTAGGCAAGTTACCATAGTTCATTTACTAGAGGTGTTAATGCGCCTACATACTAATGGGAATCTAATAATGTATTGTCCTGCCATGTGATCTCAAAAATTAGTCGTTTTTGAATTAATTAAAACACAGTGAAGCTAGAGTGCTTATTCTAAATTGTTTTCCTGGTAAAATTTTGCTATTAATGACAATAGGTTGGACACCCAGAATCTGTCTTCTGTCCCAATGCAATCCATGGCCCTTAACTGTCTCATCTGGAGACTGCGGTTACTATCTAAGGTGAGGAGAATCTTGCTGAACTAAGCACTTAAACTGATAGTATCTAACACTGACTTTAGAATTGAGGAGACTTCCAGAACATCCAGTTGATGTTAGGACATACACACCACTGGATGCAAAGTGTGGTTTGGGAATAGAAACAAGATAAAGGTAGCTAGGACTGCAGGTCTCTGAAATTGTACTGTGATACTGCCTCTCCCTACCACAGTGTCTCTACATTCATCTCCTCTACTAACATTATCTTCGTCTTACTTACATGCGAATCACCATTTTAGGGCATCAGACAGACAGGTGAATTAGATATAGCTTCTGCAGTGGAGGACCTGAATTTATTAGCCAAAGATATTTTCATTTTAGGTATACTCATAGAATAAAAATATTATTGTTATGTGACAAGATCAATATGTGGAAGTATATTGAAATATATGTTCTTCTCTTGACGTAAAATCAAGAGAGATAGGTGAAAACAATGACTAGTGATTCTTGGGGAAAAAAATCTCTGCGGATGTTTATTTGGCTTGGCCTTGGGAGAGACAATTAAGGGTCTGAGAAAGTTTGGTCCCACTAATACGTTGAGAAATTCCTCACTAGGTCTAACACTAAGATGTGTAATCAGGGAAAAATAAGTGAAGAATAACAACTTGTCTATGTCATTTTCTTATTTCTGGATCAAAATACTGGAGATGTGCAACTTAAAGGAGAAGGGTTTATTGTGGTCACAATTATATGTGGTCCCAGTAAATGTGGAAAACATTTTAGAAGTCAGTTACATGCTGGAAAGACCTGGGTAGAGAAAAGCTGCTCGTGTTATGACAGCTAGGAAGCTGAGAGCAAAGGGAGAACCAGGGCAGAAGATGATACCTTGGGAGCCACACCCCATGTGACATTTAGCTATGAACTTACCAGTGACTAATCCACCAACAGATAGAGTGAGCCATGGTCCCATTGCCTCCCCAAATCCCTGCTTCAGATTTCATGGGGCTTTGGAGGGAATCTAACTATAAACTATAACAGCATGAAACAGCAAATCAATCCATAAAAGTATTTTTTTCTATTGGCACATCCTACAATATTAGCATGGTACATTGTATTCAACTATAAATGTTTGATGAATAAAACTTAAATCATCTTTGGTTATAAAGGACTTATGGCAAACACTATATCAGAACTCATTAGAAAAGGGAAAGGAAAAGAGAAAAGTCAGGGTCATCATTCCCATCTGATGAGTGGTTTGTGGAGGAGAGAAACAATGCTCTACTTATTAATATAATATAACTGCTACTAGTGCTTTAAAAAATCACATAAAACTAACAATGAAGACATGACAGGCAGGAATCAGCTTAGTCAGGAAGGAGGTTTCTCTGAGGAAATAAATGAGTTTAAGGATGAACAAGGGTGGAGTCTTATGGAAAACTTAGGACAGGGATGAAAGCAAGGAGGCCTACGGGGCATGTGAAGCTGTAAGTGAAAGAAGATAAAGACTATGTAGCAAATCGTTATCTTATGAGTGGTGGGAATCCACTAGAGCTCAACAGAAGGAACCAGGTAATACGATATGTACTTAAAAAAATACATTCTGGACTTACGAGCCTGAGTTAGTTACATAATCTTTCCGAGAATCATTTTCCCTTTATCGGTTTAATAGAAATACCAAAAGTACTTTTCAGAGCTGTGGTGAGTGTTTAGGGATAACAAATATACCCAGCATGTGACACAGGCTCAGAATAAATGGTAATTCTTTATTATTAGTTAATATAGTAATGTTATGAAGATTGACTTGAATCCCATGTATGACATTCCTAAAAATAGTAAATTTTAAATATTTACATAATTTTTTTCCTTGCAACTCATATTAGGAGCTAAGATTTTGAGCCATAAAACCTGAATGATCTCATGACTATCAATTTGGGCAACTGCTTTTCTGAAGTTTGTTTTTTTCTCTGTAAAACTGAAACCCATCACATCTGCTTTGGAAAGGCACAAGAATAATAATATGCTTGAAACCTGAGAAATTTTTATAGAAATAGGTAGTGTTTGCATTATTTTGATCTCTCCTTGATATTGACAACTTTTTAGCTTAAACTCTGACAGGAAAACGATCAATCACTTTGAGTTTCTTCCTGCTTTCATCACCTACAAGTTTATCAACGTGAAAGTTTCAAACCCTTGTCCAAAGGTGCCCACACCTGGGTAAACAGTGTGCAAAAGTCACACTGTTATTTTGCATCTCACTTGTAACTATTTTTAGTCTGTAGTGTAAATAAATGTGTTTTCTAGTGAATGCTGAAATGCCCATCAGGAAAGTTTTCAATCTCCAGTTCATGGGCTAAATCAAATCAAACACAAACTTTGAATTTTATGCCTTTTCTTGGATTTCTGATCTCTTCTCTGAAGTGACATGATTCCTTTCTCATGTATTATGGAGGAAGACCTATCCTTTCTCCGTGAAGTCTGACCCTTCTCTAGTTTGATTTTCTGCACTATTTCTCAATGTTCTTTAAATTCTTATTTTAGGTTAAAAACTTAAAATGACTATATATCATTTATTTGATAAATAACCTATATTTAGATGTATTAATCCCTTGAATTTACTTAGCTTCTTACTTAAAGCTTTTATTTTTGTGAAGAAGTTTAAAACAGACGACAGATTTCTGTTGTTTCATAGATTTTTCTTATAGCCTAGAAAAGTTGTAGACATATTTCTGCTTGAATTTAAAAACATTGTGGTGTTATCTGTCAATTCAATACTCTCTGAAGGGGAAAGTATTATGCCATGTGTAGTTGCACAAATTACTTTTGAAATATACAGTACAGTGGAGTTGTGATTTTCTTTTTTCCCTTTCTTTGAAGTCACAGTACTCAAATATAAAATTTTAATAAAGCATTATACAACATTAAGAATACAAAAGTACATAGAAATGCCTTAATATAGTTGAAGTTGAAATATAAATAATGGAAACAGAGTACTTGTTATTTGACTTTTTCTTTGTGGGGAAAAGGTAACCTAGGAACATTGTCATCTTTACTGTTAGGACACAACAGGCTTCCCTGTACATTTATTACACTTAAATTCCTGCTTCTTAAGGGACAGGAAAGAACAAGTCTTACTAAAAGACCAGAGTGTTCTTCAGTAAGGACAGCTGAAGATGATATACGTAGGTATGTGTAAAGGTAATTGAGGGCTGCATAGACTAATGCCCTTTCCCGTCTTTACGTGCTAACCTCTTGTTACTCTAGGGACATATAGATAGGACGCTAGAACCTGTGCTCAGAGTACTGGACAGTCAGTTAGCATTCAACTTAGACTAGCAGTGACTATTTGAATCCAGTTACTAAATCTTTTCCCCCTTAATTGTCAAGATGGAAAACAGCCTGCTAGGAATCTCAGACTCTCTCTGTCTCCTGGAATGGAGAAGACGGTTTTGATCTACCACAGAAATCAAATTGGAGCTGGCGCCCTTCTTTCTCTCTGTTTGCCTATTCTTCATTATTACTACTACCTTCAGCTGTACAAAAAGTAAAATAGGATTTATTTTTACAGGGCACCATGTTATATATTTTCCATCTAGCCCTAACAACAATTCCTTGCAATTAACACTATTATTAATAATGATTATCATGCATTATATGCATTAATAAGAAATCAGAAATTATGAAGCTTAAATAAATTTCTGAAGGATCCCACAGCTAGAAAATGATGGAGCTAAAATTCAAACCCACCCAGGCCTCAAGTGCCTGGAAAATTCAATTGAGGTAAGAATGATGTAATGGGTCAAAGGAAGTCACCAATAGCTAAAACAGCAAACAAAAAGAGAGTTATAGGCTGACTGCTCTGGAAGACAAAACATAAAAAAAGTTTGAATGTTTAACATGGTGTAGGAATTTAATTTTTACAATGAGTATACTTATTTTCTATCATAAATAGAAAATTTAAATAACAGCAATGAAAAAGTATTAAGAGAAGCAGTCATGTCTGCACAAATAGCACTATGCCCAACAATGTCTGATCCCAAGTGCTGTAGAATTTCCTTTGCTAAGGAGTACTCCCAGGATTTTTTTTCCTCATTTGCTTGTTGGGGTATTCTTTTTTCTTTTTGGTGGTGCTAGGGTTGTACCTAGGGCTCACACATGTTAAGGATGCTCTCTGCAATGAACTATGTCTGCAGCCCACACTCCCTGGATCTGACACTGCAGAGATTCCCATGTAGGTAAGGTCCCTTTTGTTCTGATTCCCTCTCTAAATCAGTTGCTCTCTGATTCAGTCATGGCAAGGGACGGATAGCCTTGCAAATGCAGCTGCATGGACCAAAACTTTTGGTTTTCAGTATGAAGATGTGGATATATTACTGTTTGTCAAGAGTTAATTTAAGCCAAATATAATAATATATGGGGGCAAAAGGAAGTCACCAGAAACTAAAATGCGAGCTTAGAGGCTAGCCACCTTGCCTGTATGCTGGTAAGAACTTGAGAATCCCCTGAAATACAATAAAGAACCATAGCACCAGAGAGCTGGGTCAGCTGTTCCATTGACGCAAGCCGTGCTTCATGAAATCTGTTCTGAGAGTGGAAATTAAATTTGGACTGGCTCCCCAGCTTCCCATTAGATGGATGGAATATTGAAACTCTCAATGTAAAGCAGGGCATGCTAAGAAATAGCTTAAGAAATGGAAATTAATAAGCACAATCAACAATTTTAAAGGAATGCATTCAATTAATGGAACTATTTCTGGTGAAATGTGATGGAGGCTTTTTTGAAACAAACGTGAGTCATTTTCTTTTAATAGTTAATGTCAATTGATCTAGTTTTCATCTATAAGAAATCTAAGAGCTCAAAGAAGTCAATTGATGATTTCATCAAGGTTTTCCCATGGCCTTCACATTTATGACAATGTTGGGTTCCAGGGACTCAAATATTTTCACTTGTAGTATTTTGCAATCTGCAGACAAAGGTATTCTACAATAGAAGGACTGAGAACTGTAGTTTGCTCTTAGTAGTTTCAGGTAGGACTTTGTTCCTCAATTTCAATAATGAGTCATTGATGAGTTATGTCCCCTTTGAGGGCTAATTTCTTCATGTATGACAAAGTGAGAGTATATTGTTAAGTGACCTCTGAGGCACATTTTGTCTCTAAGATTTTGTAGAAATCTCTGTTTCTATACATAGATGGAATTTTAATGATTTTTCTCAGTCAAATATCTGCTTCATAAAAAACACTATTATAACAAGAAGATTAATCTAATTTTAGAATTCTTACTTAGCAAACCTGAGTACAAGATACCTGTTATTAATTGTTTTTAGTGGGGGCATAGTGAACTCTGAAACAGAGCTGGAAACTATCACGAATGGACAGCATTGGCGAGCTTAAATAATGTTCAGGGAATATTTGTCCCTGAAAATTAACATTAAGGGAGGTGTCTGTTTAAAATATCGAATACTTCTATACATCCTATTAGAAAGAAAACCATTACTATTATTAAACTGAAATGAGTGTCATTAGGGACATAAATACTCTATGGTCAATAATTTCAGTCCCACTTGGAAAGCAGCTTGAAGAATAAGGGTTTAAGCAGGTGATCATGCTAAGATAGCTCACTGAACTCGTATAAACTTGCAGCAGCTGCTCTCTTTCTTTATTCCTTTCAGACTGTAACTGGAGATTAAAAATGTAACAGAAAATTTATAATGTAAAAACTGGCTAGCAGCTTAACACCATATCGACACAGGATGTGCTCATCTGGCCCACCCCATAGCTGGACCACCAAACCCAGTCAACCTTGACTGACTGCATCCAGCTGCTCTCTGTAGATAATCTGGTCCAGGTCAACTTGACCCAGTCCAGCCGCAGTGCTGTTTTCCTACCTAAAAATATATCCTGTTTTACTCACCTGTTCCAAGGACTGTCTAGCCTAGTCAAGGACAAAGACACGATTTCATCCATCTCTTTGGCCCAACTCCCTCCCAAGACTCTCCCACCTTTTCATAAACAATCCCTCTAACTGGGCTGAATCTGCCCAGTTTGCATAACAACATATATTATAGTCTACAACCAATTTGTTCTCCTCTTTTATGCTTCCTGCTTGCAAAACCTATGTAATCAAAACCCAAAGCTGACTCTGTGCTGGTGATTTGGAGCTTGTCTTCCCTCAGCCCACCTGAATAATAAATATTTTGCCTTCTGACTCCTTTATGTGAGGCATCTTCCTTTCTGTTTGGTACCTGGTTTCCACAACAAGACAAGACTCTACATTATTATCATTTTGGAAACTTTTGGAAATATCCCATCTCTCAGGCTGAACCACATCACAATTAAAGAAGAATTTCTAAACATGGGGTCCAGACAAGAGTGGCTTTTTAAAGACCCATATATGATTCCAGAGTACAGAATTCTTTGAGGACCACTACTTTACATGATTGAATTACTTTTACATTTGAAGTTTTCTGTGTTTCAAAGTAGACTGATTTAAGAAAACTAGAATTGATAGAAATATTAAAATTTTCCTTTTGGTTTCAAGACCATGGGAAAGATTGTTCAAGACATCTTTTTAAAAATTGCACAGTACTTAGACACTACATTTTTATACAATCACTCCTTCATGTTAATGTTACTCTACTATGCTTAGATATTGTCAGACAGATTTTAGCATCATGGATGCATTCAATTCAGCTTTAAACAAACTTGATTTTTCTCAGCTCATTAGCTCTGAAATCCACTTAACTTTTTAGTTGCTACAGAAGTTCTGAGTTCTATGTTCATTAAAATTCTATATATTTTTTAAAATTTAAATTAAATAAAAATTTAAAAATTATTTGAACTTATTTTAACTAATACATAAAATATGATGTTTGTACATATTAATGGTGTAACATTTTGATACATAAATCAGATTAAAGATAATTATCTTGTCAAAGATTTATTTCTGTATGTTGGAAATCTTCAGAGTTCTCCCTTCTAGGTTTCTTTCCTCTATCTTTCTTTCCTTCTGATTTGTTTTGTTTCATTTTGTACCTAGAATCAAACTCAGAATCTCATGCTGCCAGGCAGGCCCTGTGCCTTCTAGCTTTTTGAAGTGTTCAGTTCATTATTACCTGTGGCAGACCTCCCTTTCAATAAGACACAGAAACTTCTTTCTACTGTCTAGCTGAAATTTAGTTCCTGTAGATCAGCCTCTCTACCTCTCTCCTTCTCGCATCCTCAGACCCTGCTGCCCAGCTTTCTGTTAGAATCAAGTTCTTAGATTCTGCATTTGAATGAGCTCATCCGGTGTTTTTGTTTCTGTTGCTGGTTTATCACATTTAGCATTTGAGAGACATTTCTATCTATGTTTTAACAAATGACGGGATTTTCTTTGTCCAAATTTATCAGTCAATGGACACCTGGATTGTTTCCAGGTCTTGGCTATTGTGAACAGTGTTGCAATGAAAAGGAGCATGTAGCTGTCACTTTGACACACTGATTCCATTTGCACCCAATAGTGGGGTTGCTGGACCATCCCACTATTCTATTTGTTAATTTTCTGAGTATCTCATACTGTTTTCCATAGTGATTGTACAGTTTACATTCCCGCCAACAGGATGCAAGAATTTCCTTTTCCCCATCCTTTTTTTGCATTGTTATGTTAAATGTTTTCTTTCTTTCTTTGTTTTTGCTTTCCATGAGGAAGATGAAATCCAGGCCCTCATGAGTGCTGGGCAAGTGTTCTACCACTGAGTCATATTCATAATCTTATTAAACCATTTCCTTAGTGGATATTTTTACTGATGTGAAGTGATATCTCGAGCTCAGGATCATGATTTAGTGTACTTATTTCAAGCTTCTGTGTCTTCTTACTAGGAGACTTCCAGGTCTTTAGCTGTTGAGGTTTTCTTTCTTAAAAGATTGTCATTTCTTCAGGTTCCACTCTCTTTAATGAATATTCAGTGTTTGATCACTTAGTTTCTTTTCTCCCTTCATCCCTCTCTTCCTCCAATTCCTCTTCTTTCCTCCCACCCTCCCTCGCTTCCTTCCTTCCTTTCTTCCTTCCTTCCTTCCTTCCTTCCTTCCTTCCTTCCTTCCTCTATTTCTTTCTCTTTCTCATGCTGAGGATTGAACCCAGGACAAGTGCTTGACCACTGAACTGCATCCAAAGCCCTTTTATTGTAAATTTTTGTTTTGAGACATAGCCTTGCTGAAATCATTAGGCTGACCTTGAATTTGCAATCCTTCTGACTACACTTCCTGGGTAGCAGTGATTAAAGTGATTGTTTGTTTACCTATGTTTTATTCTAGCAGTTTTAAAGTATTTTATACCCAGGTATTTGATTCATTATCACTTGATATTTGTACAGGGAGAGATTGGAATCTAGTTTCAATCTTCTATATAAAATATCAGTTGTCTCCGCATCTTTTATTAAAGTGTCTGACTTTTCTCAAAGTATGTATTTAGTTTCCTTTGTCAAGAGCCAGTTGGCTGTAGTTGTGTACACTTGCTCTTGTATGCTTTGTTATATTCCACTGGTATATATATATATATATATATATATATATATATATATATATCTTTTTTTTTCAGTGCCATGCTGTTTTTATTACTATGGCTTTGGCTCTGTAGCACAATTTAAAATGAGGCATTGAGATGCTTTTGGTCTTGTATGTTTATGATTGCTTTGTTATCGGGTGTCTTTTCTGTTTCCATATTAATTTTAGGATTGGCTTTCCTGGTTCAGTAGAGAAAGTAATTGGAATTTTGATGTGCGTTGCACTGAATCTGTAGATGATTTTTGTTAATATAGCCAC
Source organism: Cavia porcellus (assembly GCF_034190915.1). Lineage (NCBI taxonomy): Eukaryota > Metazoa > Chordata > Mammalia > Rodentia > Caviidae > Cavia > Cavia porcellus. Next base: position 132,926,986 of record NW_026947485.1, on the reverse strand, counting down.
TGTAGCAATTATAAATTCTGCCAAACTATGAACATGGGAGATATTTCCCTCTTCTACTCAACCTCAATTTCTTCTTTCAGTGTCCTTTTTAGTCATGTATGACATCGTTATTTTAAAATTTTCACTGTGAAAGTCTTTTACCTCCTGGAGTAGGCTGATTCTTAGGATTTTTTTTTTAAATCTACTGTAAATGCAATTATTTTCCTCATTTATTTCTCAGATAATTCATTATTGGTGTACAGAAAACCTATTGGACTTACTGATTTTGCCTCCAGGTACTTTGATGAATTTGTTTAAAGATCCAAAAGTCTCTTGGAGTCTTTTAAGTATCCTAGATAAAGGATTGTCTGGTCTGCAAATAAGGATATTCAACCTTTGTGTTTCATATTTGTGTACTTTTTATTCCTTGTGTTGCCTACAACTTTGAGTACCTTGTTGTATAAGAGTGGTGAGAGGGGGCAACAATGATTTTTTCTCATTTTAGAAGAAATGGCTTTAGTTTTTTCCCTATTGAGTATGATGTTGGCTATATGTGCATGGTCTACAGCCTTTATTAGAATTCCTTTGGTCTTTTTTCATCAACAGATGTTGAATTTTACTGAAGGCTTTTTCAGTGTCAATTGACAGAATAGTGTGATTTTATCCTTAATTATATTTGTGTGGCATATTATGTTTATTATTTTGCATATGTTGAAGCATCCTTGCATTCCTAGATGAAATTGACTTGATCATGATATGGGATCATTTTAATATGTTGTAGACTTCAGTTTAAAGGTATTTTAGTAAGGATTTTTGCATGTGCATGTATCAAGGATGTTGTTCTATAGTTTTTGTTTTGTTTTGTCTTGTATTGGTAATAGTGAAAGTGACCTCAGAATGAATTTGGAAGCATGCCTTCTCTTTTTATTTCATGGAACAGTTTGGGCATCTTGGGTGTTATCTCCTTAAAATTCTGTTAGAATTCAACATGAGTTTGTATGGTTCTGCATTTTTCAGTGTTGGAAGATATTTTATCACTACTGTTTCACTATCATTACTTGCTATTTATCTGCTTAAATTTTCTATATTTTGGTGGTTCAATTTTAATAGGTCATACATGACTAAAAAGCTATCCATTTCTTCTAGATTCTTCAATTCATTAGAATACAAGTTTTAAAAATAATGTGTAATGATTCTCTGGATTTCAGTCATATAGAATCTGCTGTTACATCTGTTGTAACATTTTCTTTTTTCTTCTCTAACTGTATTGATTTGGATCTTTTCTCTCTTTGGAAGGCTAATTTTTTTAAGGGTTTATCAATCTTGGGCGTATTTTAAAAGAAGCAAATGTTCCATTGTCTTTTATCGTTTTCTTAATGTCTATTTCATTAATTTAAATATTGATCTTTATTATCTTTCCTCCTATTGGATCTAGCTTTAGTTTATTTCTATTTTTCTAGGAACTTAAGATGCAGGATTACATTATTTATTTGAGATATTTCTGATATTAAATGTAGGTATTTGTGGCTATCTATAAACTTCTCTCAGAACTACTTTCATTGTGTCCCACAGGTTCTGGTACATTGTGAATCCTTTTCTTCTGGGTCTGCTCTTCAGACACCCCCCCCCCCACATATCCTACGTTATTAGCATCATCTAATTCTATTAGAAGGCTTTGCTATTATCTTCCACTTATCACAACTATATGTTTTATCCTATTAAAATGGAATTTTATCATTTTTCCAAAATATAAATCGTACTGGGTTAACTCTTTAATTTTGATTCTGTGTTATGTTTCCATCTCTTAGGACTTTGAATTCTTTTCAATCTTCAGGAATTTAGCAGTTTCCTTTTATATTTATTCAAAATAAATGGCCTACTCTTTTCATTCAAAGTTTTAAATTTTGTTTTAACTTCCTTCCATCCATTTGATTGCATCGAGCTTTATTTTACATTTGTTTTTAAAAGGTGGGTATTTCTTTTGAAGTATTACTTATAGTGTTGTTTGTGAGAAACCTTAAATAATATTGATCTCAACTGTTACATCTTTTTAAAAAGTTAAAACTACAATATTATTTGCTTTTATTTGCAAATATTTTACAAGGAAAAGAATAATGAATAAATATTTCATTTGCAGAATAAATTGGTATCATTGTGTGTCTTCAAACACAGAAAGTAGTAAAATAATCCAACAAGTTAAATGCAATAAAAAATGAGTCATGAACTAAAAATGAGGACCTATGATTCAGAATCATGATTGGAGAAAAGAAATGGCTTGTTAGATTGTTTAAAGACTTCATTAGAGAAACTATTTTGAGAAATCCCTGGAGGAAAATATTTAACATTTTAAGAATTAAAAACAAGGTGCCAAGTATCTATCTCTGTATATCTACATAAATAGATAGATGCTGGGCAATTATAAAATACAATTACTGATTGTGCAAATGAAGAAAGGAAAGTTGGTGGTGTATGTAGCTGAGTGGTAGATGTTTTGCTTAAAGTATGTGATATCCTAGATTTCTTTCCAACACTACAAAAACAAACAAAAAATAAAAACATAAACAAATGAAAAATGGGACATTTAAAGAGCTGTGATACCAAGTGAACACTAACAAATCAGCAGCAATTTTAAAATAATGATGTCAGCAAACAGCCAAGAACCCTCTCCTTTTTTCAGTGATCGATTTATAAGTCACAGTTAACAGTGACGTGAAAAATGACCAACATCGGTTTGTTCTCACAGTCATTCCATTCGCATTGTTTGGTCAGTGAGGTCAGTGGAGCTTGGTACTCTGACTTGCACCACACTAGAGGCAAGAATCAAGTTTCCTGTGACACATATTTGTCATGCTCATTGATACATCAGAAGTTTTAGATACAGTCTTGGGTTGCATCTGACAGCTTTCACCTATTAGTTATGTCATTCCGGGTTAAGGTAATAACTCTTTAAAATAGCATGTTTCCCACAGAGCTTTATATTGTTTTCCATAAAAAAAAAAAAGTAATTCCTGTACTACAAGTGCAACTTTTTTTCTAATTTGCTCTTGGTGAAGTTATATATATACACACACACACATACATGCACGAGGATATGTACATGATGTATATGTAATATATCATATATAATATACACAATATACATGATGTTATATGTATTATATATGTCACACATGATACGTTATATATTGTGAATGACATGTGTATTATATATGATGTATGTATGAGATATGAATGATACATATGTGACATACACACACATAGCAATCAGTGAGAGTTAGTATAATTGCAAAAGGGCTAAGAGATGCAATCTTTAACAGGAGCTCTAATCTAGGAAAACCCATGAGTATCTTCAGAAACAAAGACTGCTCAGTTTGCTACTGTGTGATCCTTAACCAAGCTATCTTTGATTCTTGTGATAGTCTCTTAAGGTAGAAGCTATAGTTTATTTTTTTATAAGTGTATCAGTGGAGCATGGGGAGCTTAAGATAGCTCTCCCTGGGTCCTAAAGGAGCAGCAGTGAAACAGACACTTACATTTCAGATTTGAATTTTTTTCTGGAGTTCTTTTACTGCATTATACAGCCTGTGCACCCCACTAGAACAGGCTATGTGTGTATGTGTTTGATTGTGGCATGATCCTGAACAGTATTTAGAAACTAAAATGCCTGAAGTCAAATTTTCCTCAGATTATAGAATACTATGAAACATGAATTTAAAAAATAAAGATTCATCGTGTGTTCTGAGGAGTAGGTCTTCTTGTGGCACTGCATTCCAGATGTATGAGAAAAGACAGAGAAAAACATGACGTGCAATAAATTATGACCAGAGTGAGTTCTCTTAGTAACTTCCTTTCTGCTTCCTGGCAACTGGCACCTAGCAGCTCCTAGAAGCTTTCATAACTCGGGAATGATAGGCATCTTCAAATTCAAAGGCTTGTTTGAACCTTTTGGACCTACAAGTGTGGCGTGAAGTCCTGTTGAAACAGGCTTCCCTGGGCGATTTCCAGCACAGACAGTTGGATGCACAGCACTGTCAGAAGCAGCTTTCTTGAGGCTGCTCATCGCTGGCATTCTTCAGCCAACTAGATTTGGGAGAACAGAGACCACTTGTGAGTCTGACCTGGGGCAAGGACACCTGGCATCTCTAGGTGAGCCATCTGACCTGGTCACTAGATAAGACTGACACAGGTGTCAGAAGGTACGCGTGAGCCTGACATGTTCATGCACAATTAGGAAACACATCTTCTCCTCAGGCAGCTTAAGGAGGAATTTTTGCTTAAAAAAATAAATCTTTCCTAAAAATACAAATCTAAAAATTATATGTTTATATGAATGAAATCACATATATAAATGATCCATATATTCAAAATGATTAAGTAAACCTATGTTCACAAAGAGAGACCTCAGCTCTTGACTTGTTCTAGTGAAAAATGAAATTCGCAGAGACAGCAGTACTCCTACGGGCATTATTCCCTTTGATTTTTAGAGAGGGAGGAGTGTATGCTGAGCAAGAATGATCATGTTTGAAAGATGAAACACTTGGATAAGTATTCAACTTTTTGTCATTGGCTGTTTGAAAAATAGCAAGTAATCATGTAAGCCACTCTCAGTGGCGAAATCAGTGACTAGATAATTTGCTGTCAAAACTCATCTTGAGACCATAATACTAAGTCAAATAAATCAGACACGCAAGCTTAAATAGTACATGATTTTTCTTATAGAGAAATCCTAAATATGAATAAACAACAAAGTGAAAAGTAGATAATAGGACACAGGGAGAGAGATCTTTTTCAAAAGACAGGGACCAATAGATAGAGGGAAAGGGAGGGGAGGGGAAAGAGATGAATAGGAATTAAGATACTTCATACATATACCAACTTCACACAAGGAATGTAGTCAGTATATACTGCAAACATAAGCCGGTAAATTAAAACTCAGAAAAGGCCACTCATTGAAACAAAAACCAACAAACACCTTACACCTTATCTTATGCTTCATTGTAAAAGCCAGTTTTAAATTTTTCTGCAGAGTTCACTCTCAAGTCTCTCCTTGCCAGAAGCCGTTTTACTTAAAAGCAGGATCTGAAAGTGCTGACATCACTGCAAGGCAGGTCCAAGCATTAGATACAAAAAGAGTGGCCTCTGACCCCCTGCAGGCCTTCATCCCAGTGGCTTTCGGGCTAAGGTCTCATTGGCAGAAGACTACCGGGAAAAGAACTGGGTGCTCTGATGTCTGACTCCGCATTAAGCAGGATCAGCAGCAGGTCAAAGACTTTCCTTGTAAATCAGTATTCAGGTCCATGTGATACTTGACTCCACATGATAGTAACACTGACTTATGTTCACAAGGGTTCATCCCTTTCTTTGATGCTAGGGCTAAACAGATATTTTAAGGCACCTGAGGAATAAGATAGCTTGAATGTAGACTTTGGAGATTTACAAACTCTTCTACAGTAGAAATGATAGAGCAACATATAGAAACTACACAGTTCCTCATCTTCTTCCTAAAAAGCAAGAGAGCCTGGAAGTGCTGGCATTGCTTCAAAGGTGTGTGCATGTATTTCCACTCTTTCTCTATGAGAAACGTTCCATATTTCTTTTTTAGTATAGTTTGCATACCTACAATAACAGTTTCCCTTCAGTTAAAGTTACTTTTAACACTTTTAAAATAATTCAAGGAACTTCTTAGAGCAACAAAAATGTGCTACATTATTTTACAGTTCCTATATTAAGATGCTTAAATTTAGTTTGCCAAGTACTCTGAAAGATCTCTTGTTCTTACGTGTTTTATAATCCACTCTAACACATGTGGCACTGATCTTTGGATCCAAAATAATTCTTATCCCTTGTTATTAATTCATTTGCTATTCTAGACCTCCAACTGAGGTGAAACAACTTGCTTATTATTTCTCAGAGTCTTCTGCTTGTGTGAAAGATCACAGAGAAGATAGACCAAACCAAGGTATACTATCAACAAAATGATGCCACAGAGATGCATTTTCTCCAGTTTTCTACTTCATTAAACTTTTTTTTTTTTTTTTTTTTTTTTTTGGTCTTTTTAAAGACAGGGTCTAACCATGCAGTTCAGGCTGGTCTTGGGCTCACTTTGTAGCCCAGGATAGTCTTGAACTCGCAAATGATTCTCCTGCCTCAGCCTTCTGAGTGCTGGAATTACAGGAATGCATCACCACGTCCTGCACAAGTGTATTTTTTGAATGGAATGCCTCTCCAAACATTCTTATCAGAACTTATTGAAAGAAAAATAACCTATTGATTATCAGTACAGTGGTGTTTATTTTTATCTCAGGACAAAACCCTGAGTTCCATAAATTCCTCGAATTACTTGCATTCAGTATTTTCCTGCCTAACAAATAGCAGGCACACACACACACACACACACACACACACACACACACACACACACACACCACACCCTTCCTTTATGTTATTACTTCTGGAAAGATTACATCTATAGTTTTTTGTTGTTGTTGTTATTTAATATCTGTCCCTGTGGCAAAAATTCAGTCTTCCAAAGGTAAGGACTTTTGCCTATTTTGCTGTTTGTTGTACCTTATTACTTAAAACATGTCTGAACAATTGTAATTGTTCAAGAAATCTTTATATAATTAATATGTGACTTTTCTTAGAACCTGAAGACACTGAATCTTGGCATAAAGTTTTTGCTAAACTTTGATTCGTGTCTCTGTATACAGTGATCATTATAAGAAAACTGACTGATTGCATTAAATAATCAATAAAATACAGTGTTTCAGTGTGGGGCAAATAGACTGCATCTTTTTTTTAATTTAAGGAGAAAAGGAAAAAAAAACAGAAAAAGGGTACAAGTAATACAAAATTTAAAAAATAAACAGTAAGAAATCACTAGTTAATAGATTACATATTCTCATCTTAGAAATAGTTGTTCAAGTTACAAAATTGAAGCATATAGACTTTCAAACAGTGAGAGTGCAAACAGTTTTGTTCAATGATCCAAAAAACACTCAGTAATATGGTTATCTGTCTTATACACTTAAACATATATGCAGTTATAACCTTTAGAGCATTTTTTTTTTCTTTTGTACAATGACAATTACACATTTTGGGTTTTATTACTCCCACAGTTCTTGTTACTTTTTCTGAAGAGAGTAAAACCAAATGCGACATATCAGAACAGAGTCAGTCAAATCAAAAGGATGGACATAATAGATAATGTAAAAACAAAATATAAGGTTATCAATAATGGTTACCATATTGCCTCTTGCTATTTTAAGAAGAATTGGCAGTTATAATAAAATTGAACTAAACAGTAAAAAATAAAAATAGGCATATCATTACCTATTTATATGAGGTGTATATTATGACCACTTTATTTCCTTTAATTTTATTATTTTATATTATATTTATTTATTCATTTGTTTGTTTATTGTCTTTTGGGGATGGAGTATTTCTGTGCAGTCCAGGATGGCCTTGAGCTCATTTTGTAGCCCAAGCAGGTCTCAAACTCACAATGATCCTCCTGCCTCAGCTTCTTGAGTGCTGGGATTACAGGTGTCCATTACGATGCCTTGCTTTTTAATTCCCTTTAAATAGAAATTTTATACCAATATGAACTTCATAGTTAAAAACTTACAATGAAAATATTTTTTCAACATTTGTTTTATTTCTAATTAAAACATATTCAATAATATTCATATTCTTTAAAATGTGTATCATTTACATGTTTTTACAATGATATTGCTTCAAAATACAAAGGTAAGCATATACTTAGATGCAAAATAATAAAGTATTTGATCATGCACTTACTCAAATGTAACATATAGGACAAAACTGCACATGAAGAGAGAAGTTTATACAAAGATGGTTGCAACCTTGGATTCCGTAGAATTGGGTTTTGTTCTTTGTGAAACAAAATCTTGGTATTTGGTTCAAAATAAGAGATAGAACAAATAAAGCTTTTATAAAGGTCAATTAGGTTTAGGTTCAATGTGGAAAGTACTGTTTTTTAGAATTCACCTTTAGTTGAATTTGGTAAGCAAAGGAAACTGAGAACAACATTTGTTTAAAATAAGCGAGATTATCATCCCTGTGGTTTTCACACATAATTACTGTATTTTTACCACGGTATGCCAGATCCTCAAAAAAACAGAGTCATTCTTTCGAGACACTTTCTATCCAGCAAAGGACAATTTTTCACTTAGTTGTGGCTGTGAGTTCCTGTTACTGAGTTTGGGAAAAAAACAAACAAACAAAAAACTACCACTAAAATTCACATGGAGACCTCTGTAACATAGTACACTCATCAAAAGCTCAAAATGATTTTTAGTTGTTATAGACCAGTGCAATGCAGTTGTAGAATTTTGCCACGGTCATAATTCACATAGACGGTTGGTTGAATGTACCGTAGATTCAAATAGAGTTTTGGTAAGGACGTTCCCCTCAGAGGGGATAATTCTACCCTTGCCTCTACAGCCTCTTCTGTTACTTGATGATAAAGGGGAAATGGCTAATTAATTCCAAAATACAGTTGGAAACTGGGGGTGCTCTCCATCTCAGAACAAAATTTTCATGATGGACAAATTATTGCTGGAGATAAAAATATTTGTCAAATGTCCTTTATATATGAGCAGATGTTACTCTCAGAATGTTATTATTTAATATGCTGTTAACCTTATGCCAGATACACCATACAGTGACACAATATTTACTTTTATCATTTCAGTTACAATTTAAATCATGCATCACTTTGATACTATTGAGAGTAATATTTCTAAATAAAGGAGCTTGAATACAAATAATAACTACTTAATTTTTATTATTTAATATTATTTAATCACCATGTCTGCATGGTGTCTCCTATATAGTAATATTAATTATTAACATTATTTATATTTGTTTTAATGAATATTAAAAATTAATATTATTAATATTTGTTTTAATTAACATAATTTATATTTGTTTTTTAAAATTATTTTCCTTGTATGAGGCATAACAGGATTTTCATTCTGAGAAATGGATACTTAATGTCTCAGGAACAGATTTTGTTCACCTTTGGCTTTGTATATCATAAATTCATCATTTTCCCTGAGCTTCGTCCTTGCTGCGTCTTCCTTTTTGTCTTTTAGTTCTATTTCCTGGTATTTCAATGATCACAATGGAACAGTTCCTGTGAATCTGCCATGAGAAGACTATTCATTTTTCTTTAGGTTTTATTTTCCCATACTCCTAAACTAGAAAATTAAAATAATCAATGTGTGACTAAGCCATTGGGACAAACATTAACTTCTATAGCTTTTAAGATTTTACATAATTCTTTATGGCATGTAATTATTATTCTCATCAGTAGGACAGTATTGCACTAAATATTTTCAGTCTCTAGGACTGCAGGTCTTTCAGTCATGCTGATTAAACAGCTTTGTTTTATATGCAAAGGGTATATATCTTATGTGGATTTTCTAAGATAATGGATAGGTTTTCAAATTCATTATTGTGCTTTTATTGGAATCAGACATTTCTAATTAAATTCTCCTCTGATCGCAAAGAAAACAGCACTGGTTTTAGTCCAAAGAAATTATTTCTAAACTGATAGTCCAGAAAAGTGTAATTGTTTTCTTCCATTATTTTTGGATAAAGGCCCACATAAACCTTGATACTGAATCATATGGTGCATTTATCACCTACATTTGCTTTATATGCTGACTTATTCCATAAAGAAAAATTGTCTTTACGTAAATGCTGGTGAAGGGATAAAAGGATTTATGAAGATAACTACTACAATTAAAGCAGTCTTTGTAAGTTATTTCCTTTCATACTTCTCTTCCCAGATTGCCAATATCTAGCAAAGAATTATGCACAGATGAAATTCTCAACACATACCACAATAGCAGATGAATTGAAACATAACACTTTCTGACTTCAGGAATTTAGCATTTTACAGGTGCAGGGTAACAATGGCAAACATAACTTTGTAATGTTGTTACAATACCACAAACATTCTTATAAAATATTATCATAAGGAAAGGAAGAGATTCATGTTTTGAGGCTACACAGTTAGTAAATTCCTATTTGCTTGAATATATTTTCCTTGGTTAGAAGTTTTGTTATTATAAGAACAGTTTTTTGCCCAGGTATGCTGGTATATACCTGTAATACCAGCACGCTGGGGCTGAGGCAGGAGGATCATTGTGAGTTCAAGATCAGCCTGGGCTACAAAGGGAGTTCAAGACCAACCCAAACTGCAAACCAAGAACCTGTCTCAAAAATAAAAAAAAAAAAATAAATAAAAGTAAAATAAAATAAAATAAAATAAAAAACCAAAACCACAAAAACAAAAAAAAATAGATTTTCCTATTAAATGCTTTGTGTAAGTTTTGCTTTCTTTGTGTTTAATAAACTATTGTAGGGTGATCACATTATAGCTGCAGAGAGAAGTGATTATTTAACACTGTGTGTTGATCAGAGACCCAGTCAGTGACTAATTCACAGGTTTTCAAATGAGGAATCTGGTTTGACAAGCAAGTGGGGAAAAGCTGGGAGAATAAATAGTCTACTACTTGGTAATACATTATTAAAATTTTCTTATTATTAGCATTTCAGAATTCCGAGTACTGAGAGAAGGAAAACATCTTGGTCTCTAGTATGTAATAAATGTGCCCTAATAGAGTGGCCATGCAGAATAAAACAGAATCATGGCTTACTTACATCAGTCTACTAAACTTTCCCCAGGCAATCTGTGTACAGGGCTGAGATGGACTTTTGGGAACAAGAGGTGTACTCCTCAGTAAGATAGCTTACAAGTTGTCCCAACTGCAATTGGATTTTATTTAGTACATGTTGGGCTCTAATAAAAATAGTTCCACTGGGTCCAATTCTGTACTTTTTCCTGCAATAAAATTCCTACATATGTTACAGGAAGTGTCAGGGGCAGCTGTCTCTTGAGAGGAAAGAGTCAAATTAATAAAGTATCTGTCTCTCTGTAGCAAGAAGACATACACCAGCACTTACACAGCTGTTGAAACCAGATATGCATAGAAAGGTCACAGCTGTGTTCCCTGGTTATAATAATAGCAGAGAACACAGTGATCAATGATTTCCATGGCCTACCTTTTCACCATTTTTGTCCTAACTTTAATATTAATATAAACTCTAGATGAGACCAGTAATAGAGACACAGGGCCCATTGCCATTAAATAATACAATCACAAGAGAGGAAAGAGATAGATCACTATCTTCAATTGTCTGTTGGAGTTGTTGAACCTTCCGGTATTAAATGCTTCCTAAAATACTTGACAAAAAGCAGATTATTTGAGTTGAGATCAGTAAATTTTTAGGAAGCCACCACTTTTGTCCATCTGCACATTCATTGTCTTGGAGAATGGTGGTCTAATTAGAACGTTTCATTGAACAGCAGATTTAGGGAGCAAGGGATTGACCAAGAGTAACACACGCTGAGCTATTCCTGCCATAAAGACTGTCTCTAAGAGCAAGGTCCCCAAGAGAAGGTCCTCAGGTTTTGGAGCAAGAACTATGTAGAAAGGTGGTTGGATTACATTCTACCTCCATTCCATTGTGGACCTCTGTCAGCCTTGGCTAAAGACATTTTTCAGTGTTAGTAATGTTTATTTTGCTGAATTAGAGGAGAACATAGCAGTAATGTTTGAAATCATAATGGTGAGCCCATACACAGCCGAATCATCAGTGTCATAATTTCTATAGATTTTACTAAACCAATTCGAGGTTATCACTCCAATAACACACTACTGAACCACTTCCTTAAAAGTTCTCAGTGCCCTGATAATAAACGTGTCTAATCCCTTTGTATCATTCTTTGTGGTTTTTGAACTATTCTTTTACATTCTGTCTCATCCCTTAAATTTCTGGATTCCTCAGTTCCTTTGTCCCTGGAAAGTGTTAAAGAGACTCTTGACTGAGGTGAGTAATGGGGGACATTATTGCTACAAGTCACTTCTCTGGTAGGAGTCAGAATATGGTCTCCCTGAGGCAATCTAAGGCTTACTGATAAAAACATGATTAATTAGGAAATTGCTCAATAGAACAAAAGAAAAAAAAAAGAGTTTCCTGTCACATTTCCTACACATTACCTGGGTCTAATAGTTGATGGATCCCAGAAGAGTTTCTGTCTTCTTTACACACAAATCAAAATTGAAAGTGTGTGCAGTTCCTCCAGATTCAAGTCCTCAAGCCAGCAGGTACATGGATGCAGACTTCTTTCTACAGAGAACCACTCTAGACAAGTTGTTTAGGATTTCATTGTGACATTTATAAACAAGTTCCAGAGGCTTTCAATAAGGGTAGTCTTTTCTTTCAAAAAGTTTGGTTTTTAATTTAAAATACAGGGATTTTTATGATTTTGGAACATCTCCAAATTCACAAATTCTTCATTGCAGAGTGAAGGGTGTGAAAGGATGTGTAAATATTTGGTGAGTAGCCTGAGTCATTCCAATGGAAATATTTCTCTCCTGGTATTTTTGTTATGAACTGAAAATGCCCTAGCCCTGGGCCTTGAGTTTTGATTCAAATGTAAAAGATTTATAAAATGTACCACATAAGAACATCTTAATCATTCCCCTGAGGCCTGTATTTTCCATAAATACCCCTTATAAGATGGCAATTTCCTGATGCCTTTTGGATCAGTAGTGTAAAGTGTAGGTGTGATGTCTGAAAGAAGGCTAGGGTGAAGCAGAAAGTGGAGAGGAAGCATCTCGCTGCCACCACTTCCCAACTTAAGCAGGTAGGTGTCTCAAGGTAAGTGGGAATTTCCTTATGCCCTACTGTGGCTGACAGAAAGTCCTCACACTAGAGGAGGGGTCTGGATTCTGTCTGAAGGACACTTAGAAGCAGCTGTTCATAATTCTGAGGAAACTGAATTTAGCAAGTAACCTGACCTCCTTTTATAGTTGCGAGTGTAATTTGTGGGTTTTTGAAAAGGACACTAACTCATATGCAAAACAAAACAAAAAAAAAAGCAAATTTCTATACACCCTCATTTTCCCACATCTTAGCTCAAAATATAGAACAGGAAATGTAACCATGAGATCTTTGCTCGTGTTTCTCCTTCTCAGTATCATCCTCACCTTTAAGCTAATTTTTATCTCCAGCAGTTTATTCATTCTCAACATTCATATAAATGAAATCATACAGTATGTACTAGGTTATTTTTAGATTTTTGCTCAGATTATATCTATAAAATTCATTTATTACATTGTCAGTGGAAGTAGCTTTTTTAAACCACAATGTATTATTCTACTGTGGACATACCACAATTCATTTATCCATTCTGCTATTGAAGAACAGCACATTTGTTGTTTTTAGATTTTTTGTATCATTGATAGAGCACTTATGACCATTACTATAAATATGTTTTTCTGCACATATGTTTTCATTTTTCTTTGGCTATACCTAGAAGAGAAATTACTCATGGGATCAGTGACATTAGTCTATTATACCAAGGAGTGTTTCTGTGGTTGAACCATTTTACCTCACCATTAACCATAAAGGACAGTCTCATGCCTTACATCACCATCCAAACTTGTATATCTCAATGTTTTTCATGTAGCAATAGCTTTTCTTTTTAATTGCTTGCAGTTTTCTAGTTTTAATGAGTGATTAATTGTGTCAATTTGAGAAGTTTACGAGCATAACTAAATCAGCTCAGCAATTCTATACCCTAGGGTGTAGAAGACCCACCCCGGGGAAGCTCATCTGACGGGACAAAGTGGAAACAAGGAAGGACAGTGCTGCTTCTGTTCTTAAGAGGAGCTCTGGTCTGTGCCTTCACTGAGCTTGGATGCCATCTGTTGGCTTCCAGTGCAGACTCTTCAGCTTCCATCACAGACTGTTCAGCCTTCTCACACACTCTTTAGTTTCTGCTGCAGATTGTTCAGCCCATCATGGCAGACTCCAGCTTCTTGGGATAGACCTATCGGCCTCCTGATACAGGCTTGTGTGGGACACCGCAGTGAGCTTGAGATCTTCAGCTGAAACTTTCTGTCTCCAATATGCAGACACGCTCTACACGTTTCATAATCTGACTATAGCTGACCATCATAAGCCAATCTCTCATTGTTTTACACATTTGTATATCTTGTGTTTTATCTCCAGTAAAAATTATTACTATTAATATTTCATAATTTATACATGCATTCTAGAAAGATGTGTGAATACTTAGCCAACATTTTAGAACACAATACTATTTCTTCATGACTTCTATATTCATTTATTTGAGAATATAGGAAAGTTCTTTATTCATTTGCCAAGAAGAAACTGTCCCTAAAATACATAAGTGATATTGGTTGAATGGTGCCTTCCCCTTTAGGTGTTGAACTCTCTTGTCACGTAAAGGAGAAGGCACAAGATACTATTCTAGTTTAGTTTCCTTCCCAGCTAATTCTGCAAAGGAAAATGAATTTTCTGTTTGGCCTCAGCTGAGGGCTCCCTGCACCAATTCCTCTTGGGGAGCAATTGGTACCAATCTAGTGTACCAGTCCCTCTTGGTTTGCCTCATTAATTGATGCAATCAGAACAAAGTTATACTACTGATGCAAAGATAACTCTTCTGAGTACTGACACATAAAAATGTCCACTGAATAGATTTAAACCTTAGTAGGATTCAGACAATGTGTTTTCATTTTGTACATTTTGCTCAAATGATCTGCCTACATCGCAATTGCCATGCTGATCTTATCTGCCACAGCGAGTTAGAGATTGTTCTAAAGTCAATGGAATATCAAAAACTCTTTCTCTCAGAGGAATGCAAAATTTACAGAGAAATACTTAGTAAAGCAACACATTTTGTAGCATGATAAAAATACATTTTTCTGTATTGCCAATGGGGAAACATGCCTCAACAGCACTGATTTCCAAAAGAATTTCTATTCTGCTAGAAAATAACAGCTGCAGCAATGAGAGAAGAGACACTAACACCCAGCTGACCTTGTGACCATCTGTGGTGGTGAGTCCCTGGGTAGAAGGTACTCAGATGTGTAGAGAGGGGAAAACGGACCACTTCTGCGGCTTTCTCATTCTCTTTTGCAGTGTCAGTAACTTCAATGAACAGTTTGCATAATTTATCTTTACAAAAGATTGAGGACTCTGAACTGACGTTTAAGGCATAATTATCTGTACTTTTTTATTTTTTCTAAGTTAGAGTATCTGTAGGAAGGGTTAGGAGATCTGTATTTATGAAGTATGAAGGGAAAGGTGCCATATAAAAGGTCAGATCCATTTCCTATCCATGTTTTCTAACTTTTCTCTAGGAAATTGCCTCTGGTGCATTTTGACATTGCCTGCTGTCCATAATGGATACTGCAAAAGGTCATCCGTGAGTACCCTCTCAAGATGTCTCTTAAGGCTGTAAACACTTCTATCAACAATCCATTAGCGCTGCTCTTTTCAGAACAAGAACACAGCTTTTCACTTTTCCAGTGGCCTTGATTTGACTCAAGTTTATATTATGAGTTAAGAAAATGAGCTATCTTATTGTTCAATGTTTTCACTGAAATCATCTTCTCTGTAACTGGTTCAGAAATAGTGGGATTCCCAAATTATAATATCAATAGAAGGACACAGTTTAACTTTAATAAATACTTTTCACATAGACTTTACATTAGTCACTTTTAAATTCAGACAATTGATAAAATGAGCAACTCATAGAGAGTAGTGGGCATTGACCACTTAAATCTACTTGCATCCTAGATTGAATAACAGCTGAGTAGGGAGATTACCTTCCACCAATGTTTAAGAAATGTTAATTGGGCTTCAATTTCATTACATAGTTGTTACAAGATAAACTATTTTGTCCTAACTCTCTTAAAATACAAAGCAATATTTAATCTCATCTTTCAGCCTTCTCTTACGTTGGAATATCTATATCAAATAAACAATAAAGTCACCTATGCAGTGTATGCCATATTTGCAGATATTTTGTGCAATTCTAGATATGTCAATCTGCAATGATTTTACATACTACAGGTAAATCAATTTTACATTTCAAAACACATACTCCTGTAAATATTCCTAACATATCAACTGTGTTTTTATGGCCCAAATCGTGAAGTCCGTGCTTCAAAATATTGGATCAACACCATCTCCAGCTTGTCTGTTTGCTTGTGTGCTCTCCCCATGGGGATGTGTCATATCATTATTCCCTTAGAATGAAGAGAGCAGGTGTACACATTGGCAATTTCCACTGTTTAATTATTTCCTCATAATAGAATCTGAAGGCTGCAAGAGGTTGTGAGGGTCATTTTGTACATCCTTAAATTGACTGGCTATACATCATCTATGCAGAAAAACAAAGGACATTTACTAATCATGTTCAAAATGTCTTCTTGTGCCTTGTGGTGTCTTTATTAAGCTAAATCTCAGTAACACCTGATACCCATACATAGTAGATCAAAAGAGCTGGGTGAAAGTCCACTTTCAAAATAAAAAACAAAGAAAAAGCAAGAATATTTGAGGTTCATTTAATCTTATTCACTTTTCTTTTTCTTCAGTGATACTTAATGATCTACAAAAGAATTCCGGTAGGATTTTTACTTTATATATTTCACTTAGTGGTGTATTGCAGATAAGAAGCACTGGAGAAAAGACAATTGCTATCTTCAAAATATTTGCATTAATACACAAATCCTGTGTGATTGATCTGAAACTGCAGCACACTTACATTTTTGGCTGTTCACACGTCCTTCCTAATTTTGTTATTTATGTCATGTTGTTAAAATAACACAAAGGGACACCTGTATCGAACAGACTCACAGTTCTATGTTATAAGTGCTTAGCAATAACGCACAAGATCAGACATTCTCATGTACAGAACATATGTGAGCATTGCACAAATCCCAGAAATATGATTTAACCGGAGGGGGAAAGCAATATAAAGACAATATCTTATGATTTCAAGGGCTGGCAGCACATAAGAATATGACCAGAAACAAAATATGCACTTTTCAGGACATGCAGGATGTGAGATCCTGTGTCACCTGGAGCCCATGAGAACTGACAGATTTGTCTGGTGTATTTAATCAAATTCAGATGCATAAACAAACACAGTACCTACTTCTCAAGTTAATTTTTTTAGCAGAAATATTATTTGAACATCTTTCTTATACTCAAGGTAAAGAGAAAAGACAGAAAGACATGGAATAGAGAGTGAAAATGGAAAAATTTAGTCTCTATTGAAATTGAATTAAAGGGAGAGAGAGGCATCATTTGTGTTACCTCTATAAGGAGATGCTTAAGGGCACCTTTGAACAATGACTACTATATTGCAGATGTGTGATGAATCTTGAATTTTCACTATTGAAGCAAACAGAAAGTAGAAATTTCCTAATATTCTCTGGTAAGTATATAATATGTGTATATGTGTTTATTAAAAATATGAAGACAAATATCATATGGCTAACGGTCTAAAAATCTAACTGTAGTTTGAATTTCCCTGAACCAACTCTGAATGTTACTGGGTAAATATAGCTATAAAGACCCAAATTGTGACATGTAAGCTCAAGAACTACATATATTTCTTCTTCTACCTGAATTATGGTACAAAAAGTGATCATTATGAACCAGGGTGGAGGTAAAGGAGTTACACTGTGGCTTAGTAAAAAGATAGAGCCATTTACACTTGCAAAGAAATAATAAATGTGATTCCTACATACAATATTTATATAAATAGAGAAAAGCAGTTGTTGCATGCCAGAATATAACCAGGATCTTGGGGTTATTTTAAGGTTGCTGGTCCCATGTGAGCAATTATTCCCTGAAATTAGGGCCTGAAAGACAAATTAATAGTTTGCGTTCTACAGAAATGGATGAGGGAGGAAATCTCATTATCCTATGTACAGAATCACTGCTTTTAACAAACCAATCAATCAATCCAGAATTCAGTACAGTTTTGTGTAGCACAAAATAGGAGTGATTCCAATTCTTCAAATTATTCAGAGATAATAGGCAAAAAAGGAAACCTCAGACCTTATGGAAAGATACAGTTATTACATATATCATGGTGCCCATGCACACATAATATATGTGTTAGAGAATTTCTTAGAAATTACAAAAATCCACAATATTAAAAAATTATGTAAAATCACATTTATGATTTAAGGATTTTCCACTGATTTTGATTCATAAATGGAGAAGAAATTTAAAAAAGACATTGAAGAATGCTTTTATTTGAATTATAATTTGAAAGTCAAGCCTACAGCTTAAAAGCCACAGACTATGACTGGCACCTTGATTTTCTCTCTCTCTCTCTCTCTCTCTCTCTCTCTCTCTCTCTCTCTCTCTCTCTCTCTCTCTCTCTCTCTCTCCTCTCTCTCTCTCTCTCTGAACAAAGTATTATGATAACAAGGCGTTTAAACCTGAATAGAACAAGGGAAATTTGGACAAAACATAGGCTACTATTGAGGATGATAAAAGTAACAAATGTTTGCCTTTGAGTGTCCTATGTCAGACACCACCTGTGTAAGGCTATAGATATAATTACATATGCCATCTGAATACTGAATGTTTCACTTTCTGTAATTTTGCCATAGCAGTAAGACTGGCAAGAAGAGATTACCACAAATTGCAAAGTCTGTAAATTGGGATTAGGGTAAAATTGTACTAAAGAAATAACTGGTATATTTGAGCTTCATTTCCAATGGAATAATCATGGGATATTAGAATTTTGGAGGTCAAAAGGATTTTTATCCCATTTCAGTATATTTTTCTAGTGAAAGAATATAGCCCCCAAGAAAAAACAGAACATACTTCAAGAGTCAGGATTAGATGATAGGTCTCTTCATTAATCCAGAGTTCTATTCTCCATTTCATACTATATTACTTATACGAGAATATCTATAAAATATTTGTTAGACACTCAACTCTAGGTATTATTTTTTTAAAAATAAACCACAATTTTATACATAAATTCAGTTTTATAATGATATACTTTATTTAAGTTTTAAGGTTTGAGTTGATATACAGCTGTGTAATGAAAACACAAATGAATCATTTGCATTTAATGAATTCTACCATTATTAATAGTGCTTGTGCCCCCTTGTAAAGGAATGCTTAACATGTAAACTACAGAAATTTACCAATTTGAGGTTAAATGTTTTTTTTTCACAATGTTACAGATGATGAAATTGAAGATAAAAGATGCTAAATCACGCCCTGGTCTGTTGCTATGATATCCACTAACTTCCAACATTTTAAAACATCAAGATTTTAATACATTGTGGACACTAAAAAAGTATTTGTTAAGCAATCAAATCACTAACAAAGGTAATATTTACTTTGTAAATTCCAAAATTACAGTAATTAAAATCTAAAATGAATCTATAGTATAAAGACTAGGCTGTTTTGAGGTCAAATGGGAAAGTTATACACAGAATTTATTGTTTTAAAAATGAATTTTGTCATGTTTAGCTTTTGTTAGCCCAGGTATGCAGTGCATAATATCCATTTCTTGGGGTGCTGGTACAAGTGTGTTCCATCTTCATTTTTTGTCTCAGCCCTTTTCTGCCTCTGCTTGCCCCTTCCTCTATCTCTCTGCCTCCTCCCTATTTGTGAAAGATTTATCTCCCACTCCCATATTGTCTATCTGCTATTCTGCACTTTATTTTCACTTTGGGTTTCACATATAAGAGAAACCATGCAGTACTTAAGTTTGACTGTCTGACTGATTTCACTGGATATTGCAGTCTCAAGGTGCATCCTTTTTCCTAGAAATGACTCAAGTTTTGGGATTCATTTTCATAACTCTTACTGCACAATTACTTTTTTCCTGATGGGAATCATATACAAAACTCCTGACATATCTTGATTCTGTTCAAAATTTGCTGCAGTAGAATAAAAAATGTATCATAAAAGAAGTATATAAAAGGTGTCACATGAACACAAATGGGGAAGTTCACCCACAAACCTTAAGGAAATTGTGAATAAAATTTATCAGACAAGGTAACCACTGCTTTGGTGTTTTGTGAGATACTTTTAGGAAGCCCAGTAGGACAGATTACTGTATACTGATTTGACTGTGTTCTTCAAACTTTCTGGGTTCCCAATTTCAGTTCAATAATACCTACTTGACAAAGCTGTGGTTGCGGACAGCATGGTTGAAATGTACAGTACTCAGCAAACAACCATGCCATCCTTAATGGAAGCCAAGGAATAAAATGGATTAAAATTCTAAAGAATAAACACTATGCATAGATTCATAAATGTACAAAAAATTCAATTTTTCCCCCTGAGGATCATCACATATCCCATATTCTCAAATGCTTTCTTAATTTTGTATGTTTAGCTGGATGTCATTCTCTGTTATGTAATTAATGCTTTTGTTATCTCAAAATTCATAGTTAAAACCTTAGGGCTCAATGGGTTTTCAGTGGGGGAAGCTTTGGAAGATAATCAGGATTAAATGAAGTCAAGAAGGTGGGTCATGATCATTGGGACTGATGCCCTTAAAAGAGGAGATACCAGGAGTTTGTTCTCTCTCCCTTCTCTGGTGTGTGTGCAGGAGCAAGAGGTCATGTGAGAACTCATCGGATGGCAGCCACATGCAAGCAAGAGGTCTCAACATGAAACCTAGTCTGTTGGTTCCTTGATCTGGAACTCTCTAACCTCCAAAAATATGAAAAACAATTTTCTGTTTTTAAACTAGCTGGTCTGCAGTACATTATTAAGGCAGCTTAAGCCAACACAGCAACTCCAGATGAGAGGGTCCAGCTGCGCATTCGACACCCTTACCTGTAAGTTAGCCCGTGCACATCTCACAGAGCTCTCTGCCTTCCCTCCTACCTTCTTACAATCTGTTTTTCACACCGATAATAGAGTAATGTATTTAAATAATATGGTTTAAACAAGTCTCTTTCTGGTTCTCTTTCAGTGATTTCCCAAAGTACCAAAAACAAAATGTGAATATCTCATCAAGGCTTTCTGAGGTTTCCTTTATCCATTGTTTATCTTTGTTTCCCATCGTACATCTGCTTCCCACGACCCTTTAGTGATATGAATTTCTCAGAGTCCTAAACATGATAAATTCTGCCCAGCTGAGAGCTTGTGCCTACTTTTCCTGTGCCCATGTTCTTGCTCGTTAGTTATTGAGAGGCTGCTCTTTCAGTATTTTATCTTTGCAGCAAGGCTGCTTTGGAAGGAAGCCTTCTCTGATCCCTTTATCTAATGGGCTCATTCTATTTACCCCTGTGATCATTCTCTGTTATGAAACACGTGCTTATTTGTTTTCCTGTTACTTCTGACATTTTCACTATAGATATTCAGTCATGAGGGAACTCATGAATGTCTCTTTCCCAACTGCTTTCTTGTTTTGGGGTGGAAAACTCTGTAGAGACCTATTAGGTTCACATTTATATTCACAGGTGTTCTAGAAAACTCTTGATCAAATGTATCCATAAGCTTAAAGCCTCCGAAGTTTAAAACTAAAAAATATTTCTCTTTCATGAAAATAGTATTATGAAGTTTGTTATTGATTTTTAGAAAATTGAATTAAAATTTGTAAGATCTTACACAATGAAACACACATTTCAACAAATGGACCATGTATTGCTGAGTTGCTATGTCACTATTAGTGGAGAATGCAGAAAGAGCAGATGATCAGCAGACGTTTCCAGTGAGGGCATGGTATTTAGATCAGGCCTCATTCAGAGCAATCATTCTGAGACTGGGAAACAATAGAGTGAGATAGAAAAGGTGTGATTTATTTAACAAATTACATCATCCCAGTTAAAATATGATGGTGTTTATTTTAGAAAAACCATTGGTTCACTCCTATTTAATTTTATTTTAAAAGAAGAATAAACATTCAGTTGGCTTCAGGAAAGAAAAACTCTGGAGTAATGCACAGTATTTATCATTGGATGAGACACAAAGCAGAGTCTCTAACACAGAAATTGATAATTGATTAAAACCATGGAGTGGCTGAGAAAGGAAATTCATGTTCAGAAAATAAAGAGCTCATAAAATGTAAAAAGAGTTTAAGACAAGCTCTAAATATCTCATAGTCAGTGGAAAACTTTAACAAGAAAATGACACAGGTAAGATTTGTGCTTTGCAAATACATTTCTGGGACTATTGTGAAATAGACGAGTAAAAGAGCAGAATTAATAAGAAGGAGTTTTCAGGATATTTCAGAAGTTACTACAATTTTCTATAAGAGAAATGATCGAGTTTTTAATCTAACAGTCTAAAGGGATGAGAAAGAGCTTACAGATAGGAGATGTGGCCTATGACAGAGAAGAGGTCAGACTAGCCCTATGACTTCTGGCCTTAAGAATAAGGATCTTAATCTTAAGATCCTTAACCAAGTCTGGTTACAGCAACCAAGTCTGAAGTGGTGTGGAGCTGGGTTTTCAACAGCCGGTGTTCAGAGGGCCCTTGGGACTCCACGGGGACATACCCACGAGGCTTTTGAAAATGTACATGTGAATATCAGAGAAAAGTTATACAAACAGATGAAAAAATCATACAATATAGAAAGTAAGTAAATTAGGTAATAAATTCATTCAGTTTTTTATTTGACAAATCTCCATTGAATATTTCATATCTGTCAGGGAGAATTCTACAGTAATTGGAATGTAACTGAACCAAGCAGGTGGACATTTCTGATCTCTCTTTTTAAAAAAATTTATTTTAAGGGGCTGGGGATTTAGCTCAGCGGCATAAGCACCTGCCTTGCAAGCAGGCAGTCGTGAGTTTGATCCCTGGTACCGGTAAAAAGGAAAAAGACAAAAAAAATTATTTTAAAGAGAATACAGGCAAGCAAAATGAAACAGAATAAAATCAATCAAAATAAAACAATGAAAGTGGTAAAGGAGTTCAAAAAAAGATAATAGGAAATCAATGATGACTACCATGATGTCTCTTGTAATCTTCAAAATAACTGTCCATACCATCAGATATAACAAAATCAAACAACACAGAGCAGAATAAAACCAACAAAAACAAAACAATGAACGTGATACAGGACTTCAGAATAAGGTAATGGGTAATCAATAATGGCTACCATAATGTATCTTGTTGTTTTCAAAATGTTCTGATCTCTTAAAATTTGTACTTCACTTGGCAGCACAGACTATATGCCAAGCTTTACAGGACTCTGTTGGTATCCTGCCCACTGTCTTTTGGCACTGACCATTTGCAATGCCCACCCAACTTCCCTCTATCTGTATCTTTTTTTCCTGGGAACTCACTGTGTCCTTTTAGGAGAAGCTTTCAATAATAATGAATATGAGTTGGAGAAAAGATGTCCCAGGTCATTGCACCTTCAATACGTACTTTTAACCTGTCTGTCACAGTCCCAGCCAGGGTTCCCTGCAGTTGTCCATAGTGGTACCTTACTTGATACCTCATCGTTTATAGGCCCTTCTAATTCTCAGTCCTCCTGTGGTTCATTTTCTATCCAAACACAACTCAGTAGGATCTTAGCTTTTTTTTTCCTACTAAGCAAACAGATATGTTAAATTTTGTAGTGTTTTAGTAATTGGTAGCTGTTAAGAAATGAAGGAGCAGAGGTCAATCTGGTGGAAGAGAAAGACAGATTAAGCTTATGAGGAGATGGGTTCAGAGAAAGCAGTTCTGTACAATAGCGGGTAGCAGGCAGAAGAGGCAATCTGAGGAAGGCAGAAAGGGGAAAGCTGGTGGGGAAAAAGGGAAATAAAAATTTTCAAGATGTGATGTGTATGTTCCTCAAGTTAAATGTGACTATTAAATACAGAAAATATATACCAACAATAAAAAGTGAAGTCAGCAAAAACAAATAAAAAGAATATTGACTTTTACTCAGAAATAAGGAGTCATTCAAGGGGTTTGTAAAGAACCCAATTGTAGCTTACTTAAAACCTTCTCACATTAAGACATTTTATCTTTAACAAAAAAGGCCAAAAACATACACTTTGGGGAAAAGTAACCCCTTTAAGAAGTGGTGCTGGGAAAACTGGTTATATACATATAGAAGACTGAATGTAGATCTATGGGTCAAAACTAAAGCCAAAATGTGCAAAATTAAGACCAAAATGGATCAAAGATCTAAATATTAAAAATGGAACACTTAATTAGCTGAAAGATGAAATAGGTAAATCTCTTAAAGATACAGATATAGTCCAGGACTTTGTAAACATGGCCCCCATTGAACAAGAAATAACAAAAAGAATCAACAAATGATTGATTCAACAAAGAATCAACAAATGGTCAAGTTAAAAGGTTTCAATACAGGAAATCAAACAACCTACAGAATGGGGAAAAGTTTGCCAGCTACTCCTCAGACAGAAGACTGTTATCTACAATATATGAAGAACTAAAAAAAAAAATTAGACTTCATCTCAAAGTAAAGACAATAAAAATGGACAGTGAAGTGAATGAAGTGAATACACACTTCTCCGAAGCACAAATGACCAATAAATATATGAAATATATTTACTCCAGACAAAAAAGGACTGTCATCAAGAAATCAAATATAATAACACCTCAATTCACAAATATCTCTGCTCCCAAACAATTCAGTTTACAAACAGAAGCATTCAGTAAAAATTTGCTTGTTTTCAAGCTCTGCATTAGGTGATTAATATGGCATCTGTCATCTTTCTCACACTAACATGAACACAACAATCTTCCCCATAGTTGTGGTACAAATTAAGTTTGTGAACAAAGGTACCACTGTATAAATGTGTTACAGAGCTAAATAAGAGAGAAACAAAAGGAAAGTAGATTTTTGCAAATAGAAAGGAGGCCAAGATATGGAGGTGGGGGGAGAGAGGAGAGAGAATTAAAAAATAAAAAGAATAAGATGTGCTACTAATATGTGCCCATTTCCCATGATAAATTTAATTATTAGATTTTGTAGATGTGTATTAATAAAACTTTTAAAAGTTTATAAAACCCTTCACACTGTGCTATTGAGACTAGACAATGAAAGGTAAAAGTTAAATTAATGGGCCAGTTTAGAACTACAGTGCTACTCTAGGAAAGGGAATATAATATATAATATATAATATATAATATATAATATAATATATAGTATATAGTATATAGTATATAGTATATAATATATATAATATAATATATAATATAGCTTGTACCCGTAGTAGTAGCAGTTGAGGAATAAGTGGTGTTCAGATTCTGAATGCTTCAAAAGATGAGGGAAATTCAGATAATGGCAGTAATTTTGATTGGATTAGTCAAGAAACCAAATTGGCATCAATTTGGGCATCTGACCCAAGAGTTCAGATTGAACTATGTCAGATTCACAATGTCTATTAGATACTCATAAAGATGTATGACTGAGTTGCAGATATAATTACTTGAGTAATTATCGAAATGACATGGAGGATTTGGCAGCAGGTTTATTATTATCAATGGTCTCTGATCAGAATCACTCCCAAAATATCAGGTGCTGATCTCTGGTGGCCTAGGGCTTTTATGGGATAAGCAAGCAGGAAGCACAGAAATAGAATGGCTGTCAATTAGGGATTGGTTTATAAACATGCAGCATAGTGGCCAGCTATGTACTACAGCGACCATCTGTTTCTAAGAGAGAGCAGCAATTGAATCTGGAGCAGGAACTTTTACCTGGGCAACTAAGAAATGAAAGTATACTGGCTGAGGCAGGGACATTCTCCACTATAAGATGAGAAAACAAAGACATGCATGTTCACGCAGACGAAAAAGGTCTAAGAGCTGACTCCTAGGGCATTAAGACATTTGGAGAATAGGGAAGAGGAAGAACCAACAAGACTGAAATAAAATGACTGTGTGAAAACCAGAAATCTGTGATATAAAGGAAGTATGCCAAGGAGGAAGTGAACAACCGTGGGAAACAGTGTGACCTGGTCACGTAAGAATTGATTTCCATGTTAACAATTGGTTTTGCAATACAGATGGCCTGGCAAACTTGACAGGATTATTTTCTCCTGCAGTGTAAGTGGAAAAAACATCACCGAAGTGGATCTAAGAGAAAATCAAGCTAATAATCAGAGGTTAAGAATAAAGACTACACTCCTGGAAGGCTGTCCTTAAAAGAAGGAGGTCTCAAGAGAAGTCATTTTTTAAGATACGAGGAGAAGTGAATTTTTAGGTAGAGGTAGCAGAGGTAAATTACTGGTGGGTGGGAGGTGGAAAACACTAGTGAGTTCTCTCGATGAGATGAGGGGCAGGGGATCACTAATAGTGTAAAATTGTGGAACTGGCATCCCACGGGATCATGGATGATTTCCATGTAATGTATGGGAAGGCAGACACATGCGTTCAGCTGCTGAAAAGTGGGTGATTATCACAAGGGGAAGTGACACAGGTTCCCTTGTGAGCATTTTTGGGTGAGATTAGAGGCCAAATGAGTGAAGCTGGGAAAGGATCTATGGGAGGTTTGAAGAAGTAAGATGTTTGTAGCAGTCTTCTGGTATTTGGAAGAATACAGACTCCCAAAGTGTAATACTACTATAAATATTAAAAGGCAACTTTTGATTGGTGGCCATGGTTTTAAAAAGAGAGTTATTAGTCTTGTTCTGTGTATCTGTCCAGGATAATCAATTGTTCAGGTGTAGGAAGTGAATAGAGAGATAGAATGACTCAGACAGAAATTTAGTTTCGCCAAGAAAGGATCATGAAAGTAGAAGGAAGGGAGAAAGTGTATAAAAAGAACAAATATACAATAGAGGCAAGTGAATTTCAGAAGCTGAAGGAAGGTGAAGATACAGTATGTGGCCAGGGGATTGGTGAGTGGAATTGAATTCTGAGAAGTACGAATAGAGATGATAACAATATGAAGGGTGGTCACAAAGCTTGTAAAATCATTGATTAGAAAAGTTCAGTCAAGAGTCCACAGGGCTGAATACTAACTTCTTTGTATATTGAATTCACAGAAATAATATCAAAGAATAATGACTTCCCCATACATAAGACATAAGACTTAGAGTTTGATTAAAGTATAGCAATATTCCAGGGGCAGTGGAGATGTAATCTTATGACCGAATGGTTTGTTGTGAAGGTAGAGATGAGAAAGGTCTTGCCTCCAGGCTCACGGATGTGAGAGAAAATAGACTTGCTGACGGGTTTACAGAGAAAGCAACAGGGTACAGGTAGGTCCTTTCAAGAGCAAGAAATAAGCAGGATCTACAAAATTTACAAACAGGTGGAGGGCTTTGTAAGTGGTGCAGTGTGCATCGTGGAAGCAAAGGAAGGATCTCAGGATCTGGAGAGGAATTTTACGTAGGGAGGAATGGAAACCTGCATCATGAAATTCCGTAGGAATCAAGTGAAAGCCAAGGGAAACGAGAAACCATCTAACAACTAGCACACTGAAACACTAAAGAACTAAAACCTACTCTAAAAAGAAAGAATCAACTTAAGTGAAAAGACAATGAGAGGAATGAAGGGGAAAGCAAAATAATGAGCCACCGTGAAGACAGAAAATAGCCAGATGGCCTCATTACTGGTACGGGGGGGGGGGGCATAAAGCATGTCTGCATAAAACATACCTACATGCTGCAAAAATCTAGAGATAGAAGCTCCAAATTAAACTTGGGTAATGTCTACCATTTTGTGAGCTGAAAAATTTGAGTCAGTGGAATAAATACTCATTTTTAAATGACGACATAACTTTATTTTCTGAAGTTTTCACTCCTCTTACCTATTCATGTTCATGTCTTATAAAACAATAAACATGACTCTGGAAGCACATATTACCTCCTCAGAGCTTATCCATGTCGCCTAAGATATTTGGCCCTTTTAAGGACCAGTTAAGGCTCTGAGATTCTCTGGTCCAGCAACTGTATTACTTTCGTCATTCTACAGAGAAAAGCTGCAGTTTTTTTGAGCCAGCTGCTTCTCACTGCTCTGTGTTCTCTGAAATGCTTAGAGGGGAAACAGACCTGTCATAGCTCATTCTAGTAAAAAAAGGCTAAAGAAGCTTACTGTCGTAGTCTGTTGACATGTTCAGAGTTCTTCAAGATCAGAACACTAAGCCCAGCACTGTTCCCCAGGTTGTGTTTGAATCATGGTTGAAACAACAAATAATCATGGTCATGAAAGACCAAACTCACTTACTGACCAAAAATCTAGATATAGAGGCTTCAAATTAAATGGAGTTAATGTCTAACACTTTGTAATTTGAAAAAAATTGGGTCAATGAAATAAATATTTATTTTATACAGCTTGATCTGTGTATATTCACTTTTCCCTTGTGTTATTATGTAATTTAAAAATGAGAATTTAACAAATGCATTTAAATGTAATCAACTTGAGGGACTATTTTGCATTTATCCAGTGCTTTTAATGTTGGTTATGCTTCTCTCAAATGACAGCATTTTTGAAGAACTTACTGATGCTCAAATGTTTTGTTGAATGAAATTTAATCAAGCAAATAAAAAACAATAGTATAACACTATGTATGTGATGCATATAAAATTAGGCTGATTTGTACAAAATGCTTTGATTTATTTGTCTTACTTTAAAGCACATTTTTCTAACATTAACAACTCAACTGATCGTGTTTTTCAAGATTTCCATTAACTAAACTTTCCTATTTTCATAGATTTCTTATTTCTAAATATTTTCTACTTTATAGGTCCCTATTTTTGAAGGTTTCTTAACTCTTTGCAATACAATAGGCTCCCTAAAAACTCTGTAAGTTGTTCAGACATTGAGACTGAGAAGAAATTTGGTTAAGAATCTCAGAGTGATTATTATTTCTAGCTTCTATTGAAATTTGAGTTAGAAAGAAAACAGCAAAACTTACCTTGATATACTGAGACATAGTTTTGTATGAAAGCAAAGTGACTCCTAAAACTATCAAAAAACTAAGCTAACTCATTTTAGATATTAATGAACATTTGATTTAAACTTATCAACATGTGTAAATATTTAGCGAGAAAAAAACTATCTTTAAACCTTATCAGGATTGGGACTTCATGGACCAGTGTACAGAATTGAAATAACACCTACAATTTCATATACCTTATCTGTATGCCACAGAAAATATTTTCACTTTTCAACCATGTTGTTAAACTACATGATATCAATATGACTTCATAAAACCTGGCATCTTCCTTCTCAGCCCTAATATCTTTATTGGAAAAAGAGGGTCAACTTGGTACTGCTCAGAAATGTCTGATAGGTGTTTTCTTTCACCTGATTTTCTGGATCCCAAAATTGAAACTGATCTTGTTAATTAGACCTCACATTTGAGACAAATGCATAAAGAAAGTAATTATTAGGAATTCTTTGCTTTTAGTAAACTGAGTTGACTCTTGATGGTGATGTGTGGGTTCTTATTTAAGCCTTTGAGCACTGGTCTAAAACATGAGAAAATCAGTGTAAGTAATTTAAAGAGAAAAATAAAAGACCAATGATAAGGAGGAGGTAGAACCTTTGAAAATGGGAAAATATAGGGATGGAGAGAGAGGAGGGAGAAAAGGTGAAGGACACTTAAAAGAGATTAAGATGTCATGTCTGTACCAACTCCCCATAGTAAGTGTGTGTCAGTTACTTTTCTTATTGCTGAGACAAAATTCCCAACTCCCGAGAATTTTTTTGGCTCACAATTAATGGAGATTTCAGTCCACAATTGACTGGCTCCAAGGCAGCATGGCATGTCAGAGAGGAAGCAGTTCATGGCAGGTAGAAGGCAACAAAAGCAGCAAAAGCCAAGTGACAACAGCAGCCTTCTTTCTGCCCCTTCTATTCCATCCAAGCTACCCAGGCAGGTAGCACTCACACGCAGGGTAGGACACATTTAACTCTAGTATCACATCATGAATCCAGCATCCTTAACTGCAGCATCGCACATTCTAGATCCATCCACCTCTTTAAAGCCCCACCTATGACTGCCTGAGACTTCGATACAAGCCGTAACAGCGTGCATGTAATATGTATTCCCAAATAGATGCTAATGAAACATCTATTCCAATATTTTTGGGGATACCATCATGAAGTATCTACTTTTTCTCTCCCATAGAAAATTGTGCCTTATTAATTTTTTTTCCATCCTCTGACACCTTTTCCATGCTCTGATATTCTTAAAGATTGATTTAAGATTAGGTAGGTCATTCTGTATATTTTTTACACACCTCAGGGTATAATTTATCCAGATATAGAAGTTCCTTTTCCTGGATCAATCACGTCCTTCTGCTCCATCCTCAGCCTCATTGATGTCCTCCCAGAACATGTGACTGCATTGCCCATTTCTTCTATATATCAAACCTCGAAACTGTGTTGCCTTTAAAATGCTGCCATCAAGGTCTGCTTCTTCAGACAACAATTTCCTCTCAGGAATAAGCTGGTAATTTGCAGTTACAGACTCCTTACCCAGTGATGGATGAGAATTCATTGAGTGCATTAATGCTCACTATTTTGTCTTCATTATTCATTTAGACAACTTGTAACAAAATCTTTAAGTTCATCTTTTCAATTTATATTTTTTTCTTTAGGTTTTCATCAATCTAGTCCTCTTAGCAGGATTAGTTTAGCTACCATGTTTGTGGTTTGTACAGTTTGTATTTTTATTATCTCACTTATTATTGTGTATATTTGAAGTGTAACTTTGGAAAGTGAAACAAATATTTTGTTACTTGGGTATAAAAACCAAGATAGGAGAATAATAATTAATAAGTATTTGTACTCTATAATCATGAATATTTGTAAAATGTTTTCAATCACAAGACAAGAAACAGAAAAATTATTTCTTTATATATTGACATAAATTACACTTGGTTTTCACACAGTGACTTTGGAGAAGGGCTGTAGAAAACTGTATGATTTAAAGACCATGTTATGTTTATAATGTTGAGATGCTGTAAATAAAGTAATGTATTGGGCCCAAAAATACAAAGAGAGAATAAAAATCTCAATAGTTTGTATGCCATAATGTACATGTAATTTATGCCTGAATTTATAGAAAAAGTTCAAAATGAATTTTCATCTTTCTACTCAAGATTTCTAAGAAACTTGTTAAGTACCTACTGTATGTAGTTTATATAATATTTACAAATAAGAGGGTCTATTATAGCAAAATGTTTTCAGATTTTATTAAATAAATTACTTGTATGAAAATAATATGTGTAATCAGGTGATATTTCAGTTTAACATAATGTAAAATGAAATAATTTCCATGAGTACTTTGTGAGATTAAGCATCCAGCTTCATTATCCATTCTTTAACTTGTATTTTGGTCATATTTTAAGGTTTTAAGATTCAGGCAATTCATGGTGGTACACACCTATAATTTCAAACTCTGAAAGGCTGAAGCAGGCGGATAGCAAGATGGAGTCAACCTGAGTGACTCAGGTTTAAAAGAAAACTAGAGGTAGGGCTACAGATTAGCTCTGCGCTTGGTTTGGGCCCTGGTGTCTCCGTCTCTCTGTGTCCATGTCTGTGTCTGTGTCTGCCTCTCTCTCTCACCGCACACATGCACCACACACACAGGATTTAGAATACTCCCCGTAATCGCGGATTCCCACCTACTCCTCCGCGTGTCTCACATGTTGCCCCTTTCACCGAAGTGGGCATCCAGAAGCAGAGTGACTTGTCCTTTCCTTTCCCTGCCTTGCCTTGCCCTTCTCTTTTTGGCAGTTATGTCAGAAATCATCTCTAAATTCTATATTTTCCACCTGACAAACTTATTCAGAAATACAACTTTTTGTTCTAGGTACAATATTTTTTAGTATTTAGTTGTTTATTACAGTATTTCATTATTCTATTCAATTTCCATATTATCTAGCTAATTAAAAGTTAAATGGTTTCTGAAATCTAGTAGTAAAATCTTTGAAGTGTTGCTTCTCATTGAGAAATTAATAAGAAAAGTAAGACATCTCAGACTAACTGCAGGCAAATACAGGAAATTTATACAGAATGGAAAATGTAGAGGCAACACCAAATGCCCTTATCGTCAGTTTAAAGTTCTAGTATAAAGGAAGTGAGGAAAAGCATCCCTGTGGGAACATTTCTATGGCTGGAAACAATATAACGACTAAATTATATTGGAAAAACAGTTAACCAGTTAAAGGGAGGGGAAAAAAGAGACAATATTTCTATTGTGAAAATTACAAGTTTCAGTACCTTTCTGGAGTTCAACACAGTAGACATTTTTCTATTCTTTTTTCCCTATTTTTTATTTAAAAAAAAACAAGAATCAAAACTATATAGAATTTTAAAAAAAGAAATAGGAAATTAACACTAGTTAATATATTGCATAATTTTTCTTGAAAGTAGTTGTTCAGATTACAGGATATAGATATGAACAAATGATTAATCAGACAATAAAAACACAACTGTTCTTTTCATGAACACAGATTAGTAGTACCTACCATATACATTTTTTTTATTTAAAGAGAAAAAAAGAAAGGAAATAAAAAAAAACAAAGCAGTAACAGGGTACAAATAATACAGAATTTCAAGAAAAAAATATACAGTAAGAAATCACTAGTTAATAGGTTACACATTGTCATCCCAGAAACAGTTGTCCAAATTATAAAATTAAAGCATACAAAGTGGACATTCATACAGTGAGATTGCAGACAGTTCCGTTCAGTGATCCAACAAAAGCTCCGTAATATGGTTTTCCACCCTACACACAAACATACATGCAGTTATATCCCTTAGACCACCTTCCTTTCCTCTCTTTTTTACAATAACAATTACACTTTTGGGGTTTTTTTTAATCCCACAGTTCTTATTACTTTTTTTTGAAGAGAATAAAACCTAACGTGACTACACAAAACAGAGTCGGTTAGAACAAAAGGATGGGCATAGTACATGATGTAAAAATAGAATATCAGGTGATCAAAAATGGTTACCGTTGTGCCTCTTGCTACTTTTAAAAAGAGTTGCCTATATCATCAGGTATAATAGAATTGATCAAAACAGTGCAGTACAAGACCAATAAAACCTACACCGGAGACCTTACAGGACTTCAAAAGAAGACAATAGTCAAACCATACTGGACATCATAGGAAATCTTATTGCCTTCAAAGTGGTTGCCTATACCCTCAAACTTGACACTATCAAACAAAATAGAATATAGTAAAATCAGACAGAACAAGATGGGGAGAGCAATACTAGGGTTCAAATCAGGTTAATAGGAAAACAAAAATGTTACTATAATATATCCCTCTATTTTTTAATTTAGTTTTCCCTTAATTGAAAAAAAAATTAAAAAGATTAATATTTTTAAAAAAGGATGGAGATTGAGATAAAAGAGGACTTGTAACAGAACAACACAGGTCAGAACCGAACAATTTAAGAATCATTGTGTTTCACCCTCAGATAATCTAACATAATAGTAGTCACCATAGTGCCTCTTTCCTTGAATTGAGTATGACTTCGTATACTATAGCATCAAGCATATCAAGACAGTGTGAAGCCATTCAAAAGAATTAAAGAATTACAAGGTATTTAGAACCAGTTAACAGAAAACGAACGACAGTTTCTATATTATCTCTTTGCATATAAAAATTTTGTTTATAGTATCGCATATAGTAAAATATAGTAAGATACAACATGTTAAAACCAGTGGAAACCGATGTACAACAGCTTGATGGGACTTCAAAAAAGATGATATTAAATCAGCACTAGCTTTTATGATGTGTTGCTTTCTTCAAAATAGCTATTTGTACCATCACTGATACTAAAATCGAACAACCCAGATTAAGACCATTGTAATTAATGAGTAAAAACATTATATGGCTTCAAACCAATATGATTGGGAATCATGCTTACCACATACCTTTTTGTATTCTTATCATTTCTTACACTAAGGAAACTATTTGGTATTTACACATGTGAGTTTAATTTATTTCACTTATGAGTATGGTCTCAAGCTGTGTCCATTTATTTATAAATATCTCAATGTAATCATTCTTTATATATGAGTAGTACTCAATTGTATAAAAATACCACAACTTTTTATCCATTCCTCAGTTGATGGACACTTAGGTTGTTTCCAAGATCTGGCCATTACAAATTGTGCTGCTATAAACATAGGTGCACATATATCACTGTGGTATGATGCTTTCAGTTCTTCTGGGAATATGCCTAGAAGTGGAATAACTGGGTCAAATGGGACTTCCAATCCCAGCTTCTTGAGAAATATCCAGACTGAGCTCCACAAAGATTGTACCAGTCTACACTCCCACCAACAGTGAAGGAGAGTTCCTTTTCCCCACAGCCTCTCCAGCATTTGGTGTTGGTGGTTTTCTTGATCTTGGCCATTCTTTCAGGAGTGAGATGAAATCACAGTGTGGTTTTAATTTGCATTTCTCTAATGACCAGTGATGAACATTTTTTCATGTATTTATTTGCCGTTTGTATTTATTCATCTGAAATTTGTTTATTCATCTAAGATGCCCATTTTTGGATTGGGTCTTTGCATTTTGGAGGTCTGATTTTTTAAAATTCTTTATATGTTTCAGACAGGAGTCCTTTGTCTGAGGGGCAGTTCTCTAAGATTTTTTCCCAGTTTGTGGGTTTTCTTTTCACTTTGCTGGAGATTTCTTTTGATGTACAGAAACTTTTTAATTGAGGCAATCTCAATTATTGACTCTGGGAAGTATTTCCTGTGCAGTTTGAGTCCTGTTCATGAATTCTCTACCTACTCCTATGTCTTCAAGGTTTTTACCCAATTTGTCTTCCAATAGATTTAGTGTTTCTGTTTTAATATTCAGATCTTTGATCCATTTAGATTTTATTTTAGTGCATGGTGATGAGTATGGGTATAAGTTTTAGTTTTCGGCATATCGAGAGCCAGTTTTTCCAACACCATTTATTAAAGAGACTGTCGTTCTTCCAGTGAACCTGTTTGGCCCCTTTATCAAAGATAAGGTGGTTGAGTGTGTTTGTAGTTGTGGTTGTATCTTCTAATCTATTACACTGATCTTCCACTCTGTTTTGGTTCCAGCACATGTTGATTTCACTACTGTTACTTTGTAGTATAACTTCAAGTCAGGGATTGTGATGCCTCCTGCCTTCTCTTTGCTGCTTAGAGCTGTCCTTGCTCTTCTAGGTCTCTTCTCACTCCAGATGAATTTTAGGAGTGATTTCTCGAGTTCTGTGAAGTATGTTGATGGTATTTTATTGGTATTGCATTGAATCTGTATAAATGTTTTAGGAGAATGGCCGTTTTCACAATATTTATTCTTCCTATCCATGAGCAAGGGATGACTTTCCATTTTCTGAGCTCTTCTTCAATTTCATTTTTTAGTGTATTATAATTTTCCCTGTATAGGTCTTTCACTTCTTTTGTGAGGGTAATTCCTAAATATTTCATTTTTTTTGCTTGTTAGTGTGAAGGGTGTGACTCTCTTATTTCTCTCTCTGTGACTTTATTGTTAGTGTATAGGAATGCTATTGATTTTTGAGTATTGATTCTGTATCTAGCTACATTATTCAATTTATTTATTATATCTAGGTTATCTTTCAATGGAGTTATGGGGATCTTCTATATAGAGTATCATGTCATCTGCAAATAATGATAATTTGACTTCTTCTTTTCCTATCTTTACGCCTTTTGTTTCTCTCTCTTGTCTAATTGCTCTGGCCAGTATTTTCAGTACTAAATAGGAGCGGTGATAAAGGACATCCTTGTCTTGTGCCTGATTTAAAGTAAAGATCTTCAATTTTTGTCCATTTAGTATGATACTGGCTGTTGGTTTGTCATAGATGGCCTTAATTATATCGAGGTAAAGACCATCTATTCCAATTTTCTGCAAGGTTCTTATCATAAATAAATGTTGGACCTTATCTAAATATTTTTCTATATAGAAATGATCATGTGATTCTTCCTTTTGGCTCTATTAATATGGTGGATTACATTTATTGATTTACATATATTGAACCATCCCTGCATGCCTGGGACTAATCCTATTTGTTTATGGTGTATGATCTTCTTGATGATTTGCTGCATCCTATTTGCCAATATTTTATTGAGGACTTTTGCATCTATGTTCACTAGGGAGATTGGTCTGTAGTTCTCTTTTTCATTTGGGTCCTTCTCTGGTTTTGGTACTAGAGTAATATTTGCTTCTAGGAACGATTTCGGAAGGATTGCTTCCCTTTCAATTTCATTGAAGAGTTTGAGGAGTGTTGGCATTAGGTCTTCTTTGTATTTCTTGTAGAATTCTGCAGTGAATCCATCTGGGCCTGGGCTCTTCTTTGTAGATAAAGATTTAATTATGTTTTCAATTTCATTAATAGAAATTGGGTTATTCAATATTTTACATCTTCATGACTTAGCTTTGGTACTTCGTATGCTTCTAGGAATCTGTCTATTTCCTCTGTGTTATCAAACCTTTGAGAGTAGAGGTTTTTGAAATAGGTGTTAAAGATCTTCTGTATTTCTCTAGGGTCTGTAGTAACTTCTCCTCTTTCATTCCTTATTGCATGAATTTGAGCTTTTCCTTCCATTTCTTAATAAGGTTGGCTAGGGGTTTGTTGATTTCATTTATTCTTTCAAATAACCAACTCTTTGATTCGTTGATTTTTTGGATTGTTTTTTAGTCTCTATTGCATTGATTTCTGCTCTGATTTTTATAATTTATTCTCTTCTTTTGCCTTTGGTCTTGACTTGCTCTTCTTTTTCTAAATGTTTGAGGTGTAACATCAGGTTATTTATTTGTATTCATTCTGTTTTCCTGATGTGGGAACTCAGTGCAATAAATTTTCCTCTGAGGACAGCTTTCATTGCATCCCATAGATTCCGATAAGTTGTATTTGTGTTTTCATTTGTTTGCAGGTATTGTTTAATTTCTTCTTTAATTTCCTCTGTGACCCACTGATTACTCAAGTGTGTGTTATTCAGTTTCCATGTGTTTGTGGGATTTTTTCATTATCTTTTATCATTAATTTCTAATTTCATAGTGCTATGGTCCGATAGCATGCAAGGGATAATTTTAACCCTTTTGCATTTATTTAAATATGTTCTGTGAATTAATATGTGGTCTATTTTAGAGAATGACCCATGTACTGCTGAGAAGAAAGTGTATTCTGTTGTTGTTGGGTGGAATACTCTGTATATGTATATTAGGTCCGTTTGTTCACAGGTACAATTCAGTTCTTTTATTTCTTTGCTGATTTTCTGTCTGGTTGATCTGTCTTTTGGGGTCAATAGTGTGTTAAGATCTCCTGTTAGAATTGTATTACTGCTAATTTGGTTTTTCATTTCTGTTAGTACTTGTTTTAAAAAACTGGGTGCTCTGGAGTTTGGTGCATATATATTTAAGATAGTTATCTCTTCCTCTTGGAGTTTTCCCCTAACCAGTATGTAGTGACCTTCTTTATCCCTTCTGATCATTATTGGCTTGAAGTTCACATTGTCTGGAAACAGAATAGCTGCCCCCGCTTTTTTTTGGGTTCCTGTTGCATGAAGTATTGTTTTCCATCCTTTGACTTTCAGTCTGTGGGTATCCTTTTGGGTTAGATGGGTTTCTTGTAGACAGCATATGGTTGGATTTTGTTTCTTGATCCATTCTGCCAGCCTGTTTCTTTTAATTGGTGCATTGAGACCATTTACATTAATGGTTATAACTGTTATGTATTGGTTTATGGTTGACATGTTATCTTTCTGCTGTTGCATCTTTATCTTTCTGCTCTGTTTAACTGTCTGCTTTGTTTAGTGGTTTTTTCCCAAATGTATCTAGGCTTTCAGTATTCTTTGCAGCATTGGCTTGGTGATCATGAAGTTTTTCAGCTGTTCTTTGTCATGGAAGTATCTTATTTCTCCATCGATTTTGAAGGACAGTTTTGCAGGGTACATCAGCCTAGGTTGGAAATTATTTTTCATTTGAAATACGTCACTCCATGCTCCTCTTGACTTTATTGTTTGTGATGAGAATTCTTCTGTGATTCTGATACGTTTTCCTTTCTGTCTTTTCTCTCTGGCAGCTTTTAATATTCTCTTCTTTTGTTTGATTTCTGGGATGGTGATTATTATATGTCTGAGTGTGGTTTTATTTTGGTTATGGCTATTTGGAGTTTTATATGCTTCATTGATCTTGATATCAGTTTCCAATCTCGTGTTTGGGGAATTTTCAGCTATTACTTCTCTAAATATCCTCTTCACATCCTTTATGTTGTCCACTTTTTTTTATTTTTCCCTATTAACCTTATGTTGTTCCTCTTTGTGTCATCTTGCAGGTGTTGAATTGTTATTTCCTGATTTCTTGTTATATTTAAAAGGTCTTTCCTCTCTTGTTCACTGGCTGCAATCTTGTCTTCGAGGTCTGAGATTCTATCTTCACATTCATTGAGGTGGTTTTTACAACTCTCAATGGAATTTTTGATTTCCTGTATATCTCTTTGCATCTGTTTTATATATTCTGTTTGTTTCTTATATTGTTCATGCAAGGATTCTTTTTGTTTAGTTTCTCCAATTTTTTAACTGTGTCTTCTTTAGATATGTTCAGCATCTCCTTCATTTCTTTATCATTTCTTCTTTTACTTGAGTGATTATTTCTCATTTGAATTCCTTTAAGGCTTCCCAGAGTTGCTTCTTTATTTCAGTTACTATTATTTCAGGTATTTCAGGTATGTGGCATGTATTTTCTACTATGCACATGGGTCCTAGGCTTTCCTGGGATGGGCTGGATGTTTGAGATTGTATTTTGGTCTTTTGTTTTGTCATTTTCCTATATTTTCGAGCTTCAAGTGTTGTTCCAAGTGAGGGAGAGAAGACCACCATGCTGGGACGGGGTTCTGCAAGGGGTTCCTATGGCTTGGCCAGACCCACTGTTCCTGGCAGGAAGCCGAGGCCTGGCCCCTAGGTGAGGGAGAGTGTTCCCCTAGACTGGGACCGGATTCCATGCCTTGTCCCCACTCACTGGTCTTGGCAGGGAACTGCGGCCTGGCCCCCAGGAGAGCAAGAGAGTTCCGCCACACTGGAACAGGATTCCGTGCCTTGTCCCCACTCACTGGTCCCCACAGGAAACTGCGGGCTGGTCCCCAGGCCTCCTACCATATACATTTACAAACACACTCGGACACCACACACACACACACACACACACACACACACACACACACACACACAGACACACACACGTTTTCTCCTATTCCTTTTCTCCTATCCGAGTTGCTCTTTCCTTTTGAACACTTTCTTTCCCTTTTGTTTTCACAATATCTATTGTATATTTTGGATCTTACTTAATCTTGAAACCCATGAAGAGATAAAGATAAATCTTACAAATTCAGTTTAACATGGTATTGTACCCAAGAAGCACAGAAAATCAGAATTATATTAATTTTTTAAAAGAGCATAAATAATTTTAATTTTCAAATAAGTAATGGTTTCAAAATAATGTATAAAAATAATAAATATTGTAACAGGCAAATATTTTTGAGTGCTAGTTAAAGCATATTATGTTAAAGCCCCATGCAAAATACTGCACTGCTTAATTCAAAAGAAATAATAGACATGGTCCTTGTACTCAAGAATCATTCTCATGGGAGTTATGGGAAACAATTCTAGGAACTTAAATGGAATACTTTTCCTTTCTCTTCTGGAACATGAATTTTACCCTATAGCCAATAGCTGCATGTATGCTCAGGAAGGAGTGTATATGGGAGATGTTATTGAACAGATCTCAGTATGACAGCATGAACAAAAAATGTTAGGAAGATTAATCTGGCATTGCAAAGTGGAATTCAATTTTTAAAACACTGGATGCATGAAGCTGCAGTAAATTGGATAATTTATTGCATGCCAATTTAAAGGTGATGGTATACAGTTAAGCTTGCTAACAATTATTAAGATCCAGGAAGACCTTAAGGCAGAGACTATGAGTGTACTTCTCTTGAGGCACTCAGCCAGTGCCTTCCTCAAGTGAAGGGCAGCTGCCTGTGAGGAGCAGCGTGAGGGAGGGCGGGCACCTGACGTGGGCTGTGGGTGGAAGTGCACATACAGTGCTTGAGTGAGCTGTCTCAGAAGCTAAAGTACAGGTTTGGCGTCAGTGACACTGAGCACTTACATAAACAGGAAAGGTCTGTCCTTATTACAGTCCTGTGAGTGCCACATGCACCTAGGTGGTCCCCACAGGTCTCCAGTCATACTCAGTCCTACTTGCCAGTGCATTTCCCAAGACAGAGTCTAAGTATCTTTCCCGGCAGAACACTAGGCTCCATGGCTCAAGCATTTCATTTCTAATTTTGCTACCCTGCAAAGCCACTGAAAGGTTTTTAAATTCAGGTATGTCACCCTGCAAATAGAGAGACAGAGAAAGAGCTGATGTGCGTTATCATGTGACATCCATGATAATTAAGACAATGGAAGACTTAATCTTTCCTTCCTGCTTTGCCATCTCAAAGGCCCACAGAGAAGGGCCAGGTACTTCTGGCCTTCAGCCCCCTTCACCTTGCCCCCTCTCCTCTGCATGTGTGCAGAGAGGTGAAGGAGGAAGTTGTGTCTGTTTTTCCAGTCCTCGCCAGCACTCATCCAAGTGATATTTCTCAAGGTTACACTGTTTGTGCATTGCTTGGGATGAATTGTGAGTCTCAAAATTCTTCCATTAAGCCCAAAGCTAAGATTTTTAAAAATAAAAATATGTTTATTGAAGTCTCTGTGTATATATAGGCCTGTACACACTAATTATTTTATGGTATGATTTAATAAAAGGATTACAGTATATTATTAAGAAATACATTTTGGAGGTTGGGGATTTAGCTCAATGGCATAAGCACCTGCCTGCCAAGTGTGAGGTGATGAGCTTGATCCCTGGCAGCAAAAAAAAAAAAAAAAAAAAAAAAAAAAAGAAAAGAAAGAAGATTTTATTGCTATTTAGTACTACAATTAGGACAATGCTAATGAATGAAAATGACATGAATGAAAATGAAGTGATTTTAAAGAAGTAACTTCTTTTTATTCAGATTTGGTAAAAATTATGTTTTCCTTGAAGAATATCTCACTTTGACACAGATCCCCTCATGTAATATTGTTATATAGTGGAAAAGCACACACTATGGAACCACACAGAGCGTTCTCAAAAGCTAACATTTCCTTTTAACTATGTAGGCTAATTAGTTAGTCTTTCTAGAATGAGACTAAAAGTATTATTTTGAAAATTATTTGTAAAAAATTTTCACTATGCCTGGTACATAAAAAGCATCGAATTGATTCTCTCTGGTCCGGGCTGAACTCACAGTCTCTGACACATATTCACCACATAATTATTAGCTGAGTAATTAAATAGAAGAATAAAAAGAAGGGGAAAAGGGGGAGTAAATGAGACAGAATCCCATCTTCAAAAGATGTATTATCAAGCTCTGCCCTCTCTGCATATTTTTTTCTCTTGTAAGATTAGAAGGATCACACAGATTGACAGGGATTTTGTGTTTTCGTTTTTGTATCAAGAATTCCCAAATTATTATCTTGCAAACTATACAAACTTTTTAAATGAACTGAGCACAATAGAAGTTATGTGCATGTAAGATAAAATGCATTTAAAATCTACCCTCCTACTAGGTTGTGAGTTTCATAAAACCAGTGAGTGGGCTTACAATTTTGTCACTGATCAGCTAGCAGAGTACTTGGTACTATAAATGTGTAGACCAGAATTTAGAGAAGGAATGCCAAAGGAACCTAAGCCCTTGGATAACCTTACCCATGAGTTGCACTGCTACAGGAAGGTGAGTTAAATACAGTCAGAAAACATTACTGGTCGTAAATAGATACTCATTTTTTTTTTTCAGTAACGTTGCAGGTATCATTTGCTTTACCTTGTAGTCCGTGACATCTTAAAAACATGAGCATATTGATGACCTACAAATTAAAAGAAAAAAGATCATTTTACTGCCAGGCTATTAGGCACTGGAAATATTCTTGAGAATAGCTTTAATCTTTCCAATGACATTGCACTGTTGGTTATTCTCAACATGTGTTTGGATGGTCTTTGTCTTTAAGCTCAGATGATTTCACACAGCCTTGTTCTGCCTCCACAAGGCCAGAGAGCAATTCAAGGTCAGTTCACTGCAAGTACTGAGGTTGAATGAGCAGGATGTTACCTCACCGCAGCACTCCCAGCGTTGCCTATGAGGTTACCCGAACAAGCACTTTGCACCCACAGTGAGAAATTACAAGATGTCACCATCGCATGTCAAGAGTGCTTCTTGCCGTGTTTGCTGTCATCTTGATTTTTCCTTTTTGGGTGTGTAACAGAGAAAATGGATCCCATGAGACAACTCTCACACTTGTTATCCTCCATTTCCTCAGTCTAACTGAGTGTAAGTAATGCAACCGCATTTTAATGGCCCACTATCCCAAACGCCCTCCTAACCCTTTGGCAGAGTTGCTTTGTAGCTGACAAATATGACAGGCAAGGCTAACGAACCCTTAGGCCAGCAATATTCTCATCTTTAATCCATCATAGACATCAAAAAATAATGAGATTTCCTGAAACCGTGCCAGCAGTGAGCTCATATGACACCGAGATGATAAATTTATTCAACCACTTACACAGAAGCAGCCGGCACTCCAAACGATCCTGGTAATTTCACAATGCGGAGGAGCACTGCCTGGAAAACACAGGCACTTTGTCACATTTCCTAGATTGTATGCATTCATGGAGTCTAGTGTATTTCCATTTTTAACCCAACTTCTGCCATGCCTTTAATATGTGAGTGTGTCACTTGGAATTTTAATTCTCCATTCTTTCCCTAAAAAAGCTAATAAGACACTGAAGCCTAATGTGGGTCTTGCTACTTACTCCTCTGAGTACTTAAAGCACTAAAAATGAGAGTTTTATTTTGGAAGATGCATAGAAAGCAGAGGTTAAATATTTGTATAATTTCTTTAAGATTTAAATTGATGTGTTCTAATTTGGAGAGAGCAACACAAACGTTGAAATGGTCCTGAGCTCTGATCTTCTGATTCCACTTTAGTGGAGACATGGTGACAAGAAAAGGCCTCTGCACCCCAGGCCAGTGTGAGGAGAAGTGTTTCCTTTAGCAGTGTCCTTTAGCAGTGCTCATAATTTTGATTTGAGAAAACAAGTGAACATAAGACAGAATATTTATTGTGCTTCTCACAGGGCGATTGCTTTTCTATTTTGCATCAGTAGGCAAATGATATGTTTCTAAAATCATGAACATGTCAAGCTGCTCAGTTATTGTGTCCTAACAATCCAATAATCAATGGAAACAGGCTGCTCTTAAAAGTGTCCCATCTCTGTTTTGGGTGTGATTTTGGTGTCACGTTGGGTCTTTCTTACCTTCTGATTTACAAAAGCGTTTTTCCTCTGCGGGCAAAGAGAATGATACCAGGAAAGTGGCCCTGCAGTGTCTGCCACCCCAGCCATGATGAAGAGGAAGAACAGAAGCAGTGCCACAGCCCACAGCTGCAGCTGCAGGGAACTCCAGACGCCATGAGCTTGGGTGTGATATTTCACTGAGGAAGATTCCTGTCCTGACCTCTGCTTTACTGCCTGAAAGTTTACCTCTTAGAAGTTTCACCGAGCAGGTGTGATTAGGTTCAATCGATAGGACCACAAAAATGATTGAATAAATAAATAAATGATAAATAAATAACTTGGTTAGATTCTTGTGACTGTACTTGTGATGAAAAACATCATCAACATTAAGGAGCTTGTTAGAAACGCACAGTCCCAAGAGCCATCAGAACACATGATTTAGAACCTCTGTTTTAACAAGCTAGTCAACTGAGTTATACTTGCATTAGAATTTCAGAAATATTGGACTATCGAATTTGGATTGAAGTGGTACAAAGAATTCTAAAATACTAAGGCTTAAGAAAAAAAAATATATGGCAAGTAAATGTCTAGTAACTTTTTCCTGAAAGCTTAGTTGATTACATTGTGGATGGTAAAGAATATTTATGGTGCTTCAACACTAATTATACTAAGAAAATTTAATTTTTAAGGAAATATTAGAAAAAAAATTTATTCTTAAAGTAATACTCAAAAGTGAAATTTATATAGTCACTTGATAGGAATAATTCTTGCTAGTTACTCTATAGCCCCATAGATAATTAAAACTTTATTAGAGGGATGTCTTAGTGTCCCATAAGAAGGATCCAATTTCATATCTAAGGTGATAAGGAGAAACTATTGGAAGAAAAGTGTGTGTGTGTGTGTGTGTGTGTGTGTGTG
This sequence comes from Cavia porcellus, assembly GCF_034190915.1. Lineage (NCBI taxonomy): Eukaryota > Metazoa > Chordata > Mammalia > Rodentia > Caviidae > Cavia > Cavia porcellus. The sequence continues at coordinate 132,882,923 of NW_026947485.1, read as the reverse complement.
TGTGTGTGTGTTTGAGCACTTAGAAACTATGAGAAAATAATTCATGTCATCTCTCCACTCAAGGCTTAAATGTCAGATTGCCAGTATTTTACATAATGCAATGCATTTGCATATGTAGGAATATGTAGCCTTTCCTGAAGCTTTAAAGTAATTCTTGTAAGAAAGGCCTAGAGCCCTGAGTCCTGGCCTCATTGCTTTAGAAATGTAGTCTTGAGCCCAGGAATGGGTCACACGGAGCTCATAAATATCAGAGTGAGATGCTATGAAAAAAATCTATATATAAAGCAAAGCAGAGATCCAATTAGATCATACAAATGCACATCAGAATAAATATCTAAGGAAAGAAAGAAAAACAGCAGAAACAGAAATGTAAGAGCCTTCCAAACACAGAAATGAGTTCAGAATAAAGATGAGTGCAGTATCAGCTGAGTTCCCAAGAGATTGAGGTGCAAAAATAAAACCCTTTTTCCATCAGTGTTTTGGGCAGGAGACAGGAGGGTGTAGTGAAGAAACAGATCATGTGGACAGCTAGGAGAAGAGCAGAGAGATGAACATGTCTGGGTGCTCCAAGTGACAGAGGATTGCCAGATGAAATAGCAGGTGCTTTTCACAGCCCAGATGAAAACCAGGTACAATTCCCTAACATATGGGAGAGGCACTGGTGGGTCTGTTATGGGATGCCTTGCCAAAGGTCCCTGTCCACATTATTCTGATAACTTTGAGCCTGACAGAGAATGCTCTAGTGATTGCTTTAGACAGGCAGAACTTTTAAAAGAGAGTCAGGTTTTGGAGAATTATTATTGAAAGTGAATTGTGAACCAGACAAGAAAGAAAAAGCACCATCGGTGGTAAAGTCTTGGGTGGAAATTCAGTAAAAATTGTTGTTTGAGGTAGAGATAAACGGGCGAGTGATCTCATTAGTAATGATCACCTTAACTCAAATCTGCTCAAGTTCTCAAATGATATGTTTTTAACTTTACTGTTATTGGAGAGGTAGGGTAAAAAGGTAGAATATAGTAGACAAGTGCTGCTATCTTTGAGGACACTGAAACTTCAAAACTTTTGTCATGGACCAAATTAATTAGCTTGATAATACTGGAAGGTGAAAAATCTTACCTGTGAGAAGATAATATTGTTAAAACAGGCGGTGGCCTAAAGCCTGTGAAGATTTGGAAGAAGATGTGAAATGCATTTCCACACCATTGTCTTGTTATAGAGTGTAGTTTCACTGTGTGGTCTAACATTTAGCTAGCAGAGCAAGTTGCATGTTCAGTTGGGCATGTGTCCCCACCATGTATTTGGCACACACAGGGAAAACGGCAACTGAGGCAAACTGGAAGACTAGCTTTCCCACCTAGAGTATCATTATGCTTCGTGGTATCAGCAGGTGGCCAATTTGGGCAGGCAGCAACAGGACTTTATTCTGTTTCTGCATTAATGGCGGGAGGTCTTGATTCTATTTCTGCATTAAAGCATCAAGGAGGAAAGAAAAGTTCTTAGTAGAGGTCTTGTGATGCCCATGGGAGTTCTCTGTTTTGAAGTTCTAGCGGGCTCATGCTATCCAGGCAGATGTGCATGCAGAACCTTCTTAAGCATTTCTGCATCAAGGCTGACACTACAGAGTCTTGTCCCCTGTACATACTTGAATTAGGGCTAAACTTCCACAGGCCAATGGGTCATTGATTCTGCCCTTACAGCAATCCTCCCAACACAGTGCTGTGAACTGTCTAGGTGAAGATTGGAGTAGATATTGATTAAAACTACTTGGAGATAAGACCTTCAACAAATCCGGGAAAAGGAGAGTCTGTGGTCTCATTATCTGACTCCTGTGCAAAGGAGGAAAGTAGGAAGGGTTGTGTACATTTATGTGGGAAGTTACCGTTGTGGGAGACCAGCAGTAGTAGTGCTCTTAGTGACAGATCAAATCTACATTTTTAGATTCAGCACTGATATGTAAACTCTCTAGAGTCACAGATCATCACAGCATAGTAGTGAAGAGTCATACAGTTAGAGCTCAAAGCCCCAAATACATGCTAAGATGCTTGGAACTGTGAGTGAATACACAATAAGCAGGCTGACAAAGAAGCAACAGATCTAAGAATTGATCCAACTTGTAGCCTCAAGAACTAGGTCCTTGGGTAATATCTTTTATTCTTTTGTTTATAATTTCAGATCCTTTCTTTGTACTTCTCTGCTGTGCTCTGAATTGTAGGGAGCCTATCCTCAAAGTTACATGTATTAACTTCTTTTCCCATTGATTTCTATCTAGACTTTCTGAGTTGGATGCATTTGTGCAAGACTGGAGGGAAGAGAGACGTCAGCATAATTCTCTCATACTTTTCTTGTCTAGGCTACCTTTAGCCTCCTATGAACTCACAGATCATGGAAACAGATAATGTGTAGTCTTTGTTCCTAACTTTCTCTAATGTCTCCTTTTCCTTGTGTCTTCATTGTCATAGTAATGATAACAGAAATATTTCTCTTGTTAATCTCTGCTACTTCTTTGCTTGTCCAGCCCTTTGGAACCTCTGCAATTAGTTCACTATATAAAATTCTATTTTCTCTACTTAATCATTTGGTATGACCTTCCTGAATACACCTGATTCTACAAGTCTTTCTTGGGCAAAAGGCAGTACAGCATGATGGATGTGGAACAGATTATTAGTGAACAAGGTTTTCCTCCAGCAGGCAGGCTGCTTGGAATCAAGAGAGAGTTGAACCATAGATTCCAGGGAAAAACTGGAATCAAGTCTCATAATAAACCTAATTAGACTGTTAATATCGAAGGGGTTAGGCAGAAAGAAAGAAGCAAGTATAACCAATTAACCTGAGTGGGATCATAGAAAAATTGCAATACTGAAAACCAAAGCTAAACTAAACTGAATTAAACTAAAATGAAATAAATGTAAATATTTATAAACATTGTCAAGGTGCCTTAATGGAGGTGTTATATTGTACAATACATGGCAATTTTTCCTACAATTTATAAATAACTATTTTATGGACAGTATCCCTCAACTCTTCCTGACTCAACCACAAATGACTGGTAATGTTTTCCTAGGGTAGCGATGCATTATTTATCTATTTATCCACCAATCTAATGTCTCTCTTTCCCAAACTCTTGGCTCTCTTTCCTTTTGCTTTTTCCTATTTTGCATCTTTCTCATCAATCCTCTTCTTCCAAGGGAAACTTTCTCTTATGAGAGTCAGTCTTGGAGAATGCTAATGAATACAACTTATTAGGTTTTGTTGTATTCCTCTCTCTCTCTCTCTCTCTCTCTCTCTCTCTCTCTCTCTGTCTCTCTCTCTATCACACACACACACACGCACACATACACATATAGACACTCACACACACAAAACCAAAGTGAATACTGAAAGTAGGTTTAGATCAGAGTAAGTTAATACTCTGAAAGAATGTGGAAAGATAAGCCCAGAGATGCTACTTTCATCAGAACTGAAAATGACTTTCCATGTAATCATTTTGCCTTGTCCATGGAGACATAGGTCTCTGCTAATGTAGGAGTATTCAGATAGCTGGGATCCAAAACTGCGTGTTTAATCCAAAGCATACTCAAACACGATCTGATTTATAAGCTGGGTAGGCTTCCCATACCTTTCATGGAGAGCACATTCAGTGGAAGCTTGATAAATAAATGCATAATACTTAAACTGAAGTATAGTTTCTTATTAAAAGTTCTAGAAATAAGCTGCCAAATATGAATCTGTTATTACCATGGAATTCATTCTGAATTTTAGATTGGAATGTGAAAATCAGAACTTCTAGCTCAAAAGAATTAAAATAAATTCCCTCAATATTCTCATTTCCTATGTGATGGATTTTGAAATCCCTCAACTCCTACTGATCCACTCACTTGATCACTAATAAGGTCTTCCTAGGACAGAGTTGCATTCAGCTATTCTGACCCCTGAGCTTTGATCCTCAGAGGTCAGGTGAATCTACATTGCCAGGGGGGAACTTGCAGAAAGAAACCTTAGATTGTTTATTATATTTTAAATATGATTCCAGATTATGGAATTCCAGCTTCAGTTTATTGCTTCTACTGAGAGTGTTATCTATCCTTTAGTGTTCTGCAGAGTGAACAATCTGTGTTCTTTCTTATTACAGTGTAGTTTTTTAAAAAAACTATAACTCTTTAGAGGGAATAAGTGGCTTATTGGTAGCAAAAAGAGGGAAATTATATAAGAAACTGAAATCTTTAATAACAGTTTTAGACACTCTTATATATTTTAAAAAATCAATTAAAATAATATGAGAGTTGCAGATATGGTAATAGTTACGTTAAGAAGCTAGACTTGCCACCTTAGAGCAGAGCAAAGCAAAAGATGACCCATTTCGCATATTTATTTACTTTTTGGTTTTTTTTTTTTTTTTTTTTTTTTTTTGGTACCAGGGATACAACTCACAACCTTGCCCTCACCGAGTGCTTAAGCCACTAAATCCCCTGACTTGCATATATTTAATGTTATAATGGAAGTCATTGCTAATGCAATAAGCTTATTAAAGAAAGTAGAGAAATATATTAGTATTTGTTTACAAAGTTTATGATTGTCTATGTAGGGAATCCCAATGAATAAACAGAAACTCCTAGAACTAACACAAAATTAGAACAAGGTTATAGGATCCTAGTATAGAAATATACGTAGATTCTTCCATATTCCAGCAATAAAAATTACAATGCCACTTATAACAAAAATATTTAGATATTAATCTAATAAAATATATACAAGAGGTATATACCAGAAACTACAAAGCTCTGAAGAAAATCAGATCTCTGTAGAGATTGAAATGCAGAGTGAAGTCAATAAACAGGATTTGGAAAGTTTAGTAGCTTAAAGATGTCTCTTCTACCTAATTTGATGTGTATACTCAACACAATTACAATTTAAATCTCCAAAAGCTAATTTGGAAACACTGAAAAAATTACTATAAAATTTATATGTTTGGGAAAAAGGCCTGAAACACCCAACACAATACAAAGAAGAAAAATTTGTAGAATTTGGACTACTAAATTAAAAAATTCTCTATAAACTTGTTGCAATCAGTACAGTATTATATCAGTGAAAACTAGACACTTGGGTAAGTGGAATGGAACAGAAAAATACCAGTGAACACGGACTAAGCTAATCCATCACCAAGGAGCAAGGGCAATTCAATGGATAATTAACAACTATTTCAACAAAAGTACCAAACAATTGAATGCCAAATTGAAAAAATTAATACAGACAAAACTTCACATTTTTCAAAAAACTAAATCAAATAGACAATAGATTTAAATATAAAACATAAGACTATTAAACTTTTAGAAGAAAGTATAGGAAAAAGTCTAAGTGACTTCAAGTTTGATATTGTTTTCTGATGTAACACTAAGTTCATAGCCCATGAAATGAAAAGTTCTTATCCTTAGTTAATACAAAAATTTGCCTTGAGAAAGATATTGTTAGGAGAATTAAAAGTGAGGGCAAAGAAGAAAATATTTTCTCTTTGGAAGAGAATTTGAAAAACATGATCCTCAAAATGACTTAAACCTGAAACGTAAAAAATACTTTGGAATTCAATAATAAATCACCAGTGGAAACACAGCTTTTGCAAATGGGAAGAGGAACAAGATTTGGAGGGAGCAGGGAGAGATGGGATAAAAACAAGACAAAAAGAGGAACTGAGGTTTGTTATGCACATGTGTAAACTCCTCATAATAAATAGCATTATTGTGTACTGAAAACATTACTAATAAAAGATGGGCAGAATATATGACCAGAAATCACTCTACAGAAAATATAAGTAAGGTAAATAAGCATATGGACTGATGCTCTACATCCTGTATCAGTAGGGGATTGTAAATTAAAACGAAAAGATAGCACTATGCACTACTTAAAAGGGCTAAATTGAAAATACATGCACAGAATCCATTCCTGGTGAGAAGGAGAAATAGGAACTCTGGTTCATTTTCCTTAGGGGTGCAAACTAGCAGAGCTACCTTTGGAGAATTTAGAATTTTCTTACAAAGCAAACACAGTGCCATTACACTGTTTTTCACCATGCCCTGGTGTTATCCCAACTAATTTGAAAAATTACACCGATTAAGTGAAGGTGAATTTATAATAGCCTGTTCATAATCATCAGGAAACCAGGAACAAAGATAACTTTTATTAAGTAAATGACTAAACAGACTATACTTTCATTTAAGAAAATATTATTCCATGATATAAAAAGAAGTAGGATATTTAGTTTTGAAAAATATGAATAAAATTTAAATGAACATTGCTAAGTGAAAGAATCAATTTTGACAAGGCCGTTTTTTATATAATTGAAATTATATGCCATTCTGAAAAACAGAAAACTATAAATACAGTATAATGACTAGTACTATCAAAGCTTTAAATAGAGGTGAAATGTGAAGTCTTCTGGTTTTTGACATAGAACTGTATAATATTTGAATGCAGTACATATGACTTTATGCAGGGGTGGAGGCATGGAATTTATAGAACTAGAAAACAACTTTATGCTTGGGATTTTTTTTATTAAAAATATTAGGAAGTCAGTAACTTCCAAGATGAATTTCAGAATGACATAAAAAATCTAACTGTATTACAAGTGCATAAAAGAACATATTTTAAAGGGATTGGAGAAAAGGTAATGAACATAATACCTCTGGAAATGAATCAAATTCCTGAGAACAAAAGCAACAATCGTTGCACACCAGCATTGTACTCTAGTTGATAAAACTGTTTTCAGTGGGAGAAACTATTTAATATTTGCAGATTGAGATTCTCTAAACTGACCGTATGAATTCTAAACTGCTTCAGAATAGGAAATATTTTGAGATTCATCATGGTATCACATGGAAAACTATTTCTTGCACAAAACTATTAGAAGAGTGCAAAAAATTTGAGGTAATTTTCATAGGGTATAAATGAAACAAAAATTAATTTTGGACTTGAGTTCTATCCCATGATAACTTATTATGCATTTACTGTAAAATCTAAAAGAAATCAGAAACTCAAAGTACTTCTGATTCCAAGGGGAACTCATCCTGAGATTGCGTTAAATGAATAAATTGATGGCACATATGGAAATCATGTTTCTTACTGTTAGAGCAAAAATTCATAAATAAGAAAGGCAGAGATGGAATAATTCATACAATAATAAAGTTGTAGACATAAGTATGAACTCACATTAACTAACTATGGATACACAGTTACATATAGAAATATTTATGGACTCGTGTATGTGCACATGTTAGGACATGCATTTATATTTCCTTATTCTGCCATCTGAGGTGACTAGAAACAATTACACTGCTATGGCAGTGAGTATACTTAGCTCCTATACCTGGATCTCTATTGCTGTTCAATTCTCAGAGCTGGATGTACATTTGTTCTTCAATGAAAGGAATTCGGGGAACTTTGAAAAACAGTATATTTCAGAATTTGCAAGAGGTATATAAATATGAAATATGAAATATAAATATGAAATATTGCACAATACCAGCAAGCATGTGCTAGAAAGAAGGTACAGTATTGATAGGCATGTGGAAAAAGCACATCAACTGAAGGATAGCTCCCCACCCCCATGTGCTGCTGCAACCAAGAGGGTCAACAATTCGAGCAAAAAAATAAAGTAGAATCTGTGAATATATACAATGCAAATACAGTGCAAATGAATAACTTAATGCTCATCGCTGATACAAAGAAAGAAAAGAAGAGAAGGCACTTCTTTCATGTGGAAGAATTCCAAATTATTTATGTGATGATTTTCCCTGAAGAAGGGAGAGCATACTTTCCCCTTTTTAAAGTGTGGGTTGTTCGTCATGACTTTGTGCATAAAAGAGTCAGTCTAAAGTAGAGAAAGCTGACAAGCTCTGTCTCTGGAGGTCAACATCATCAGAGGTGTCATAAGTCAGGTTTATAGAATGTTTTCTTCCTAAAGAATGGTGAAAATGTCACTTCATCCTGGGGTGTGCATGCCTCTCCCAGACTCAGAGCTCAAGTCTGATCATGAGGAACACAGCAGACACAACCCAGTAGAGGCATTCTGCAAAACACCTCACCGCTACTCCATAAAACTGTTAGTCATCAAAAGCCAAGAAACTCTGGGTAACTGTTAAAGATAAGACAGGCTTACACACATTCTTAAATAAAATGTAATATGGTACTCTAGACAGGCTTCAGGAATAGAAAAAGTATGTAGGAAAAAATAAGGAAATTTGAATAAAGTGCAAACTTTGTTTAGAGTGTGTGTGTATGTATGTGTGTGTACTGGTTCACTGTTTGTAATAAAAGTATCATACTTGCATGAATATTAACCATAGGAGACACTGAATATGGGTATATGTTAACTTTCTGTAGTGTATTTGCACTGTTCTAAAAATTAAAGTCAATTTTTAACGTAGAAAATAAACAGACTTATAGATAAATTACTAGAGATTAACAAATAAATGAATTTTGAAGCCTTATATGGCAACATAGGCTCACTATTATACTTTATTTATTATTATACCTATTTAACATTTTAATAATAAGTTTCCTTTCATGCTTTAATGAAACATAATAATTTATGTATTCATGGAATACCATGTGACATGGAGTAACAATGACTGAATCAGATTATTAGCATATACATTGCCTTGGATATTTATAATTTCTTTGTACTAAAAGATTTTAAAACCTCTGGCTCAAGCTCTTTTGAAAATGCAATACATTATTGTTAGCATAGTCACACTTCTTTTCTGTAAGACACTAAAATTTAATCCTCTTATTCAGCTGTGTTTTTGTAGCTGTTAATCTTTCTCCTCTCCTCCCACCGCTCTCAATCCTGGCAACTGCTTTATCTTCCACACGTGAGTGAAATGATGTTGCATTTATCTTTTTTGTGTCTCACTTATTTTATTTAATATAATGTTCTCCATGTTGCCACAAATGACAGAATTATATTTTTTCATGGAAGAATACTATTCTGAATATATATACCATATTTTCATTGTCATTTTATAAACAAACTTATTTTGTCATACTTTATTGATGACATTTAAGTTGTTTCCACATCTTGGTTATTATGCCTAATATGCAAATAAAAATGAGTGTGGAGATATCTCATCTCTTCCTCATCTAACTTCTTTTAGGTATATACCCACTAATACAATTGCTAGATTATATAGTAGTTCTACATTTAGATCTCTGAAGTTTTCAATGTTACCCCAAATAACTGTACTAGCTTATATTCCTGCCAACAAAAATGTAATAGTATTCCTTTCTTCATATTTTTGTTAACATTTTTTTGTTTAAATTTTTGCTGATAACAATTCTATCTGTGATGAGGTGTAATTGTGAATTTTGACCTGTATTTTCCTGATGACTCTGATGTTTGACATTTTTTTCATTCACTCATTTAACATTTGCATATCTTCTGCTGAGAAAAGTCAGTTTAGTTCATTTATTCTTTTCAAATCAGACTGATTTTTTTATTAAAATAAGATTTTAAAATGGATCAATAATATCACTAGAACCAAAATTATTCACATTATTTGTTACATTTTATTTAAGACATTACTGAGAGCCTTACTTAATATTTAACAATTTCATGAATCCTAGATTAGGATGCTGACTAGAATGCCTATAGAATTTAGTGTCCAGAGTGAGACAATTTGAAGACTAAGACAGATGTTACTATGTGTTAGCCCTGGGTAACAGTAGCCAGCATGGAGTAATTTGGGTAAAAGATACTTACTGTATTTTACATTCTCATGTTTTGACTTGAGATGGCCATTTACCCATGTGCTGCTTCCTTTTCCTACATCTGTCTGCAGATAAAACAAAAACAAAAACAAAAACAAAATTTATTGACATAATAATCATAGGATTAGAGGAATCTATAATGTTAAAGGTTTTCTACAATTACAGACAAAGCGAAAGCCTTCCCATCTGTCTTCTTTCAGTGCCACAAAGAACTAGAGAGTTCAACATGGAAATGAAGCTGAGAGCTCAAGATGTGTTGGTAAAAAAACACAAGGGTTGAGACGTCCTCCTCTACCCCAGATCCCAGGGGCACGTGGACATTTGGTTTTAAACCTCCTTTCCCAGTGTCCCCAACCTTGTCACGCCCATGTGCTACGGCTTAGGTTTGTCTCTAGAAATATATGTTAGAAACGTAATCTACACATTCATATGCTGATGATATTTGGAAGTGGGACTTTTAGAAGGCGAATGAATTCATCAGACTCTGCTCTCACGAACATGTTTATTCACTTCTGGGTTAATGGATTAGTGGCTTAGAGAAGTCGCAATTTAATAATATAATTTTCCCTGTTTAAAGGCTACCCTCACCCTGGCTCACCAGGTGACATCTTCTGTCCTGCAGTAATGTAGTGAGAAGACTGTCAACAGATGTCAATGCCGTGCTTTCAGATTTCCCAGTCTCTGAAATAAAATAAACTTCTTTTGTTTGTAAATACCAGTCTCAGGTATGTAATGATAGCAACAAAAAAAATGACCAAGAGCTGAATAGTTACATGTAAATCTCAACACCTGAAAATATTACACTGAAAGTTCTTTTATGAACTCCTACAAAAGCACTCCACTAAAGTTCACAGGTTGTAGGGTCTTCGTCGGTCTCCCTGATTTCTAAGAACGTGGTACAGGCAGTAGAACCCTTGGTCTCCCCACTGTGCAATAACATATTACGCTCCTCCTAATCCAGATACTTTTATACTGATGATACCGTCAGAGAACAAGAAAACCCAAGAGTGAGAAGACAAAGGAAATGAGGAAAAAGAGCAGATGTTGTGACAGAAAAAGAAGAACTGCTTGACATCTCTTCTGGAAATTTCTTTGTCTGATGACTTAACTCCATTGTTACAACTTCAAGACAAACTCACATCATAATCTATCTCCTCTTATCTTTCTTCCTTCCCTATTGATTTATAAAAATCTACAGGGTACTACAGAAATAAAAGTTGAAATGCAAATCTACTCCAAACAAGATTTCTTTTTCTTGTAGATATATGCATAACTATTTTTCTTTTTTTCATTTTCTTGCAACTTTTATTCATTTTTCAGTTGGAGTACTAAAAGAACACAGTCACAGTTTGTTACATATCTAAGGCTAGCCATATTTAGTTACTTAAGATACTTATTGTTAAATACTCCACTTACTAGGGTTTTCAGTAATCTTCTATTTGTCACTGTTGTAACTCTTTTGTCCTTGTGGTCACTGGTTTTCCTGTGATATTCAGTATTGTTAAGCCCTCCTCCTCTCTGGATCAAGAAATGGTCCATAAAAATATTTTCCCAGTTTTTCTTTACCTTTGTAGTTTTATTTCACTTTATTTTTTGGTACTGGAGATTGAACTCACAATCTCATGCTTGCCAGGCAAGGGCTTATATGACTGAGCTAAGTCCCCAACCCTATAGTTCTAGTTTAAAACAAAACAAAAAATCAGTGATTTTTTTTCTTAATATTTGCTCTGACTTTATGAGTCTTTATTCTACTGAGTGAAGTAAAGAACTACCTTTAAGAAGATAGCATTCATTCAAATGCCCATCTTCAGCCATGGCCCAATGCTGGCTATCCAAGGCTGACTATCCAAGGCTGGCTAAGTATCTCTGTCTGCTGTTGTACCCCTCAACAAAGTAAGCAATCCCATAATGCGTACCTGAACCCCACAAATCTTCCTCCCTGTTCTCACTTAATTCAACCTGGTGTTCTATTGATTTTACCTTAAGACTGTTTCTTACTTCTCTTTATGCTAATATCTTTCTTTTTCTTTTTCCCAGGCTGCTCTCGAAACTCCTGGGCTCAACAATTCTCTTGCCTCAGCCTTCTAAGTAGCTGGACTGTGAGGGACCTCATCTGCCAGTTTGTGTGAGAGCTTCCCTGCCAAAATAGCTACAGAATGATTCTTGCTGACTTTCAACCTTTCTGATTTCATTTTTTTTAAACACATTCTGTGTATCAATGATGAGAAAAAGTTTCTCAATTTCCAACATAATCATATCTTTCTTCTACTTTTTATTTATTTATTTATAAGACAATGATGCAGTTCAGGCTGGTCTTGAACTCACTTTGAGCTTGCAGCGATCCACTTACCTCAGCCTCCCAAGTGATGGAATTACAGGCATGCACCACCATGCCTGGCTTCTTCTTCTTTAAAATTCCTAGAGGTGTTTCCCGTGTCTGTGTCTCTGTTCTTGCTTCTCCTGCCACCTTAAACACTTGTCCTCCTTTTCGGTCAAGCAAGAAGGATGTCCTTTAAACCAGAATGAGGGCAGAGGACGTGTGCCTGTCCTGTACTCCCTAATAACCTTTTAGGACACTTCTTTCATTGTATAGCAGCACTAATGACTTGACTGTCTCATTACATTCTGAGCCATACAAGCTGAGACATTGTTTGCTATCTGAAAATAAATTGTATATAAGCCACAGAAGACACATAATAATTGCATCATTTATGCTAGCTTGTTAAGTGTTTGTGCTAACCATTAAAAAATAAAAGCAGAATTGATTCTTTTCTACTACAGAAATCTGTTTACTGTTCAGTTTGGATTTTTGCTAAACAACCCCAAGAAGTCACTGTTCTACTGCTTCAGAGGGAACAGCATCTGCTACATGTTTTCAGTCTTGAAACAAAATATTCTTTATATTTCAATTTGTTGGAAGAAATTAAAGTCTGTGCCTGGCACAAAACAAGCATGCCATTCACTACCCATAATTCTTGAGGTCTCCCTTGAGTGCTTTTGCTACCATCAGCCTGGGCAGGCTGACATCTGTTGCTCCATCTCTCAAGATTTCTCTCGGAGCTGTGTTAAATTGGATTAAAATACTTCAATTATTTTTCTGTATGTAAATTGCTTCCACTATGATGAATTAATTTTAAAGTGAAATCCATGAAATTGTACTGTCTTGACCTGAGTTTCTTGCTAATTATTACTTGTCCTAATTATCTTTATTAAAAATTTTTTCTCAAGAGGGAACAGCAGCATGTGAGTTGAATGAAGGGATCAGAGGGTTTAAACGCAGGGATTTTTTAAAAATCAAAATGTTTCTTGCTCTCTTTGAGAAGTTCAGTCTCATTATATTCTCATTCCCTCTGGGGGCATGCTAATCAGTAATGGGGATATAAATTTTTCTGTGGTTTGAATTGCATCCTTCTAAAATACAGGTATGGAATCCTAACCCCTAGCATTTCAGAATGTGGAGGAAAAGTCACAATAAAACAAACTGTCATCATTGGAATGGATATTAAACCAACATAACTGTTATCTTCATACAAAGGAAGACTCTAGACACACACACACACACACACACACACACATACACACGCACGCACACACATATGGAAAGTGCCATGTGAAGATAAAGCAGAAATCAGGGTGATGCATCTAAATATATGCCAGCATCAGAAAGGGCCAGGAAGCCAACAGAAGCTAAACAGTAGGGGCTGGGGATTTAGCTCAGTGGCATAAGTGCCTGCCTTACAAGCACACAGTCATGAGTTCGATCCCTGGTACCAATAAAAAAAAAAAAAAAAAAGAAGCTAAACAGTAGCTTACAATATATTTTTCCTCATAGCCCTCAGAAGCAGTCAGCCATGCTGTCGCCTTCATAACCTATGATATCTCCCTTACACAAATGTGAGATCATACATTTCTCTGGATTAATCCATTCAGTTTGTAGATCTTCCTTATGGCACCCAAGGCCACTAATGGAGATCACAGTTTAATTATTTTATTCACAGACCATTGTGTGATAAAGAAATCTCGCCAATGAAAAGATACTAGTTAGGACTTTCTGAGAGCAGAGAAAAATCAAGGATAACACCAGTGTCTCCTTTGGGTGAGACACAACTAGAAAGTTTGTATGACTGTGGGAGTAGCATGTTTGGGAAAGATCAGGAGTTGAGTTTAGACAAAATCATCTTTGAATCAATTTCTAAATTTATATGCAAAAGTCCAAATATGGTTGGATAAAAAGGGAAACCTGTAATAAGGTGAGATTGTGGTATTTAAGCAGCTGTACTATCTAGCTACCAAAGAGTTGAATGAAGATTGCATGTATGATTCCAGAGCTCAGGGGAGTGGCCTGCACTGGTGACAATAACTCAAGAGAGGGACATCGGAGGCCAAGGGGTGCGGAAGAGAGTGATCATACTGGCTGAGCATGACACATACACTAGATAGGGGTTAGGAACACGGCATAAAAGAGGACAGAGAAAGAGGTGGGAGATCAAGGGGCCTGTGTGGTTTATGAATTGGGAATTTTATTATGAAAGTGAGAAAACCGAAAAATTGTAATAAGCCCAAGAAACAACAGTGAAGTAATTGGCAGAGAGACGTGGAGGAAGAAATGTCACTGAGAAGAAAAAAGAATAGAGAGACCACAGTGTTGGGAGCAGTTGGGTAGACCTTAAACATGTCAACAATCAAGCAGAGAAAGCTCCCTTGAAGAGAGCAAAAATGAGCCGTTAAGGCACAAGGGACAGGGATTAAGAGGTTGGTTAGTGAGGACAATGTGGCAACTAAAAGAGAAAACAGTCACCAAACTGGAGGATGAGGTGTGTGTGGAGAAGAGGTGTGCGTGATTGCTTTGGGAGCAGGAACACAGGGAAAGAGGCCCGATGGGTCACCCGACTCCAGGCCAACCAGTAAAGTTTCCAGGACAAAAATGATGCTTCACTTGAGGGGTCTGTGGTGGAAGTGTTGTTCTCTGTGATGACTCAATATCCCTATAAAATCAGACAGTGTGGAGAGTAGTGAAAGAAGGATTTGAAGATATTAGGGAATATTAGTATTGATTCAGTTAATTTCCACGGGGTATACAGAAAGAATTTCAGGAAGAGAAGGTGCACAAATTGTAGAAATTGATGTCTAGAATGTGAAAACAGTGACCTGAGACACCTGAGCTACTTGAACAGGGGAAATAAAAGAGTATGGTGAAGTACATCATTACGGTTCCAAGGCACAAGTGGGCGAAAGTCTGTGTGTGTTGTAGAGAGGAAGGCTGGACGTTTTGTTAACAGTTCTGAGGATTTCTGCTTGTCTCCAGATGATAATGCTCAGAGGATAGGAGAGATTCCATCTCCACTTGAGTACAGAAGCTCTTGGTAGTTCCCTGGCACTGCACTGTATTTTTTAAAAACATATAATAGAGGATCATAGACTAGAACAGTCAAATTTATAAAACTTCCATCCCATCTTCATAGATGGAGGCCAGCACTCTAAGGCAGTGGTACAGCCCCTGCCTGAAGCAGGGAGAGAAGGAAAACCTAGGAACTTTTCATCTCTGTACGATTTCTCATTCTGCTTGAGCTGCTAAACCATGCTGAATACATTCCGGAGGGGCACAGAAGAGGTGGTGTAAGTTGGTTTATTTAGGCATATTTTTCTTACTTATCTTTTTGTGTGTACAGTAAAGTTTGTAAGAAGAGCTCCATTTCATTCCAACTCTCCTCTAACTCAGGTTCTCTTGAATTAAGCTCCAAGAGACTACGGCTATGACTTTGTGTCAGCAAAACAGGGGTACAGCAGGCATCTGGGATGACCAGTGGTTCTTGGGGAACAAAAGACCATGAGGCACCCAGAACCCTGATATATATTCATTAAGGAAAAGGGCGAGGGGATTGTGACTGGCTGTGCCAGACACATGGCAAGGCTGGCAAGGCTTAGAGAGGACAAACCTGAAGGAACAGGAACAGCCGGATTCAGGTGACGGCTCACAAGTAACCTGCTTTATAGCCAATTCTGGGAAGGAATTTTCCTCTTGGGTAATGCAGACCTCAGCAAATATGCTAGTTTATATCTGATCCCTGTATTATCACAGCCTGTCTATCTGCACTCAACCACTGCCACTGATGATGAACTATGTTAGTACGTTATCAGGTGCCTGGTTTCATGAAGATGGGTACACAGCCTGGGCCAGACTCACTAGTTAAACTGAAAACCAGTTTAGGGAAACTATCTCTATACAGCCTGCCCTGCCCCAAGCAAACACAGTCACACTTGGGCGAGGGCAGTGTGGTGATCTGCCACATGTTGTCTTTAATTTGTAATGTTCATAGCTCTGTGGTGACAGAGACACACGTAACCATCTGGTTGTTTTTAACATATATTTTTGCATCATGGCTCAGAGGTAACATAGAAAATGACACAGCAGATATACTGATGTTCAAAGTAGAGTGTTTTCTCATTAATTATCCAATCAAGTCTCAACTGGAGGTGTGCAAAGGATAGAGATTACTCTATTACAGAGGGGCATCTCGGAGAAGTCTCAATTGCAACTACTAAAGTTATGCTACATATTTTGTTCTCTTTCTTGTGGGAACACAGGCAAAATTTCAAAAGAAAAATGTACCAATTACAGTGAATGCCTTGGGCTTTGCAATGTTTTCATAGTATTTTTATTTGGGATAAATTTATGCAATTTCTGACCACTTTTTAATGTTGACAAGCCACTACTCTGTGTCAAACCTTCATTTATCAGTTCAGAAACTGCCTGCTTACATAGTGTGCCTCTAGCTGACATTGTTACTAGATTAATGATAAATCATTGCAATTTCTGGTATCTGTATATATCACAGTTAGAAAAGACAGTTTCCACAATCTAGTAAAAGAAATACCCTTCACATTGGCTTGAAGAGAGATAAATCAAGACTTTTTTCTGCAATGATAGCATAAGATTTGGGGAACTACCAAATTCCTCCCATTATAGAATAGCTTAGTTTTCTCTGTTAAGTATTTGTTTCCAAGCTTGCATTCTAGGTGGCATCTTGCTGGGCCTCATCACCTTGTGTGTCATTGACAGAGTTTCCTTCTCTTTAATGAAGCTGAATTTAAGAGTATGTATTGTTTCATCATTAAGTAATGCATCTCAGACAAATGAGCACCTATTCCTTCCCCAAATATCTTTAGAAAACAATGCTGACACCTAGTACATTAGAGTTACATTTTGATTCTCTTGCATCTCGCAAATAACAATATTCCCAACCACCACACTGAACAAGCCCCAGCTCTACGACACTATATTAACTGATTGCCTAACTGTAGTCAAATGACATATTTTTAAATAAAAGTTAGTAATCTGTAATATGAAGTATTCAATAGTTCATGGGGTAACTGGAATTCTGAAATCAGGCCATATAGAGTGAAATCCTTCTATAGATAAAAAAATAAACACTTGCTTTTATGAGATGTCCCAGCCTCATCTGCTGCTCTTAATGATTTCTGCACTGAACTGCCACTTCAAATTAACATTGTAAATCTCTCCCCACTGGACTTGACTACAAGCATTTAAAGACTGACTGAATCATATGTGAAATGACTACAGCTTCTATACCAGCCATCTCTCAAATTTTGATACTGATATCAGTCACCAAGCTCTCTTGATATATCTCTCTCTTTCAACGAAACTCATCAATATCTCCCAGAAGAGATGCTACCATTGCCCAGGCAGAGGAGTATTGGATAGAAAGAAGCACACCTCTGGCCACATCTACTTTTATTGCCTTATTGTGATTCTATGATCAGTGAAACCACAGCATCATCTTTTCAGTAATGTTCCAGGCAAACTTTTCTTTTCCAAGACTGGATGTACCCCTTTATATATTTTTTATTTCATTATTGTCATCTTATTAAAAAGAGATAGTTCCTTTGTTTCAGACATTCTTAAAAGCTAATGCCTGCCGTGATGAGCTTTTGAGTTTGTCACACATTGATTTATTCTGAGCCTTCCTAACTGAATATTTTGCCAGAGAATGTTTTAAATTTTAATATATTAATTACCCATTTTTCACACAACTTTTCAAGTTCTTTCTCTCACACATCAGGAAGCAACTTCTGAACACTTATGCCTTCAGCACATGTTATTAGTAACTACTTTTTAAGAGGCAAACGTGCTGGATAATGAGCTAGCACTTCCTCAGATGGAAAGAGCAAGATTGTCCACAAGAGAAAAACAGAGGAAAAAGCAGGAATGGTTTAAGTAGACCAGAAACAAATAAAACAAACACAAATGTCATGATTAGTAATCTAAACTATGCATATAACTCCTTAAATCCTACTTTATCTGTGTAAGTCTGTTAAATACCATAAACCAATTAATGACCATTACATTTTACATCAAGTTTGCTAAGCTTTTTCAAAATCCATTTCTCCAACTCAGAGGACAGTCTGGAAAGTGGCACCACTTTGGAATACAGGCTATGTGGAGTAGCTTTCTCCAAGCCTCTGAATATGTAGCCAATATACGTAACAATCTGATCAGCAATCTGTCAGCAAAACGACTGCATCGTGGCAATTTGTATGCTCGTTTACAGTATGCTTAACCCATGCTCTGAATTTCTCCCAACATTAACCACCATGAGGAAAAGGAAATTAACAAAAACATGAGATAGACCTTTTTTTCAGTTTGCCTACTTTCATTAAGGAAAGAAAACCTATAATCTTCCTATTTAACAGCTTATTTAGTAAATTAATGATAACTGAAAAATCTGGAGTTTGAATGTGTATGTAATTTTCTCCTTTAATTGAGCCTGTACACCCACTCCATCTCTTATTTTTTTTGAAAGTGGCAATGGTAAATGATAGGTACCTCTTTTTGAGAACTGTTTCAGATATTTAGGCAAGTGTTATGGTGGGGGAGAGCCCAGGCTTGGGCATTTAGGAGACCCAGTTTGTGAACCCTGTTCTGTCAGTTTGGAGCTCAGTGAGTTAGGACTGGTCACGTGATCTCTCTGTGTAGCCAGGGAATATGAGAGCCAGGCCTGTCTGTGGTGTGCAAAGGATGAAGCATATTGGTGTCTGTGAACCATAGACCAGTGTGTGGTCACTGACAGGTGTTCATCACCAATAGCACTAACACTGCCATATGCCAGCAATGAGATGGAGACAACACACAATCTCTACTGCAAACTGCGTAAGAAGCAAGAGTTACTAACTCAGTGTTGTAGGGGAAGACAGAGCGTTGAGCTTCAGAGGTAAAATTCTGTTTATGTGGAAGAATAATTCACTCAGGAGAGAGTTATCCGTTTCCATGCTATTTCTCTCTGTCCTAAGGCACAGTGAATGGCAACTGTAAGAGTATGAAATGTGTTTTTCTAAAATAACAACTGACTTCACATAAAAAGTGAAAGTAACAAAACCAAAAGGAACTGATGTCCCATTGTTATAGCTGACTGTCTTGCTTGAACCATCCATGAGGTCAAGTACGTAGGGATAGCAGGTGCCTTCATCAAAGAGGAAGAGATTTGTTACTGACTTCATGTCGGTCATGTTTGTAAGCATGGTCCTGCAGTTTGTGGACACCAACTGATGGAGAAAACCCCTGGACAAACTTTGAAAACCATTTATTTACTTATACATTGATTTATTCCATTACAAACCTATGAGTTCTTGTCTTTCCAAATACCTATTGGACACAAAATGAATAT
Source organism: Cavia porcellus (assembly GCF_034190915.1). Taxonomy (NCBI): domain Eukaryota; kingdom Metazoa; phylum Chordata; class Mammalia; order Rodentia; family Caviidae; genus Cavia; species Cavia porcellus. The sequence goes on along the minus strand of NW_026947485.1, from coordinate 132,863,484 downwards.
AATGATAAAAATCTCATAAAAAAAAGAAAGATACATAATAAAAATACACATGTATATCTTATATTAATGAATACACAAAAGTATAAATTGTACTGTACAGGAGTACTATGTGATGTTTCAGTACATGTATACAAATCATGGTAAATATTTGTATCTTTTTAAACACATCAATTCTTTATGGTACAATTTTTAAATTTCTTCCTTCTAGCTTTTTGCAATATTGCTTAGGTGACTAACTGTTTAGTCTTCACACCTGGAAGAGAAAGGTGGAAATGTGGTGAGTGGAGGCAATGAAGGCGACAGTCATTCCTACTGTAATCTTGGAAGTGACGCACGGTCCCTTCTTCCATGTTCTGCACAGACCTGGAATCTCTAAGAACATGATGTAAGTGGACCACATAAATATAGAGATATCAGGAGCCAGGGTACTTTGGGGTCCATTTGGAAGCTGGTTGCCACAGGATGTTAGCCTAGGTTTGGTATTGAGTCATTGCCTTCGCTACTCAGAAACACAAAAGAGTAAATAGACATTATAAAATAGACATAAACTCTAATAAAAAACCAATAAAAGTTCACAATCTTTGCCCTTACATTACTGGCAAGAAGGTAATCATTTGATAATGTATAGCTCTGTGAGTGACACGGGCTCTGTAGACAATTCTTCAGTCTAGCCTGATGAGTAAGAAGTGTGATTGTTACATATCCCCTTTCCCTTGCCCAGTCATGGCTACAGATTCACTTCCAGGTTTAAATATGCCAAGTTCTAAGAAGTAGAATGTTAGCGGGGCGTTAATGTAAACTTCAGATACTTCCAGAGAATTCCCACTACTTATCCCTCAGCATTCCCATTCCCTTTGTGCCTGCTATGTATAAGATAACCTTCCCTCCTGGCTGTCACCCAGTATAGTCCAGCAATTGTACTAAGGAAGCAGTTTCTCTAAGTCTGACCTAGTTCTTGACATAATTATCTTTTTTTGAATTTTTTTTTCCACTATAAGAAGTTACTTAATGCAATGTTCAAAGTAAAGAACAATTTAACTTTTTCATTGATTTAATTTTTGCCATTCACTACAAAAATAACATATTTGGATTATAATCTTCAAAACAAAAACAATTGGTAAATTTTCAGTCCTTAGAAATTATAATTTATGTTCATAGTTATTAGAAAAAGAGGTTGTATATAGTTATTCACAGACACTTATTGGCATATTAAATAACTAGAGAAAGAGGAACCAGACTAAACTGTATTTTTCCTGTAATTTGGAGGTCTAGAATTCATTATGCAGAGAACTTTTATGATTTAATTCTTACCAGACCAAGGAGAGAATAATAAAACCATATGAAAATTCAATGAAGATACGTACCCTTCTTCAAATACGAAAAGGGTGAGGATTTTCTTTTTTATTTGGAATTAGTGACCTGGTAATATGTGTGAATTATTAAACAGTTATTGATGGGTGTGTAAACTAGTGCAATCAATATTGAAATCAGTATGAAGATTTCTCACAATTCTAAAAATAGTAACACCATTCAACTCAGCTATTTATCATATAGGTAAGAGGTAAAGATGATTCTACAGCCATAAAAGCATACCAATGTTTATAGCATCACAATTCATAATAGCTAAATGTTTGAAGCAGCCTGTATGTCCATCAGCAGACAAACAGATAAAGAAAATGTGGTACCCAAATAGTGGAATACTACTCAACTATACAGAAGGATAAATTTGAGACATTCATAGGAAAACAGATGCTCCTCAAAAACATAATGTTAAGTGAAATAAATCACACACAGAAGCTTAAATACCATACTCCTTCATTTGAATAATACAAAATGCACATAAAGAGCAAAATAAAAATAATACAGGGAGACAGATGGAAATGCAAATGGGAAGGGGACTAAAAGATCAAGTATAGGGGAAGAGAACGAGGGGGAGAACCTTAGAAAAGGTTTCAGATGTCTCTTATACGTATAGCATGTATTTATGCATGCAGCATATGCAATCAGTGTATGTCACAAACTAGTTTTGAAGTAAAAAAAGCAAAATAATGAAAATGAGGGAAAGAGATCTAGAAATACAGCGAGGGAGGGAAAAGGAAATAAAATAGATTCAAGATGTGCTCAGTACATATACCTGTTGCTTAAAATGAACATACACATCATAAACAGTAAACATGTACAAATAAGAATAAAAAGATAAGTATTTTGGTTAATTTCACGTATAAGCATCCTTATTAGTACCTTTTTAAATTCTTCAGTGAGAAAATTTGATGAGACCGTATCATTAGATCAAAATCAGCATTTCTGAATTCACTTCTTTTTATAATTTTATTTGGGCAAGTCATTACAACACACACATCACATTTCCTATGCTTCATTTTCATGCATGAGTAAAACGTAGCACATAGCATTTGCTTTGACAAGTGAGTTTAAGGCATAGCGTATCTTCCCAAGGTCCCCAGGATCCTGTGAGAGACTCTGGTCACAACGTATGAATATTTGGAGGATGAGGCAGAGCAGTAATCCTATCTGTTTTAATTTGCCACTCAACAGCTTGCCTCTATATTAAACCCTCACATCTCAAAAGCATCCATAACTTTGAAATTAGCTAAGCCTATGAGATAATGCTTCTTATTTCTTTAACCATCTGTGCTGTGCTGGCAGGGATTTATAAATTCTGGTCAATTCAGAGTATTTTTGTAATCACTCTTCAGAGATTTAAAAGAACTCACCCAGTATTGAGAAAGGACACCTCCTTCTCAACTAAATAAAAGTAAGAGGAAAGTATAATTGTTAAATAGAATAAATGGGGTGCTAAGCCAAAATAATGAAAATATTCCCCAGGAGGAGACATAGAGTAAAATAAAAACTCTGGAGACAATCTGTTTCCACTTCCTCACTTTAACGATGAGGAAAGTAAGCTCCAAAAACACTTTTACAAGGTTACTGGGATATGTGAGCTTAAGTCAGTACTCAACCTAGTGGTCAGTCTGCTTCTCGAGGAAAACAACCTGTGTGGAATGTCTCACATAAGAGTTGCAGTAAGTCATAGCATGACAGGAGTCTGGGAGCCTATATTAAAAAAAAAAAAAAAAAAAAAAAAAAAAAACAGAAATAAACAAGAAACAAAAGGTGTGCCTGCCCAGAGACGATTATTGTTAGATGTCATGGATTCTTCTCCACTTTTGATCTAAGAGGTCCGTGATGATTTATGCAGACTCATGTGAGAGGCCACCCTCAGAACTCAAAAAAATCTGAAGAGCTAGGGAAAAAGTGGAAAAGGAAAAAATGTAGCCAGCCAAAACCACAGAATCCTATGTGACAGGGTTTGCCGAGCCTCTGACGCCAAGGCTCAGGGCGCACTCCCTGCAGAGGCCAAGTGCTGCTCAGGCGGGGCTGTCTACCTCCCGTCAGCTCTGCAGGTGCAGAAGGTGCAGTGCACACAGAGAGGCAACAGAACCCTACCTGGAAGGTCGTAAAAACATCCGGAGACTTCCCAGCAACCAAGATAAGCTTTGTGAGAACATGGGGGTCATAAATATTGACTAATTCCCAAAACCGGTAAAAACTTTTTGTTCTTAAAACATATGGGGTCCTTTTGGAAAGTATACTGGGGCTGTTGGCAAAAATACTTATTTATAAACCAACAGCTTCCGGTTCTCTGGAGCTATACTCTGGGAGACCCTCTGATTAAACACGCACTGCCACATTCGCATCAGATCCAGTCAGGCTGGTTCTGTGAAAATGTGCGACATGTGTACAGATGCTTCTGCAGTAGGACATTCATGTCTGTCTGTTTTTATCCCCCAGCAAAACCATGGCAATATACTGTCAGAGAAAATTCTTTCACTCTTTTATTGTGCATTATGGGGCTTATGACTATGTATAAAAGTAGAAATAGATGTGTATGTAACAGTTCATAAATAGATTAAAATGCAAATGAAAGGTTTAAGGTACAAATCAATTAGACCACATGCTTTGTATATTTGAAGCTTTGGGTTTAATCTCTAGGAAGAGAAGAGGGGGGAGAGAGAGAGAGAGAGAGAGAGAGAGAGAGAGAGAGAGAGAGAGAGAGAGGCAGAGGCAGAGACAGAGACAGAGACAGGGACTGAGTAGGTATCTCCTGACCTTTATGTTATCACGGTGATAAAAACTTCAGTTAAGATAGTTGTTCTCTGCATTTTCTAGACAGGGCTTGAATTTTCCATCCTTTGCCTCAACCTCCAATAGTGCTGAAGACACAGGCATGAACACCATGCTGTTCTATATATTTAATTTTAATTTCACTGCATTTTCACTTGTCACTAACAGGAACCCCAAACATAAAGTTTACACTCTAGAGCTTGATTATGAGAACTTCTTTGAATAACCAAAGCTCTGAAGTCATGTTATAGGATAGATATTCTGGAGGACTGGCATAAAGCCAGACATTCTGGCACAAGGAAAAGAAAATCAGTTCCTCAAACCAGCATTTCAGACTTTTGAGGAGGAACACTTGTGTTTCAGTTGCATTTGTGTCACAGTTTCTAGCATAACATTTGATTCTGAGCCATTGTGTCATGAATCAGAGAGGTATACTCGATGGAGACAAGAGGATCACAGACATTTGGTGATGCTGAGAGAGAAGAGCACACAAGGTAGAAAAAACCACAAAGCACAAAGAAGTAGGCAAAGTGTGTTTATTACCTACTTTCTTAATGTGTGGGATTTGGATTAAAATTTAAGCACTTGAGGACATAGAGGTCAGGAAACTGCGTACGGCCATATTTTCTCGTATAAGTAAGAAAGTATCATGCTTTTCCTTCTTTCCCTCAGATTGTCATATTTATGTTTGAAGAGTAAGAACTCATGCATACGTGTTTATTGATAATTTGTTGCCCTACAATGAATGAGTGGTAAATGTAGTTATTGTCAGTGAATTCGTCGTTGAAAATGCTGAAGGAAGCAGGACGTAGCAGGACGGCCTCTCAAGGTGACCCTTCTGCTGAGGAGAGGAAGGCAGATTCCTGCCCTGCTGTTTTTCTTAAATAACAAATAAGGATGATTTACATATTTAAACATCTGCTCTTTCATGCCGTAGATCTAAGAATTTAAGGGGAGGATAAAGGGAGTTAGAGAAGAAAACCACCCGAGACAACACAAGCTAAGTCTTTCTTAACAATAACTTGACATTCACAGGCATCGCACTTCCTCTTAAATGCCAGATTACAAAGGTTGTGCTGTGTACACACTTAAGTCTATAGGGTAATGAGATGGGGTTTTATGGGGCTTATGGAAAGTAGGTCTTATTACTTTATAGCCACTTCCTGGCCTTTTCTTTGTTCTCAGCAGTAAATTCTCTTTGTTTTAATGTGCTATATTACCAGTTTAATTTCTAATCTCTTTTAGGTCAACAATGTCTCAATGTCCAATAAAGTCAATTTAAATTTTTATTCTTTGCATCTTTCATCCTTCTGAACTTGTTACTCTTTGGGAGTCACAGAAAGAAGAAGAAGCTATATTGAAAGCTTTATATTCATCATTTTAGAATTTCTACTACATTGACAGGAAAGTTAAATCATGAATAAATAAAGATGATTGGGGCTGGGGTTTTAGTTCAGCGGCATAAGCGCCTTCCTTTCAAGTGTGCGGTCGTGAGTTCGATCCCTGGTACCGATAAAAATGAAAAAGACAAAAAAAATATGCTTAATAAAGATGATTGTTCTAGATCACTAATTAGTTTATGAACTTTAAGGAAGGAAGAAAAATAAAGCCAAATTAAACTTAGACAACTTTAAGAAATAAAGGCTTTTAACTGTATATTTACAAATAAATACTTGTGTAGCTACACAAAAAAATTGTGGAGTTCTCAAACCATAAGGGATAAGATAATCTACAATAATTAGGTATAGGAATAAGATGATTTGTTTGTGGGAAAAAGTGCAAGTATGTGATCAATTAGAACCATGACATTTTTTTTTCCTGTTGGAAAAGGAGATTACTTTTGGACTGTAACATATAGTTTTATGGTATGTATCCCTTTAGATTTGGAGTTTAAATAATATCAAAAGCAATGCTTTCCAATTTCCCCCAGTCCACGGGAGACTTGAGTTTCTTGAGTCTTGCTGAAATCCCAAAATTCTGTAACATTAGTCTTTAAACATCTCTAGGGAGTCAATGTTGCCTCTTCATCACTTGCAGAGCTGATCTTCACATGGTAATGCAACCCGCTGAGGAATGCAGAAAAATCATGAAAACAGAAAAAAAGGTTAAATGATATCCAACAGCTATATCTCCGTGATGTCAGCTCCTCCAGAAACATGTGCATATACGTTTCCCCCAAGAAACCCTACTGAAGTTCCTATCCTCCTACTCTTTAGTACTTATCACATTGCTTCAAAGAAAAGGATACTACCAAGGCACACTGTATACACCTAAATCATCCTCTAAGACTGGTATGATATTTTAAAAATGAACCTTAGACCACGAACATGTTTGGATATGAAAAAGAAATTACCACTGTGAAATTTCACAGCAAAATTGGCTTTCTGGGAGTGACTTGGAATGTCAGGAGAGATTTTTTTTCTTTGTTTCTTGCAGCTGCTTAAACACTGGCTAGAAATTAAGACATTGGAACAATTTCTTTGCTTTATGACCATGATGCAACCCAGTGGTTTCAAACTTTGTACCAAAGACAAGCCAATTCTGAAAATAGATCTGTTTTCCACTAGTTCTTTAGAAAAGAAAATGTTTAGCTTTCCCCAGTCTGTCAATCTTGTGGTATGAAAATGCCACCAACGTACCTTTTGTAAGAATCTGGGGTCTGAAACAGCTGTACAAATCATAAAATAAGATTTTCTCCTTTAATCCAACTGGCATTCAAGTCAACAGACATTTTGAGAGACAAATTATAAAGCAGACTCACACTGAGACTTAACCTGGAACAGAGAAGACTACACCATGGCAACCTGTTTAGAACTGGGTCTTCTAAATGTTGACACTGGAAAAAGGAGTAGAAATCACCTGTGATTCTGTAAGCAAAGCTCTCCTGGAGTTCTCTGTTTGGCTACAGAGAGGAAAGCAAATCAGTTCAGAAATCTAGAGTTTCTAGAAAGACATAAAAAGTCCTTGAGAGATGATATAGAGGATATTATTCTTTCATAAGCTAATATTCTTTCCTTGTCAGTTTTAAAAGGAAAAAGAGCCCTTTAAATTCCCAAATGAGAAGCTAAATAAAGTTCTCATAGTGCCAAGCAATAACAAGTCATTTGCTGAAACCAATTTCAACCCCAGAGTGACAGAAAACAGTAAATCACTTCCTTCCCTCTCGCACCTTCCCCTCCCTGCCAATTTTTTTCTCTTAGACCTCACCCATTAAAATGTAATTTTATCTTTTCACAGATGCCTTTGTTGTTGCTAAGAGTCTAGCTTCCTTTCTTTCTCACACCAGTAAAGGCCCTGTTTTTAAACTTTATATTGTGAAGGTTTTTTAAAATGTGCTTTACTGTGATAAAAATGCATAACACACCATTTTCCCTTTGTATTCCATTTTATTTCATTTTTTCTTTACATCAAATTTTATTTTTAATTCATACACAAGAATCATACATATTTATGCGGTTTAGTGGCCATTTCAATAGATGAACACATACCGTGATCTAACCAGAGTAGCAGGCATATCTAACAAGTCCAGATATTCCTAAGTTCATTGTGGAGGAACCATTCAAAATCCTCTCAACTATTTTGAAATATTAAATTAACTACTGCAAACCATAGTTTTCCTGCCATGTTATATAGAATTTATTCCTTCTGCTCAACTGTCTTGTAACAGTTAATCCTTCTCCCTCCCTTCCCTCACCTCTGTCTCTCCCAGGCTGTGCTATCTACTGTTCTGCTATTTGCTTCTTTGAAACAAGCATTTTAGCACCCACATATAAGTGAAAATACATGATATTTGTCTTTCTGTGCCTTTTTTTTGCTTAATACAATGTCCTCCAATTTCACCCCTAGTCCTGAAAATAAGAGAAAATTTGCTTTTTTTATTTAAAAGAAAAGCAAAACAGGATTCCGTTGTGTAGTCACATCATATTTCCATTCTTCCTTCATGTGCTGATAGACATAGAGTTTGATTCTAAGTTTTGGTTGCTATGAATAATGCTGTGATAAACATTCTACTGCACAAGTCCTTTTGACATAGTAATTTCAGTTCCTTTGTACACACATCCCTTAGTATGATCGCTGGATCATACAGTAGTTTCACTTGCAGTTTACTGAGAAAACTTTACCTAGTCTTCCATACGACTCTATTAATTCACATCCCCAGTGATTGTACATGACAGTTCCTCACCCTCTGATGTTACTGTTGTATTTCTGATAATTGTCTTTCTAGGTGGGGTAATATGATATCTCATTGTGCTTTTGATTTGTGTTTTCCTGATGATTTGTACTGTTGAAGAATATTTCATATACTTGGCCATTTGTATATCCATTTTTGAGAAATGTCTATTCAAAACATTTTCCCATTTTTAATTGGACTTTTTGATCCTAAATTGCTTGAGTTACTGTGAAATTCTGCATATTAGGCTTGTGTTAGATGAGCTGTTTATATTTTCTTTTAGTTGGTGGGCAGCGTATCATTGGATCGTATTTTCTTTAATGTATTTAATCAATCTATAACTTTTAATTTGGGAATTAAACACAGTGACAGTCAAGGTCATTGTTCACATTGAAACACTCACTCCTATCACTTTGTGATTCTTTTCTGGTTGTTTTGTGTATCACTGTCCCTTTCTTGCTAATTGTTCACTTCTTGGTGTAATCCTTTTCTGGATTTAATGAGTTTGATTCTCTTTTTCTTTTCACACAACAGTTTTTACTACTAATTTTGAATTTTCACATATTTTCACATTGGCAGTCGTCAGTGCTTCTCATCTAGGAGTCCCATAAGCCTTTCTTTAGGGCTTGTCTAGTGGGGATGAATTATTAATTCTTCTGTCTTGAAAGGAATTCATTTTTCTTCCATTTCTGAGAAATAGCTTTTCCAGGTAAATATTGTTGGTCAATATTATCTTTGCTTTTAGGACTTCACTATATTATTTTATTCACCTTGTGCTTTAAGGATTCTGCTCAGTACTTTATTATTAGGCTAGTGAGGATTCTTTTTATATAAAATGAATCTTTTCTCTGGGTACTTTTAGAAATCATTCTTAATCTTTTCACATCTTGACCATAATATATTTCTGAGGAATATTTTTGGGAGGGTGTCAAATATCGTAGGGTACTTTGAGCTGCCTGGACCTGCATGCTCACATTTTCCCTAACATTTTGAAATGTTTTTAGTAATTATTTCACTAAACATACTTTCCCATCTAGAATATCAAAATGCAAGAGTTTACTCACATAGTGCCTCATAAATTCCAAAGGCCTCCTTTATTCTATTTAGTCTTTTAATTATCTCATTTGGTTGTTTGAAATGATGTGTTTTCAAACTCAGAAACTTCCTTCTGCCTGATCTATTCTGCTGTTGAGGTTCTCTGCTGTATTTTTATTTCATTTATTGACTTCTGTTTAGTCAGTTTTTCATTACTGTGACAAAATGCCTGAGGATGTCAACTTTAAGGAAGAAAGGTTTATTTTGGTTTGAGTTTTCCAAGGTTTTATTGCACTGTTGTCTGGTTTCATTACTATAGGTCTGTGTAGGGCAAAATATCATGGCAGAAAGACGTGGAAGAGAAAAGTTTCTTACCTCATGGTAGCCAAGAAGTACAGAGAAGGGAAAAGAGCTAGAGATGAAGGAGAGGGATCCCAAAAATAGTCCCGATGTTGTGATCCTATGATCTACTCCCTTCAGCTATGGTCTACAGGCCCCAGAGCCTGTTTCTGTTGCCTTTCAGTAATGCCCTCAGATTACGATTTCATCAGTTGATAACCCGCTGGTAAAGTTAGAGCCCTCGTTATCCAATTATCTTTCAAATCTCTACCTCCAAACACATGAGAATTGAGGGAGCATTTTAAATCTAAATCATGCAAGTTTTGCAGCTCTGAGATTCATATTTTATCTATTTGATGATCCATATCTCTGTTAATTGTTTTCATATTATAACTTTGCCTAATTTAACTGAATCAAACACATTCTTTTGTGTCCCTAAAAGGCATCCTTAAAAATCATTGTTCTGAGTTCTACTTTAGGCAATTTGTTAGCTTCCTTTCCTCTGGAGTATATTGCTGAAGGATTGTGTTCCTCTTGAGGCATCAGGTTGCTTTAGTTTTCCATGGTTCCTATGTTGCTAGACTGGTATCTGTGCATATGGTAGATCAGTATTTTCTACCTATTTTAGAGGGTGGTATTAGCAGTGAAAAATTTTCTGCTAGTCAGAATGTTGATTGGATAAGTTCTTCTTGCTTTATTTCTAGGCAGGTCTTTTAATGTAATGTGTGTGCAATTCCTTCAGTTATCATCTATATCAGCAATATCTGTGGATGCTAGCTGCCTAGACTGCAGGAGTTATGGAATTGTACCACCACCTGAGGGTGCAGATTCCTTAGATTTTTCATGTTTTCTGGAAGTCCTGTGTGCATCATGCCTGCCATAGATGTGGGTGCCTGTCAGGGCATCTTTAGAAGACACAAAGTAAGTGCTTTTCAGTGCCTGAGAGTCATACCAGGGCCAGATCACAGCAGTGGGCCCAAGCAAGGCACCTGCCAGTGCATTAGGGATATATAACACTACAGATCCTCTGGACTGTCAAGCTACCCTACCCACTGCAGGATTCTGTGCTACGTTCTGGGGTTTAAGGTGGGTAGGAGGAGATGCTTGCTTACTTATCAGCAACTCTTTGAACCAAGTTTCTTATATTTGAGTTGCTCAATCACTTCTTAGGGCCACTAGAGGACAAGTGTGGTCACCTGGATGCTTTCTGAGGCCTTTGAGAGCCAAGTATCCATGGGAGGTTTTCAAGCCAAGCCAAGCCAGAGTGGGCAGGGGCTACCTGAGTGCTTCTTGGGGAGCCTTGGATGGCTAAATCGAGGTAAGTTACCATGCTGCTTCCAGGTCTGAGGTTGGGCATGAGAAGCACCTGGATGATTATTGTGCAATAAAAGGGTAATCAGGGTTACTCAGTTTCTTTTTGGGGAGCCTAATAAGTTAAACCACTTGAGGACTCACTGCCCTGGTTGTCCCAGAACACTGGGAGTCTGGGCAAGGTTAGTAGTCTGGCTTGTGAGGCTGAGTGCTGTGCCCTGGGACAGCCATCTGGGGCATCTGTGTATCTAGATGACCCCCAAATCAGGATCCTAGGTAGGAAAAGGCACAAATGGGATGTTTTCTTTGGAGTGATGCAATGGTATGGTAACTTGACAGCTCCCCAAACTGGACTCTGAGATAATGAGGAGCACAGTCTTCCCCACCAGCGTGTGTTTCAGGTGACTGCGACACGAGTAGATTTTCAGGGAGCTTCCCTTCTGCCTTTCTCACCAGGGCTGATCCCAAGAAATGGGACAGCAGAAGTGCCGTGTGTTTAGTTCCTTTCTACAGGTCATTGTACATCCCCACGTTTTTCAGTATTTCTGACATATCCCCGTTTCACCATGGTACTGTCTCAAACAACCTAGAGAAATACATTTTTTATGGCCAGGGATGGTTCAGTAGCAGAGCACCTTCCTCTAAAGTGCAAAGTCATGAGTTTGATTTCTGGTACCAAAAAAAAGGTGTTTTTTTTCTTTTTTAAAAGTTTACTCTGGCATGAATTGTGCCATACAACTTGAGTACTTAATATCTTGCTTACTTATCTGGCACACCTTGTCTATGCATTTTAATATATTTTAATTATCTGATACATTATTGTTAACTCCAGGTACAATACTGCATACCAGATACTTAGTGCCAATCTGTCTTACCTAAATTGAAACAACACCTATTATATTCATGACAGCAGAACCACTGCAACCTTGGCAACAGCACTGAATGCCACCAAAAATAAATCATGCACTAGAGTGTGCACCCACATTGATCAAAACAAGACAGTGAACGTTTGAAGTGAAACAGGATTATTATGGTAAAAGTCACATTGCTCACTAATGCCCTTCAGAGTACCACATTGAAGCACACGTATCCCATCAACTTGGCATGTTTTGAAGCAGTGTCTTTATGAGGTATGATTTTAAACAATGGAGTGAAAGGTGTTGTCCAGTGCCATGCAATGGAAAGGCAGGCTTGTAAAACTATCAGTGTGTCTTCATCTACCTTATTTACTGGAAATGCATCTTGTGACTTCTTCCCCAACGTCAGAAAAACCATGAGATGAAATGGTTTGGATTGGTTAAGGTCATAGAGGCAGCCATCAAAGCAAAGCTTAGGACACTCATGAAGGAGGACTTCCAGAAGTGTGTCAAAAAATGTCAAGAATGATGGGATAAGCATGTTAAAAGCAAGGAGGTGGCATTTTGAGAAGGATAAATGGCGATGTGTCTTGTAGTATGTTAATTTTTAAAATTTAAATAGTTGTCCTGGGAATCATGGGCTGAAGTGATCCTTCTGCCTCAGTCCCCCCAAGTATCTGAAACTACTAAGAATCATGCCACAGTATTTAACTCCAAGTCATTCCTAAATTTCTGCTTGGTACCGGATATGACAGTGTGTTTAGGGATGTCCTTTCCTGGTTCTCTTTCTTTTCCTGAGAGAAAGAATATAGATCTAGGAAGCAAGTAGATATACCGTCCCAGGATAGGACTTTTCCCTTAAATTTGTTCACTACTAAGCACCTCTCTTTTTGCCACATGCATATTTTGAAAACTATTTGGTTCACCTGTGTATCACAGAGAAGTATGATGCAGAATTGTATTACAAATAATTATGAAACCCTTTCTCCTGCTGTTTCAGTGTCTAATGGGCTTGATATGATTTCATACAGCAGTAAGATCTGGAGGGAAGGGGTATTCTGGTGACTGCCAAGCACAAAACTCAGCGGAGAAGAGAAACTAACCTAGAGTGTAGCCAGTAGAAAATAAGAGACGAGATGGAGAGAGATTTTTAAATTGCTAAGCTCAGAGTTATTGGGATACTAAGAAGTGTTGAGGTAGAACACTGAATTCAGTAGAATGGAAAGAACCACCAAACTCTGGTGCAGAAGTTTAAAAAAGGAAGATGAATCATTGCCTTCTCTCTCCTACTCCTCCCCCACTGAATTTACTTTCAACAGCTAAGTAGCATTCGTTAGTAATCAGCATATAACTAGCACCAACTACAGCAAAGGCAAAAGGCAAGATTGTAAACAAAGTCAGTCAAGACACAATTTTATTTCATATCCTAGATAGACCCGAAATAGCAGTTTCTCAATGTAGTGATACATATTTTGCTTTGAATCTATCATTAATTTGGTTGCTGTGAGCTTTCACAGTCTAAATGCTTTAAGTGCTTAATACATGTGAATGCTTTGCCAAGACCTTTAAATTTGTTTCCTAATTTTAATCCTCTGTCATTGACCATCATCATCCTGACATAAAAAAGAAAATAAACAATGAAGAAATTTTCCCATAATCCCTAGTAAAAGAAATAACTGAGATTTAGATACTTTTATGAATCAAAGTCTATGTATATGTTGATCTTCATCATTTACTTAGTTTATACAGCCAATGCACTTTAACCCGTGGTTAACAACCTCCTTCTAAAACTAATGGTCTAAAGACCAAGTTATGCAGAGATGGGTACACAAAAGAAAATGATCATGAAGTATGTATCTTCCTCATTGATAAAAATCTTCAGATTTGATGCAAACTCGTCAGTTACCTATAAATGTGCTCTTCTTCCCACAGTGACATGGCTCTGAATATCTGGTTGTTGGAAACAAATTGGCTGGAAGAATTGCACAGCACTGTGGGAGCCTGCTATTCATTATTTGTATTAAATTTTCTGGTTATGCAAAGATTAAACCATAACTTTCTTGTATATTGGATAATATTAGCAAAGTTCAACATGAATAGAGAGAATAAATCAAAGCAGTAATTTACCTTGCTTTAAAGAGATATGCTAGTTTCTTATAAGCTAAATAAAAAGACAATTATTATATCACAGATTTCAATTTTAACTGTAATACATTTTCATTTTTCTTCATTTTTATCCATTCCCTTTATAAATTATATTTTAAAAATCCATAAACAGATGTTGATAAGCTTTCATAAAAATAATAGAAAAATGAATTGGTTACAGATCTTTAACTTCATTGAATAGTTTCTTTAGGTTTTATAAACAATAAAACAAAGTAAGTTACACACAAAGTACAATGTGTACAGTTGTCCTTATGCAACCGTGGGTGGGTGACTTCAGACATCCATGTGAATTTCAAAATCCACGCATGTTTAAGTGATTTATATGACCTCTTATTTGCATATAATTGTGCATATCCTCTCAATTTTGAGTGAGGCCTCATTATGATTGTTTTGCTTAAAAAGCTATATAAATCCAAATCTTTGAAGTGACTAATACAACTAAATCCATTGGCTTGTTTTCTTGCTATTTGCAAGTTACAAATGAAGAAAATGGAGTGCTAAATTTTCTGTGTAATCTTTGGCCTTGCTTATTGTACTGTTTTATGTGTACTTTTAAAAAGGGCATCATTACATATAAGGAATGTATAAGTAACTAGGTACTATAAAATATCGTGCATAACTGTCAAGATTTTCTTCTCTATGGATATGTGAAAATCTAATCAAACAGAAGGGGAGAGTGTAATACTTGTCAAGAAATGAGTAAATTGATTTTGTGGAACAGCTGTAATGATCAAGTGAAAAAGAAAGCCAGGATATAGATCACTGAGTCACAGACTGTAATGGACAACTAAGAGTATATCTAACAAAAATACACATAAATAAAAGACTTGGAAAAAATACTTTGTTCATATCAGTGGCCAGTTTTGTTCCTCCAGGAGACTTTTGGTAATGTATAGTGGCATTATTTTTACCACTTTCACAACTGGTGTAGCTACTGACATCTAGCAGGTATAGCCATGGGCACACCTGACTATCCTACAAATCAAGGGACAACAGAACAACAAGGACTCTCCTAGACCAATGTGACTGGGAATCACTGATCTCACTAAAGTTTTTGTATGAATCTATATCAAGTAGAGTCAAGAAATCAATGGTGGAGGGTGCTGTAACCTAGGGTTAAAAAAATTGGAGAGTTGGAGCTACTGGAATCATTGTCCTAAGGGGAAGAACATGAAGAACTGATGAATGCCCTTCTATTGTATAATGTGCAGTGAAAAGCATTGAGTTACACACATAATACTATGCAAAAATATAGACACTAATTAAAAACTGAAAAGTAGAATTATCCATCAAGATACTATATTAAAAATAGTTATTACAATGAATAACAAAGTAACAGTTCACAGAAAATACAATGTACAAAGTAAACAGAAAATAACACTACAGATTTTACTTATTTATTTATTTATTTATTTATTTTTTATTTAAGAGGAAAAAGAGAAAAACACAAAACAAACCAAAGCGGCGTAAGGGTACACGCAATACAGAACTACAAAACAAAACAAAACAACATAACAGTAAGAAATCACCTGCTAGTAGATTACACACTATCTTCTTGAAAATAGTTCCTCAAATCACAGTATCAAAGAACACAAGGTGGACATTCAAACAGGGAGACTGCAAACAGCTGTGTTCAATGTTCCAAAAACATTGATAAAGTCAGTTATTTAACACCCCCAAACACACTTGCTGTTATATCCGTTAGAGCTCTTTTTCTTTTTTTTTTTCCCTCTCTTTTTTACAACAAAATTTACACATCTTGGATTTTATTACTCCTCAGTGCTTATTACTTTCTTTGGGGGGGGGGGGAAATACAGTCAAATATGGCAAAACAAAGCTGTCAGTCAATACCAAGGATAGACATAGCACATGGTGTAGAACAGAGTACAAGTTTATCAACAATGGTTATCAACGTTGTCCCTTGTTTCCTTAAAAAGAATTGTCTATCTTATTAGATATTATAAAGTTGGACAAAACAGTAGAGAACAAGACCAATAAAACACAGATTTTACAAGAGCACAAGAAAACAAAAACACTAGTGTTAAACATTTTTTAACATTATTGCACACTGACTTAGTTACCTTTCTTATTGCTGTGAAAAAAATAAAGGGCAAAAAGTTCGTTTAGCTCACAGTTGGTAGAGCTTTCGGTCCATAATCAGCTAGGTTCAAGTTAGGATGGCATATAGTAGAGAAGCAACCATTCATAGTGGTAGAAGACAGCAAAAGTGATAAAAGACAGCAAGACAAGCCTCTTTCTGTCCCTTACATTGTAACCAGTATACCAGCATTAGGGTGTTGCCAATTCAATCAGTGTATGGATCCAGCAATACTCACCCTTAATCCCAGCACTGCATTCTCTATAGGTCGATCACATGCTCTAGTTTCAACCAGCTGTGAAAAACTTGTGACTTTATGAGGCTTTGGGGGGACATCAAGACACAAACAATAGCAAACCTAAGAAGAGAAAATAAAGAACTATGGATGAAAGAGAAATGATCAATTACAAAAGTAAAGGAGAGGATGATGAAAATAGATCACGAGCTGAAATTTAGGATTACCACAATTCTCTTTGTCTGATGTCCTATTATGTGTATGCTAAAATGTCAACCCTAAGTGTGAGTACTCAAAATCAGTACAGATGGCAATCAAAGAGAATTTCAATTATTCACATCTGGATTTATAGATTTTCTCATTGAAGACAGATATGTGGAAACATGTTGGCGGGAACAAATAACTGCTTCTTAGATCAAATAATTTTAGAATCCATATGGAAGGAAATACACTTGGTTACGCATGACAGACAGGAAGTTAATCAGGAATTATATAAATCATTATATATTAGCGATCAGTGTATGATTAAGTTTCACTTTCTGCTGAGAATGGGAAAGTCAAGCAACACAGAGCACATGTTAACACACTTTTCAAAAAGGGACCTACATCAAAATATGAATACTAGAACATATGCAAAAGAGCTGGAAAAAAAGCAAATAATCTAACAGAAGACTGGAGACTGTTTAAAACGCTTTTTAAGAAGTACAGGAAAACTATGTGCCACAGATCAAGAAACCCAAATGCTAAAATACAAACCTATTTAACCCTTGCTAACTAGACAAGAAAAAGCGGTCATTTTGGGCAGGGGAGGAAGACCAACTGGTCAAGGGAAACAATGACAAAATTTGCAGAATAGGCAAATCAGATACAGACAAACATCACAGGAGCTAAAACGGCTTTAAGGAACACTGTGTTTTACCTTCCAGAGAAAATAATAAAAAGTTTTAAAGAAAATAAATCAACTGTAAGACTCCAGTCTGAGTCACTAATACTATACAATGATGATACAGGAAAAGTTAGACTTTGGGATAAAAATGATCCGGCAAAGTGAATGAAAGAATTTTTTATTTTTCCATTTAACAAAGAAGTTTAACTAAATATCTAGCATCAAATAATCATGAAAAATCATGAAAATAAAAAATAGGAAAATTTTTAAATGTTGCAAATTTAAGTATTCTCTGTGTCAGTGGCTCTTCATTAGAATTCAGGGAATGTATTGGTCAACTTTCTTGTATCTGGGACAAAATACATGAGTCCTGCAATTTAAAGGAACAGTGGTTTAATTTGGCTCTCAGTTTTAGAGAATGTGCAGGACTGAAACATTAGAGAAGAAGGACATAGAAACAAAGATCAAGGGGAAAGCACAGAGGAAAAACAAGAGACAAGGTGTGTACCCAAGGTCTTCCCTCTGGTATCACTTCCTCTGACCCACGTCCCACTTTCTAATAGCCAATTAAGCTATGAGCTCATTAATAAGTTAGTCTACTTACCAAATGAGAAAAAATAGTTATGAATTACAGAGTAAATAATATTTATAGGTTACAGAGTAATAACAAATACTGTATGTCTCCTGTGGATTCTAGACTTGAAAGCAATTTTAGAATTATTATATTAAGAAATGGCAAAGATTCGAAGATCATGATTTGGAGGCGGTCTGCACTCAGCTATATCACAGAAAAGCAACAGATTCAAGACTGTGAGAAGACTGGAGTACAGAATTACGGGATTATATTCTGAGATTCTCAGCAACCAAGTGAAACCCAGAAAGACTAGTAATTACAATGATAAGTAAATTAACTGAAACAACACATCCTGATGCTGGAGAAGCTGCATCTTGAACTGGGAGGGGAATCTTCTCCTGTCTAACCATGAAAAAAATAGCATTCTGCTGTAAGTTCTGGTGCTGACTTTGGACAGAGAATAACTTCAGGCAAGCGATATCATTTCTGCCAATTGACTAGAGATGAGAATAATTATTTCCATCCTATCTTCCCAAATTCAGTCAGGACAAGATCAGGAAGCCACCATGGGACTCTCCCCTCTCCCCCTGCTGCTTCACTAGAATGAGAAGAAAACAACTTCATGTAGATTTAGGATAGGAAGCAGCTCCTTTTGGTTAGGCACAGAAAACCTGTACATTTCTGTAAATTCAAGATCTAGCTACCACCATGTTACAGGGAGCACTGGCTACCCACCTTAATAATTAAAGTTAGTCCTGGAAAAAGGTGACAGTGATAAATTAAACTAATGTCATAAGAGTGGGAATAAAAGCCCTCTCCCCACACGGACACTATGATTTAGGCTGGGAAAAAACTGTTCAGCATTGACGGACTGCACAAAAGACTGGCAATTTCGGTGCAGACAGCGGCACCCATAGGGCATATAGTGCTGGGAAGAAGTCTGAGTTTGTGCGAGCTTTTAGAATAGCAAAAGGTTGAGCATTAGTACAATGCCAATGTGACTGTTTCTGGTTATGTTCATGGAAGTTCTTGGATCTAAGACAAGGCACAGTCAGTCCCAGCCCTGCCGACAGGAGCATGGGCTGGAATTGTAGATCTCTGTTTATAGAAGAACTGAGAAGCAATCTAAATCCGTATTCCCAAGAAAAAAAGAGCTCAAGTCAGTGATGAGGAATTAGTTCTACCACTGGTAGCAACATGTGATTCTTAATTGTGGTATATCAACCTGACTTTAGTACAGAGTAAGCAGTACACAGGTCAGGGAATGCTGGGTGTGTCTATAGATGACTGACATGCAGTGCAGCAAACTGAGTGAGGAAAACCCACCCCACAGCAGCAGCACCAACCAGTAGGCTTGTAACTTAGAGTAAAAGCAGAAAAAAGAAGGCAGTGTTTCCCCAGTTTTGGAAGATCTCCTGTGTTAGCCATTGTCTTCAGACGCTGTCTCTATTTCCTTCAGCCTTCCAACACAGACTCCCACCAGTGACTTTCCAGACCTTTAACCTCACACTGCTACCAGATGCCCTGGCTCTCCAGTGCACAAAGGGCCATTTGTGATTCTTCCATCTCTCTTCTGGCAGACAGCTAGTGGGAGGGACTCTATCACTTCTGATCCTGCAAGCCTACCTACTAAGTCTCTTGTATAATCATGCCTATATTTCATATCAAATCTGTTCCTCTAGAGAAACCTAACTAATATATAACAGGTGCAAATTTTTTTAAAGACTTGTAGGAGGAAAATTCCAAAAGTGCCCAGATCATTGACAGTTAATTGTGACTCTGGGGAGTCAAATTATAGCAAAATAAAGATTTTGATACTCTTATAAAGTAAGACACTGTAATGCATGGTAAAGTTTTGTTCATTTATTTAAAGAATTTATATATGCAACCATAAAAATAATTAAAACATTAATTATAACCTTGTCCAATTAATTGAAGTTGTAAACATAAGTAATTCTGTTTTAAGTCATTTTTAAACTCAATAAACTTTGGAAAGATGTAAACAAATTGTTTATATTAGCATTGAAAATAAACTATTTGCTTATAACATTTGCATTCTGTAGCAAATTATTCTGGAATGAAACTAGAAGCCTTACTTCTTTTAAAATATCATCAGTTTTGGTATGAATTATTACACTCATCTCAAACTTGCAAGAACATTTAAGCCTTCCCAGAATAAGGACATAGTGAACTGCATGAGAAGACCTCCAATAAAGAGATGAGATTACAGTTTCATTGGTTATACATTCCATGCCTTTGCAAACGTCATTGTCACAAAACTGTCAATCTAACATAAATCAATTTAGTTTCACTTCAAGCCCAAATTTTGTGCTCTCTGCTTTGCACAGATGGAAGACAGTTGGTGGCTAAGATTCCAAGCTCCCTTAGGAGACTTGAAAATAAGTCTCACATACTGGAATCCTTAACAGCTGTTGATTCACAACTCAGTGCTTTTAAATCGTGGTAGTGCCACTGCCCACCCCTTCCCAATCCCAATGCATATGGACTCTTTAGTTGATGCTCATAACAGGACATTTTGAAGAGATAGAAGTCATCATATTTTGAAAGTCAAGACAACAGTTGTTGCTGTATATTCTACTGAAGAGGACCTAGGGTTGTGAAGCTACTATACATTTGTATGTATGCTATAAAATTCTGTTGTCAACAGACTCCCATGTTATCCCACTCTGTTTTTACTAGATTTAACATAAGTAATATCTAAAAATAGTAAGTATTGATAGATTCTCATAATCTTTGTTCTCAATCCTATCTTTTAGAAGTATGATGTAAGGAGGAAAATAGACTTACTCATATTTATAATTCCTGCAGTTGTGCATTATTTGTTTGCTCCAAATTTCTACCTGATATCATTCTGTCATCTTGGAAACATCTTTTAAACTTTCCTGTCCACTGTTGAGTCAACTTTTACAGGTGAAAACAATTAACTCGTATCTCTTGATGATAGTTTTTGCTGTAAAACACATAGCATAGTTATTTTAAGTATGAACAAGCTTTCTTTAAACACACAGTAAAATAAAATTAAACAAACAAGTTTTTCAGAAAACATGAATTATGCAGCAAAAGTATCAATCACCAAACCATTATCAATTTCTTCTTGTTCATTGATACATGTGTCCACTCCTTGTGATTCATATTTAAGAAGGAGAAATTAAGAAAAATGGAGAGGAGGAGACAGAAGGAAAAAAAAAAGCCAGGAGTCAGAAAAGAAGACAAAGAGACCAGGAAAGAGGCAGTAACAGAACAGAAAGGGAAAAATGTGAAGCAGAAGAAATGGACGCTGATGGAACGATGAGGACTGCTGATGTGTAAGATACCACATCCACAATAAACTAAAATTTTGAATACAAGAAAATGTTTTGGAGTGTTTTGTAATGGTGATTATGTAATTTCATCTATCAGGTTTTGCTGTTAAGGATGATTTTAGGAACATCACTGAGCACCCCAAATTTGGCATAATTGATGCATAAATAATAGGCTAGAGTGTTCTGTTGTCATGCCTGACTATCATCTGAGTGTACACAAGATGATTTTTCATGCAAATGAAACCTAAATGAATTCATTTTGAATTTAAGACAAGAGACTGGGTGACTCAGAGCTGTGAAGTCCACCTAGGCAGGCAGTGGGAAAACATAAAGCGGCATGAGCTGGTAACAGTGTGCCTTGAAAGAGAGCACCTGATGGTGATTTGAGTGATCTGAATGCTATTTAGGGTGGGATTCTGCTCTAAATGTGATTTTAGTTATGTTGCATAAATCTAGTGTTAATTTGTCTTTTTCCGTCAAGATTCAAATCACAAATATATAATTGTCTTTATAAGTAGTCTACCCATCATAGCTAATGATGCAAAGATGAACCAGATGACCAAAGGTCTGAATCACTTATAGTTTATAGAACACAAGAAAAGAACCTCACTTCTTTTACAACATATAATGAGTGTCTAATAGGCAGAAATATGTTTAATTCTTAAAATAGTTGGGTTTTAATCAATATACACTGGCTGTTATTTTACAAATTTATTGAGTGTCAGTAATATGCCAATTCAGAGCATATTGTGCTACAGTAAAATGTTAAAAGGAGGTGCTTTCACTTGCAGCCCAGGCCCCAGAACCTTTATTCCTACAGGGATCATAAGTTTGGGAATACCTTTTAGATGCCAGGTAATAGTTTATGTGCTTATAATACAGCAACGAACATCAGGGATGACTTACTACATGCACAGAATAATAAACAAACAAGAAGCTAACAAATGACAGCACTGATTTAATTGTAATGAAAAAAAAGTAATAGAAAGGGAGGATGCAAATTGCCAGGATGTATAGTTTAAGATGGGCATTCTAGGGTAGATAAACTGAGATACAAAAGATATATTAACACTGAGGTTTAAGATCTTCATTACTGTTTGATGCCCCTGAAGTAAAAGAAAAAGGAGAAGTGGGTAGTGGAAAACTCAAAACCATGATGCAGCTTCAGACAATACTTTATAGTAGCCCGTGTCAGTGTTTCTCCCTGGTACAGCCTCATAGTTTCAGAATCACTAGGCCTATTCACTTATGCCTCAATATATATATATATATATATATATATAGCTAAACAATGAACTGACTTCCATTTTAAAAATACTGCTGTGACGGAATTAAGGGGGAAAAATCCCGAGAGAATGTAGAAAAGTAGGACTGAAAACTATTACAATAAAAGTTTTGAGTAGAGCAGTAGCTATGGCAGTGGTAAAAACTGACCAGCTCCACTGTATTTTAGACTTCAAGACAGCAGAATGTGGAAATACAGCAGTGAAAGTACATGGCAGGGAGACCAGAGCTCAGCCAAGACAACGCTCGGGTTCTCAAGGGAACGCTGAATGAGCAGAGACACCCTGTCTGCTAAGGCCAATGTAGGTACTGAATACTGCAAGCTATCAGCTGGGAATTAGACTTTTTCTTGGGTTTACAAAAGTTGATCAAACCAATAAACAGGTAATTAGGATTTCAAGTTACAGCTAAGCACATGAATTTATGCATCATCAACATTTAGATGGTGGTCAAAGCCGTGAGAGAAAACTAGATGATCACAAACACTCAAAGGTTGAAATTTAATGAGAGAAGGACATAATGACTTGAGCCTATTGTTCAACCTGGGTATGGTACAGTAGCAAGTAGCCCCTGGTTTTATATTTACTCAGCAATTCAGAGTGTGCTGATTATGGTATATCTTCAATTTATCTTTACTCTGTGATTCCAATGAAAGAGGAGCCATGCATGTGAGACTTTTTGACCACAAAGAATGAAAGAAACGAAATCTGTTGCAGCATGCATCTTTTTTAGTGCATCTTTGCAGTACAGAATATTTATTATATTCCTTGTAAGGAGTTGGTCCATGTGCATAAAACATCTTAGTTACTTTTTCATTACTGTCCCCTCCCCTTCCTCGCTCTTTCCTCTATCACTAGATACCTTCCCATTTGAGAAAGATCTATCTCCCTACTTTCTATTATCTATCTTTTCTTTTGCTCTTTATTTATAATTTGGGTCTCTCATATAATGGAAACCTTGTGGTATTTAACCTTTTTGTCTGACTAATTTCAGTTAATATTTCAGTCAAGATTACAGCTTCAAGGTGCATCTATTTTTCTATGAATGCACAGAATCAATGCTTCTACCCAGGAGAGCTTGTTTATAGTCATCTCAGCATACAAAACAAGTCCCATGGCTGGATCCAATTACAAGTGGGCAGGAAAATGCAGTGTTTCCCTGTGTCTGAAAGAGAAGAAAGTCAGTGAACAGTCATAATGACCTCACGGACAACTCAGATCTTTGAAATCAATAAAAGATGACCCAAATAAAGCACATTGAATAGAAATGGCTAAACATATTGGAAGAAAATAAGAAGGTAAATATTTAAAGAATGAGAATATGATATATTTTTATCATGATTAATTCTATGAAGCTCTAACTTTTTCTCTCAGAACATATGTAAGAAAAAGAGACAAACAGTAAAGGGGTCAGGGAAAGGACTCTTATGAGTGAGGGACAATGACAAGAAGAGAGGTGCAAAATAAGGAGAAAGGAAAACAGGAAGACACAAGATGCAACAATTAAAATATTAACTACTACATCACTTTCTAATGAGCAAAAGTATTTGGTGGCAGAGCCAGTCTGGATGGAAGTGTCTGACACTAAGCCAGCCTGTGCCCACCTTTCCATAGCTGTTTGGATAGGCCTGGGTACCACACCCCAAGAGCTTGACCTCACACAGGCTGGACAGCTCTCATGAGCTCACCTAGCACAGGAACTAATAGCTGACCAATTAGACTGTTTAGCTAGAAAATCTGAGTTTGAAGGATGAAAAGAAGACAGAAATTAGAAGTTACTGAGTCAGGAAGTAGGAAGATATCCATGAACAGGATGGAATGTGATAACTGTTACAAGGAAACATAAGCTATTTTAAAACTACCCTGAGTTACAGAAAAGACATAAAGGCTCTCAAATTGTTAAAAATAAAATCTATGCAAATCCACCAAAGGTTGCTGAATAGAAATAATGGTAAAGCAAGAGTGGGGCTCCTTTTTATATAACTTATGAACTGCATGAACATCTGTTCTCTGTTCGTCCGATGGATTTCTGTTTCCATGGACTTTGTTGTCCTAGGGGAGCTGACATAATACACCTCACGTAATTTTAGGTAATTTCTGCTTTTGGAGTCTAAGATCCTATCAGAGCAGAGGTCAGGGAAAGGAGTGATGAAAATCTTCCTCTGGGACTGTGGGATTATTACACAAAGGCAGGAATGGTGGAACTTGTTCAGCTATTGTTTTTCTATCCCACACTGTTAATTTAATGTCCTCTCTTTCTTTTGTAAGTTTAATTACAAGTACATGTAGGCACTGAAAAAATGACATTTTATCACTGTTTTGACATGAAATTTGGGACAAATTATATATATTGTAGAAGTTAAATCTTATTAGATTCCCTTGTCTCTCATTTGACCTAGGTCCGAAGTTAAGTATTTTTAATCACTCTATGGCATGTGTTTACCTCTTCATCTGAAAAATGGGGATAGTTATTACATTTTATCTCTAAGATTATGAGAAATAAGAGCTACAACATAGTATTCGTAGAGATTTGATTTATGGTAGCTGTTGATATTAATATCTAGAAATCATTTAGTTATTTTCATTGCTTATGAAGAGGGAAAATGTTGGAGAATGGTGAGTGCCAGATTGTACAGGGGAGTCAAAGAAGGTAGTTTGGTAGGGAGAAAAATTCTCACCTCTCAGGAAAAACCATATAGCACAATTCTTGGTATTTAGAAAGTAAAGAACAAGCAATTGTATACAAGTTCAGAACTTCTTATATTTCAAACTAGACAAGCAAAGATTTTTCTTTTTCTTGATACATTGGTGACTCAAATTAAAGCCTACAAAAATTAAAAGAAAAGTATCTGTTGGTAAGTTTCTCATTATCAGAGAACACTAATCAGTTTATTCAGGGATTACATGGTTGACTTCATTTTTAAAAGCTTAGAACTAGGCCTGCCAGCGCCCTCAGTTCCAGAGGCTGGGCGTCCTGAGGTGAGTGTCCCCACATCATCCCCCTAGCCCAGGGAGTTTGGGATCTTCACTCCTGCCCGGGCAGGAAACTTTCCAGCTTCCTGCTGCACTGATCCAGCTCAGTGGGTCTTGAGCCCGCTTGCATCAACTGTCCCACTCCCTGTCCTGCTTGGTAGACTCTGGGGTTTTGGGCCTGCCAGTGCACTAGATTCTGGAAACTGAGCAGACTGAAGTGAGTGTCCATGCACTATTGGAACCACGGAGTTTGGGATCATTGCTACAACCAGTCAAGGAACTTCACAACTTCCTGCCACACTCAACCTACACCTTAGAGCTTGGGCCTGCCTGCCCCACCCCCAGTGACCCACACTCAATCCAGGGAACTGGGCAGCCAGAGTCCCAGGAGCTGAGGGCACAGAAGAAGCTTTCCAACAGGCCCTGGGGAAGCCTTGGAATAACACTTGAAACACGAAAATATAGGAAAATGACAAAATGAAAAACCAAAATACAATATCAAACCTCCAGCCCATCCCAAGAAACCTTAGGAGCTATGTACACAGAGGAAGATGTATGCCATACACCTGAAATACCTGACATAATAGCAACTGAAATAAAGAAGCAACTATGGAGAGCATTAAAGGAATTCAAACTAGAAATAATCTTCCAAGTAAAAGAAGAAATGATAAAAGAAATGAATGAGATGCTGAACGTATCTAAAGAAGACACAGTTAAAAATTGGAAGAACTAAACAAAAAGGTAGTATCCCTGGATGAACAACATAACAAACAAATAGAATACATAAAGCAGATGCAAAGAGATATACAGGAAATCAAAAACACCATGGAAAGTTGTAAAAACCACCTCAATAAAAGTGAAGATAGAATTTTAGGCCTTGAAGACAAGATTGCACCTAATGAAAAAGAAAGGAAAGATCTTTAAAAAATAACAAGGAATCAGGAAATAACAATTCAACAACTGCAAGATGATGCAAAGAAAAACAACATAAGATTGATAGGGACTAATTAAAAAGAAGGGGATGACATAAAGGACATCAAGAGGATATTTAGAGAAGTGATAGCTGAAAATTTCCCAAACATGAGATTGCAAACCGACGGATCAGTGAAGCATATAGAACTCCAAACAGTCATAACCAAAATAAAAATACACCCAGACATACAATAATCACCATCCCAGAAATCCAACATAAGAATAGAATATTAAATGCTGTCAGAGAGAAAAGACAGATCACTTACAAAGGAAAACCGATCAGAATCACAGCAGACTTCTCAGCACAAACAATAAAGTCAAGAAGAGCATGGAGTGAAGTATTCCAGATCCTATAGCAAAATGATTTCCAAACTAGATTGATGTACTCTGAAAAATTATCATTCAAAATAGATGGTGAAATAAGATACTTCCATGACAAGGAAGAGCTGAAGAACTTCATGATCACCAAGTCAACCCTGAAAAAAATATTGAAAGACAATTTAGATACACAAAAGAAAAAAACCACTAAGCAAAGCAGATAATTAAACAGAACAGAAAGATAAAAATACAACAGCAGAAAGATAACATGCCAACAATAAACCAACATATAACAGTTATAACCATTAATGTAAATGGTCTCAATGTACCAATTAAAAGAAACAGACTAGCAGAATGGATCAGGAAACAAAATCTAATCATATGCTGTTTACCGGAAACCCATCTAACCCAGAAGGATAATCACAGACTATAGTCAAAGGATGGAAAACAATACTTCACGCAACAGAAATAAAAAAAAAAAAATCAGGAGTAGCCATTCTGTTTGCA
Organism: Cavia porcellus; assembly: GCF_034190915.1. NCBI lineage: Eukaryota > Metazoa > Chordata > Mammalia > Rodentia > Caviidae > Cavia > Cavia porcellus. The sequence continues at coordinate 132,836,293 of NW_026947485.1, read as the reverse complement.
GACAATGTGAACTTTAAACCAACAATGATCAGAAAAGACAAAAAAGGTCACTACATACTGGTTAGGGGAAAACTGCAAGAGGAAGAGATAACTATCTTAAATATATATGCACCAAATTCCAGAGCACCCAGTTATATAAAACAAGTATTAACAGAAATGAAAAATCAAATTATCAGTAACACAATTGTAGCAGGAGACCTTAACACACCATTGACACCAAGGGACAGATCACTAGACAGAAAATTATCAAAGAAATAACAGAACTGAATCACACCTGTGAACAAATGGACTTGAGAGACATATACAGAATGTTCCACCCAACAACATCAGAATACACATTCTTCTCAGCAGTACATGGGTCATTCTCTAAAACAGACCATATATTAGCTCACAGAACATACTTAAATAAGTGCAAAAGAATTGAAATCATCCCTTGCATCTTATTGGATCATAGTGTTTGAAATTAGAAATTAATGATAAAAGATACTGCAAAAATCACATAAACACCTGGAAACTGAATAACACACTCTTGAGTAATCAGTGGGTCACAGGGAAATTAAAGAAGAAATTAAACAATACCTACAAGAAAATCAAAATACAGATACAACTTACCAGAATCTGTGGGATGCAATGAAAGCCGTCCTCAGAGGAAAATTTATTGCACTGGGTTCCCACATCAGGAAAACAGAACGAATACAAATACATAACCTGATGCTACACCTCAAACAGCTAGAAAAAGAAGAGCAGGTCAAGCCCAAAGCCAAAAGAAGAGAGGAAATTATAAAAATCAGAGCAGAAATCAATGCAATAGAGACTAAGAAAACAATCCAAAGAATCAATGAATCAAAGAGTTGGTTCTTGAAAGAATAAATAAAGTTGATAAGTCCCTAGTCAACCTTATTTAAAAAAGGGAAGCAAAAGCTCAAATTCATGCAATAAGAAGTGAAAAAGGCTAAATCACTACAGACTTTATAGAAATACAGAAGATCATCAACACCTATTTCAAAAACCTCTACTCTCAAAGGTTTGATAACATGGAAGAAATAGACAGATTCCTAGAAATATATGAAGCTAGATCAAGAGGATATAAAACTGCTGAATAACCCAACCTTTATTAATGAAATTGAAAATGTAATTAAGTCCTTACCTACACAGAAGAGCCCAGGCCCAGATGGATTCACTGCAGAATTCTACAAGAAATACAAAGAAGACCTAATGCCAACACTCCTTAAACTATTCAATGAAATTCAAAGGGAAGTAATCCTTCCTAAATCATTCCTGGAAGCAAAAACTAAAACCTGAAAAAGGCCCAATTAAAAAAGAAAACTATAGACCAATCTCCTGAGTGAACACAGATACAAAATTCCTCAATAAAATATTGGCAAATAGGATGCAGCAAATCATCAAGAAGATCATACACCATGACCAAGTGGAATTCATGCCAGGCATGCAGGGATGGTTCAACATATGTAAATCAATAAATGTAATCCACCATGTCAATAAAGCAAAAAATAAGAATCACATGATCATTTCTATAGATGCAGAAAAAGCTTTCGATAAGGTCCAACATTCACTCATGATAAGAACTTTACAGAAAATTGGAATAGATGGTCTTTACCTCAGTATTATAAAGGCCATCTATGACAAACCAACAGCCAAATGCTGGCAAGGCTGTGGGGAAAAAGGAACTCTCCTGCACGGTTGGTAGAAGAAGTATAGACTGGTGCAACCATTGTGGGGGTCAGTTTGGATATTTTTCAAAAAGCTGGGATTGGAAGTCTCATTTGATCCAGCTATTCCACTTCTAGGCATATTCCCAGAAGAAATGAAAACATCATGCCAATATATCTGTGAACTCATATTTATAGCAGCACAATTTGTAATAGCCATATTGGAAACAACCTAAGTGTCCATGAACTGAGGAATGGATAAAACAGTTGTGGTATTTTTATACAATGGAGTACTACTCAGTTTTAAAGAAAGATCACATTGTGATATTTATGAATAAATGGCCACAGCTTGAGACCATACTCATAAGTAAAATAAATGAAACTCACATGTATAAATACCGAATAGTTTCCCTAATGTAAGTAATGGTAAGAATACATACAAGTATGTGGTAATCATAATTCCCCATTGTATTGTTTTGAAGCCTTATAATGTTTTCATTCATTAGGTGGAATGGTTTTATTCTGGGGTGTTTGATTTTATTGTCTATGACAGTGTGGACAGTTATTTTGAAGAAAACAAGATATAATAGTTAGTGCTGATTTAACATCAGCTTGTTTTGAAGTCTCATGAAGCTTTTGTTCTTTTGTCTCCATCGGTTTTATCATGTTGTATCTTATTGGATTTAATTCTGTCTTGTTAGATTTTACTGTGTCTAATGGTGTGCCAGATATTCTGAAGATAATGGGATATATGATTATAACCATTATTCGTTTCCTATTATCTTGTTTTGAAGTCCTATGATGCTTTCATTGTTTTTGTTTTGATTGGTTTTATACTATTTCATTTTGTTTGATTTTATTATGTGTGAAGGTATGGACAGCTATTTTGAAGAAAACAAGAGACATTATAGTAGTCATTGTTGATTTTCTATTATCTTGTTTTGAAGTCCTATAATGCTTTCATTCTTTTATTTGGATTAGTTTTCCTCTGTTTTGTCTTGTTTTGTTTGATTTTATAGTTGTGATGGTATGGACAGCTAAGTTAAAGAAAATGAGAGACATTATGGTAGCCATTGCTGATTTCTTGTTGTCTGCTTTTGAAATTCTGTGTTGCTTACATTGCTGTGTTCTGATTTGCTTTATTCTATTTTCTTTGGTTTTATTCTCTTTAAAATAAAAATTTTAAAAAGCTTAAAAGTAATTGAAGAACACAGAAAAAGAAGAATATTTTAGTCATAGTATTTTAAATATGCACAATGGAAATAAGCAAACTTTATGAAGATCTCATACTTCTCAAGTGGTACAGAATATTAATTATTCAGAAACATATTGACTTATTGAAAATGTACTTTTAAGGTTTGCAAATGAGTAGATTCTACTGCATATAAGTAAACTGTTATATAGAAGATCTACCTTTATTGCCAGGAATCCCAGTTGCATCTCTTTATTCATACGTCCATTCAAAGAAATCAATCAATACACAAACATAAGGTTGATGCTACCCTAATTACAGGCTCAGTAACACAGTGGGCCATGAGTTAAACTCACCTCAAAAGAAAAAGGAAAAGCTAACAAATCTGGAGCAATTAAAAGGTGTATGCTGTGGGGAAAAAAGACTCCTTGTTTTTTATTGGTACCAGGTTCGAGCTGACAACCACACACTTGCAAGGCGGGCGCTTATGCTGCTGAGCTAAATCCCCAGCCCCAAACAATTCCTTCTTATGAAAAAAGATTTCTAAACAAATGTTGGACTTGAATAGTACAGAATTTTTTGGAATGAAATCCTAAGAAACAGCAACTTTAAAGGAAAGCATGTCTGATTCAGTAAAGAAATTCTAACATGTTTACGAGTCATTATTTCCTTGCATTCACGGTTTTCTGTGAACTGGCAATAATTATTTTTTCACATACTTGTTCACTCTGTCTTATCATGCCACTGATGGTTTTCTGAGCAATTCTGCTGCTATATATTTTGTAAATCAGAAATTTGAGAATAAGGAAACCTGGTAAATTGAAGTTGGAGTGTCACATGGAATTAGTATTAATATTGTTGATTCTCATATATGACATTGAACATCTGTATGACTCTGTTGTTATGTATGATATTATAGTTTTCAACTGACACACAGTATGTGTGGTACATATCTATCAGATCAAATATGATGTTCTGATTCACATCTAAATTGGGTAATGATCAACTCAGGTCATTCTTTCATTTGCTTATCAATAATTAGAAATGATTTGGCATGCTCTATTTCCACTAATAAAACTATCAACTGCTTTGATTTTAAGATATTTTATTCTGGCTCTTCTGTTCCTCAAAAGTTTAATGGGATTGCTCAACCTGTGCAATAAAGTTAATATTTCAATTGCTTGCATCACTTTCATTTCTCCAATGTGAATAACAGAATTCCAAACAAGAATATAAGTGTGGACTCCACCAATGTGGTCTGATTATTTGCAGGTGTCTTGTTTGGACAAACTTTCACTTTCTTTCTTCTCTAAATTCTTGCTTCACCTTCCTCCTCTCAAGTGTTATTACACCTTCTCCCTCTCCTTTCTCCTTCTTGTCTTTGTTTTTCTCTTTTTCTTCCCCCATACTTTCTCTATTTAGAATTGAATTGCATAGCCACAATTAACTGCAAGACAGAAAAATGAATATATTCCAATAAGCAAAACCAGGATTTTCTTAGGAAAGAAGAGAATATCTAGCATAACACTGAGTATGCCGCACATGGCATGCTTATAGTGTAATTATTTTATTTGTGTTTCTTCTGAATCAAAAGTCACTACTTGGTGCTTATTCTAACACGTAAAGCACAGTAAGTGTCCAGGAAATCTTGGCAGGAACTTCAAATGTGAATTCTAACCATTTTAGTATTTTTTACATGCATAAATAACTTTGAAAAATAACAAAATAAAAGAAAATCCAACTTAAACAAATTAAAACTCTGTGTGAATCTTAGTTAATTTACTCTACCTTGCTTGCTGGACATTATTTAACTTCACAGAGAAACTATAAAATCTAGCCAAACTATCCAAAGCAGAGTTAAAATATAATTTTATATAATAGCTATATTAATCTCAAAATCGACTTAAGAGCAGTGAACACTTAAATTATCTCACATGTATAGTCTACATGTTTTTGATTTATTAATCTGGTTTTTATCTGTATGTATGAAAATAAAGTTTATAAGATCCTACAAGTAAATAAATCTAATGCTGCAAAAATAAAATATGGGAGATGGAAGGGAAGAAAGGAAACTGAAATATGTTATATATATATATATATATATATATATATATATATATATATACTAAATCCCTACCTTTCATGAAATCATTATGTACTATTATGTAATAATAAAAGTAAAAAGAAAAGAATGAGCAAGGGTAAGAATACCAATAGTGAGGTACATCAATATTTGGAAATAAAGACAGTTATACAAATATGCTTTCTAGGTGTGCATCTTTTGATTATATTATACAAATATGTTTTCTAGGTGTGCATCTTTTGATTATATTATACAGCCTATGTGGGTAAGATTATATACCACAGATTATATATTCATGACAAATAATTTCATTAGGAGTATGCCATGTAAGGAAATTGGAAAACAAACCAAAATAGCAATATATTGTACCAAATGTCTAATACTTTCAATATCGTTTGTTTTATAGGCCATAATTTTTCCTAATTATGTCTACAATTAGTCAAAACCTTTTTATTTTCAATATGACCTGTCTCCGGGAAAGTCATAAAGTTAAAAGAGATCTACCAGGACATTGGCCCCTGTCCAGAATGCAGAGATGACAGAATTAAAAGTGATGCTAAATTGCATTAAATACCTGATGTATGGTAAACAAAAAAATTATCACCCATTTTTTTACCCATTAATATTTACCAGAGGTAAAATGTTGATTATTTTTACTTCACCTGAACATGTTTTCCAACCAATTAGACTTTTAAAAACTACTTAAAGCACAAGTGATGATGTCAAATTTTTATCTGTTTTCTTGTACAGTAATTAATAATACCAAAATATTTGTTTTAACCCAACTGTAGTATGTTTAAAAATTAGAAGAAAATTCAATAAGTTTGTATCAGAGTTATATTAAGTAAAGATTTTAAAATATTACAGTTTTCACACATTAGAGTATAAATAATTAAGAAGATAGAAATTAGAGATTTTTTTCAAGGGTGTGTTGAGCCTGAATGTTGTTGACTGATGAACAAGAGACACCTACAAATGAAGTCTTCAGTACTCATGTTGATGTAGCCTGAGAGTATCTGCTAAGCATGGCAGACTGCACAGTCTCTAAGTCTGGCTTCTACTTTTAACAGTACAGGAAAGACAGGAAAAATCTTGGATAGGAGCTGTTGTTGTCAGGGGTTGTGAGGAGAACAATTAGAACCAGGACACAGAATTTATAATATTACTTAGGATGGTCATCCAGAATTAAACACAGAAAGTGTAGGAAATCTGTCCACAACACTAAAGTCTCAGAATATTCAGTGAAGGGCCTGGATCCCACAGCAATGACCTGCGTGAGTCTAGATGAAAATCTAGAACCCATGACAATGCCTCCCATGAGTCTAACTGTATTCTAGAGCCCATGAGAAGGACTCCTGCTTCGGTTTTATGGATCCGTGCTGGGAAGGCCCAAAGGTCAGTGGTGGAAACTAGAAAGTCTAAGCTAACAGGGTGAAGTAGCTATGCTGGTAGGCTGAGCATTTCACACTGGAGTTGAGAAGGCATGTTCATAATTAAAAGACCCGGGTGTCCTGAAAAGTGCCACAGCCATCCTCAGCAACACAGAGGTCCTGAGCTCCATATGCCACACAGCCAGCATGATGAGTTTTTCCTGAGCATTAAATGGCATACATCTTCCCCTCCAGAGCCAGGAAGTGATGTTCAGTGTAAGGACCAGAGCTCTCCCAGAGTGAATCATAGCCACTCTCAGCAACAAGGTCCTGAGATCCTCTGATGACAATGATTGAACTCACACTGGGGAAGCTAGGCCTGATGAGCTCCTCCAGGAAAAGCAACGGCTCAAACAGCAACACTTATAGAAACCCACAATGCCTCATTCATCTTCTCCAAGTCTCTGTTTATGCTGGCAACTTTCCTAAAGTGGGCCATCAACGCTCAGCACCATGTTGATTTAATTCAGCTGGTGTTAAATTGACCATCAGTTTTTAATCCATAACAGGAATAGACTGGCATAAGCAGAATCAATCTACCTTACTCATCAAAACCCAATGTCTAAATCTAAGAAAATATGTAGAAATTTCTAAACAAAAACTTACCAGGTAGACTGAGTCCCATGGTGAAGTACAAAAGTATTCCAAAAGGCAGCAAATGAATGGATGATACACTGATAACCATGTCTGCAACAAGATCCTCATTACTGAGCCATAATCTCACTTATAAGGTTATCTTAGACCTATCTGTAGTCATAATTATAATGAAAGCCACCAAAGTGAAAATTTCTGAAAAGAAGGATAGAGCAAGCAGAAATACTTTATCTGAGACACCAGGTATATACTCTTTTGAAACTAGGAGAAATATAGTGAGTCTTGTCTAAAAGCAACGGAAACTTCAAATGTCCCTAGTACTTGTCTGTGCCAAATGAGATAAACAGCATTTTATCCTTCGACAAGGCACTTTGGGGAGCGACTTCTCTCTTCTCAACATCTGAACTCGGTGAAATCTGTCTTTTGCTGCAATTTTTTTTTTCCTTACCAGTGTTACCAACGCCCAGGTAATTATCCAGTTGCTTATTATGCTCCTCATCCTTCAAGCATTTATTATTGTAGAATAATCCCATTTTTTAAAATCTCACCTCTTCTTTTTCTTTCTCACCCTTTAATTCTGGAGAAATTAGGAGAACTGAAAGATGAGTAAATTTAGGAAATCCATACCAATCTGAGGGAGAAATAGAATCTCTGCACGGACATAGAAGCCAGGCTTTTTTTTTATCTAACCAAGTCATTGAATTTGGTGAGCTGAAGCAATTCTGGCAAATGAAAAACAATCATGAACCACTTTAAATATTCAAGAATGATAGAGAGAGGCACTCACTGGCATGAGAAAATAGCTATCTTTGACAGTTTAAAGAGTCAGCAAGAAAAGGAAAAAAAAAATTTACTCTCTTTTTGTAAACAAGAAGCCCCACATCCTGAAGTGAATGTTCACACTAAGGACATCCAACACTTACTCTGTCTCCAGCCCCCATCTCTCTCTGGAAACATTCCACGTTCCTATTGACTGAATGTCTTCTGTTAATAACTGTGTCTTCGGGCACCTTACCTTAGCATATACATCTGTAAGCATGTTTGTGTTCTCAGTCAGGCATAAGAGCACTGTATGCCATACAAGCTAATATGTTAACAACTTAAATAGCTCTGACTGCTATTTTTCCTGGCTGCCTACCATTCAAGTGCCTTTTATTGCCTTCTGAATACATTTCGCTTCTAATTCTCATCCTTCTCCATCTCCAACTCTTGACTAAATTTTAACTATCGACATCTATTCACTAGGCTTTTGAAATATGAACGTCTCTGTTTCTTTCTCTCTAATCTCATATTTTAATTTACCTTCCAAACTACTTCTAGTTCCTGTTTTCTAAAACAAATATTATTACTGCATTCTCCCTCCCTTGTGCATCTTGAACTTCCCTCTGCTGGAATTATTTCTTTTACTTAAGAACTCCTATAATCCTTTAAGAAGTCTTCATTAGTTTCTATGTCTTGAGCAAGATAAGTCCTTGTTGATCACATCATTTTGCATGACCAGCTCTCATAAAATAAATCTTTCTGTAGTATGTTTGTGTGTTATTACTAGCATGGGTCCTTAGAGTTATTTTTCTTATCCCAGTGCCTTGTTGCTGCATTAATGATCCCAAGGATGGGCCACTGAATACAGTGCTGGACATTCCTGTAGGACTGGTTTTGCGCATGATCACTGATGATTCAAAGCTAGCATTACTGCTGCAAACTGAAGGGAAGTTGAGGCTTTTTATTTGACCAGTTCTTCTTATTCAGAATGGGTAGGGGAGGGAGATGAGGGAGGCTGAGACTGGAAACCAGATTAATATTAATAGCTTCTGGAATTCAGCGGAACTAAAAGCCATATATTCATTTCTGTTTTGGTTATCTTCCTCCAATAGCTTAACCTCTGGGTATTTAAAACTAAAGATATTTACTTAACAGAGTTATGAAATTATTTGCATTTACTGTTGGTCATTTGACTGTTCAAACAAGCTTGCAGTTTGGTGTTAGAAATCATTTACATTATAACATCATTGCTCTTCTTTAATAGTTATCCATCTCTTTAAGATTACTGAGGAAGAAAGTGTTGGTTTAAATGCTTGATAAGGCTAAGCAGCGAGTGAGAACTGAGGAGCTGCCAGCAGCTATGCCTCGCAATTGAGTGACAACTGCAGTGAAAGAAATTAACAATGAAATGTGATGATTCTGCCTATTAGACAACAGAATTGTAATTGATTTTAAAGACAATCTTTACAGCTTTCATTTGCAATACCTACATTAGAAAAACATTTGTTTTTGCTGGAGTTGGCATCCAGGAATGATGCATCACATTCAGAGAAAGAGGAGAGAAGGAGCGGTGTAATTATTTGTCTATCTTCTTCATATACTTATGTAATTCATATGTAATAAGTTTTAGTGAATATATGCATCTCCGATAAACATTAGCTGCAAAATAGGAAAAATGTATATATATGATTCCTGATATTTAATTAGATTATAATCTCTATGATTTTTTTGTCAAAAGTTTTAGATTATTTTTCCTTTTGTTTTAGTTTCTGGTAAAAGATAAACATATGTTTGTGATTTTAAAACAACCAATCAGTTAATTCTAAGGAAGAGAAGTTTGTACTTCAAAATAATTTCAATATCGAGACATAAAATTGCACATATTTTCTGTGTATGACACTGTTTTGAAGTATATATTATGTAATGACCCAATATAGCTAATTAGCATAAACATTAGTTCATGAAGCTATCAACTTTGGGTGAGGATATAGTTTCCACTGTCTTGACATTTTTAAGAATACAGTATTTTTTTAACTATCATACCCAAGTTTTATAATACATTTCCTAAACTTATCCCTCTTATCTGACTGAAATTTCATACCTTTTAACCAACATCTCAAACACCCCTTTAACCATCCACACTCCTAGTATCCACTCTTTTACTCTACCATTGGGTAGTGTAAATAGTAGGTAAGATATCTCCAATTGGTATATGATATCACTTGTATCAGTGGGGCAAAATATATGCCATTGTATTTTGTATTTAATATTGTTTCTAATTCAATAACAATTGCAAAGCTATATGTTCAATGTTCAGTAACAATTATTACCTAAACAGTTCATTAGCATCTATAAATTCCTAACAATGACTCCACTTCTACAAATAAGCTAGTTAGTAATGATTCTGTCTGCATGGTTCTCAAAATACATAACAGAGTGGTGAAAAATAAATGTATGATAGAATGCTCTGTTAAAATATGATAGATTGTGTGTGTGCATGTGTGCATGCGTGTGTGTGTGTGTGTGTGTGTGTGTGTGTGTCTGTGTGTGTCTGTGTCTGTGTGTCTGTGTACATTGTTTCAGGAGATACTCCAATACCTATTTGATGTGACCAGAAAATAGAGCAAACTCATATGACCGACTACCTGCTCCAGAAATACATTAAATATATTGTATTTAATTAGATCATAAATCAGATATTAAGTTATCATATTAATCATACACTTAATCTTAGCCAAAAGACTGTAAAGCAATTATTCTGTAATAATTTTATGAACATGCCAGTTGCTTCTCTCTTGAGTATTGCAATTTTCTCTTTTTTCCACTTTCTGTAAGTTTTCTTTCTTAGTTCTTTAGAATATTTTACTCTGTTACCAAGACCCCTTTTAACTACAACTGCCTATTTGAAGCTGTATTAGGAGGAACATTAATATGAATGTTTGACTTCGAAGCAATCAATTATGTTTTAAATCAATTCTTACCTTGAAATTTTTTTTTTAGAAATTGTTTTAGATTTCTCAAGCCAGAAATGTGGGTTTGTGTGTTATTTAGCTAGAGTACTAGTCTGCCATAAAAAGGAAAAACTTGGGCCATATGTCAAAAGTGAAGGCTTTTAAGACAAGCATGTTAAAGGAAATAAGTCAGATGTACAGGCTTAAACATCAGAGACTTTCTCTCATGTGAGACTCGGTGTAAACAAATACAAAAATACAAGGTAGAAAATGGGAAAGTGGGACACAGATCTTTTGCAAAAGAAAAAAGGACTGAAAGGTGGAGGGAGGCTGAGAGAAAAGGTGGAGGTGCAAGAAATTAAGATGAGGTAAGCACATGTGCTAACTCCTCATGAGAAAGTAATAATTATAGACTAGAAATGTAGTGGAAATGGCAGTAAAAATTCTAATATTTCTAAAGCCCTGCAGATTTAACACAATGCATATCCACAGATGAAATTCAGACTATGTTGCAGCAGCCTGTCATCTGTGACAATTTTCAAGTAGAGAGATACTACTTATTTGTTGCTTAATCCTTCTCTCCCAAGATACTCAGTTTAGTGAGACAGACCAACGGTTGAAAGCAACTACAGGTGTATGGAAAGCGTTAAACACCACAGGGCCAAGTGATACAGCAGGGATCACAGTAGTGAGAAGACGTTAACAGCCTAGTGTGTCCCAGAACAGTGGAAATGGAAAGATGCAAAGCACATACAAGTGTTATAAAATTGAAACGGTGTCCCAGTCAGAGGAGCCTGTGGGAAGGTGCGGTGTTAGGAGAGGGCAGCATGTGCTTGGGGAAACCTATTCACCGGAGCTTCTTCCCCAGATACACAGAATGAAATCACAATTGCTTTTTTGTTTGAGTTTTCCATGCCATTTTCAGCAAATAGGCTGATTAGCTGTATGCATGCTCTTGACCAAAGATAAGAATGTTGGTTAATTTGCTGAACACAACAAAGAGTGCAACATCTCTCTCCAAAGACAGACTGCTGAATGAGCCTGCCCCACACAAAACAAACAAACAAACAAACAAATAAATAAATAAATAAATAAATAAATAAAATTGAGAGCGCAGCATTAGATAGGGAAGAAACCGGCTGATGTTTCTTTTTAGTGAAGCTCTTTTTAAAGTGTGGAGTGATTTGTATACGTAGATGTGTGTCACTTGAAATATGTATAATCAGTGCATCTTATTGATGATAAATTGCTAATGCTGGATGGTTTTACCTGGACCGTGAAGGAAAGGACGCAATAGTTCCATCATTCTGGAAAATCTTTTTGTGGGCTATCTAAACAATGATGGTTTGTACTGCACCGGTATTTTTAGATAATGCTTCAGTGAGTCAGCTGCTCCTAAAGCTTTGTTATTGATCTGGTTAGTGAGAGCGAAGTCAACAGACCTTTGTGAACTGCTAGAAACTGTTCTTATATCCTTATTTTATCTGTTAGTCTAACATTCCCTCCCTTGTTTGAGTTTCATTACTTTTTGTTTAGGTTCCAACGTCAGGGACAGGAACAAGTGAAATAGACCTAAGAGGCTAACAAAGAGGAAGAGAATAAGAAAAGTTAAAAATAAACTAATAAACAGATAAACTAAATATCTCTTTATTCAGGTTTTATTATTCATTTAAAAAAACAGTACTTTGGAGTAAGAGGTATTAAAATTTTTAATATTAAGTGGAACTCGTTAACAAAGATTCTGTCTTCTACAAAAACCTCACTTCAAATAGGCTTGTGCTGTGTACTCGGCTGTTTGTGGAGAAAGAAAAAACTCAAAATAGAAGAGTAGAATGGTAAATTAGGGAGGAAGAAGTTAACAGGCAGAAAGTTATTCCTAAGATTGGTCATTTCGTAGTTAAAATATTGTTTTGCAGTTCAAATGAAACAACAAGTCTCAGACATGATAGCAACTAAAATTCAATTAATTCCCAGAACTTTGGTTAGGTGACATAAGACTACTTCAACTCTGAGAGCTCCAACTATGCTATCAGTAATATATCAAGTCATTACTTTGAGTAGGTTTGAGATGTCTCCTTCTATCAGGACTATATTGATATTATATTCACATAATAAACGGTGAAAAAATAAGCTAAATTAGACCAATATTTTGATTATAACTAGGTGTCCACATTCATAAGGACATAGATAGCTTGCGTGTTACTCAGCTTTGTGTCACTGTGACAAGTACCTACTGTAACAAAGTTAAAGGAGCAACATTTTAATTTGGCTCATGTCTTCAGGCATCACTGTAATCACTGGGATCTCCTTGTTTGGACTGTGGGTGGCCTGAAGCACCTAGCACAGGAAGCTGCTCACCTCACGGTGGCTGGGAGGAGAGAGGGGAAGGAACTGGACTCTCAATATCACCTTCAAGACTCAAGGGTGTCTAAACAAAGTACCTGCTCAAGAGGAAAGAATGAGACTGAGGTATCCAAGATAAAAAGTACATCATCGTGTTTTGGTCTGATATATGAGCCATATTTTTCACATTTCAATTTCAATTTTAACTTCAAGGAAAAACAGCTGACTCTGAAAGAAGGTGGGAATCAACTATAAAACAGCACACAGCCATGATTTTTTATAGTACCACAGTAATTAACTGATAGAGTCAGTTAGGAAAGGAGAAGGTGAAGTAAGGTCTCTTAACAAAAAACTGTATCATATTTATCTGATATTATGATTGTTGCAATAATATTAATAGTTACAGATTAGTATTACTGAATACAATAATAAATACACATGATTATTTCCTAGATTCTCATACTTCATGCATTGCTTTCTGACTGAAAAAAAATCTATTAAAAATTTGTGACTTATATGTGTCATGTACATCTTAAAATCTTACATTTTTATCAGTAGAATAGATTTAAGGTCCTTAGAGTAAAGGTCCTTAGAGTAAGTAATGTTCTCCACATTCTGCACCCGTTCAGATTACTTCTCTGGAAATTTTCTTCTTGTATATGTTCCTCTGCCTGAATAGGTCTCTTTATTTCCCCAATATTTTATGCTGTATGTGCTGTACTGCTCATACACATACCTTCAGAAACTTCTGTGTACCAACCCCTGGAAAAACCACACAACCATTTAGTCTCATTCAAAACTGTCTTTTTTTCCTATCCATGAACAAGGAATATCTTTCCATTTTCTGAAATTCTCTTCAATTTCTTTTTTCATAGTACTGCAATTTTCCATGTATAAATCATTTTTTTTCTTTGTTAGATTTATTCCTAAGTATTTCATGGTTTTGGATGTTATCATAAAGGGTGTGGTTTCCCTAATTTTGCTTTCATTGTGTTTGTTGTTTGTGTACATACAGGAAGGCTAATGATTTTTGAGTGCCGACTTTGTAACTAGCTATGATACTGAATTGTTTATTAAATGTGGAAGTCTTTCAGTAGAGTTTTTGGGGTCTTCTAACTAGGATATCATGTCATCCTGAGATAGTGAAAATGTAACTTCTTCTTTTCCTATTTTTATTCCTTTTAATTCTCTCTCTTATCTAATGGCTCTGGCTAATGTTTCTAGAACTATATTGAATAGAAGTAGTGTTAGTGGGCATCGTTGTCTTGTACCTGATTTCACTTTGAAAGTTTTCAGGTTTGGTCCATTTAACATGATGTTTACTGCTTGTTTATAACAGATAGTTTTTTATCAGACTGAGGTAAAGAACATCTATTCTGATTTTCTGTAGATTCTTTATCATGGATATGTGTTGGATTTTATCAAAAACTTCTTCTGCATCTATAGAAATAATTGTGCAACATTTCTGTTTTGTTCTGTTGACGTTGGTCTATTACATGTATTGATTTGCCTATATCAAACTATCTTGAATTCCTGGGATGAATCCCACTTGGTTTTGGCATATGATTTTGATGATATGCTGCATTCTGTTTGGTAGTATTTCATTGAGAATTTTTGCATCTATGTTCATTAGAGAGACTGACCTGTCATTCTCTTTTTAAAAAAATTTATTTAAAAGGAAAAAGAGAAAAAACAAAACAAAACAAAATGGTGTAAGGGTACAAGTAATACAGAACTACAAAAAAAAAGTAAGAAATCACCAGTTAATAGATTACACATTATCATCTTAGAGATAGTTGCTCAAATCACAGTATCAAAGCATACAAAGTGGACATTCAAACAGTGAGACTGCAAAGAGTTGTGTTCAATGATCCAACCAAAAACATTAATATGGTCATCTATTTAACATCCCTAAACACACTTGCAGTTGTATCCTTTAGAGCACTTTTTTTCCTTTCTTTTTTACAACAAAGTTTACACATTTTTGGGTTTTATTACTCCTTCATTCTTATTACTTTTTTTGGAAGAGAATAAAGTCAAATATGGCAAAACAAAGCTGTCAGTCAAAATCAAGGATAGACATAGCACATGATGTAAAAACAGAGTACAAAGTTATCAACAATGGTTACCATAATGCCTCTTGCTTCCTTAAAAAGAATTGTCTATCTCATTAGGTATTATAAAGTTGAACAAAACAGTAGAGAACAAGACCAGTAAAACCTAAAACTTGTAAATGTTACAGGACTTCCAAAGAAGATAATAATCAAACCAGAATGGGCATCATAGTAAATCTTATTGCCTTCAAAGTAGTTGCCTATACCCTCAAACTTGATACTATCGTACAGAACAGAACAGAGTCTAATCAGTCAAAACAAGATAGTGGGAGTATTACAGGACTTCAAATCAAGTTAATAGGAAATCAAAAAAGTAACTCAAGTATATCCTGCTAATTTTTTTATTTTTCCTCTTCATTAAAAAAATCATAAAAAATAACTAAATAATTTTTTAATGAATAAGGGAGAGATTGAGGTAAAAGAGGTCATAACAACATAACAACATAACAGGTCAAAGCATGACTGTTTCAGCAACCTAGTGCTTCACCACCAAATAACCCGACTTAATAGCAGTTACCATAGTGTCTTTTTCCTTGAAATATTTGAATATAACTTCATATACTATAGCTTCAAACATAACAAGTCAGTGTAAAACCATTCAAGTGGATGAAAGCATTGTAGGGTATTTAGAACCAGCTAACAGAAAATGAACAATGGTTTCTATATTATCTCTTTGCCTATAACAATTTTTGTTTATACTATCACATATAATAAAATCCAGCAAGATACATCATGATAAAACCAATGGAGACAGAAGAGCCATAGTTTGGTGTGGCTTCAAAACAAGATAATAGTAAATCAGCACTAGCTATTATGATGACTTATTTTCTTCAAAATAGCTGTTCATTTCATCACAAGCAATAATATCAAGCAGCCCAGAATAAACCAATTACAATTACTAAGTGAAAATTTTATAAGGTTTCAAGGCCACATAATTGGGAATCATGATTACCACAAACTTTTATCTATTTGAATCATTACTTACATTAGGGAAACTATTCGGTATTCACACATGCGAGATTGATTTATTTCACTTATGAGTATGGTCTCAAGCTGCACCCATTTATTGATAAATATCTCATTGCAATCCTTCTTTATAGCTGAGTAATATTCCATTGTATAGAAATACCACAACATTTTATCCATTCCTCAGTTTGATGGACACTTGGGTTGTTTCCAAGATCAGGCCATTACAAATTGTGCTGCTATAAACATAGGTGCACATATATCACTGTGGTATGATGCTTTCAGTTCTTCTGGGAATATGCCTAGAAGTGGAATAGCTGGAACAAATGGGACTTCCAATCCCATCTTTTTGAGAAATCTCCAGACTGACTTCCACATAGGATGTACCAGTCTACTCTCCCGCCAACAGTGCAGGAGAGTTCCTTTTTCCCCACAGCCTCTCCAGCATTTATTGTTGTTGGTTTTCTTGATCCTGGCCATTATTTCAGGAGTTAGGTGGAATCTCAGTGTGGTTTTAATTTGCATTTCGCTAATGACCAATGATGATGAACATTTTGCATGTATTTATTTGCCATTTGTATTTCTTCATCTGAGAAGTGCGTATTCATTTCAGATGCCCATTTTTGGATTGGATCTTTGAATTTTGGGGGTCTGAGTTTTTTTAATTCTTTATATGCTTTAGACAAAAGTCCCTTGTCTGAGGGGGAGTTCACTGAGATCTTTTCCCAGTTTGTTGGTTTTTTCACTATGATGGAGATTTCTTTTGACATGCAGAAACTTTTTAATAAGAGGTGATCCCAGTTATTGATTCTGGGAAGTATTTCCCGTGCGATTTGAGTCCTGTTCATGAATTCTCTACTACCCTTATGTTTTCAAGTATTCTATCCAATTTGTCTTCCAATAGATTTAGTGTTTTTGTTTTAATATTCAGATCTTTGATCCATTTAGATTTTCATTTAGTACATGATGATAGACATAGGTCTAGCTTTTGTTTTCAGCATATGGAGAGCCAGTTTTTCCAGCACTATTTATTAAAGAGACTGTCATTCTTCCAGTGAAACTGCTTGGCTCCTTTATCAAAGATAAGGTGGTTGAGTGTGTTTGTAGTTGTGGTTGTATCTTCTAATCTATTCCATTGATCCTCTGCTCTGTTTTGATTGCAGTACCATGTTGACTTTACTACTGTTGCTTTGTAGTATAACTTCAAGTCAGGGATTGTGATGCCTCCTGCCTCGCCTTTGCTGCTTAGAATTGCCTTTACTATTCTAGGTCTCTTCTGGTTCTAGATGAATTTTAGGAGTGATTTCTCTAGATTTATAAGGTATGTTGATGGTATTTTTATTGGGATTGCATTGAATATGCATAACAATTTTGGGAGAATGGCCATTTTCACAATGTTTGTTCTTCCTATCCATGAGCAAAGGATGCCTTTCCATTTTCTGAGAGCATTTTCAATTTCTTTTTTCAGTGTGTTATAATTTTCCCTGTATAGGTCTTTCACTTCTTTCATAAGAGTAATTCCTAAATATTTCATTTTTTTGTTTACTAGTGTGAAGAATGTGGTTTCATTTATTTCCCAATCTGTGATTTTGTTCTTAGTGTATAAGAATGCTATTGATTTCTGAGTATTGAATTTGTATCCAGCCACATTACTGAATTTATTTATTATATCTAAGAGTCTTTCAATGGAGTTTAGGGGGTCTTCTATATAGAGTATCACGTAATCTGCAAACAATGATAATTTAACTTCTTCTTTTCCTATCTTTACCCCTTTTATTTCTCTCTCTTGCCTAATTGCTCTGGCTAGTACTTCCAGTACTATATTAAATAGGAGTGGTAGTAAGGGACATCCTTGTCTTGTGCCTCATTTTAAAGTAAAGGCTTTCAATTTTTGGCCATTTAGTATGATGCTGAGTGTTGGTTTGTCATAAATCGCCTTTATTATATTGAGGTAAAGACCATCTACTTCAATTTTCTGTAAAGTTCTTATCAGGAATCAATGTTGGTCCTAATTGAAGGCTTTTTCTGTATCTATAGAAATGATTATGTGGTTCTTACTTTTGGCTTTGTTGATATGGTGGATTACATTTATTTATATACGTATGTTGAACCATCCTTGCATTCCTGGCATTAATCCCACTTGGTCATGGTGTATAATCTTCTTGATGATTTGCTGCATCTTATTTGCCAATATTTTATTGAGGATTTTTGCATCTGTGTTCATTCAGGAAATCGGTCTATAGTTCTCTTTTTTAGTTGGGTCTTTCTCAGGTTTTGGTACTAGAGTAATATTTGCTTCCAGGAATGCCTTAGGAAGGATTGCTTCCCTTTCAATTTCATTGAATAGTTTGAGGAGTGTCGGCATTAAGTCTTCTTTGTAATTCTTGTAGAACTCTGCAGTGATTCCATCTGGACCTGAGCTCTTCTTTGTAGGTAAGGATTTAATTATATTTTGAATGTCATTAATAGAGATTGGGTTATTCAGCAGTTTTACATCCTCTTGATCTAGCTTTGGTACTTCATATGTTTCTAGGAATCTGTCTACTTCTGTGTTATCAAAGCTTTGAGAGTAGAGGTTTTCAAAATAGGTGTTGCTGATATTCTGTATTTCTGTAGAGTCTTTAGTGATTTCACCTTTTTCATTTCTTATTGCATGAATTTGAGCTTTTTCTTCCCTTTTTAAAATAAGGTTGGCTAGGGGCTTATCATTCTTTCAAAGAACCAACTCTTTGATTTGTTGATTCTTTGGATTGTTTTCTTAGTCTCTATTACGTTGATTTCTGCTCTGATTTTTATAATTTGCTCCCTTCTTTTACCTTTGGGCTTGATTTGCTCTTTTTCTAGCTGTTTGAGGTGTAGGATCAGGTTATTTATTTGTATTCATTCTGTTTTCCTGATGTGGGAATTCAATGTAACAAATTTTCCTCTGAGGATGGCTTTCATTGCATCCCACAGATTCCGATAAGTTGTATCTGTATTTTCATTTTCTTGTAGGTATTGTTTAATTTCTTCTTTAATTTCCTCTGTGACCCACTGATTACTCAATAGTGTCATATTCAGTTTCCATGTGTTTGTGGAATTTTTGCAGTATCTTTTATCATTAATTTCTAATTTCAAAGCACTATGATCTGATAACATGCAAGGGATGATTTCAAATCTTTTGCATTTGTTTAAATATGTTCTGTGAGCTAATATATGGTCTATTTTAGAGAATGACACATGTACTGCTGAGAAGTATGTGTATTCTGATGTTGGGTGGAACAGTCTGTATATGTCTATCAAGTCCATTTGTTTACAGGTGTGATTCAGTTCTTTTATTTTTTTGCTCATTTTGTGTCTGGTTGAACTGTCCCTTGGTGTCAATGGTGTGTTAAGGTCTCCTGTTACAATTGTGTTACTGATAATTTGAGTTTTCATTTCTGTTAATAGTTGTTTTATATAACTGGGTGTTCTGGAGTTTGGTGCATATATATTTAAGATAGTTATCTCTTCCTCTTGGAGTTTTCCCCTAACCAGTATGTAGTGACCTTCTTTGTCCTTTTTGATCATTGTTCGTTTAAAGTTGATTTAAAGTCTGCAAACAGAATTGCTACTCCTGCTTTGTTTTGGATTCCTGTTGTGTGAAGTATCATTTTCCATCCTTTGACTTTCAGTCTGTGAGTATCCTTCTGAATCAGATGGGTTTCCTGTAAAGAGCATATGGTTGGATTTTGTTTTTTGATCCATTCTGCTATTCTGTTTCTTTTGATTGGTGCCTTGAGACCATTTACATTAATGGTTATAACTGGTTTATAGTTGACATATTATCTCTCTGCTGTTGCATCTTTATCTTTCTGTTCTGTTTAGTTATATGCTTTGTTTAGTGGTTTTATTCCTTTGTGTATCTAAACTGTCCCTCAATATTTTTTGCGAGGTTGGCTTGGTGTTCATGAAGCTCTTCAGCTGTTCTTTGTCATAGAAATATCGTATTTCACCATCGATTTTGAATGATAGTTTTTCAGGGTATATCAATGTAGGTCAGAAATCATTTTGCTTTAGGGTCTGGAATACTTCACTCCATGCTCTTCTTGACTTTATTGTTTGTGCCGAGAAGTCTGCTGTGATTCTGATAGGTTTTCCTTTATAAGTGATCTGTCATTTCTCTCTGCCAGCTTTTAATAATCTATTCTTGTGTTGAATTTCTGGGATGGTGATTGTTATATATCTGGGTGTAGTTTTATTTTGGCTCTGATTATTTGGAGTTCTATAGGCTTCACTGATCCTGATGTCGGTTTCTGATCTCATGCTTGGGAAATTTTCAGCTATTACTTTTCTAAATATCCTCTTGACATCTTTTATGTTGTCCCCTTCTTTTTCATTAATCCCTATCAATCTTATGTTGTTTTTCTTTGCATCATCTTGCAGTTGTTGAATTCTTATTTCCTGATTCCTTGTTATTTTTAAAAGATCTTTCCTTTCCTGTTCACTAGCTGCAATCCTGACTTCAAGGTCTGAAATTCTATCTTCACTTTCATTGAGGCAGTTTTTACAGCTTTCAGTGGAGTTTTTGATTTCCTGTATATCTCTGTGCATCTGCTTTATATATTCTGTTTGTTTGTTATATTGCTCATCTAGGGATTCTATCTTTTTGTTTATTTCCTCCAATTTTTAAACTGTGTTTTCTTTAGATATATTCAGAATCTCTTTCATTTCTTTTTTTACCTGGGAGATTATTTCGAGTTTGAATTCTTTTAAAGCTTCCTGGAGTTGCTTGTTTATTTCAGTAGCTATTGTGTCTGATATTTGAGGTGTATGGCATATATTTTCTTCTATCTACATCACGCCTATGGTTTCCTGAGATGGGCTGGGATTTTGAGTTTGTAATTTAGCCTTTCGTTTTGTCATTTTCCTGTATTTCTGTGTTTCAAGTGTTATTCGAAAGCTTCCTCAGGGTCTGTTGGAAATCCACTTGTATGTTCACAGCTCCTGGGACTCTGGCACCCAGTTGTCCCAGGCCACTTGGCCTCTGGTACCAGTGGCTGTCTTCTGCCTGTTTAGTACTCCATAGTTCCAGATAAGCTGGGCTCTAGGAACACTGTGTGTCTGCCTGCTTGCTCAAAACTCCACAGTTCTCTGAGTGCCAGAATGGGGAGGCGGATGTAGGAGCCTGGGCCCACTTAGCCACTTCACTGCACCCAGAAGGCTCTAGCGTCCCGAACAGTCTTGGCTTGGGGCAGAGTGTACTGGGCACTTACCGCAGGCTGCGGGACCTCTGGAACTGGTGATGCTTGCCTGCTTGCTGAGAAATCCACAGTCCTCCAGGCCCACAGGTAGGTGGATGCAGCCACCCCAGATCTTTCCAGCTCTTACACTGCACTAGAAGGTGTGAGAGTCCCAAATAGGCTACTCCAGGGATAGTGTGTGCCCACCTGCTTGCTGGAAACTCCACAGTTCTCCAAGTGCAGCTGGAATGGGGAGGCAGATGTAGGTGCCTCAGACCCACTTAGCCACTTCACTGCACCCAGAAGCTTGGAGGGTCCCGAACAGTCTGGGCTTGGGGCAGAGTGCACTGGGCACTTACCACAGGCCATGGGGCTTCTGGAAGTGATGATGCTCGCCTGCTTGCTGAGAAATCCACAGTCCTCCAGACACACGGGGAGGCGGATGCTGGCACCCCAGGACAGCCCAGCCCTTACTCTGCACCCAGACGGTGCAAGAGTCCCAAATAGGCTGGGCTCCAGGGATAGTGTGCGCCTTCTTGCTTGCTGGAAACTCCATTCTCTTTTTTGATTGGATCTTTCTCTGATTTGGTATCAGGGTACTATTAATATCCCAGAATTAGGAAGAATTGCTTCCCTTTCAATTTCATAAAAGAGTTTGAGAAGTATTGGCACTAAATCATCTCTGAGTTTCTTGCAAAATTCATTTGTGAGTTCCATCAGGATTTGGACATTTTTTGGACATTTTTTGTTTTCTGTTTCATTAGCTGATACTAGGTTATTCAGAAGTTTTATAGCCTCTTGATCCAGCTTGTGTGTGTGTGTGCGCACGTGCGTGCGTGCGTGTGTGTGTGTGTGTGTGTGTGTGTGTATATATATATAAGCTAAGGTAAATTATATTACTATTCCTGTTAGTTCGTGGGAAAAATGTGAATTCTTATATTGTTTGATCTGTTTTATATGCATGTATCTTGTAATTGGAGTAAAGTTTTGGAAGAAACAATACGTAATATAGTCACCTTTGTTAATTTGCTATAATTTCCTAGATTTGAAATTTTATATAGTTTTTATTGTTTTGTTTTCCTTTCTTTTAATCTCTTTTTTAAATACCCTGTCATTTTTTTTTACTGAAAGTTGCTCACTTTCAGAGTCAAGGCTAATCATTGAAATTCACTCCCACTGCAGTTGAGACCATTTCTTTTGAATAATGTCAGTGATACCGTGTAATTATACTTACTTATGGCTGTTCTTTCTATCCGACTATGGGGCTGATTATGGTTAGAGAGCTTTCTATTTCAGAGTTATCATAAGTCCATGATATATATTTGCTGAGTGAACAAATAAATGAGTGTTCCATAAATAAAGACTTGAATTATTTAGATGATGTGCATACATTTTCTTTCTTTCTTTTTTTTTTTTTTTTTTTTTAAGGATACCAGGGATCAAACTCCTGACCACGCGCTTGCAAGGCAGGTGCTTATGCCACTGAGCTAAATCCCCAGTCCCAATGTGTATATATTTTCAGTGTTCTTTCTCTCATATTAAAATCCAAGCCATCTTACTTAATATTATGTAAACTAAGTTAGTAGCTTTTTATTGATTACCTCTTTTTGAGTTCCCAAAATCTGTTTTTAAACATTATGCCTCTACAGGTAGGGCATAATAGTTGGAAAATGAAATTTTGTTTCTTAGTAATGTCATATGCAAATTTAGCATCAGGTTGTGTGGGCGGGTGTGGTGAAATCCCCAGAGTATCCTGTGTCATAACTCTATGTGTTTCCACAGGGGTAAGAAAACTCTTTACACCAGTGTATTTTATGAACTCAATATATACCTTCATGGTTATTTTCTTACATTCTCAGCTCTTTTCTTTAGTATGCTTCTAATATATTTATTATGAGAATAAAAGGATACAATAAGCTAAAATTACATGTATATTGTTATGTATGCACTAGGAAATGGACAATACCCATTTTTAGTTCTGTACTTTAAGAAATGATTTTTCCTTTACACAGGGCAAAGGCTTTAATAGGTGAAGTTGTATATTATTGGGAATGCTACTAACTTAGTTTGCATAATATTAAGTAAGATGGCTTGGATTTTAATACAATACAAATGCTCATCAATCAATGAATGGCTAAAAAAATGTGACTTTTTCATGCTATGGAATACTACTTACCTGTAAATAAGGATAAATTTGAGACATTTATATCTAAGTGGGTGGACCCTGAGTTCGAATGCTTAAGTGACAGAAATCACACATATGCAAATATCACAATGTCTCTCCAATATGAGAAGGCGGAAATGTAAATTAGAACCAAAATAAATAATAGATAATATGAAATAGGACAAAATTGTTCAAAAGAAAGGGGGAACTGAGGGTGGTGAATTTAAAAAAAAGACAAAATAGAAACAAAATTTTTTTAAATAAGGTGGGTAAAAGAATTGAAGGAAAAGGAGGGGAATGGGGACAAGAGAGGTACTAAGATACAACATATACAGGTACAAGTTCCCTATGATGGATGCAATCATTATGTATATCTAAATTGTACCAATATACTTAATAGTAAAAATTTAAAGTCAATGGGGCCGGGGCTCAGGTTGAAAATCCTAGGCTGCAACACTCATACTACCAGAACAAGAAGAAACAAAGCAAAAACAAAGTGAGTCCAATAAAGTCTAAAATCTAGAAAGATTTTAAAGTATAAAATCACAAAACAAGACAAATACCAGGAGATAGGCATGTATCAAGAGATGCTTTTGGAAAGAACAAATACCTCAGTTCTACCTGGAGGATCGCAGCAAGGAGCTGCCTATAGAATGAGCACACCAGACTGTAAGAAGCAAACTTCAAGTGTCTCAGAAGAGCAGCAAGAGCTTTATGAAGATGTGAGGACAATTTAGTGGTTCCCAGTCCAAGGGATTTTCCTTTTCACTCTTGGGTAACACAGCTGATGCAGATAGGGGTAGAAAGCGGGAGTCTGCAGTCACGTTAGCTCATCTACCAAGCAGAAAGCTTTAGGAGATAGAGGAAGCTGAGTGCTTTTAAGGAAAGTGGGGAAAAATCAGGACGTTAGCCACAAAGCAGTGGCAGGGACTCCAAAGTGTAGACACTTGACTCACTCCATTTGGTACAAATTGCAATTTAAAGAGAGGAAAACAGGGTTTGCTGCCTTCCCAATCTCTAGCTCCCTTTCCTCCTGCTTCTATTCAAATGTCAATCTCCATCATCTACCCTCCCATATAGCAAAAGCCCCAGGAGGCCTAAGGATTTTTGTTATCCCTTTGGTCATTATCAGTTCAGAAGTGGGCTGGTGATTTGGTTTTAACCAGTGAGACATGAAAAGATGGCATTTGTTCTTCTGGCAGAACTGTCGTAATGAGTCCCTGTTTTGATCTGAGTGACTTCAGGTCTCAGGCTGGAGCCCAAACATCATATATATGTGTTAGAAATGCTGTCACATAGTGAATAGGGAGAATAATGTAGAATTTTCTCTGCCCAACACAAAGCCAAAATCTCTATGTGGTTATTTGATTTCAATTTAACATGCTGAAGATTAAGTAAAATAAAGTCCTAAAATTCTAGTAGTGCATGCAGCTCGGTAGCCATATGGTTAGCTAGTGGCTTGCAGTGTAGGGCTGATAAAGACCATTTCCCTTGGTGCAGTCAGGTCCACAGAGAATCATCATGAAACAACCCTGAAAACATTAGATTAAATCAACCCTGAAGCTTACCCTGCCTCTGGACTTCCAGACCTGTGAGCCCGTAAACTTGGTTTATTTCCAGCTGGGAGCATTCCAGCTAATTAGGTAGCCAACTGTTTAATCATTAAAAGATTAAGATTTTTGTGCGCCAAATAACAACTACGATGTCCTTAAAGAACACTTCCTATCATCATATCTGATCCTTTAATATGCATTAAAATGTGAGTTAATTAATAAATTAATGAATAAAAATTTCCTTCTCCATATAGTATATATTTTGTCACAGACAACTCATTGTGTTTCTGAGATTAAATTAATTTATTTTGGTCATTTGAAATGAAGCATGATATTCTTCAAGCTTTGTGTTAAAAGTCCCACTGAAGCAACCCAGAAAGGATTCTTTGTTTTAACAAAACAAAAGACAGCTTCCCTCCCAAGCCTTGTAGTCTCATAGGGTTAACATCAGAGTTAAGTGCCAACCTTTGTGGACACCATCCCTGCCTATTTGTCATAGTTAGGTGCTGGATGGGATTCATTTAAGAGCAATGTAACAGTAGGGGGGAATTCTATTTTTACCGCGAAGCAATGGCTTTTCTCAGAAAAGCTCAGGCACCCATCTGGGGCTCCTGCCCTGCGGGGGGCACTTTTCCTTTGACAACCTCACCTATTGAACTGTCATGTTCCATTGCCCAATTAACTTCACCCAGTAGACGGTTCAATAAAAATGTCCCCTCTATTCAGGCGTTTTGATGACTCTCTCTGCTTTTTCAGAACAAACACAATGAAGTCTTGGGCATGAGTCCCTGCTGCCACGCACAAAAGCACTCAGCCCTGGCAGCCCAGGTGTCCTTCCTGTCTGTTCCTGCTCTAAGGTGCCTGGATGGAGAGGGAGTGGCGCTGATCTTTCTTTATCCCTCTGAGAAACAACCAGGTCATGTTTTTCTGCAGTGGAGACATGCTGCTTAAAGGAATAAATAAAATGCCGCATTGAGATCTGAGCCTGAACCCAAAATTAAACCTTGCCTTTTGCAACAGTGACAGCTTCTGCTTTAGACAATGTATAAAATGTGTTTAGTCTTCTACTACAGGTTCTCCTGGGATGCCAGCAATAGTAAGCAGCTACTTCATTGAACTGTCATGTTTATTCTTTGTAAACATTATTTAAATTATTGTTAGAGCATGTCAGTAATACCACATGATGAGATTTGGTTTAGGAAATTGGTACTTGCATTTAATTTAAAAGAAAAAACTGAAATTTCCTGTTGTTTTAGAAAGAATGACTATAAGCAGAAAATCAAACAATAAATACAGGCAAAGGCAAAGGAATCTTTCTAAATTAGAAGGGAAATAAGTGCCCTTCTACATTTTTGGTGAGAATGTAAATAGTACAAGCACTATAGAAATTAATATGAAGTTTCCTCAAAAATCTAAAACTAGAAATTCTGTTAAACCAGCTCTTCCTCATGTAGGCATTTAATCTTGATCATTTTCAATCCCTTTACTTCTCATTCCTCCCTCTACCTCTAATTTTCTTCACCCTCTCCAAAGGCCTGCCTTTGTTTCCTGCTATTGCTCTTCTAGATAGTTAATAAATTAATTAATTTTTTAGTTTCTCATACAAGAGAAAACGTGATGCTTCTCTGTCTGTGTCTGGCTTTTTTCTCTTAACTACTGTTTTTTTTTAAATTTCGTCTTTAATAATTCATTAAATGTGATTAATGATAGAAGTTTTTAAAAAGTGTAAAAATATAGTGCAGAGTGAAAGTGTTCGCTCCGCACTTCTTCATCAGTGCTTCCCACTTAGAGAATTATTCCCACATGGGATGCCTTTGCTCCTGCAGATGCCCCTGTGTGCTCACTGTACGTGTACATACACACACACACACACACACACACACACACACACACACACGTTTGCTAGTTGTCTCTCTAGTTGTCTCTCTTGCATAAATGGAAAGAATCCTGTTAAGTGCATTGCCCTGCACTTGCAGTCATTTCCAATTTTTTATTGGCGTGTGTATGTAACGGATAGTGTGTGCATTCCTTGTGGGACTTTGGTACATTTACATAATACAGATCACCCTAATTCCTTTTTCCCAATTGTTGCAAGTAATACTGTCAAGGACATACAAGTACAGACTTATGTTAATCTCCCCTGCAGTGTCACCTATCCTTTCTTATTATTTTTCTATAAATTCTTGATAATTATTAGATATTTTTCCCTTAAAGGTAGGTATTAGGATTAAACTTAGCCAATTTTATAAAATACTTTGCTGATGTTTTGTGTATATGCTTCTGTAGAAACATGGAAGAATTTGGTGGAATTGACATTATCCAAACACTGATTCCTACCATCCAAAACCATGTTACAACTCTCAGTTTCTTCCAGTCATTGTATACATACTTTAATAAACTTTTATAGGTCTGCCTATCCTGGTCATGCATGAATTTTCATACAATTTGTTCCTGGATGTTTATTTTGAAAGATTCCTAGATAACCTTTGTATAGGTTCTGTCACAATGAAACCTGCATAGATGTTTTTGCTTGAATGAAGCAGAATTAATATGTACTATTCTTTTTAAATACTGTTTTAACCATGATTTCTAGAATGTTGATTTCTTCATTTCATATTTTAAAAGCTACAAATTTTAAAAACAATTTTCCTCACATATAAATACATTTTAAAAATTTTATGCACCCTGAAGAAATTTTCAGACAGTTTCATAGGAGGTACAGAACAAAAATGCTCAGCACAGCTTTTTCTGTGTGATGGCAGAGCTAAGCCTGGTGTGAGGGTCTGCTGCTGAGAGCAGGGCTAAGCAACTGAATAGGTATGCTTTCAGCGAAAGATAATCTACCATGAGTGAAGAAAGCAGAAATAGAAGCAACCTACCACAACAATACATATGCGAGTTTGAGAGACTTATATACCCACAAACACTAAATATTCCATGAAGACCCAATGGAAAAAGTATACATACACATACTGGAAAGGCATTCTCTGTGGAAAGTAGTCAGGAGAATAACTGGACCAGGAGACAGTCTGATCAAGACAGGGACTTCGCTTAGACTGGTGGTGACCCCAAACCAGGAGCAGAGAAACAGAGTAGCTTAATTCAGCACTTACATTTCACCTGAAATCAGAAAGGATACACCGGGCAAAAAATAGATACATAAATTTTATGCGCAAGTCTTAAAATACATAATGTGCTTTGGATATTGTGTTCTGTTTTTTGGATACAGTTACGTATAAAAAACTACATGTGATCCTAGTCCCATTATACTCAAGAAAACTCCATGTTTCTCATACATTGTGACTGAAGAGTTTAATACTGCAGTCTATTAATATACTATGTGTAAAGTAACTAAGATAAAAGAAAATGTTTATTTTTATCACAATCAGATCCTATTATTGAGTTGCATTGTTTCTTAAATTAGAAGAAGTTTGGCATGATCATGTACCTAAGAAAGCCAGTAATAAATGAAGAGTAATGGAATTCAGTGTAACCTAATCCTTGATTCTAACTTATATTACACTAAAAACTACTTTATAAAGGATGCCATGTTAAAGTATTGTGAGATCAAATGCATTTATTTAGTAGGGCTGTTGGAAAACAAAGTTATTATGCAATGTATTGGACCATGAATAATATGCTCACAATGGTGAATTGTTGTTGTATTTGTAGAACAATTTTATGTTTGAAAAGGAAATATTCACATTTTTAGAAGATTTATTATCAGGTGATAAGCAATATATTACTTTTAGTAAGTTGGAGAAAAACGAAAGCTGTAAATGAGAATTAAAAATGGTACATGTGAACATATGAACTAAGCTGGAGAGGCAGAGGTGGGGACTGTCCTTCAGGAGGCAGTTCTCCTTCTGCTGTGTATACCATGGTTATAGTCAGCAGTCTGTGTTTCTTATGATATCACAGAATTTTTTTCAGAAATTTGAACAAATTCATATATGAGGCAAAATTAATATATATGGTCCAGAAAAATTGAAAATATATATGGCTCTTGGAAAAATATCAAGAAGACTTTTATGTTAAACTCTGACTACTTTCTCAAACAGGCTAAGTTCTTGATTCTTGATTAGTCCATCATAGGGTTATAGAACTTCAGAGCTGAAAGGATTTTAGAGACTGTGTTCTTAGATTTCTTATATTTGCAAAAATAAAATAAAATAAAACAAAATAAAACCTAAAGCTGAGTTTTAAAGTTGAGTATGAAGATGGCATAATTTTAGAAGTGGAAATTTCTGTATCAGATGAGTTTGCAAGTGACAAAGGTATTGTGCTGAAAGAATATTTAGTTACCAAATAACTGACATTTGTGCGCTTGAACTAGAATCAGATTTAACACAGGATATAAGAAGAAGACAAACATCTAGAAGCAGATATTGGAGAGTAGCTACTGCCTGAAAAAATGAAAATAGTGTGTGGTGCCACATAACTGTAATCCCAGCTCTGGGGGACGCTGAGGCAGGAGGATTACAAATTTGAAATCGGCAACCGAGTGAGATTTTTGTCTCAAAATGAAAAGACAAAGAGACCTGAGGCTGTAGCTCAGCGCTCTCTGCATTTAATCGTCAGTCACCCCAAAAGAGAGACAAAGAACTGAAAGAGAAAGAAAGAGGATAAGAAGAGAGAGAGAGAGAGAGAGAGAGAGAGAGAGAGAGAGAAGAAAGAAAGAGAAAGAAAGAAAGAGAAAAAGGAAGAAAGAGAGGGGGAAAAAGGTAGGTATTGATATTGGCATTGAAATATGAATCTAAATCTTTTAAAATCATGACCAGCAATACCATAATGGGCCAAATATATTAGTCACTTTCGTGTCCTTGGAACAAAATTCCCAAAACTCGTACTTCAACGAGGTTTATTTGGACTCACTGTATCTGAGTTCATCCCATGTGTGCGGACTCCAGGACAGACGTGGTGTGGCGGAAGTGCTGGTCAGACTCCGGTCATCCATATTTATATATTTTCTGACTTTTCCAGGGTGAGCTTTCAAGGAGTGCCTCCAGTTATGCTCATATACTGAATCTTGATTAATATCTCCTAGAATCACTCTGGGATGATTAGTGTTAAATATATTCTAAGTTTTTACAATGATATTTGTTAATCTTAAATTTTTAGGATGGAAAAGATAAAGTAATATAAAGTAGAGTATATTAAGAATCAGAATATTTGGGTGACTTAATTTTGTATTTCTAAATGATTTTTTCCTTCCCTAACAAAATAAGACAGAATGCTTGCCCAGGAGAGGAAATGAATTAGTTACCACAAAATATAGAAAGATGTAAAGATTTTAAAAATTATAACCATTACATTTCTGTACCCAATGAACTTAAAACAAGAAAAGCACAGATATAAAAACAAAGCTAAAGGACAAGCCATGAAACAGGAAATATTAGGAAGATTAGATCATAATAAGATTTAGGGAGAAAAGAATGTGATAATCAAATTATCAATGATAAACTGACTTCAATTAAAAGTTTTTTAAATAACACAAGAAAAAGATATGCCTAGGACATGATCAACAGAATCTTAAAACATTTAATAATGATGTAGTTTAATTTAAAGTGTTCAACAACATTCAACATGAAACAAACATAAAGTAAAATTATAAGACCACTTTTCATCCAGTAGTTTGGCAAAGATCAAATAGCTTGATAGCACCATGTATTAGCTTATGGTTGATAAAATAAACATTTATAAATGTATTACAAGTAGATAAATTGCTAAAATTTCTCAAGAGAAAAGTTTTCCAAGATCTATGAATATTAAAAATAAACATATACCTTTGCTTAGAAATTCTGCTTCTAAAATATGTGAGCAGACAGTTACTGATGGATCAAGGAAAAACAGTCTATATGAAACCAAAAGACTGGAACAAAATAAATGTCTGATGGCAAGACTTTAGTTGGATAAATTATGTTACATTTATATAGTGAAATATTATAAAATCATTAAGATTAATGATTATGTATACTGGCTGGAGCCATATTTAACAGATAGCATATATACTATTGTACTATTTTAAACATTTTACATCTCTTTCACATTTTTGTGAAAGGAATGAATGGTCATATGATATTTGTGCACTGAATATTTGAAATGATACAGAAGCCAATAGCATATACTTGTTTTTGAAATTGTAAGCTTTGGAAGAGTGCCTTTATTTCAGACCTCTATGTACTACTTGAATTTTATTTTACTATATTCCTTTTTCCTGTTATAAAGTAGTTGATGTCTATTCACTGTATTTAGACTAATCTTTGTTCAAAGTTATAATTGTCTCAGGAGAAGCAATCCTCCTAATTTCTTCTTCATTTTATTACATATCATCTGGCTTTAGGGTCTCTTGGCTGGATTTTTAATGGCTTTGCTCAGTAGTTAATAAAGTAATATAAGTACATTTCTTGGAGTACTATGTAATCGATGACAAACATGCAACAGATAATAGCTATTGCTATTATTTTATTAACAGCAGTATAGTTTTCTATTCCTTTAAAGATTTTTTAAACTATGTAGATAAACCTAAAAATCTAAAATTTTCCAATGTCTCAAAAAATCTCAGTTATAATATTAGGAGAGTAATAGCACCTTTGAAAAACTACAAATATTTTTAAACCTTTTATAATGTTTCTTTTTCTCCAGATTCCAAATGAATTTCCTGCTGTATGGGGAAGCTGAGCGGATTATGAATCTTTAAGAACCGAAGTGGGTAAAGCAGATGTATGTTTACAGTCTCAGTCTGTGAGACTCTATAGCTGTAATTTTAAAATTATACCAATGTTTACTTCTCTGAAATACAAGGAACAGCCCTTCCACAGGACCACTTTTATAAACAGTGCTGCATGTAGGTAGTGGGATAATTTATGGCCCCCGATTCTATGGAACAGACCCACAGATCTGAATATGAACTGTTCATACACGAGGTCAGGACTTGGCCCAACTCCCAACACAATTGATGACAGAAAATCACAGAGACTAATCCTTTCTTATGTTTAAACATATTTGTGTATTATTGTTAACTCTGGCAACCACTCTTTATAGATATGTTATTTTTATAATAAATCATTTCTTACTCAATTTTTGGAGCTCATAATTTTAGGTAACACATTGATGGTTATTAACACAAGAAAGTTATGGGAATATATAAAATAATTCCACAGCTGTTGTGGAGCTAAATTGATGCTGTTTAGTCACAAATCATTATTAGAGTTTTCTATGATTTGGATACATTCTTGGTACTACTGAAATAGATATAAAACGTTAGCTCCAATTCTTTTACAGATTGCATGGATCGGAAACTTTTTATAAAGTATTTACCTTTAGAACGTAAAACAGTGTTTTTGAGTTTATAATAAGGAACAGACATCACTCTCAGCAGTATTTTGAGTGTTTTTATATTTAAGTTTAAAAGAAAAAAATTGCATTCCTAAAAAGAGATCGTGGTAGATTCTAAAGAATAGTTAACATTATTTCCCTAAGTGTGAGTGTCAAGAGGAAGTAATTTGTCCCCTTAAGTTATAGGTTCTCTAACAGAAACTCCTAGGAGAGCCTGACAACTACCTCAAAATCTGCAATATTAAATCACACGTGAACGGGACAAAGAGCATCTCTTTCAAGATATTTTTCTTTTTCCCTCTGAACTAAAGTAAATAGCTGTAGATAGTGGCATGCAAACACCTTCAGATGGTCTTTAAAAAGGGCTAAAAAAAAAATCCAGAGAGCAGTCAGGAGTTAGCAGAGACTTTAACACCAACCATTCCTTAGAGATTAAATTTGGGGCAAGGTGTTTTGCTGTTGGATCCTAGAGCTAAAATACACAGGTGGAATTTCTTTTTCTGTCCTTTAGAAAGCCACAAATAACTCACTTGGTTACAGTATGTTTTCACTGACCTAGGGTTCTAAGTTTGCCTCGTAAACACATCTCCAGGATAACTTTGAATTGTCTGTTTACACCATGTATTCCAGACCATCGCTTCATAAACAACACAATTTATGCATATGTGTATCCATACTTCCCATTCACAAAGATATAAAAGGAGACAGGAATGGGGTTACAGCTTCATTTTTTGTGACACTACCAAATTTTTAAACTTTGTAAGTATATAGCAGCCATGCACAGAAGCACTGCTTTGTAAATATTTTCAAAATTCCCAAAATTTACCACCTTATCCAACCATTATTTTCATTTTTCTTTACACAGCCCGAGTCACTATACAACAAGGACATTTACATGCTGTGCTCTTCATTCATTCATTGAACTTCGAGAAACTTTTCAAATAAAGTCTCGTTTTGAAATTTATAAGTACTTCCTCAGACCTTTTTTATGACTAGAGACTCCTCTATGTGCTTATCGAGGCAGTTTCCTATATATTGGGTAAAGAATTGGCCTTGGTTGTCTGGAAAAAAAAGAATAATATCATTAATGGAAATCACTTGATCAGTACTTTTCTTAGATTCAAAAAAGAAAAGAAAAATGCTCCATTGCTTAACATGAAATCTGAAGATAACATCCATGTTCTTCCTGTTTTCTTTTCTTATGGCAGTGTCTTCAGCAAAGGTTAGCATGGAGTTGCCAGTGACCCTGAGCAACTGTCTTCGATACATTCAGTTACAATTGCAATTACATACACAGTGATCTATATTTGAGGGAAACTACCATAGCTCTTTAGAAACTGGTTTGGTGTTCTAAAAGAAAAGATGAATAGTGTCAGGTTCAATGTTAAATAAATCTCTTTCATATTTCATTTTATTGGATGTACAAGGTATGGTGGTCAAGGGAACAAAAATAAGGATTGGAGCATACGTAAATGGTAGAGTGTGAATCTGTCTTTTGTGTGGCCCTGAGCTTGATTCCAAAGCAAAGGAAAAAGAAATGACACAGGTAAACGATGAACTCGTAATATAATGCCAAGTGATATAGTAATGCATATGTTATAATTCATCTAATACAGGAAATGTCTTGGGGTTTTTGCATACCCTGGGGACCTTGTTTTCTACAAGACTAAATAAAGGCCTATGGTTAACATCTCTTTCCCAGCCATGGCCCACCTTCCTCCTATTGCACTGCCACCGCAGAGCAGAGCCATGAGTGAGAAGCAATAGAGCCAAGTGCAAGGGTCTTTCAGGAGGCCACAAATCTGGACTTAGCTCAGATCTGACTTAGGGATAAAGCTCACCCTGGCAGTCAGGGTCACACTGTCTCTGTCTCTGCAGAGACAGAGACAGTGGGACAGAGTATCCTTGGTCTGAGCAACATTGCTAAACACGGGCAGAAAATTCAAGCTTGTAAATCCTGCAATGTTAGCTGTTCTTTAGAAATTACCAGGATCTCTTTGGGGATCTCAAGATTTGTATTTTTAAAGTTAAATATGAAATCCCTGAAAGTCTTGCTGAAAGCAATATTCTTTCCTTATTATAAACACTGGGCGATAAGCTATACTCTGAGAAGCACTGTTTTACTCCGAAGCACTGAGGTACGATTTGGCTTCTCTGTGGACCATGGTAAAAAGCAGTATCCCTGCTTTCTTTCATGTAGAGGCTGACACCGCTGTTCCATTTCAAACAATTTTGTCCATGAGCCTTCACCATGGAGCACAGCTTACAGCATGGTATACAACCATCTGACTAATCTGAAGTATCCTTGCTAATACCTTACTCAGCAGAGGTAGGGTGCGCTGCACAAGTGACTTTTCCTACCAGACATTGGAGTACTCGAGAGTGGGAAATTGCACTGATGGCACAGAAAACACTTCATTTGTTAAGTTCAAGAAGTTGTAAAGACAGAACTCTCCAGTGGATGCAGCGGAATCAAGAATGAGCTGCTTTACTTGCTGCTACTGATTCTAATATTAATTAAATCAGAAAAATTAAAAGAAATTTTATCCATATTTGATTATCAGGTTTCTTGTTATAGCACAGTACAAAATAATTCTCCACAATTCAAGAAATAGCTATTATATGATTAATTAATATGTGTCTGACTGAGTGATGAGGCAGTAGAAATGGGTAAGGCAAGCTCTCGGTCCTCAACTTGTCCATTAGAAAGAGAGAGAGAGAGAGAGAGAGAGAGAGAGAGAGAGAGAGAGACAGAGAGAGAGACAGAGAGAGAGAGAGAGAGAGACAGAGACAGAGACAGACAGAGAGAGACAGAGAGACAAAGACAGAGACAGAGACAGAGACAGAGACAGAGACAGGAGAGAAAGAGGGCCGGAAGGGAGAGAGGGGAGGGAGGGGAGGGGAGGGGGAGAGAGAGACTCACATGACTGCAGAGTGCAACCGTGCTTGTACTGAGCTATCACATAAGCATGAAGGAGAGAGCTGCGAAGCTGTGAATTGGGGTGCTGCTCCCAGGGGATGAAAAATGGTATTAGCAAAGGAGCCATTAGGAACTCAGAAAATGGTTTCAAATTAATAGAAATGGAAAGGATAAACGGAGGGCTGAAGAAAAGGTTAAGAGGAAAAGTCTAAAAATACTCTTCCCAAGACTGGCTGGTGGAGCACAGAACTGACTCTGCACAGCGGGGTGTGGTGAGAGTCCAGACTGAAAGGCAGGCTGGGCTCTGATTGTGTTTTGTTTAATTTCCTGTGCTGGGATTTAGAAAGGTCACTCTGCAAGTCATGTGGAGAAATGCAAGACAGAAAGAAATAAGACTTTGAAAGTCTTTCCCATGAATTGAGACAGTGAAGAACTCAACTAGGGTAGAAGCAGCAAGTGTGCAGGAGAGCACACTTGTGGGATGAGTGGTTTGAAGTCGCAGAGCTTGCTGATTGGCTAAGGGAAGGAGAAAAGCACAGAGGAAAAAGCTCCAGTGTCTCTGAGTGATTAGATGATTAAATCATCAGTAGTGAGTACTGGAGAAGACAGGTGTATGCAATTTGGGGTCAGGATAGAGAGTCCAGAAGATACCTTACATAGTTCCTGATGGATAGATGCTGAAGTTTCTCCAAGTGATGAATTTGGTGCATCCAGGTGGTTTTGCTAGTCAGGGACATGGCTCTGGCTGTGAGGAAGATCTAAGAGCTGCTGACAGATGAGTGACAACCAAAGCCATGGCAGCGACTGGGGCTGGACAGAAAGAGGAGAGCTTGTCCAGCGTGCAGGACTCAGGGACCAGAGGTATAGGTCAGCATGATTTTGGACCCCAGATGTTGCTTTCTATACACATACTTCAGATCTCTCTGTGTCTTTCTCTGCCTGTCTCTGTGTCTGTCTCTCTGTCTCTCTCTGTTTCTCTCTCTCTCTCTCTCTCTCTCTCTCTCTCTCTCTCTCTCTCTCTCCATTTAAGGTCCCCAGATACAGCGATACAGCTCTTTACTTTTATCCTTCTCCTCTTCAACATTCTGTTTTGTCCAAAATCATGTAGGCTCTACCTACAATATGTTTCTGTAACTGTCCCTTTGTATTAATGCTACTTACCCAAGCCCAGTTCATTTCTCATCTGTATCATTATTTTTTTTAACTTTCTTCCCCTTTAAAATAAAAAGAAATATTATGGGTATTTCCAAATACAAACAAAACTGATGAGAATAGCAGAAGACCCTCATATACCAATTGTTTACATCAAAATTTCCTGTATCTGTTTCATGTATGCTTCTTTTTATCTTCATTTTGCTGAAACATTTTAAAGAACATCTTAGAGAACCTGTCTGTTCCTTAGCATATATCTTAAAAACATTGTCAGTTTTTTACATAAGCATTATCACACCTAGTTTTTCTTTCATTAGTTTATTTAGTTTTACTGAGGATTGAATCTAGGGCCTTGAATGTGCTAGGTGAGCTCTCTGTCACTACAGTATTTTCTTTTTTTTTTTTTGGTATAGGAATTTACTAAGTTACCCAGGATGGTCTTGAAATTTCAGTCCTAATGTAGCCTCCAAAGTACCTGAGATTAAGAGGCAAGATCTACTGTTTACCAGTCTAAACCAGATCTATAAATGTGCATAATGATCTATTATCATTTTATAACTACTCTGTAGTTAGTGACATTTAACATAGGTAAAAAAATATAAGTTCAGGTACCAGTTGTATTAATTTTTTTAGTTGTGTTGAAATGTCTTTTTTTTTTTTTTATAAGTTGGCTCCTTCAAACTAAGTTCCAAGCAAGATTCATTTAGTTTTGTTTATCCACTTGTTTGTTTTTCCTCTCTAAGGCAGTCTATCTCCTTCTGCTTCCCTGTCTTCAGCTTATCACAGACACAGTATCTGGAAGACTAATCCTGAATTTGGATTCATCTGATTACTTCCTTATGGTATTAATGAGTTCCTTGATTCTCTTCATTCCCATTAAGTGAAGATTAGCTCTAGAGTCTTCACTAGAATCAGATGCCTTATTTTTGCAAGAGAGCTTTACTGCATTAAATGTGTGCTTTATTCTGTCATAGTAGGAGAGTCTCTGGCTACCTATGTTGCAGTGACTCCCACGGTGCCCACCACACAGCAGATAAACAGATGAGCCCCTGACCCCTCTCCTAAGATCATCTTCAGTGATGTAAGATCACTGAAGGGTCTGAGGTGCTTACAACCTGGATGCTCCATTGTGAAGATTTCTATTAACTTTTCACCATCTATTTTCATGGACTGGAGACCAATGCCTCTATTGGCCATTTCATTAGAGATTTAAGATATGGTTATGTTCCAATTATAACTTTTCTCACATTTACATTTTAATTTTCACATGAGAAAATAGTCTTTTATAAATTAAGGAGACTAGACCTACTTGACTATAATGAAACAGAATTTGCAAAGAAAACATAAAATAAAGGCATAATTAATTTTTCAGTTGTGCAGTAAAAAGGCTACTTATTTGAAATGATGTGACTAAACTCTTCACAATTATTTATGCTCATGTAATCATTCCATTCACTTGGTTGTGTGTGGCTGTCTGAGCTCTTTTACTTATTTCAGTCACTCATTCGATGAATATGTTTGATTTACTTTTCAGCATAAAGCTGTCAAAACTAAAGAATCAGAGCGAAACTTCGGCATATTTAGATGGACCGCAGTGGCACTCACGACAGTTTGCCCTCCTTCTACCTCAGCATCTCCTGACCTACACTATGACCATCTTAGGCATCAGCGGTAGGAATCAGAGTTCCTCAGCTAGACTGGCCACCAGTGTTCTGTTGCCAGGATTACCGTCTTTACTGCTCTCCAGTCTCCATTCTCAGGGCTTTCTCTCCAGTGTCTCACATTTCAGTCGCTAAAAGTATCTTCCGTTTCACCAAGTGTGCCATCTTTCCTCTTCCCTGTGTTTGCAACGATGTTGGAAGCTTTCACAGTACAAAACTACCTGGGTTTTGCCTCTGGCCCTCTAGGATCAGCATAGACATTCCCTTCTTAGGAAGTACTGCTGGACCATCCTAGAGGAAAGAGTACTAGAAAAGTATGTTATAACTATATTACATTTTATCCTTGTCCCTGACTATTTATCCTTGTCCATGACTCCTGGTTCAATTAAAATGAAGCCTTTTTTTAGTTTGGTTGTGCTCCTATGACAAACTATTTGAGTTAGTTTATACAGGATAGAAATTTATTCTCTCACAGTTCTTGTGACTGGGAAGTCCAAGACCATGGTGCCACCAGGTTCTACATCTTATGAGAACTGCTCTCTGATTCAGGGATGGTGCTTTCCAGTGCATGCCTTCCGGAGTAGACCAAAGCTGCATGCTCAGGGGAGGAGGTCATGGAAGAGCAAATGGGCTGAGTGCTGTAGTGGGCATCTTTTAAAACGCTTCCCAACAACAATATCATTCTCATCACTTAACCATTCCATCAAGATCCTAAAGAATACTATTGCCACACTGATAGTTAAGTTTCACCACATGAGTTTGGGGAGATACTCAGAACACTTATGTCTTTTATAAATTATTCATGATAAATAACAAGATACCACATTTAGTATCGAATCCACATGCCACTATGGAAAAGGGATTTAATCTTATGGCTATCATTTCCAGTTCTCTTAAGAACAACGTAAGATATAAACATGCAAATATAATTTCATAACACATTGTTAGTAAATAATCTTCAAATAACTCACTGGCACAAGTAAGCAAAAGATAGTGAGTGGAATTGTGAGGAAAACTGTATCTTGTTTATTTTGACTGAGCTCAGGTGGAAAAGGTCCAATTCATTCTTACAAATCAA
The DNA here is from genome assembly GCF_034190915.1 of Cavia porcellus. Taxonomy (NCBI): domain Eukaryota; kingdom Metazoa; phylum Chordata; class Mammalia; order Rodentia; family Caviidae; genus Cavia; species Cavia porcellus. Next base: position 132,797,121 of record NW_026947485.1, on the reverse strand, counting down.
GCCAAATGAATAAACAGCATTTTGGTTTTTGAAGGCTCTTTTATATTATCTTAATGGCTTTTATAATAATTAGTAATATTTGTTAAATTAAAGCATGTAGATATATTTAATGTGTTTTATTAGCATTTATCCAAGGTAAGGATAATTTATTTGGTACACTAAAAGACAGATAAAAGTAAACAGGGAAGTATTACAGGGAATTGCATAAATAGTTCAAGTTGTAGTACTTAAAATCTGAATTGTGTAGTGAAGTCTAATGAAACTAAAAACCATTAGCACATTATAAATATGTAAATAATGGTAATGAAATTTAAAGTACAAACAAAATAACCTCAGGAAAGCAAGCTAATGAAAAAGAAATATTTTTTTTGTAGTAATAGTTAAATAAATGTAATGCAGGTGAAAACTATAGAGAGTTTAACTTTTGATAAGTAGAATTAGATACAGTACATATAATTAGTGAAAATAAGAAATATGAAAATAGTTAATGCATATTTCATGTCATTAGTGTATAAATGTTAAGTCTGCAAATTATGTACTTAGAAGTTTAATTTAATCATGTTTAGGAGTCAATTTTTGTGGGCATAACAGATTTGAGTACATTTCATAATTGCTACAAATTTCGGGATCTTTTTACATACTAATTATACTTTTCTTTATGATTCAAAGATACTTTCTTCTACTCACTTTGTTTTAGAGAATTTAAACTTATTTTCTCTTGAAACATTTCTGTGGCAAGGTGATCGGAGAGTAGTGGCCAGCAGGATTCAGGCAGAGTAGGGATGGAGCAGGGTTGACCAGTGGGTACCAAGGTGCAGTTAGACAGGAAGTTCTGTTCTCAGTGTAAGAGTAACAGTTTGAACTAGAAGGGATTTAGGAGTGCTGTCTTGTCCAGTTTTGTTAATTACTTATTTTTACTTGAAATTAAAACAATTACTTCATCATGCAAATGCTTCTTATGCTTCACAAATACATTTCATATAAACATTCGTTAGCAAGAGTAAGGAAAGTTTTATTTTTCTACTCAAATAAAATACATAACTTACTTTTAAAATTTTTTTGAAGAGTGATATCAAGAGAATTCCTTTTCTCCTTATGTTTCTTTCTTCTGTACACTTCTGTGTCCTGAACACCTCTCATGTAAATAGAATTGCATACTTAGAATATGGGAATGAACAAAATATACACTGTTCCTGCCTTCACAGATTTTATATGATAGCTCAGAAATATAATATATCTCACAAAAATTATTATGCAATTTGAACTAGATAATTATTTTAAATATATTTTTATATATGCAGGACATAGTAAAAATACAGAAGAACCAATTAGATGGACTGGTAATAATTAGAAAAACCAGAAATTACTTCTTAAGGGTAGATGACATTTAAGTTGAGACTTGCAGAAATGAGTGTGTAAGGAAGAATTTCATAAATGCAGTCTTCTACGCAGATTGTACAAAATATGGGAAGACTTCAGGGTGGGGAAAAGCAGGTCAGGCTGAATATCTCTGTGGATGGCATAATTTGAGGAATATTGACTGAGGAAATATATCTGGTTAAAGCTCAAGAGGCAGGAGCTGCACTAACTTTACTCTGAATGCTAATATTCAGACTGTAGAACTTCTCATGAAATCTAATTTCTCTGGTGCATTGTCATTAGGTCTCTTCTTCAGGGCGGGTGGTTTATAATCTTCTTATTTCCCTATTTGTCCCTTTCTCTAGTCTTTATAATGTTTGCCTTACAAAGAAGATGAACTTCTTATTAACTTTGGGGCAGACTTGTTAAGTGTCACAATTCAGGAACTAACATGGAAAGATTTAGTGACTGGAAAAGAAAGAAAAGTACACAGAAAAAGGAAGAAGTGTGGGAGAAGGAAAGGAGAGAGGGAGGAAGAAGGCAGGGAGAAGAGAAGAAGGAAGGACGAGAGGAGGGAGAATATCATCTTTGAAAGTTGGTGACAATTTACACAGTTTTTTTGCATGTGCTCCTTAACTGAACTTGGTCACCTTTTCATTCACTGCTATGAAATATTTTAAGAATATTCTAAGAATGTGGATGCAGGTTATTCCTGTGTCCACTGCACAAATGTTGAATTTCTACTGTGTCGAAAGGACTGCATTTTGTAAATAGGAACCAGGAGATTGTAGGTAGTTAGCTAGGATTCAAATTTCTGTTCAGCTTTGTAAATATTCTGGCAATGGGGAAAGTGACCTTAGAAGACTCCCGAGTACAAGTTATATCAGTTGTGATATTTTACTCACAATCTATTATCTCCTGCCTGACCAAGTATTCTTCCAGATGATTCTGTAAGTTAAAATGATGATATTCACTTTAAAAAGAAACCAACAAATTTTCCACCTGAAATACAAAAGCTAGAGAACTCTAGAGTCTGATAGATCATTCCTTCTGATTCTTTTTCCATTAGTTAGTTGGTCTGTGAATATCTCCATATTTTTAGGAACTTGACACTTTTTGATAGTGTGTGTCATGGTGTATGTCAGTGGCCCCTAAGCCTCATGCAGTTATGGACTGGGCCAAATCTAGTGTTTCTGATTGGTTCATTGTCTAGATCTGGGATTGGTGGTTTGAGTATTACACTGGCCCAGGGGTGGAGGCAGGATATGATGGAAGGACGGGAAGGTGTATGTGTCTCTCTTACCAGTTTATGCCTTTTGTTTGCAGCTGGTCATTAATGGCGGCCCACCATGCCACCTGCTCTGGAGTCAACTAAGTATGGACTGAAATTTCCAAGAACTGTGAAAAATAAGCCTTTTATTCCCTACCTTTGGGCATCAGGTATTTTGTCTTAGCGACAAGAAAAAAGTAACAGTAAGACAGTTTAAGTCTCACGATGCTCTAGGAATCAAATTACTTTTTTTCTTGTTAAATATGATGATGTTAATCATGAGAATATGTGTTTATAGACAGGCAAGTTCTCACAACAAGCTGACAGAAGCACAGAATTTCTTGTCTCCAATTGCAATGTCCTTTGAATCAGAGAACACAATAAGCCCAATTGGGTAATCTTCAGGAAGGATAGTGACAGTTAAAAAAAAAAAAAATAGGATTTGTAGCCCAACATTCACTTCATTCCTATAACCATTCACCTTTATATTTCCATTAGCCTTTATCTTCCATGAGTTAAATTCTTCCACAAAAAAATATGTCTACAATGATAGAAAAGTGACACTTTGTGATTAAAGGTAAACAAGATAAAGATTTACATACTGTTCTGTTTTCTAGTTCATTTTTACTGGAATAATTTGGAATTAATGTGGAAGGTTACCATAGCAAAAGGAAACACCTTCAGAAAAATTCCAAATAATGCAATAATTATGTTAAAAATGAATTCATTTGCTTAAGAAATGATGCAAATTTAGTATAATTATAGAAAAAAATAGGATTGGTTTGGGAAAGTTCCCATTGGAATTTTGTCAGCCTACCCAGAGACAGGAGTTATTCTTTTCATTCTTTTCAAATAAACGATAAAAAGTAGGTGCAGGAAGTCTGAGAAATGCAGTTAACTAAGTGAAATGATTATTCTTTTCATCTCAATGCCCTTACTTTAGTCTAATAAAATGACAAAAAATACTACACAAGGAGCTACCTGAGAATGATAAGACTCACTGTTCTAGAAAATTGCAGAAGTTTTATACCCACATAAAATAAATAATAGTCTTCATATATCAGAATTTTTATGCATGTATTTTACATTATACACTTTCATACTGTCATGTAAAAGAGGTTTGGAAACTGAAAGTATTCTTAACTACAATTGATTATAACAAATAGTTCTATTTATGGTTCATACACTATATGCTGCCTGTAATGACAATTGTATTAAAAAAACTTTATAACATAGATATGCTGTTATTACTATTTTATGTACTTGTCCTCTGAGCCTCAGGAATATTAAAAATTTACTTAAATTTGCATTGTTTATAAGTAACAGAGTAAGTATAAATTCATTTAATTCATATTAATATTAACTGAACACATACTCTAAGCTAGAAAATATAGTACATACAGAAAATCTGTTGGTAAATATATGACAATCTTCCTTTCACTGTGATGGTAGTTTCTGCTACAGTTGTGATGGTACAGACTGGCAATAAAAATATCTAAAAAACCCAATTCAGTTAAAGATTGATTACTAATTTCAGTCCCTTGAGGGTAACATAGAGAAAATACAACAAAAGACTGAAAAAAAAAAAAGGGAAAAGTTTTCTGAGACAGACATGAGCTGTATGTGTTTCATTTAGAGCTTAGAAAACAGGGGAGATATATGAGGAACAGCTGCAAAGAGAGCCTGTGTGTTTATAAAATCAGCCAAATTTAAAATCCCGTGATTATTGTTGGCACCAACAAAATGGTGACAATGGTATGTGAAGAAGCTGTTTCTGAGTTGCCTGATCACTCCCAGTTGCTTTTTCAGTAGAGGTAAGCCAGCTGCCATGGCTCCTCCTGTGCTGTGGCTGACTGTGGTACATTTTCTCCACTGAAAATCACTGTGTTGCAGACACTTGTTTAAAGGGCAGCATAATGAGAGTAACAGAAGGACATGAGGATGCCAAAAATCTCTGTCCTATCACTGTTAGCCCTGGCCTTCGAATCTCTTCTAAATCATCATCAATGCAACCTCAAAATTACAATACGTCCATCTTTATGCTTGGTTACTCCCCATGGCATTCCTGCACACTATATGCCACCTCGGGCTGTTTCTTAAACCTTTGCTCATGGTTCTGCTTGGTTTGAAATGAGATCTCACTGTCTGTAACACTGACTCTGAACTTACTTCATGATTCCCAGAAGACTTCACCTATGGCACCTCGTTGTCTTCCATCTCCTGACACTTTCTATACTTCAAGTAGGTGTCCCCTCCCTGTATACCAGCACATGCACAGCCCTGCTCTCTAGCCTTGCTAGGTTCACCATGGGTATTGTCATGACCCGAAATATTAGAACTGTCTCACAGGGCATCGCTTCTACAGAATGATAGCTTTATATGATATTAAACACTTTTCACTCGAGTTCATAAAATAACTCTCTTTTAATTTATGTCATTTTTGTATCCCTCACACGTGTTGCATAATTTTGTTTCTAAAGTTCTTCAAAGTATATTGTTAAATTATCCCTAGCTCTAGTAGCATAGTTGTTGATTTTGAAGGGACTTGAATTGTCTTCTGTTTTCACTTGCTGTTACTATATAGGATTATGTTAATGTTTTCAGTACTGAGTTTAGATCAGAATTCAGTAGAACCTTGGCCTGTCAAATCAGAATCTACATTTTAAAAGGATCTGCAGATAACTCACATTACATTAAATTCTGAGAATGTTCTTGAAGTTTTTAAAGCTGCCCAGGTAATTCCAATGGCCAGACAAGTCTGAGGAGCACTGTGGTATCTGCACTTGATTCATTTAATTGAACCCCTCTTGACTTTCTTGAGGTGTACCATACCCTATGAATCATGTACCTGGAGAGCTCTCTCTCTCTTGACTCCCTGCGGTCTCCATCACTTGTTGACCCAATCTAAGCTTCATTTGGGAGCTTGCACTAGGTGTTCCATTTGGCTGTATAGTTAAGGCAGGCTCACTATACATTACTAGTTTCTCCATATATGTATTTTTTAAATATTAACTGGAATCAAAGGCACTTGCAGTCACTAATTTTTAAATTTTTACTGTATATTCTTTATTTTTAACTATAACTGAATTTAAAATATTATGGCAAGATTCATGATTTTTAAAATACACTTTAAAATTTTGCTGCATTTCTTTCAACCTTTTGCTATGTTTTTAAAGCAAAATGCAGAAGTATATCTTTACCTCAGTAAATTCTTTTCCTTTCATCTTTTGCCCAGGGTAACTACAATTTAGATACTGAACCTTTCCTGTTTGTAGTCATACATCTTTACGTTAATTGGACAGGCTATTGCTCTTCAGATCTATACATTTACTGCTTGTATCATTAACTACTTTCTGTTCTTAGTCTAATATTAATAAAATTTATCTGTGTCAATACATGCGGATTTTTTCTCATTAAAACTGCTCTTGAAGTATTCACAGTATGGAATTTGTTAATCCATTTTACAATGATAAGCATCTTTGTTTTTCATTATTACATATAGTGCTACAAATATGAGACTCTTTGAAGATACTTTTAAGTGTGGGAATGTGTGTCCTATGGGCACATACTTTAAAATTTTTCTGGAGTAAAGATAAAAAGAGAGTTTTTGCCATATAAATTTCAAGCATCTTCTACTTTACTAAACATTACAAGAAATTATTTTTCACAAAGCTTAAAGGTATTAAAACTCCAATGAGAATCATATGAAAGTAGCACTTCATATTCTTGTCAATGTAACTACTGATGGACTTAAAATTTATGCATGCTTATGGGTATAAAGTTATATCTGATTGTTGAATCGATCTATATTATCCTGACTACTCATGAAACTGAGTGTTTTTAATATGCTATATCTCTTCAGTTTTCTTCTTTTGTGACTGATGCATTCACATGCTGTTATGGTTTGTGTCTAGATGCCTCACACCACCCACAAAGCCTCATGTGGTCATGGTGCTTTTTAAGAGGTAGTTGAATCTAAATTAAAGCTCTTAAATTAAAGCTCTGTGAATGTTAATCAATCCATTGATTGTGTTGGCAGTCACCTAATCCCATTAGCCTAGATAAATTACAAAAGGGCCAAAAAGAAGCTGCTAAAGTACCTTACTTGCTTGCTCTGGCCTCCCTGCTTGCTGTGGACTATTTCTCCACTGCGATGCCCCTTTGCTATGCCTCTAGCCTTGGAGCCATCAGACTACGGACTGAATTCTCTACAAACTGTGAGCTAAATAAACCTTTCCTCCTTTAACTTTGGGTGCCGCTTATTTTATCTCAGCAACAAGAAATCTAACTAACACATATGGTTTGTTAAATTTCAAAAGGATGGGGGCTGGGAATTTAGCTCAGCAGCATAAGCGCCTGCCTTACAAGCAGGCAGTCGTGAGTTCGATCCCTGGTACCGATAAAAAGACAAAGACAAAAAAAAAGGAAAAAAAAAATTTCAAAGGGATGGTTTATCTTTTTATCTGTCTAAAAGAGTTTTTAAAATATTTTCAGAAATGAAGTGTGATTAGAAGTGTGACAAATACTTGCTCCCTATATGTGGCTTATCTTTGAATATGTTTTGTTAGTAAATTATAACTTCAATATAATAAGTTTGAAGACATTTTCTTAATGGGTTTTAGTGTTAATTTCCCATTAAAATAGTTTTTATGTGTCAATAATGTGAAAATGATATGCACATTTGATTACTTGTACTCTTCACACTTAGGTTTTGAATCCTTTAGAAAATATTTGTATGTATTTGATGAGATAATTTTTGTATAATAACCCATCTTAATAATTTCATTTGTTGAATATTTTTCTTTAATGTTATTTATATCTTCTTTCAAGTTTCCTAAATAGATGTCATTATGTCACTAGAATTCCCAATTTATTTCATTGGGCTGCTTGTTATATGTGTGTCAATACTGTATTACGTCTTCTTGACAGTTGGATTTAAGACACATCTCCATTCTTTGCTTACTCTCATATTTCCTCCCTCACTCAGTGAAGTTTGTCTTGCAAGTTTGATATTATGCATGATTTCATGTGTATTATGATTTAATTTTATACAATAAATCTTGCCAAAGATTTAATTTTGAGGGAATTAACAGCTTCATACTTACAATTTTGGTACACGAACATAGAACAACTTTCTATTAATTCAGGTCATTTTTTTCAGCATTACAGATATGTTTTATAACACTGTTTCTTGCGCATTTTTAGACATATACTAAGGTACTATCAAATAATTGCTGCTTTAAAAAATGCAATTTGTTTTTTTACTGCACTTTAGGATAAAATATTGCTACTATATAAAAATATTATTAAAATTATATGTTGACTTCAAAACTAATCAATGTACTGGACTTTTAATGCTCATAATTGTCACTATATTGAATTGATTATCTGAAAATAATGAAAATTTTATTTTTCATTTGGTTTATTTAAAATATTGTTTGTCCTAAAAGGAGTCTGTCATACAATTTTGAATAGACAGGATAGTAATATATACCTTTCCTGATTAATTAAAATAATAAGTACATTTTAGCCAGAAATGCAAAAAAACAAAAAAAAAAAGTTGTAGAACGTCACAAGTGTTTGCACTTCATCGGAAATCCGTGATTTCCACTTAGCACATTTGTAACATAAATGTGAGAAAATGAGATTCCTAAATGTTGTTTTTCCCTCAAAGATCATGAGTGATTACAAGCATTTCTTCTTTTGTGGAAACACTATGTTATTTTCATTGATTTTTCATTTAAAGTTATATTAAAGTAATTTTGCAAGTACTGATATGAGAGTTTGCCATTTGTAACTGTGATAGAATTTCGGTATAAGCTAAATTAACTCAAGGGAAAATAATGGCTTATGCGTGTAAGTAATTTATCTTATTCCTGAATAACAGTGACAGGAAATGATAATTTATGACACACAAAAATTGTGGAGAACACACTGGATAACATTTACCTCAAAGAAATATATCAGGTGATAGGAACACTGATCATTGAATAAATAAAAGAATTACTTAAAATCCTATTACCTGTAAAAATTTTTACTGCTCAGGGGAGGCACAGATATCCTGGAGGCAAGCAAAATAAAAATAAAGTAAAATGTAATAACTAAACAATAAGATGACTCCCGAAGAGAAATATAACTGAATGTGATTTTAAATGTATACTAGCTGGGCACAGAAGTGCATGCCTGAAATCCTAACACTCGGGAAACTGAGGCAGAAGGACTGCTGCCAGTTTGAGGCCAGCTAGGGCTACAAAGTGAGTTGAAGGGCAGTTTCAAATGCATAGAAAAACACTGTCTCAAAAACAAATAAGTAGATAAATAAATAATTAAATGGTACACAGACCAAGTCTTTAGCATAAACACAGTGGTATGTGAAAAGGTATTCGAGATATCAACCATTTGGATTACAATTAGTAGGTTAAGAAGCAGAGCTGCACCGAAGAAAAAATGTCAATCTAGGTGGAAGGGAAGCAACAGCAAAACTAAGGATTCTTGCTACGGATTCGTAATTATCCACTGAGATGGCCTGTGCTGTATAAACCGGTAATATTATAGCAAAGTTCAATTGAAAAGTAAGGTTGAGAATACTCTATGGAAACAAGCAGGGTCATTTATCTATTTGAATTGGGAAGTTAAAAAATTGGCTGACTTTTAGGAAATTTAATTTGACTGTATTTAGGAGGATAAATTAAATGGGGCACAGTAGTCTCAGCAGCACATAATAAGGTTTTCTACAGGGACGCAGCACAGAAACCCACAGAACAGATGACAAAAACAGCCAATGAGACTGCACAAGTTGTCAGCTGACTGTGAGAAACAGAGCACTGTCAAGACAATCACAAGGTTTCCAGAGAGAAGGGTGACAATAGGCGAAAGGAACTGGAGCTGTCAGGAAGGTGAGTTGCCTTTGGGGCAGGAGCCCCTGGTGCTTGTTTGATGGGAGCTTAGTGAAAATGAAATGTGTAGAAATCAAGATTTGCATTTGTGTTGCAAGAGTGAGAAGTGACTCATCTGTGTCTTCCCTGCATTCGTAGTTCCATGTCTTTAATATGTGTAGAAGGGACACAGCACCCAGGAAAGCAGCTCCGACGAGGATCTTAATAGTCTCTGGCTGGCACTCACTGTCCACCGAGCCCAAGCCTCCATGAGTCCTCCTGAAGCTCAAATCCAATCTATTCTGATGAAAGCGAGAGACCACACACAGCACAGCTAAGGAAACAGGCAGAAATGCCCATTCTGCTCTGTCATCACAATCCTTTGCTCTTAATATTACCCCAACAAGTTTCAAACAACTTTCACACATTATCACTGCATATGCTCCATGCATAGTACATGGATTCCACCAGCAAAAGATAAAAATATAGAGGGAAGAGTTATTTCCAAGTCACCATACAATCACTGCATTCAGATACAACAACTGTAAGCAAGGATTTAACACAGGAAATTCAAAACATTTTAAGCTGTACATTTGCCCACCCACAATGAAAGCACTCCACTTTCTATGGAGATGGACTTGGTGTTAACACTTTTTGCATTGAAAAGAGTGTTATTACAGCTGCACTGTTATGAAAAGCTAAGGTGAAAAAGTACACCTAAGAAAAACTTTTCTCTGTGGGAAAAATTATATACTCAATTAATACAAGTTAGGTTGAACTATTGAACCTATCATGAACCTGATCAGATATGAGCAAAGTGGAAGGGTATGGGACCTCATTATATTAACAGCAGGTGTTAGAGTTACCCTCTTCATGGTTTGCTGCTTTCTTTTAAGATAATTGCAAATTTAGAAACATATTATAAAAATGTAATTTATTCGCTTGAAACATTTCCAAAGCTGCTTCACCTAAGGAAAAGCATGGATAGAAAAAAAGATTTTTCCTAAGCCAGGACGTTCTCAGCATGCAGAAAGTCTTCCCATCATAGGCACTTTATCTTCCCCAAAGTTAAAAGTCATTTTATCCTGTAGATTAAAGAGTAGTTTCCACTTTTGCTTCCTTTTTCCACCAGTTTCCACTTTTGACTTGTATATATCAGTTATAATCTATGTCCCTTTTGTCTAAAATTTGGAGCTATACTGTAGAGAAGCTGTATACTGTGCTGTATAGTACAGAGACAGAGGAATAGAACTGTAGAGAGAACAGATACTTGCAAATCAACATACCCCCAGCTTGGTGACAGTCATCCACATGCTCATTTACCTCGAAGGGTTGTTGGGTAAGTATATTCTACACAATAAAAGGCATGGGATTGGAAGTCCCAATTGTTCCAGCTATTCCACTTCTAGGCATATTCCCAGAAGAACTGAAAGCATCATACCACAGTGATATATGTGCACCCATGTTTATAGAAGCACAATTTGTAATTGCCAGATCTTGGAAACAACCCAAGTGTCCATCAACTGAGGAATGGATAAAAAAGCTTTGGTATTTTTATACAATGGAGTACTATTCAGCTACAAAGAAGGATCACATTGAGGTATTTATCAATAAATGGGCGCAACTTGAAACCATACTCGTAAGTAAACTAAGTCAAACTTGCATCTCTGAACACCGAATAGTTTCCCTTGTGTAGGAAATGAGTCAAATATATAAAAGTATATGGTAACCATGATTCCCCATTATGTGGCCTTGAAGCTATATAAAGTTTTCACTCATTAATTGGAATGCCTTTATTTTGGGCTATTTGATATTACGGCCTGTGATGCAATGAACAGCTATTTTGAAGAAAACAAGACATCATAATAACTAGTGCTGATTTAATACCATCTTGTCTTGAGCCGCACCAAACTATGGCTCTTCTGTCTCCATTGATTTTATCATGTTATAGCTTGCTGGATTTTATCATATGTGGTAGTATAAACAAAAATTGCTATAGACAAAGAGGCAACATAGAAACCATTGATCATTTTTTCTGTTAGCTGGCTCTAAATACTCTACAATGCTTTCATCCACTTGAATGGTGTTACCCAGTCTTGATATGTTTGATGCTATAGCATATGAAGTTATATTCAAGTATTTCAAGAAAAAAGACACTATGGTAACTACTATTAAGTCAGGTTATTTGGTGGTGAAGCACTAGGTTGCTGAAAGTGTCATGCTTTATCCTGTATTGTTATGTTGTTATGCCCCCTTTTATTTCAACCTCTCCCTTATTCATTAAAAATTATTTAACTTTTTAAATTTCTTTTTTAAACTAAGGGGAAAAAATAAAAAATCTAGCAGGATATATTATAGTAATTTTTTGATCTCCTATCAACTTGAAGTCCTGTAATACCCCCGTTATCTTCTTTTGACTGATTAGACTATTCTGCTCTGTATGAAAGTATCAAGTGTCAGAGTATAGGCAACTACTTTGAAGGCAATAAGATTTACTATGATGCCCATTCTGGTTTGACTATTATCCTCTTTGGAGATTCTGTAAGATTTACAAAGTTTAGGTTTTATTGGTCTTGTTCTCTACTGTTTTGTTTAACTTTATAATGCCTAAAGAGATAGACAATTCTTCTTAAGGAAGCAAGAGGCATTATGGTAACCATTGTTGATAACCTTGTACTCTGTTTTTACATCAGGTGCTATGTCTAACCTTCGCTTTGACTGACAGCTTTGTTTTATCATGTTTGATTTTATTCTCTTATTAAAAAAGTTATAAGATCTAAGGGAGCAATAAAACCCAAAATGTGTAAATTTTGTTGTAATAAAGAGAGGGAAAGAAAAGTGCCCTGAAGGATACAACAGCAAGGGTGTTTGGGTGTGTTACATAAAAGACCATATTAATATTTTTGATTGGATTACTGAACACGACTGTTTGCAGTCTCACTGTTTGAATGAATGTTCGCTTTGTGTGCTTTGATCCTGTGACCTGAAACACCGTTTCTAAGATGATAGCGAGTAATCTATTAACTGGTGATAGCTTACTGTTTTTTTTTTTTTTTGTAGTTCTGAATTACTTGTACTCTTACACTGTTTTGTTTTGTTCTGCTTTTTTTCTCTTTTTCCTTTTAAATAAAAAAAAAAAACAATAAAAGGCATGGCATAATTAAATCACATGTTCCTATGAGGTTGTATTTAAAGATTTAACATAAAACAAGTCAACTCAACTGTGTTCTGATTGGCAGAAATTTTACATTTTTATTAAAGAAATGCTCAGATATTTACTGTGAGTATTGTTTTAGACAAAAATATGTCCCCTGGAGAGGAATACAGCTATTCCTCTTGAAATCTTGCCTAGCATATGCAATGGCTTAAGTTTATTCCTCAGATTTAATTCTTCATATACATTGGTCTTACATAAATCTAATTGATTTTTGGATGCAAATTCATTGTTTCCTCATATCACTTGTGGAAGTCATAGAAGAAACAATAGTTTCATGGGTTGTACATAATATATGATTCTAACTTATTCATTCTTCAATTACCAAAATATTGTTTTGAATGAAACCTCATACCAAAGAGTACTACTGTTTTTTCTAATAAAGTGATAATTTTTAAATTCAGTTTTTATTTCTAAGCCTATGGTAGCAATTTTCAAAATAAAAGATTCTAGTCTCTGAGCAATTTGAATTACTTGCCAATTTGCCTTATTAAAATTTCCACATACTTTTGCTTTTATAGTAATTTATTCACAAAATTTAGTTCACCCTGTATGGGACAGGGTTGTACAGCTACCTCCAAGAAGACCTTGGCATGGAGGGGTAAAGGCCTGGGACTGGTGTTCTTGGTGCTGTCCATGCCTTGTCTTATTTCTTTCAGGTTAGTGGCATCTGCTTTTGGTTGGTGCTGCTGTCATAGCCTGGCCAAGAATCCTTACAACACAGTTGTCCTCTGTGTTACTTACTTTTCTTGCTGAGACAAAATACCTGATACCCAAAATTAAAGAAGAGAAAGTTTATTTAGTTCAAGTTTGCGAAGTTTTCAGCCCATAATCAGTTGGCACCAAGGTACAATTACATGGTAAGGGGCAACCATTCAAGGAAGCAGAGGACAACAAACACAACAAGGGCGAAGAGGGGACACCAATCCTCTTTTCCTCCTTTATATTGCACGCAGGCTACCTGCCTCAGGGCAGGTGTAGCAATTACACCATCTCTGTGCCCTCCTTCTGCACAAGCTCAGTGCAAAAGTGAGAATCCTATCTCCCTGCTGAGTTACTTAAAGTTTTAAATTTCTTAGGGTGACCCAATGACTCATCCTTCCATGAAAACAGTTACCCTAGGGCCTGTCCTCTACACCCTACAACACAGCTAGTGTGTTACTTAAAAGTTAAGCTTCTAAACTTCTCAAATTGACACAGTGAATCGATAATTACACCCTCTATGCCTGTACTGTGCATGGCCAGGCAGAGTGAGAGGGGATCTCCTTAATAGCTAAATCCACTATTTACATGAGGGTTCACTCTTTGTGTTATACATTCCATGATTTTTGACAAGCACGTTGTAACCAGTGCCCACCATTATAGTATCATGCAGAATAGTTTTGCCACCCTAAAATTCTTTAGTGTTCAACCTACTCATCCTTCCTCCTTACAGCACCCCATTTTAATGAGCATTTCCACATTTTTATAGTCATTTTCTAATATGAAAGCATACGAATATTTTTTTCTAATATGAAAATATATAAATACCTAAGGATATGTGCTCCTGAAAAGGCTTTCAAATTCAGAAAATTAGGGTATGTTATTGGCATCATTATTTCTGACATGTCAATTTTATTGGATTAAAAAACACCTAGCAAATTAGTACAGCATGTTTCTAGGTGTGTCTGAGCAAGTCATAGATGCATGACTTTTAGTAGTATGTGATTTTTATCTGGTCCTCATTCTGTACTGTGTTTCCTGTTCACCATGAACTAAGTTGTTTTGCTCTGCCATGCCCTTCCATTAAGCTGTTTCTGCCTTGGATGCAGCGATGCACTGAATCTTCTAAAAAGCTGAGCTAAATTAAACCTTTCCTTCTTTAAGTTCAAAGTGTCAGGTATTGTGTCTTAGGGATGGGAAAAATGAATAGTACACTTATGCACACAGTTTGTGAGTATGTGTATATATATAAAGAGAAGAAAAAAATTGTGTTTCTAACAGCAATGGTGAAAAACAAAAATAGCAATACCAATTAAAATAGTTTTTACTATGAAAACCACATACATTATCCTCTAGCATCTAGCTGATAGAGGTAGTCAATAAATTTTTAATCATTAAATATATTTATGGAATCCAAGATAATTTAAACATTACTTTATATTTAAAACATATTTCTAATTAGCAACAAAATTAATCATGCAAAAAGAAAATTACTCACTACAATTATTTTTGTGTATGAACAAGTGTTATTTAATTTTTCACATAAAACTTGCCTGTATTTTTATTACATTACAATGCATACTCAGTCATATATATGTACACAAACACATTCATGTATCCTATTACTTCAAAGGATTTACCAAACTGTTAGAAATTGCATTTGCATTATCTTTTATAATTCATCATTCAGTCCTGTATAAAGATGTCAACTGAGATTGTAGGAAAATTATATAATTTGTATTTACACTTATGAGGCTAATTTTAGTTTAAAAAATAACCATTAACTGAACACTTTTGGATAAACTTCCTCCTTTGTATATTAAATACCTTGCATGCATTTTATCAAACTATTTCATCATAAAAGCAGCGTTGTAATTTTGGAAATGAGCTAAAAACTTTAAATACATGAGCTCTCCACTGTGAAGGAAAAACTACTTTTGAAAAGCTATCAGCTGTTTAATATCAGAGTGACTGATACTTTCTATAAAGTATAAAAACAAAAAAAATCCATAAATTACAATTGCTTTATAATAATATCATGTCATGTTTTTACATATATTTATAAAACAAAAGTTAAAGTACACACACATTCTAAAAGGAACAGGCATTCTATATAGCAGTGCATAAAATGAAATTTTCTAATACCTAATGAATAAGCCCATGTATTTCTTCTGGTTCTTTTCTTTCTCAAAGTGATAGTTGTAGTTTGCCATAGGTTAAGGTGTGGCAAAATTGGCTGGGGAAGTAGGTGTGACCTGTTAATTACAAGATCCTGGAACACATGCCTAGAACAGTTCCCAAAGCGCTGCACCTGGACTTCTCTGGAGAACTCTAGCAGATTTTCAGTAGGCCCATGATGGTACCCTAAAGCATGGGATCTGGTCACTGTATCTTGGGATCCACATGTAGACGTTCTCATGGGTTTCCTCAAGATTTGGGTGAAATAAAGGACACACACACAGTAAGAATAAGTAGCTATCCTGGCTTTCCTTGCAATAACCTACCCTGCTTCATCACGGTGTACCTTTATCTAGGCTTTTCCTCTTCTATGGGGTAAAATCTGTTCTGCAGAGCCACTTTCTCTCTCACTTCAATTTTGCTTTTTCAAATAATGGTTGCCACTGAAATGAGGTTGCTCATTTCAGTTTTTAGTTGAAGATGAGAAGAACCTGGAATCAAACTCCAGAAGGAAAAGTAAGCAACCTGGAATCCAGTGGCACCTATTTGGTGAGCCACTTTTAGAAGAAACTACCTGTTAACAATTTTACTTTAATTTTTCAGTTATGATAACTTAATTTTTTTGTTATTTAAATTTATGACCTAAAGCAATTAGATGTGTGTTTTTTGGGCTGGTAGAAAAAATCACCCCCAAAAGGGCTTTTATTTTGTGTATGTGAACAGAAAAACCAAATTTTCCTTTTTTTCCAATAGTTGCTAATAAAATGCTTCCTCCACTTTACTTCCTAGGTGTAAGGGCACAAGAAAAAGTTGAGTTCACATGAAGAAATATTTATTTCTTCTCGGAATAGCTATTCAAAGTAACTATTGGATTGGCAATGTGTGTTTTTCTGCTATTTTTAAAAATTATTGTTGTTGTTCTTGCTCCAAAAGCCACAGAGTCAGTTGTTTTGTTGACTTTTCATATGAAATGACCAGAACTTGAAAAACTAGTCTGACAAGAAGAGTCATTTTTATTGCATGCTATTGAAATGCCTTCTAGAAAGAGTATTGGATAATGCAAAGATTAAATGAGTAATCCTTTAACTCCAGACATCTGTAGCTCTGGCTCAACTCACAGCAATAATAACATTTTTGCTTTAATTTTTGCTTGTGATAGAATGATTGTTTGAAAACAAGAAGCCAAAAGAGTCCTCTATTGGAGCTTTAGCTCTTTCACAGGTCTGATGACGGTCCTTATTTTCAGAATCATTGTGCTCACCACTCTTTTGCCTTGAGGCAAAAAGTGTTTTCTATGATTCTTCCCTCCCCACCCCCAGACTGTGCTGTGAAATTGCTTATTTGCTACAACAGTTGATCTCAGTTGTCAACCTGACTAGATTAAGACATACCCAGTAGATTAGCAAAGCACACTCCTGGGTGTTTCTGTAGGTTGGGGTACATAGGCCAACAAACTGAAAGAGAAGGACCTTCCCTGATTACAGATGATATTGCATGGTATGTTCTCAGGCTGTGTGAATGGAAAGGAAAAAGGAAGTTGGTTAGGTCTTTAAAATCTTCCTTCTACTTAAGGTGACATATTTTTGCTACAGTGATCACCTGTGGATATGAGACTGCAGCTTTTTCAAACTTTTAATGGGTACTCACACCAGTGACTTTCCAGGGAGCTTCCAAACTTAAGGTCATTGCATCCTTGATCCCTATTTTTCTATACCTTCCAACTTCTTAGACCAAGCAGTTACTAGTTCATGTGGTTCTCCATCATTCAAATAATCATTGCCAGATTCTGTAAGCCTGTAGAATCCTAACAAGTATAAGTTTTGGCACCAAACACAATTATAAGAATGAATTTCCATGAAGTTGTTCCTGGAGTTGATGAGAACTAAACCTATCATAGTCTTTCCTTCTAATAATGGAAAGAATACAGATAGCCCATGGTGTGAACATCTTAAAAGAATATGCAACGCAGAAATATTTAATATTCCTAATTAATCACTTGTAAGATGTAAAAAATATAATGACTCTACACATGATATTTTTGTACATTTTTGGAAGACTCAAATATAATAATGTTGGCTGATTGTCCCTAATACCTCTGGACAAAGTAATAAGGGAAAAGGGTGAATTTAATCATTGTTTCCCTATCTAGACACACATACACAACCTAAAATTTTCTAAGTTGGTCCCGAAAGAGAATGTTCTGTAGCCTAGGACTGCTCAGAAACCAAACATAAACTCTCATCATGTGATTGGATGAGCTTTACAATGCAAGTTAAACTGTAGGATTTGAAGATTATTCACAATTACAGTGAGGGCAATGATTGAAAAAAATAATGGTGTCCTGTAAACTGGAAT
Organism: Cavia porcellus; assembly: GCF_034190915.1. Lineage (NCBI taxonomy): Eukaryota > Metazoa > Chordata > Mammalia > Rodentia > Caviidae > Cavia > Cavia porcellus. The sequence goes on along the minus strand of NW_026947485.1, from coordinate 132,779,168 downwards.
AAAGATGTTTGAGAAACCATGATGAGGTGTACACATTAAACTCTTACATTCTCATGAGTTCGTTTTGGTAGAGGAAGAGATTTCTCTACTCTCTGTGATAGAATCATCCACACATACTTCCTGTGGTATCGGTTTCCATTTCTGCTCAAGGAATGTAATCCTGTAGTAATGACTTTCTCTAGTACAGTTACCAAGATAAACAATGGTGCTACTTCTGGGGACGAGTCCTCAAACCCACTTTTTTCCTCTATAACCAGGCTCAAAGCTCAGAAAGCTCCAGAAGTAAAGTACATAGTGTGATCCATGAGGAAGCATACTGTGACTGCAGAGAACCTCTTGAATTTTTAAATCTTACAAGCAGAAGCCAGAGAACAGATATGGAAAATGTTTTAAAAATTGTGTGATAGTGGTGGAAGGAACATAAAACTGGATCAGACTGAATTTCTTCATATAGACCCATTAAACAAAGACTCTGGAATTAATGACCCAGCTCACAAAATTAACAAAGGTCCTAGGAGTTTTATGCAATGGGTTGGCTTAAATACGGCTTAAAAGATAGTCTACTGTGAATAAGCTGGAGATTTCCTACAGCTTTAGTTTCCTGTTGACGAAAGATGCAAAAGCCTCAGGATCAGGAGAGTACTGGAGTGCATTTGCCAGAATAAACTTACTCCTCCAACACTGGAAAGGTCCAGAAGATGTCTCCTTCAGTAATGCCTTAAGAAATAAATTTGTTAGAGGTTGATCAGCATTATTGAGCTCTGTCATTGCTCTGCTCTACAGACGAGACCTGAAGGAGAGGGTAACAGTCACTCAATTGTGAAGCTTAACTTTTATAGGTATAATTGAGTCCTACAATGGCAGGGGCCAAGTAGCAGCTCTCAGAATGGTCTAACTCCTGTAGACTTATAATGCAGGCTATTTAAGATGTTTCCAGAAGTGAAATAAATAGGAAGCCTACTTATTTTATACTGTGTCTATATCGCAGGAAATTTTAGAGCATATGAACAAAAGTTTACCTGAAATTTTAACAAGAGAGGCATAGCCCCTTAACAACTTCTCAGACTTGAGACACTTTACATACCCAGAACACCTTGAACCAAGCAATGCCAGGCCTGCTTGAGGGAAAGCCCTGGTATGCTACTGCTAAGCTTTCTCCAGTCCTTCCAAAAAGAGACGTATAGTCTTTAACTTTGGAAATCATACATTGAGAAAACAGAAATAATCAGATATTTAAAGTAATACTAAACACTGGATCTGAACTGAATTATAAAAGGTCCAAAACATCGGTCCTCTAGCATAGTAGGGGCCTGTGGAGGTCAGGTGAACACTGACTTTTATGTAAGGCTCAACTCACAGCAGGTCCAGCAAGTCCCCAGACCCAGCCCGTGGTCATTTCCCCAATTTTAGAATGGATAATTAGGCTAAATATTCTTTGTACTCAGCAGAATATCCATGTTTGTTCTCTAACTCATGGATTGAGGGCCATTACGATAGGAAAGGAAAAAATTGAAGCTCTCAGACTTAGCTCTGCCAAAAAGAAAAACGACAAATTAAAAAAATTCACATTCCTGTAAAGATTACAGAGATTTTTTGCCAAGGATTTAAGTGATGCATGAATAGTGTTTTCTATCACATCATCATTTAATTCTTCTATCTGGCTCTGTATATAAAATGGATGGGTCGCGGAGAATGACAGTGTCTTTTCATAAATTTAATCAAGTTGTATCTCCAATTGTGATGTGATAGCCGATCTGGTTTCGTTTCAAATTAAAGCAACACTTGATACAGGGGATTTAGCTATTGATTCAGAAAATATCTTTTTCTCCATGTCTATCCTAAGGGCCATGAGAATCAAACCAGTTGTACTGTCCCCTGACATCAACCCTGATTGTGAAATAGTGAGCATTTATGCATTAGGATTCTTACTCACAGGCTTTGCACATGTACTTTACCAAAAATTAATTTTAAATATAGTTTTACAACTATATTGCGAGTTGCGGTTAATTCCTCCAATGTATTCTGGAGGATGGCTCTTGTTAAACAACAACTTGTTATTTCTGAAATAATTTCTATATATGTAATTCCTTAGATATAAAATATTCCCAAAGCATCATTTATTCAGAGCACTAATAATCATCAAATTTATAGCTAACTAGTCTATTGGGAGTTAGAGCCTATTGGAATAGTAGGTGACTAGAGCTGTGCCTTTGAAGAATCTATCTCCTCTTGGGCTCTTTCCTTTCCACTTTGCTTCCTAGCTGTCATGAAATGCATTGTGATTTAGGTCTGTAGTGTCCCCCAAAGCTTCATGCTTTCAGAGTGAAACATTTTGGGGGTGACTGGATCATAGTGTTGCAGGCAGCGGAGGTAGTTAGAAATATTATAGGCAGTGAGTTAGGGTTAGGTTCTCAGTGGAGCCAGTGCAAACACCTGCCAGCTGCCAGGGAAGCTGATGCCTCCCGCTGTGGGCCAGGCCTCAAGACAAAAGACCATACCAATGCGCCCATATCCTGGGACTGATACCCTAAATAGCTCCCATCACCCTAGGAAAGATCACAGCTTCAAGACTGCCCACTTAATATGTAACTTGCTTTCCCATTTATCCCTAATGTAATCAATTTTATTTAAATTATTGATCTGATTGGCCAACTATAGTTATGTCCCACCTTATGCCCATCTGCCTCGTGAGTTCCCAGTCTTCCCCCACCTTGAACCCATCACTTTACTCTATAAAAGTCCCTGGAAAAGACAGAGTCTTGGACAACCCACTCGGGACCCCTTCTGTCTCTCTCAGACAGAAGCTTTCTTTCTCTCAATAAATATGTTCTACTCTTCACATCTGTTGTTTCTAAAATTGATTCTTCAGTTTTAGAATTCACGAGCACAGTAGATTGGGCATTTCATTTCCGTAAATCAATAGGAACGCTGTGTTCAGCAGTGACTTTGTGGGTTTGTGTGCTATTAGGAGGTGGGACCTGGTCAGAAGAGAGTCACAGGGAGTGTGACCTGGAAGGGCATATCCCCCTTCCTTGTTCTTCTCTCTATGCTTCATTGCCATCATGCTATGACCAGATTTCTTGCGACAGAACCTTGCATCTGGTGCTTCCTGCCCTTCCTGGCCTTGGAGCCAGCTGGCAAGGGATGAAATCTTCTAAAACTTATGAGCAAAAATAAACTTCTCATCCTCTAAATTGTGAATTGAGTCATTGTGTCTCAGGGATAACAAAAATGACTAAGACAGATCTGGTACCAGGAGAATAGTCATTACTGTAATAACCTCCAAGTGGTTTAGAAGCTTCCTAGAATGGTGTAAGTTGATAGTGACAGAAGATTTTTGTTAGAGCTCCGAAAGAAGAGCAGAATGCTGCAAGTAATGCAGATGGTAAAGGCCAGGATAGAAAGTTTCAACTATGAACAAGGACTCCATTGACACTTGAACTCAAGGCCATATACGTTATACTCTAGCAAAGAAAGTCTATATTATTATTATTGTTTATACTATAGAAGCAATGTGATCTTTACAAATGTGAGTCTGATTTATTTCACTTATGAGAATAGTTTCTAGTTGCCTCTTTTTATCTATAAAAGCCTCAAGACCATCCTTTTATACAGCTGAATAATTTTCTATTGTATAAAAATACCACATCTTTTTCATACATTCTGCAGTTGATGGTCATTTTGGTTTTTTCCAAGATTCAGCTATTACAAATTGTGCTGCTATATAACATGGGTGCACTGTGACATATATCAGTGTGACATGACCTTTTCAACTTTTCTGGGAGAATACTCAGGCCGGCAATAGCTGGATTGAATGGGACTTCCCATCCTAGTTGTTTTGGGAATCTCCATACTGATTTCCACAGTGGCTGCACCGGTCTACACTCCCACTAACAGTGGAGAAGTGTTCATTTTTCCCCACAGCCTCACCAACATTTGTTAACCATACTACTAAGTCTTTGTTAGTTCATCAAACAGAATTGTTTGTACTCTTGTTCACTTTTTATGCTTTGATTTTGTAACTTGAACAACTACTTCTAAGATAATAATATGTAACTTATCAACTAGTGACTTCTTACTTTTTTTTTTTGAAATTTTGTATTATTTCTACCTTTCTTTCTGTTTTGCTTTTTTTTATATATATAAATTTAAAAAGTCTATATTTTTGTCCAGGTCCTGATACTTTGCAGAAGACTGAGATTAAAGAAGGTGGAATGTTATGGTTTGGATCTAAAAAGACCCCAAAGTCTTATGTGTTTGGAAGATAATTGAATTATGGGGCATTATAGATGACTTAGTATTACTTTCATATCATTCATTTCTAACCCTGTAATACTTCTGTTTGGAACAGGTATTTTAACACTCTGCCTTTGTATATTGCTGGTATTTAACTTTCTTTTTTACTCTTATAGAGATTCACAACCAAGAGTTTGCCTTCAGACATAAAGGAGACTCTGAGTTTCAACTTTTCAGAAATGCTGAAACTGTTAAAACTTTGGTTATTCTTAGAGGAATGCTGCATTCAGCAGTGACTTTGTGGGTTTGTGTGCTGTTAAGAGGTGGGATCTGGTCAGAAGACAGTCACAGGGATACAAATTCACTTTGTATAAAATGATGGACATAAGTATTTTGGAGACCAGAGGCAGAATGTCATGGCTTATGTCTAGAGTATCACTCTATAGTCTCATGTGTTTGGAAGTGGAGGTTTTTGAAGTGATTGTGTCATGGAGGGCAATATGCTCACCAAGGTATTAATGTGTTAATGTGTTCGTAGCTGATTTGCTGTTAGGTAATAGGGCCTCATTGCTAATAGACCTTCCGAGGAAAGACCTGGAAGGATATATCTCCCTCCCTGGCTTTTCTCTTCTTTTCCTTGGCAACCATGGTGAGCAGGTTCTCATCCACTATGCCCCTCTGCCATTCTTTCTGCCTTAAACCAGCTGATGACATACTGAATATGTGACTCACAACAAATCTCTCCTTTAAGTTTTGGACATCAATTATTGTGTTCATGATGGGAAAATGACCATGACACACAAAAAGAATCTCAATGTTGATTTTAATATTAAATCATTGTTTATTTTACCATTTTATATCTTATTAAAGTCTACAAACTCTCTGAACCTGAATTATCAGTCTATTTTTCGTTGAAAAATTATTTTTTTCTTTATAGCATTAACAAATCTGAAATCTTTCATTCTTTCTAATTTCCCAATTATGGTTCTGAATCATATTTTATTTTATTTTGGTTTGTTTCTCTAGGACAGAAAATGTATTCTAGTCTGGACTTGAACTCCCAACGATGCTGCCACCTCAGCCTCCCAAATGCTAGGATTAAAGGAATGTACCACCATGCCTGGTTGAATCATATTTCAAAAAACCACCTCTGATACTCTAAGTAAGACCATTGGGAGAGAAAATGACAACAACATAATTTGGAAACTTGATTCTTTTTTGTTCCAATAAAATTTGTCAAAATGATACCAGATCAAGTTATATTGGTGAAAAATTAGTAGATAGGTCTTTGAAATCTACAGGAGTAAGAGAATCCAAGCATTCACGTAATTCTTCAACTGCTTTTAATACAAATTTTTGTTTATTTTAAACAGGATAAAACCAAAGAAAATAAAACAGAATTAAACCAATCAAAATAAACTAGTATAAGTAATACAGGACTTTAAAACCTTAAAAAATCAGCAATAGTTACCATAATGTCTTTTTCTGTCTTCAAAATAGCTACAGATACATTCAGACATAGTAAAAATCAGAACAGAATAGAATAGAAACAATAAAAACAAAACAATGGATGCAATAAAGGACTTTAAAATAAGGTAATAGTAAATCCAAAATGGCCATCATAATATGTGTTACTATCTTTTAAATAGCTGCTCATGCCATCAGATTTAACATAATGAAACAAAACAAAAGAGAATAAAAACCCTACCCAACAAAACAATGAAAACAATATGGTTTCTAGGTGGAAATCACCTCCTCATGAGGCCTGGTTCTCTCCCACCACTGGCCGCCAATGGCACTGACTCATGGAGAGAGGCATAATTCTTCAATTTTAAGCCATTACTTTTTTTTTCCATTTAACACAGTTTCTTCATAAAATGTCTTTTTAAGAAATGTTATACTTTTAATCATATTTTCTAATATATATTAGGCTACTTTTAAAAGTCATATAAATATGACATTTCCCCATATTCATTGAAAATTTCTTAAATGGAAAAATCATATTATCTTGGGTATAATTATAATTAATACTTCTGAGTTTTTCATTCTTTACTTACTTGAGTAAAAGTTTTATTCAATCATTTCAACCAAATTGTACCTGTCTTTTGTACAATACTAGAAAATTTATTTGGATTGAAAAATGAGACACTTTCAAATACAGTGCTTGAGTTTTACTTTTTACTTAGGTTTTCTTACTGAGTCACAAAGTGCTAACATACAGCACAATTCATAAATTTGCAAGTCACACATTTAAAAAGTTCAACTGAAAAGTTATAAAGCAAGTTGAAAATCATTACTTTAACCATGCAAAGAGGTCATTATGCTGTCAGAAAATCTGTATTGTATTTAATAAATTCTATTTTAGTAAAAGAGAAATTAATAGTTCTTTCCTTATACTAGCTAGTAAAGACTACAGGCAATACAATACATATTAATACTATAACAAATGATGTGTTGCTAGTGATACTACCATAGTGAAGGTGGAAAACTCAAGACAAAATATGCACTTTTATCACAATGAGTTACTAGTTGAAAATGTCAGGTTTCAGTAAAGGTTTGAACGTTGCAGAGAGCTCTGATTCACAAAGCCTACTTTCTTAGATGAAGAAATGCTCACCTCCTGTGGATGCGGTGCGGAGGCTGTCACTCTACTCATGATGATTAGTATTAGAAGCTCTTCTAAGCAACCTAGTGATACTGACTCATTAAATAACAAATGTTTATTAAGCTGTGTATCCTTTGAAATCCCACTTTGAGGGATGGAGGAAAGGTGTAGAGACATGATGGGAGTGGTGATGTGGGGTGATTCAGAAGGGAGGTGAGAGAAGATGGGAGAGGAACACATCAGAGGGGGGAAGTTAGGAGGAGATGGAAAAGGGGTATTGGGGTGGAGTGATGCTAGAGGAAGGAGAAAGTTAGTGAGGTGAGGTAGCATTTGGAGGAGAAGAAAGAGGAGGGAAGGACAAAGTACTACTAAAACCACTAGATCACGTATTGTAATACATTCCATTTAGAATGAAAGTATTTCAACATCTCATAACCCATTCAGGGTGCAAAAATCAAGACAAGACTTTTTTCTTTTAAATTTTAGGTGATTCCATATCCCTAAGTGTGGATGTTCTTTCATAAATTAGTTAATTAATGATGTAAATGAATAAAGTGATTCTGTTCACTAGGATTTTGAATTTACTATCAAATAGACATTCAGGTAAGCTTCCATTCTTGACTCTCTCTGATAAAATGACACCTAGTATCACATTTAATCCTGTCACCTAATGATTACATGCAATCAACAACATTATAATTAGAAAAATATATACATGTATTATATATGTTATATAAAAGATCATATTTTACTCAAATGCCACATAATCTAACAAATCTCTTTTTTTAGAATTTAGAGAACTTTGAAGAATCGGAATTAAACGTTATATAAAATACTAAACTTAGAACTTTTAGATATAAGTAAGAGAATTTTCTCTTTGGGCCATTTGTATTATTTCCTATTGCTATTCATAAATATTTGAACATTTTCAACATTCCCTAGAAGGCTAACACAATAGGAAATTTAAGTCCTATATGTGAATAACACTGGAGAATTTGCAGTGTTTATGATCATGTTTATTCCTTCCATTCTACATACTGAAACAAATAATTCATTTGGAGAAATGTGTACTTATTTTTTCATTGTCTGATACAAACAGAGAGCAGAGCAATATATGGCTGAGACAGATTTGCT